>NC_067475.1:85740096-86402596 GCF_947179515.1 Apodemus sylvaticus | reverse complement strand
ATGCAGTTAATATAGTACAAGTTATAATTATGATCTATGGCTTGCATAGTGAGCCCTGTGAAATTTATTTTAAACATCCCAAGTATAGAAACAAATATGAACATAGTTAAAGTTTCTTAATTTTAGGAGGTGAAATGAAAATGTCACTGATAGACTTGCACCTGGCAAATGCAAAGGATTCTTTAAAGGTTAGTAAATAAATTACTATTGGTAAGTTTCTTTTTTTCTCAGAAAATTGTTAGCTCTTGTATTCTTCTGCAGTTAACAACTCCACAGATCACTATGTATCTATGTCTCCACCAACCTTACAGTCACCCTAACCAGCAGTACATACCACTTCAATTTTCCCAACCTCAGCTTTGTTTGATATGTTCTTTTCTCCTGCGAGATTCAGGTTGGACATTTGGACAGAAACACCAGAGAAGTAATTATGTTTTCTTCTAAATAAGCATCAGATAGCAGAGAATTTGCCTTTCTTAACTCAACTATTATTTAACATACTAGCAATTTCCCCAATTTGATTAAACTTGTTCCTCCTCAGAAAATTTGGTAACTTTCAATCTTAATTAACACACACACACACACTCACACACACACACTCACACACACACACACACACACACACAGAGAGAGAGAGAGAGAGAGAGAGAGAGAGAGAGAGAGAGAGAGAGAGAGAGAGAGGAAGAATAGGAACTACAGGAAGACTAGGAAGACTTAAACCCTTGAGCAACTTTTCTTCACTGGTTTCAGCACACATCAATATTATTTGCTGAAACAAATATGATTATAATTACTGCTCACTGGAACCATTGCATTTTAGCCCACACAACCATAATAAGAATGGCAACTTAAATGCATACACATCGAAAGAAAAAAATGGTAAGAAAATTTAGAATAGAGAAAAAAAATCCTAAAAGTGACAGTATTTAGGGAATCCAATGGGAAACATGGATTACAGAACACAAGAGAGACAGAGAGTGAGCAGCAGAAGGGGAGGAGAGAGGAAGGGGGGGAAGGAGATAGGAAGGGAAGAGAGGGAATGGAAGGGAAGGGAAGGAAAAGGAAGGGAAGCAGAGCATGAGACATTGTCTCTATTTCTAAAGCTGTTTGTTGCAGAAACATCTTCAACACCACAGTGAATTATGGATGAGCTCAGTCCCTCTACCCTCAAAGGGGAAAGAAATGTAAGTGACTCAAGGAGTTGGAGACTCCACTTCCAATGGATTTTAGGCAAAGGGGACTGCATACTGCTTTGTAAAACAAATCAGAAAATAATTCATCTGTGTAAAAAGAATCTGAGAAGATTCTCCAGACTCTAAAGGAATTCAGAAGTCAGGATAAAAATATAGAGAGATATTCCTTGAATTTCTTAGGACTCAACCTGTAGACTTCCAAATTAAATACAAATAAAAAGAGAAGTTCTAGCATTAAACTTTGTAGCTACACCTGCAGAAGTACTTAGAGGAAATGACAGCATCTAAGGCATTTGTTAATACATATGCTAAAAACAGTGACATAAACTTCATTCTTCAGGTCCAGCAAAACCATGGCAACATAAAACAAAAAATTCTAGAAGAACAAGGTCATAGGAACCAAACTAATTAAAAAAATCATGCTACTAATACAAGCAAGCTACCAAACCTGACAAACCAAGCACAGTTGATGAGATAAATAACACTGATGAAAAAAATATGCGGAAAGCAAATGAGTTATAAACATAAGCAATAGAGTGTGACATTGCTGTAGACCATTGACTGAAAGAGGAGAAGTAAATGCAATGAATTTCACGTGAGCTTGCCTTGTAAAATGTACAGAAATACCTTGTAAAATGTATAAAATATAAGAAACAGACAACAGAAAACAGAACCTCTCAATCTATAATGCACTAAATAAATCAAATGCATGATTAAGACTGTTCATATCATGCTACTTGACTTAGAGTATTCCTTCATAAAGTAATGTGTATACACTTGCATTCACAAAGAAAACCAAAATGTGCATCACCATAATACACAGAAGACTTGATTATATTAAATTTAGCCTATGTGTGCAGCTAACTGCAACTTAATGTCAGACTATGTTATGATTTTGTCATAGACAACTGGGTCTCAACTCATCAAGCTTCATCCATTCACAGGGTACCAACGATACCCTGTGAATCAGACGAAGCCTAGGTAAGATAAATGCCAAGCTGCAACCAATGGGGATATCTTCTTCAGGTGTTGCAATCTCTCTCAATCTGTAAATACTCTTTGCCCATTGTGCGACTGGGAAGATTTATTTGTTTAGGGTGCTATTAAATTTATGAGTAAAATTTTCCAAATGCTAACTATAACTTGTCTTGATGTTTTCTTTTAGAATATTATTTGCGCAAAAATCCAAAATTAGGGCCCTCTTGTCCATGCGGATGGAATGTGTGTGGTTATTTCTGTGAATGCCACAGTGTCAGATGGAGACTGTGAAGGCTGAAGGGGAACACAGCTATGTTCTCTGTTCTCTGTCATGGTCTCTATCTCAAGAGGATATGGATAATCTTGGAACGTTTACTCATATTATATTTTCATAATCTGCATCATTCCCATCTGTAAGCTACCTTTGAATAATCAGTGGAGTCAGATAACAAATGCAAAACCTCCTGAAGCCAATATCCTCTAAGTGCCGTGTCTGAGACTGCCTGCCTGAGCAATGTTGTGCTTTCCTCTTTGTTCATTCACATCAGTACTTCATTATCTTGTGAAGGAGATTGTAGAATTCATAATCATTGGGGAGCATGCATTAGATTGGACTACGTCAGCAAAGAATTAAAAGAGCAAGCAGAGTTTAGTATTAGGACATCTAAATTTAATAGCTGACTTAAAGAAAGCACAAACTAAGAGTTTATCAACACATGGAGTGTTGAGTCTTGAGAGCTGGAAAAGAGGCAAATCTAATTAATAGATTCATTACTGTGGAAAGAGAGCCATAAGGTTTGCATAGCCTAACTCGAGAACATACACATAAGAAAAATTACAGTTCTATCCTGTATAACTTCAGGAAATGTTATCTATAGTCTAGGGATCTGTGATTAAAAATAGAGATATGTTGGCTACTCATTTGTGAGTTTTCTAATAAAATTGCATAAAGATCACTATTTTAGACAAAAATAGTCTATATTTTTCTTTCAACCTTATTTTTTTAGACATGATTGCACTCTAAATCTCATACAGCCCTCTAATTCACGGAAATTAATCCTCCTGCCCCAGCTCTCAGCATACCTGGCTATATGGGGCAAGACAGTGTGTGCTTTCAGTGCTTCGATCTTCATCCTAGTGGTTTGGCCACTGTCTGTACTTGAGGGTGTGGGACTTACATGCATGTCAAATGAAGAGACTGTGGCATGTGAACTGCTGTTCTGCGCCGAGTCCTCCAGCCATTTATCTTACTTTTCTACATGGTTCATTGTGCATGAAAAGATCTGCTCATAATGATGGACCAGAGATTACCTCAGAATTGTGCATTTCAATAAGGAAATACAATCTGGCCATAAACCTCAGAATTTGGTTCTAACCAGTGAAGAGCTTGTGGAATTTAGACTGGAAGGCGTCTTTCTAGTAATTTACTACGTTACAGATGGCTTTATTCTCTCCATGGAAAGTTTAGAAATAGTGATTCTAGAAATAGGTTGGTGTTTGTAGACCTCAAAAGAAATGAAAAGGTCCTAAAATGTTCCATAGGCAGAGCTATCAAAGGGTGTGGAATTGTGTGGGACCCCAAACTCCATTGTCCAAACCTCCCCCACTATAATTGTGATTTTTCCTTCTGCTATGGTTTATTCAAAGAATTGTTGCTAGTACATATATTGGTAATTAAAACATGCACTGTGCTAAGTTTTATTTTATATATCACTGCCTTCTCCAATGTTATCAATCATGATACCAAGGTGTATGTGTGTATATGCAAGCATATGTATGCATGCATGTATACATGCAGATGTGTGCATGTGTGTGCATACAAGCACACACATGCATTGTGGAAGCATGTTTGTGAGAATGTTAATGAGTATGAACAGGCAGGTGTGTTGTGTACCTGTTCATATATGTGTTTCTAGTTATTTGTATAAATCTACATGAATATGCATGCATGTGTACTCGAACATGTGCATGTTCGAATGTGTGCGTGTGTGGTGTGTGAGTGTGTGTACTTGTGTGTATGTGCATATGTTTGTGCATATGTGTCTGTGAGTATAAACATGCAAATGTGGAATTTTCATCTAGGTTAATGATAAAATGAGGATGAAAGCAGAACTAAGAACAGTGAATAATCAAAGATGCTGTAGTATCTGGTACACAAAAGTAACACATTTGCAGAAAAGGCATCCTCAGTAAAGATTCCTTGTCAAGATTCAGTTATCTACAACTTATACAAGTAAAAAACACCTTCAATTAGCATTGCTGGATAAAACATTCTGTTTTGAGAAAGTATTCCTAATGGAAATTCAGAATATGCTGGATGGTCACTTGTTTTTCACTCATATAATTTTGCATAGATAACATGTATTTACATTGCACATAAAAAAGGCAAAAACTATAAATAGGCATTAAAATACAAACAACTGAAAAGTGAAGTAATTGCTATGGGGTTGTTTTTGAAGTAAAGTAGAAGGATCAGGTTTCTGAAACCTTTGCTTTGATGAGAGATGTTAATGTTTCCAGTGGAAAGTTGTTTAAATTTTACTGCCCAGGATCAAGAGTGCATTCTGTTGCAGGCATAATAGGGGTGAGTGATTAAACAAGAGAAATAAAGTACCCTGGATGAATGCATTTTTTTCTTTGATTCTAAAAAGGTAACTCTGTAGAAACTCTCAGGGTTTCTCTGTCTTCTATTGAAACTGATATCCATCCTCAAAATAATTTGCCATTAGACTCTTTTGACTTACTTGATTTCAGAATCCAACATGCTAAGTCAAGTTCTATTATTTTAGGGATCCCTGCCCTCCACTGAAATAAAAAACAAAAGGATTTTAGTTAGATCTTTCTCAGGTTGGTTGATTAGAAGTAGTGTTTTGAGTCAATCAAAAAGTTTAAAGTACTGAGGATACCTCAAACATCTCAGACTGAGATGTTTTAGAAACAGACCTTTAGAAAGTAAATTTTTTGTAAGGAAGTTCTTGGAAAAAATCTCCTATGTGCTGCTGAGTGCTTTTCTTTGGAACTCAGAAGGGCTTTTTGTTCTAGGAAGCCAGCAGCTTTGTTTGCCAGGTGAGTATTTCAGAACTTCCACAGCCTCCCTGGCAAGGAGGTGGTGCATAGTATTTATGTGTAAGAAGTTATTAGGAAGTCAGTGAGGGGCTCTCGGAGACACCAGTTATTTATATATTATGCCTGAAATGATGATATAATTCTTTGAAAACAATTGGTTTTTCAGCTGTGAAGTCAGCAGATATTGAGGAGGGAGGATGACAGATGATGAGTTTTCTGAATTTAAAAAATAAATCTGACTGCCTAACACCAGCAAAAGAATTTTGTACCTTAATGAATGCTGTTTACAAGAGAAAATACATTCACTCTCAGGGTTTCAACAGATCTTACTTTATCAGCACTCTTTTGACAACTCCACTTGCAAGTGCAGCCAGATTCACTGCCTACCCCGGGGTGTGCTTTTCTTTGTGTTTACCACCTTCTAAAAATCCCCAATGATATAGAATTCATCTGTTATACTCAGTTTGCAATCTTCAGTCTTTGGAAAGGTCTGGGCACCTTGTCTTTTCCACTAATGTATATCTTGTGTAGGAGGGCGTCCAACTTACAGGTGATGCTCAGGTAGTATTGTTGAAATCAAAACACATTGTTAACACTCACTAAGCCATTCCTATGTGCCAGGTATAGAATATTCTTTCCAGTGTGTTTGTTAGTCTTTCCCACCCCAGTCTCTCCCCTCAGCTGGAAAGAAAATTCTGAGATAATCAAGATATAATGGGGAAACATTTGCTTTGGCTCCATGAACTAAACCTTCAGAAAGCCAAAGATAGAGCATCTCAAAGGAAGAGGCATGAGGCAGAACAAAACTGTTCATCTCAGGGCAGCCTACCTTATTCTCACACTAAACACCACCCTATGTCCCATCTCTTGAAGGTTGTACCACTTCTCTGTTGAGCCATAACCTGGTGACCAAGCCTTCAACACATGGACTTTGATATGGAGGAATTTTAATCCTGCAGCATAGCTTAGTTGTTCTGGCAACGGATCATATCCAAAGATATGAGACAACAGGAATATAGACATGCCTTGGACTACAGTATGATTTGAGTGAAATATAGACATGCCCTTAGTCTACACATTTAATCCCTAACAAAGAATATATGGTTAGCTTGTAGATGGAAGCAGCCATGTTTGAAAGTAATGCTTAATTGAGGGGCAGACAAAATAACTAATCAGAGAAAATTTTCACAGAATGAGTCAGAGATAGGATGCACCCAACTTACATGAGAACAGCAGAGCAAGAGGGACTATTTAAGATCTGTGAGAGAAACAAAGCTGTGTGGTGTGGTAGGTGGTGGATAATGTGTGTGTGTGTGTGTGTGTGTGTGTGTGTGTGTGTGTGTGTCTGTGTGTGTGTGGTAGTTTTACCAAGACAGTTTTACAGAGACAGATTACAGAGAGAACAAACTAAAATACAGGCGAAAACAAAATGAGTCAGAGAATGAGAAAGAGCTCAAAGATTAGAACATACAGCCCAAGTTAGTATGAGGTCAAGCAGAACAATTTAGTCAGAACCCGAGAAAAGCCAGATTGAATCAATCAGTTTGGGAGATTAGGTTGTAGGGAGTCCCAAAGCTTCCAGGTCTGTGACTCAGTATAGTTATAACTCAGAAGGAAACTCTCTGGGCTCAGCATAAGCTATAGATTTGAATAGCTTGGTTACAGTATTATCTCATTACTCAGTCTGAGGAAATAAAAGTGACATTCACACTTTGAGAGCAGCATGATTCAAAGCACAAGAGCTAAGAATATTTTAATGACTTTGTTTAGCTTTACTATAGATCTATAAACAGGGGTTAGATAAATATTAAATGACCATGGGGAGACAAAATTAAGAACTGAATTCAAGTATGCACAAATTGATTTTTAACAGGTTTTTATTGGTTTTGAGGTGATAATATAATTACATCATCTCAACCATCCTGTTCCTCTTTCTAGGCCCATCCACATTCCCTTCCTTCTTCCCTCTTTTTCAAACCTAGGCCCTTTTACAGATTATTACAACTGGGTTTAAGAACTTCCAAACCATAAAGAACAATTATCTCAGAGACTGACACTTTTCTCTGTGGCTTATTGGCATGCTGTGGCAATTGATTTGTTCCATTGGCTTTCATTGGCTAGTTTTCAAAGTGTAGACTATTGACAATTCTGATTAGTGAGCTCACAAAATAAATGTCACCAATGGTTTAAGCCTTGGCTACTATCAATACCTCTAAATGTAGTTTTTTAATAGGTGCAAGCCCAGAGTTGGTACTGTAGCCACTGTACTCATCCCCTGGTCTTCTGTTGAGTTTCTTTGTATAGATGACCTTTATTTCTGTGTTAGCCACTGTGAGGCTCAGAATAGAATTCCTTTTGTAACTTCATAGTAATACTGACAGTGTATAAAAAACGTCAAGGATTAAACAGTCAATGTTGTGATCTGAGGAAAGCTTCTAGTAACCATGTCTACTCAGTTATGGACAGGGTTAGCCCTTAGGGCAAACACAGTCCCGAGGAAATAATTCTTAGTTTCAGTACTTTATTTACCTAACAGCTGTAATCATGGGTCTTCACATTGAACATTAAAGTACAGATTAATTAGTTACTAGTTTATTCACCATTGAGATCATTAATGGAGTAGTTAAGAGCTCACAATGACATTCAAAAGATTTAAGGAAGATCCTAAGTCATCTTTAGCATGGTCAGGATTTAGATATGAATCTTGATTAGCTTAAATAACTTAGAGACCCTTTCATTTCTGATGCATGCTCTGGTTTTTAGTTTACATTCCAACTTAGTGGAGAGTAAGTGTGAGTGTGTGTATGTGTGTGTGTGTGTGTGTGTCTGTTTTGTATACTTAAAAATCTTCTTAAATGATGCTGTGATGCCAATTTAACCTGGTTGTGTTTAGGGTTCTCAGAAGAATTTCCAGAAGGCACCACAATGATAACAGTGAAGAATTTTTTTTAATATTTCTTTTTTCTATATTCTTTGTTTACATTCCAAATGATTTCCCCTTTCCCAGATCCCCCCTCCCCATATGTCCCATAAACCTTCTTCTCTCCATCTATTCTCCAATCACCACCCTCCTTTTTCTCTGTCCTTATATTCCCCTCCAAAGCTAGATCCTTCCTTTCCAGGATCAAGACCCTCTCCATACTTCTTCATGGGAGTCATTTGTTATGCGATTTATGCCTTGGGTATTCAGGACTTCTGGGCTAATTAATATCCACTTATCAGAGATTGCATTCCATGTGTATTCTTTTGTGATTGGGTTACCTCACTTAGGTTTGATTTTCCAGATCAAACCATTTGCCTGAAAATTTTGTGAACTCACTGTTTCTAATTGCTGAGTAGTATTCCATTGTGTAAATATACCACATTTTCTGTATCCATTCCTCCTTTGAGGGACATCTGGGTTCTTTCCAGCTTCTGGCTAGTATAAATAAGGCTGCTATGAACATAATGGAGCATGTGTCTTTATTGCATGCCGGGTAATCCTTTGGGTGTATGCCCAGGAGAGGTATATCAGGATCCTCCGAAAGTGTCGTGTCCAGTTTTCCGAGGAACCTCCAGACTGATTTCCAAAGTGGTTGTACCATCTTACAGCCCCACCAGCAGTGGAGGAGTGTTCCTCTTTCTCCACATCCTCGCCAACACCTGCTGTCTCCTGAGTTTTTGACCTTAGCCATTCTGACTGGTGTAAGGTGAAATCTCAGGGTTGTTTTGATTTTCATTTCCCTGATGACTAATGATGTTGAGCACTTCTTAAGGTGCCTCTCGGCCATCCGAATTTCTTCAGGTGAAAATTCTTTGTTTCGATCTGTACCCCATTTTTAATAGGGTTATTTGCTTCCCTGGGGTCTAACTTCTTGAGTTCTTTGTATATATTGGATATTAGCCCTCTATCAGATGTAGGGTTGGTGAATATCCTTTCCCAATTTGATGGTTGCCATTTTGTCCTTTTAACAGTGTCCTTTGCCTTACAGAAACTTTGTAATTTTATGAGGTCTCATTTGTCAATTCTTGATCTTAGAGCATAAGCTATTGGTGATCTGTTCAGGAACTTTACCCCATGCCCATGTCCTCTAGGGTCTTCCCCAGTTTCTCTCTTTAGGTTAGGGAAGTTTTCTTCCATAATTTTATTGAAGATATTTGCTGGCCCTTTAAGTTGTAAATCTTCACTCTCATCTATGCCTATAATCCTTAGGTTTGGTCTTCTCATTGTGTCCTGGATTTCCTGGATGTTTTGGGTTACAAGCTTTTTGCATTTTACATTTTCTTTGACTGTTGTGTCCATGGTTTCTATGGTATCTTCAGCATCTGAGATTCTTTCTTCTATCTCTTGTATTCTGTTGTTGATATTTGCATCTCTGTCCCCTGATTTCTTCCCAAGGTTTTCTATCTCCAAAGTTGTCTCCCTTTGAGTTTTCTTAGTTGTTTCTACTTCTGATTTTAGATCCTGGATGGTTTTGCTTAGCTCCTTCACTTGCTTGTTTGTGCTTTCCTGTAATTCTTTAAGAGATTTTTGTGTTTCCTCTTTCATGACCTTAGCCTGTTGACCAAAGTTCTCCTGTATTTCTTTAAATGTTTTTTGCGTTTCCTCCTTATTGGCTTTTGTATTTTCCTGAATTTCTTTCAATGATTTTTGTGTGTTTCCCTTTAAGGGCTTCTAACTTTTGATGCATTTTCTCCTGAATTTCTTTAATTATGTCCTTCATGTGTTTCTCTACCAGCATCATGACCAGTGATTTTAAATCCAAATCTTGTTTTTCTGGTGTGATGGGGTATCCAGGACAAGCTGTTAAAGGAGAATTGGATTCAGATGCTGCCATATTGCCTTGATTTCTGCTAGTGATGCTCCTGCATTTGCCTTTTGCCATCTAGTTCTCACTGGTGTTAGTTGATCTTGTCAATACTGGATTCACTAGTGCATGCTGCCTCTTCCCAGCTGGCCTCTGGTACACAGCTGACCTCCTGCACTGCCTGGAGACAGGGTGCTGTGGCCCAGTCTGTTCAGATCCCGAAGCAGACACCTGAAGGCTCCTGCCCGGGGCCTGCTGGACTCACCAGAGCACACTGACTTCTCCCAGCCAGCCTCCCAGGTGCCCCTCTGGCCTCTTGAAGAGCCTGGAGATTGGTATTGTAGTTCAGGCTATTCTGGATCCTAAAGCAGAGATCTGAAGGCTCCTGCCAGAGGCCTCAGGACTGGAACCTAAGGTCTGTGGTGGTGCTCACCCACTGGAGCAAGCTGTGTGCTCCAAGTCTGCCTCTGGGTGCACACCAGGCCTCTTGCACTTCCTGGAGACTGAGTGATGTGGCCCAGGCTGTTCAGATCCTGAAGCAGACACCTGAAAGCTCCTGCCTGGGGCCTGCTGGACTCACCTGAGCACACAGACTCCTCCCTGCTGGCCTCCAGGGTGCCCCTCTGGCCTTTTGCAGGACCTGGAGATATGCTGTTGTAGCCCAGGCTGTTCTGGATCATGAAGCGGAGATCTGAAGGCTCCTCCAGAGGCCTCAGGACTGGAACCTAAGCTCCGTGCTGCCTGAGCAAGCTGTGTGCTCCCAGTCTGCCTCTGAACAGTGCAGATATTAACACTATATGTAGACAACTAAACACAAATTGCAGAAGAAATATGCAAATGTGTGTTGCATAGCAATGCTACTAATCATGCATGCTTTTAATTACACTAAAATTTGTTGCAAATGTAATAATGAATATTGTGAAGTTAGGAAACAGGAAATTTGTTTAAACTGAGACTTTTTAAAGCAAAGTTTTGTTGCCTGATTATTCACAAAAGTAGAGCATTCAGTTGCTTACTGCCATCCATGCTATGAAATGTGAGCCAGTGTACGTGAATGCATGATGCACTAGCTACTCTCCAACTTCAGACACACGTGCCTGTTTTGCCTTATGATGGCTATTGTGCTGTACTGTTCAAGAAATAGTCACAGTTAGTTAAATGCATAAAATAGTTAAAACATAACATCACTCATCATAAAAAAGAGGAGAACATGTAATCTGCAATCTATTTAGCATTTTCCCTCCCATATGAAAAATATTCTTAAACTGTTGTTTAAGGATTTCCAGACAGCTTGATATCTTTGCTTAGAAAGGTGCCAATATTTCTTTAACACTATGTGAAGATGTCCTGGAAGTGGTTGTGGTTTCCCACTACCCAATTTTATCCTTCATCATTTGAGGTTATGTACTAGTGACTTAAAAGGTTATAATCTGTCTCATTCCAGTAAAGGACATTTTGACTTTTCCTATAGTATGCACGTGGTCACCTAATTTTATGGATAGTCTGAAATGAGCAAAACCACAGCATTCTTCTAGGCACATTGACAACTATGTAGAGAATGGTATTAAAAAAAAAACTTCAAAGTTGCACCCAGAACTTTGAAGCCATGTGACATAAAGATCCAGTCTTAATTCCAAAGTACTCAGAGAGCAGCAGTTTCTGAAGTGTTGGTACTTTGAAATGATTTTTCCATCAGATTCAGAGAAGAACCAGTATGAGACAATATGATTTTTGTTCCTGAAAGTAAAGTATCACTGTGTATTTCTGTCTCACTGTCTCTCTGTCTGTATCTTTGCCTCTCTCTGTCTCTCTGTCTCTCTCTGTCTGTGTCTGTCTGTTCTGTCTATCTGTGATTGTGCATGTTTAGGGAGGGGAACAGAGAGGGAAAAATGGGTTAGGAAGTGTATGTTCCAATGCAACTTGTGGCATACTGGAAAGATAGAAGACAGATTATCAAAACAAATTTTCAAAATCACCATCACGTGAAATTTGTAGAGTACTAACAAGTATTAGTAATCTATTCATTCAGTTAAGAAATGTGCGCATACAACCCTCTGGGATGTTTCAACTATTCCAGCTCTGCTGTCTTACACAAAGTAGCAAATTTGACATTCCAGTCCTGAGCAATGGCAGCAGATCCTTTTCTAATGTTCCTTGAACTGTAGTATTTACTCACAGGCCCCAATCCACAAGCTCATCAAATAAATGTATCGATGTAGTT
Source organism: Apodemus sylvaticus (assembly GCF_947179515.1). Taxonomy (NCBI): domain Eukaryota; kingdom Metazoa; phylum Chordata; class Mammalia; order Rodentia; family Muridae; genus Apodemus; species Apodemus sylvaticus. The sequence continues at coordinate 86,390,351 of NC_067475.1, read as the reverse complement.
GTGCTATGGAAAACAGGCTATGAATTCGAAGAGAGGAGGGAGGTGTTTTCTAGGGAAGAAAGTAAGGAGAACTGTTATAATTAAATCACAACCTCAAAGTAAATAACAGCAAAAACAATAACAAAATCCAAAATTCTAATAAATTCAATAACAGATTTATAAGTACATATGGAAAATAATCAGCTTGGTATCCATATTTTTTGTTTTTCTATTTTTCATTTCTTTCTTTTATTGGAAAGAGATCTGTGGAGTTTTGTGTCGTTTGAAGTGATTTTTCCAACAGATTTAACAGAGAACCAGTATGAAAAAAAAATCTATTTTTGTTCCTGCAATTCTCTCTCTCTCTCTCTCTCTCTCTCTCTCTCTCTCTCTCTCTCTCTCTCTCTCTCTCTCTCTCTCTCTGTATCCTGATTATGATTTCTCCTCCATCCACTCCTAATTCCTCCCCACCTCCCCTCTCATCCATATCCCTTTCTGTCTCTCATTAAAAAAACAGCAGACTTCTTTTTTTTTTCAACAAGTTTTTTCCATTTTTTAATTTTCTATATTCTTTGTTTACATTACAAATGCTTTTCCCTTTCTTAGGGATTTTAATAAAATATAACATAATAATGTAATACAAACTCATCAGAGTATGGAAAAATAAGCAAATACAAGGAAAAGAACCCAAGAAAAAGTACAAAAGACACAGATGTAGATGGGAAGCCATAATATATATACAAAAGGCCTGTAGGGTAAAAACAAACAAACAAACAAACAAACAAACAAACAAACAAAAAGATAAAGCCATTGAGTATTCTCTTGGCCACCTACAACTGGGCTCATGGCTTATCCTTAAAAGTGGTTTGTTTCTACAGTGAGAATTCTTCTCGGAAGAATTATCTTTCCCTTCGCAAGGGGTTATCCACTGGGGATAGCTTCTGGATTCAGGATGGGGGCATGCTGTCCGTTTGGCTTTTGAGCTCTAGGACCCTATCTGTATAGACCCATGCAAGCCCTAAGGATGCTTCCTCCATCTTTTTGAGTTTCTATTGTGTAGGTTCTGTTCTCTTTAGAATGCTCTCTATTCTTCTTATCCTCCTCAGTTTTCCACCTTCTCTTCCACGGGGTTTTCTCAGCCCCAATGGGAGGGATTTGATGGAGACATGCCATTTAAGGCTAAGTGTTCCAAGGTCTGCCACCCTCCACATAGGGCCTGTGTATTTGTCCTGATGTGCTGCAGGGGGCAGCTTCACAGATGATGGTTGAGCTAGACACTATCTATGAGTGTAGTGAAATGTCATTAGAAGTCAATCTCATAGGCAAGAGAACAATAGAATCTGGTTTTATCCTAGGTCCCTGGGCTATCTAATCTCACTTTATACTGTGAATCCTTGAAAGGAATTCTTTATCTTTACAAACCCAAACAGGCTTTGAGGTTATTTAAGTTAACTCTAACTTTTTTTCTGAATACTGCAATAATGAATGAAAAACTTTTGCAGGGGTTTAAGAGTGGAGGCTGAGGAGTTGTGAGGAAAAATGTATACCGCCATCTTGATACTTATTGGCCTGTTTGAATAGTGATGAGGGTCTACATTTACTGAGAATGATTTTACTTATAAGAATTATTTCAGGTTACTACCTAGTTTTTAGGGTACTGCTTATGGATCATGGCTCTATGTTTAATTCTTTGCTGCTTTGCTTCTCAATGCTTATGATAAAGATATTTTACCCAAAATGACCCTTCCCCCTTCAGCATTGAGCTGGGCTTTCCAGCCTATGTGCTCAGCCTGTGATATTCCTGGCCACCAGTCTCTGCTCTCAGCCTGTGATATCCCTGCTCTTTGTTCTTTAGAGAACAATACATGCTGCTGCTCACACCTGGAAGCCATGCAGAAGTATTCCAGATCTGCTAGACTTTAAGTATGCTGATCTTAGCAGGAGACTTGCTGAGATTAGAGCCAGCAAGTTCTTGGACTTCTACTTGAAGTCTGGGAGGACATAATAGGGAAGTAGGTTAAAGCAGGAATTTTTATCCTTGGGTGGAGTGCTAAGAGTGTACTTGACTATGGTCAAGGTTAACTTCTCCCAGATAGCCAGGATCCTGCTCCACCTAGGGTGGAGTGCTCGAAGTAAAGGTTATGTTCATTGTTCCTCCAGGTCTAGGAATTCCTGAATTAAGCAGGTGACCCACCCAGCTGCTGTAGCAGTCAAGGTCAAGACGAGGACCTCCAAGCGAAGCTAGACAACTTCCACCGGAACTCAGCCAGGAGTCTGGGGGAAGGGTTTGCCCAAACTGTTAAAATGTCTGGCGCCATTAAAGTTTCCAGCCTTGATCAGTGAAATATTGTCTTGGCCCTTCTTCTTTTTGCCCCTTCCCCATCCATCCCTCAGCTTCTGTTCCAGCAACCCAGTTCGTAATAACTGCAGGCAGCTAAGGAATACAACACCAAGGCTATACAGAGACAAAGAATCTAAGAAAATAAATTTTCATGAGTAGTTCTCAAGTAGTCTTTCCAGAAGACAAATACAATATACTCAAACAAAGACTATTTCACTGAGATAAATGGTACTTGCATCTAGTATCTCTGTAGCATTTGATTTTGTATCAGTTGGCCAGACATTGATAATAGGACATCCTCATCGAAGTGCTGCCACCTTGGATTAATGCATACTTAATATCTTAGTTAGAAATTCATTGCTGTGAAGAGACACCATGACCAGGGCAGTTATTACAAAGGATAACAATTAATTGGGGATGACTTACACTTTTAGAGGTTCAGTCCATTATCATCATGCTTGGAATTATGGTATCATGCAGGCTGACATGGTGCTGGAGGAGGTGAGAGTTCTACATCTTGATCCAAAGACAGCATAAAGGAGACTGGCTTCTGCAGGCAGGCAGCAGGAGACTCTTTTCTCTTATTGGCAGAGCTTGAGCACTAGGGGATCTCAAAGCCCACCCACACAGTAACACACTTTCTCTACTAATGTCACACCTATTCTAACAAGTCTATATTTTCTAATAGTGCCCCTTCCCATAGGTCAAGCATATTCAAACAACCACGCCTATAATTCCGACTCCAATTGTCTGTAGAAAATGCATGGCTTCTCTGGGTAAATGGCTGATGGTGAGACCATTGAAACTGCCAGCTAATGAATTAAAAATCATGAGCAGAGAAATTCTATCATAAATCCCACCAATGTGGGACTTTCTGTGTAATGGGTTGGAGAAGAGTATAGAAATAGGGAACAAACTTTCTGGGCAATTTGTGCCTGTGGAGAGAATGAATTTTGAGGTAAAACTATCTTAATTTATGAGGTATATTTCTTCCAAACACTTTCCAGAACTTGAAACTCTGCTTTGGAAAAGCACTCATACTTGAGAATCCATTGCAATTAATCTGGCTATGGCCTGGCTTGGTTATTATTATATTTTATGGTCTGTATCTACTCTAGTAGTTGTTGATTCCATTCTTGGCTGAAAGTACGTTTGGGTCTGCTTTTAAGTATGTTAATCTGAGGGATGGTGTATGCCAGACATTTAATAATGGTGAGCAAAGTCATTTATGTTGAAGACTATTATCACAACCTGGGAAATGGAAAGTCAATAGAATAAAAATGACTATATTGTCCCAATGATATATGAGACATAAATGTGAGGATTTACAGACAAAGAAAGTGATGTATTACAAAATATAATTAGATGGACATAATGTTTATATGGTGGTTAACACAGACTGCAGTATCAATATGAACTGCCTTCACTAAATTGCACATATACTGAATCAACCTCTGAAGCTCACTGTATTTAGAAAATCAGCTTTCTTCTGTCATTCTTGTATGTTCAGGATCTCCTGTATAAGACTCTTCTATATAGTTTGTATCGCCATAGATGACAGTAAACACTTTACTAGGAGTTGGTGGGGCCTAAATATTACCTGGAAAAAATATATCTCCATTACTGTAGCTTCATAAGTCAATCCCTTTGGTTTTAGGGCTTCATAAATTCTTTACTGGAGAGTATTTAAATGATTCCATTTCATGAAAGTAAACAAGTACTTGTGTTTTACAAATCAGAAGACACAGAAGGGTACCTGAGAAGCTGTAAACCTGACAATAAATGTCACAATATATGTGGTTTTGGAGATGGATCTTTTGGAGAATGACTCAGTGGATGAGACCATTTTTATTTCAAAGCCATAGGAAACACATTTTAGGTTTAGATTTTTCAAAAACCTTCTTTATTTAGGGGCCTTACAGGCTTCTAATTCATGGACCAGTGGTACAGAAAAAGGAAGGTTAATAGAAAAATGGTTTTGTGGACCTGTTTAGGAGTAGATTATTGAGGTGATTCCACTCTTCATTGTCAGGATACCAGGGGTCCACTTCAATCGCAAACACCAACTATAATCATTAGTGATGGCACAACCCAGCAGAAACAGCAAGTCTTGCCCTGATCGGCAAGATTCAGTGAAGGCAGCTGCAATAGAAGACATTCTATTGTGTGTTTCTCTCTAGGAAGTGAAGACCATTGAAGACAAAAGAAGACCAGCAAAGCCATGCACAATGTAAAAATTCAAGAGAATCCTCTCTTTCTTTGTGGAGTTTCATTTATATATTTTAACATCACATGTCCTTTCAAGTGTCTGTTTTCAGCACAGTATCACATGTTTTCTCATAAGATAGCTTCCAGAAAAACATCATGTGACACAACTAGTTGTTAAAGAAACCAGAAACTTCCATTTTAACACATTGTCATCTTTGTGAAATGTCAGTGTGGCATTTTATCCTTAGGTTTTGTGGATCTAAATTAGTATCTTTGCTGAACATTTGCTTTAACTAAAATCATGTCTGACTATCACCTTCATTTATCCTTGGAAAGATATAGAACTCAACCCCTTTTGCAGAATAGAGGGACGAGGGATCACTGGGCTAGTCAAGGCTGGATTTGGGGTCCTGACAAGCCCTTTGTGGACTTGTCAAATGGACAGGTATCTTGATTTAGGAATTGCTGTCCCAAAAATGAGAGTAAAATTGTTCTGACATGCAGTGTTATATTATGCATAGGTGTAACCAGGTAGACAGATGTGAAGACTTAATGTGAAGCACAGTGTATTATCAAATCAGTATGCAACATATTAACTGATGTCATTATTAAAAATGATTTGTACTAGAATGGTGTTCCCTGAGGCCAGAGTGTTTTCTTAGAATTTATTATACCACAATATAAACATAGCCTATTAGTCACAATTGGTCAAGAAGAGCTTATCTGTTGTCATTATCGTCTTTATTATAATGTTTTAAGTTGAAATAGAATTACCACAGTTTCACCCCTCCCCATTTCTTCCCTCCAGCCATTCAAAAGTACCACTCCTCAAGTCCCTCACGTGTCCTGTGACTTAAGTGGATAGCCTTTTGTTTCTCATATTATTGTTGCATGCTTGTGTGTGTGTGTGTGTGTGTGTGTGTGTGTGTGCAGATATATAAGCTCAATATTTTGAGTCCGTTTCTGTTGTTTAAGTGTATATGGTTTTAAGGCTAACCATTCTTCTCTAGAGAAACAATAAAAGGGTGTAGAGGACCAAAAAATCTTTTTGCACATAAGTAAGCTCTGAAGAAGTCAGAAAAGTTAAACATGCTAGCATCTTTCAAAGGAAAGAGAGTTTAATTCTTCCTCCTCCTGGGGTGCTGGCATAGATGCAGTTTGCACCTTGATGGTTCTTTTCTCTCTCTGAGCCAGGCTCCACCATAACTGCCAGAATATTATGTATGTTTATCATCTGCTTTCCTTTTTAAAATCTTAAGTATTACCTCCAGGCTTAAAACTAATCCTTATAAGTCATGTCAGTTGTACTTTACAACAGCCTAAGTGACTTCTACATTATCTTATGTTTGGGCCAAACCCTGATTCTCACAGGCACAGTCTTCACCTTGGTCAATTTCCCTAGATAGACCCTTATCTTGAGGATTTTTTACAAGTCAGTAGAACCCATATTATGGGCAAATTGATGTGGACTTCCTAAAGAGGTTTGATGTAAACTTTCCTTTGGGTTTTCTGTACTCACTGGACTCAGTTAATTATTATCAAAAAAAATTGCCTAAAATAATGGACTTATATCCAAAGATCAAGGTTCATTCCAGCACCAATATCTGAGCTAAACTGATATATATATATAATATATAAGAATATATTAACATATGATAGAATATAGATAGGAACATATAGATAAGAATATATATTCTAATGCCATGACCTCCCAAGCCTGAGGAAGCTGGAAAGGTTTCATTATCTGAGATAAGATCTTTCCCATTGAGTTCATTTCTGCCCTTCTCACAATGTTCAGGAAGTGGTAACAAAATGCATTTCCTTCCACAGATGCACAGACTGAAAATGTGGTATTTATATGAAATTTTCTTTTACTCAGTTGCAAAAAGAAACCGCAACAAAGAAATGGAATCCTGAAATTCACAGGTAAATGGATTGTCTCAGAGAAACATATTTTGAGTGAAGTAACACAGAAACAGAAAGAAAAGCCCTGTGTGTCCTCTTTCATCTGTGCTTAGTAGGTCTAGATTCTCAGATGTGAGTATATGAGGGAATAATACCAGAAAAATGGAAAGAACAAAGGAGCCTTGAGAAGGAAGCATCAGGATGAACCTGATATGAAGTGGAAAATATAAAAATGGAGGGGGAGAATTCTAAGACTGTAAGAGAAGAGGGACAAATAACAGCACAGTCATTTGACCAAACCCCAAGGAATTTCATTCCATTATTTTATATTTAGTGAAAATTATAAATAATAATTTGAATCTGTATAACACACACACACACACAAACAAACACAACAAACACATATATACACACATGTGTTCATATAATCCTAAATGACATTAGGCCACTTGGGCTGATAATCATTGCCACTAGAACCTCAAACTACCAAAGCAACTAGTCCCAGACATGAGAAACCTAGGCACTCCAGTTATACCATCTGTGAAATAGGACAGTGACCCACAGGGCAAGAGATCTGCATAGGTAAAATAAGTCACTCACATGTCAATGTTAACTAACATAATTTTATTAGAATCAAGAAGATAACTAGGTATGGTAATAAATGCAATATCACAAGGCTAACATTCTGAGATTTAGGCATACATTCAGTCATGGGAAGGGGAAATATAAAGTTTCAAGAAGAGGTGGCCATTGTATGATGTTTGTTGGATGAATAGGGTTTATTGACCTTTAAAATTCATATGTCATTATGACTTTAGTGTATATTCTTCATTTTCATTCACTCAGTCATTTCACAGAATAGTTACTAGAAGTCTGGTAGATGAATAGCACAGTGCTGAGAGCTAAGGTTATAAGGGAAGATAGAGTACAGGACAATTAACATTGTCACAAGAACAGGTATCATGTTCTTTGGTAAAATTTACAAGAGTAAAGTATAAGAGTGCCACGTTTAGGCTGACACATCTATTCTTTCAGTCAATGCTGCATATTATTTTTTAGTTTATTTTGTGTTATACATGTGTGTGTGTGTGTGTGTGTGTGTGTGTGTGTGTGTGTGTGCATGACAAGGCACATATATAAAGACTGAAGGACAACCTAACAGAATTAGGTCTCCCTTTTGACTAAGTGTGTTCTGGGGATGGCGTTAAGGTCTTAAGGCTCAGCAGCAATGTCCTCATTCTCTATGACCCTTTAACATACTACTGCAGTTACATCACTTCTGCTCCCACTATCTGGCTCCAAGGAGTTGTCCCATTTCACAGGGTTGATGATGGAGTACCCTATCTGTTATCCCCATACTAAGGTCACCCTTACAATCTTGTCACTATGTACCAGCCTTAAGACACCTGAAAACCCCAGATTTTGTTTATGACAATTGCCTCCCATCCTCTACTACCTTCATTTCAACCAGAGGGTAATCATACTCTACACTGTCTTTTGAGGTTGTCACTGGGTACCAGTCTCTCTCTAAGGAGCTCTGTGGTTCTCCCTTCCTGTCCCTTTACTCTGGCTGCCTTGATATCTGGCTAACGCAGACATGGCAGGCATGTCCCTTTCTAGGATTTTTTTTTTATAGTTGTTACCCTTTCTGCACTTGGGTAGGCTTCCCCCAGACAAATGTGATTTACCAGCTCTTATACTTTGTGAGTGGCTCTTACACCTTTTGCAAAAGCCAAGTTTAAAGTTCATCCTTTGGCCACACTATCATAGGGCCACCTGAGCTACTTCAATATTGGCTTTCTTCTCATGCTCAATGATTGCTGCCCATAATAGTTGTCACAATTCATATATTTAATTATGGCAAATCACCTTTTGTGAAATGTGAATTCCTCAGCTATGTCTTGAATAGGACTGAGTACCTGGTATCTTTCGCCTAAGTAGTTTCTTTATTTTTTCGTTTATTGAATATTTTCTTTTTTAAAAAATTATTTTCTATATTCTTTGATTACATTCCAAATGATTTTCCCTTTCCTGGTTCCCCCCTCCCGATAAGTCCCATAAGCCCTCTTCCCTCCACCAATTCCCCAATCAACCCCCTTCCACTTCTCTGTCCTAGAAATCCCCTACAATGCTACATCAAGCCTTTCCAGGACCAGGGCCCTCTCCTTCCTTCTTCTTGGGAATGATTTGATATGTAAGTTGTGTCTTGGGTATCCAGAGCTTCTGGGCTAATATCCATTAATCCGTGACTGCATTTCATGTGTGTTCTTTTGTGAATGAGGTACCTCACTTAGTGTGATATTTTCCAGTTCCACCCATTTGCCTAATAATTTCATGAATTCATGTATTTAATTGCTGAGTAGTATTCTAAGGAATAGATCTTTACCTGTGATGATCATGACAAAGAAGCTTTAGTCAAGTTGATGGAAGTACTCAGGCAATGGAAGTAGCAACCAGCATATTCTGAGTGAGCAGAGACATCATGATTTGTAAGATAAAAAGGCATGCATCTAGATAAACTGTGTGGGGGCAGAAAATACTGAGTGATAATAGTAACTTTAATTTCCTTTTATAGTTTTACCAGGATAATTAAAACTAAATTTCACCCACTATACTTTAGTCTTGTAATGGAAAATGAAAGGGTTACATGAAAACTAGGATATGACTGTATGTTAGAATGTTTTGCCTTGAAAGTAAGAAAGCAACCCTGGCTTATTATGCTGATATTATTTTCTGGAATAGGTGATAAAGAAAAACCCTTAGGGAACAAATTTTAGGTATCTTAAATGGAAAGTATGGTTTTCTCACTGTACCTCTTCTTTTCCTTCTGCATAGTTTAAGAAACTTCCCTTCCTTTTCATTATGTATTAAGTGTGTAGGCATAGCACTTTTTCGATGTTTTAAGAAATTGTATTCTATGTCCCTGGCTGCAAGTTTCTTTTCCTGGCTGTCTCTATTAGGCAACCCAAGCAATTTCAGTTTCGCTAATGGCTTCTCACGTGAGTGATGACAGCATCTCATATGTCTGGGGACCAGAATGTCAAGCCTGCCTGGAAATCATGGGCTATCCACTGTCAACCTCAATATGAAATGGAAAGTTTACTCACAAAATGTACATATGATCAAAGAAAATATTCTTTTATTTAATTTTGGGAATGAGTCATAAAAGGAATATATTCTTACAAGTGAGTCAACTGAAATAGATGATTAAGCAGAAAAATAAATATGTAAATTTGCTCATAAAGCCAGCATATGTTACAAAAAAAGAGTGTGCACAGAGAGAAGCAGAGCTGTTCTCCTTACTGGAAAAAGCTACCTTGGCTCCATCATTGTTGCTTCAATCATTTCTACATGAAACAACAAATTCACTCTGACTCAAATATTTTGCAATATTTAAACTGAAAACTGTTAAAAAAAAAAAAAGACGTGTGTGTGTGTGTGTGTGTGTGTGTGTGGTATGTTTGTCTTCAGTCTCTGAGTACTTTTCCAGTACAACTGTTGATGGCAAAAGGAAGCTGTTCTTGGAGAAGAATAGATCAGAAGTGTTACATTGAGATATGGGAACCATGATCTGGAACTAGAAGGGAAAATGAACTTATGTTACATGTGCCTTATCTTTGGTCTGTGGAACACCCTATTTTCCTTCTGAAAAGATCAGTATGATAAAGGAGTATGGACTGAATACAGACAGTCTTAGAACATATTGGGTATGTTATCTACACTCTATGAGATAGGGCTCTTAGCAGTAAAATTTGTAATCTGGTAGATAAAGCCTGTCTGGTTTAAAAGGAATACCCATCATAGTCTCATATACTCGAATGCATGATTATCAGGGAGTGGCACTACTAGAAAAGGTATAGGAAGTGTGATCTTGTTGGAATACCTGTGGCCTCATTGGAGGAAGTGGATCACTGGGAATGTGCTTTGGGTTTCAAATATTCAAATTACCTCTCCAGAACCATGTCTGCCTGTCCTACCATGCTTCCTTCATTGAAGAAAATTGGCTAAATAAACATCTAAACCTATAAGCCAGTCCCAATTACAGTTTCCTTTATAACAGTTTCCATGGCCATGGTGTCACTTTACAGCAAAAAGAAAAAAATACTGACTAAGACACAATGCATGTATTTTGGGGCATAAGTTTGTTTCGGGTGATCTTTAATACTGGGAAGTAAAAGATAGGTGTAAGGGACAGAATATGTTCAAGAAGCACTTAAATTAAAAGTTATAGAAATTAAAAGTCAATCAATAAATTTGAATGTCATGCTAAATTTATGTTTATTTCATATGCTCTTAAGTTGAAGGAACTCAGACAGTACAAAGAGATATAAACTAGTATGGGAATGCCTCACAAACTTTTCCAATCTGTAGGAGTAATGTTTTTATATTCTTTTTATCTAACAAATGTATAAAAATAGTTTCTAAAAGTGCTTATGTAGAGACATTGAAGCCTAAAGGTTAAAAAAGAAATAGAAAGGAGAAAAATCAGAAAGTCATACTGTTATGGCAAATAGGAGCAGGCTGTAGGGATGACAGTCCTGATTGTGGCTGCTCACAGCAATAGGTCAGAAGATAAAAGCATAAGTCCAGGCTAAGATATAGAGGTAAAACCTACTGACATGCCTACATGGTTGTCAAGACTGAAAACCGCTAAGTCAAAGTACTTTTGGATAGTTAAAAGCAAGTTTAGGGTACAGAAGGCATGGTGGCAAGGGAGATGAAACCTGCCACAGGAAGGTAGTTTCAGTTCAACTCCAATAAGCCTAAAGAGTTCAAGGTCTCCCTACACAGCAGAGCTGATTCAAGAGTGGAAAACTGAGTGAATACATCCTGATGATACAGTTTATTGAGATATTTTAACTGGAAGACTAGCTAAAAAGCATTGTAATGGATCTCAATACAAATGATCATAGATCCCAAGACATTAAATAGAAAATAATCAAACATTGAACTCATTCCAAATACATTAAAGAATGGTGTGTGTATGTGTATGTGTGTGTTGATCTATAGTCAAAGAGTTCCACAATAATGAAGAGTGATGAAGAATTCAATGCTGGCTTCATAATGCTAAGTCATAGCTGGGTATTAAAGGAAGAATAGAGATTGTCCTCTCGTGATTCTTGTGGAAGACAGTCATGGGTGATGAAGCTTCCACTGGAAAGCCATGGCAAAGTGACCTTCTGTGGGTCACATAGTTTACACAGTTGATGTTTATGGCCAAATGGGTTTCTTCAAACTCAAGTTTAGAAGTAGTAATTGGGACAAGATTTAGAAATATATTCAGAGACATCATGGGAGTGTAGGGCTAAATAAGTCCATTTATGAAAGGAACACAAGACAGAAACAGCATGAACAATGGGCCTCCAATAAGATGAAGTTGCACTTGAATATTCCCTGTGGAGACTTGGAGCTATGCCTAAACTTGCTCTCTGAATATAGAATGCCTCTTTCTATACCACATACCTATGCACTAAAGTTGAATTTGTGCATTAGATTTAGTAAGATATTTGGCAAGTGCTCTGGAGAAAATGAAGCAATAGCTAAATGCTGTGATGAAAGGTAAGAGTGCCTTTTCTTTCTGTTCCTCTGTATCTTTCTCTGTCTTAACATCTCTGTCTTTGTCTCTGTCTCTGCCTCTGCCTCTCTCCTTATCTCTGGCTCTCATTCTCTTTCTCATATTCACTCTAGTGGTAACACAATGTTACTGGTTTAGTGTGTTTAGCTGAAAGCCTATAGAACAAATCTACAGGCAGGGGAAAGTAGGAGGAGCAGATTCTACAATAAATTAAGGAAAAATATAATTTATTTGCAGACAAAGCATTGTCCTAGTTATTTTTTTAAAAAGGCTGATTACACAGTTATTATTACTTTAAAATTGCTATTTATGTCTCTCTTACTCTCTCTGTATATGTGTATGTATGTATGTATGTATGTATGTATGTATGTTTATGTGTGTTGTATGACTCATATGTGCAGGTTCCCCTGGAGCCAGGAGAGAACATTGGATAACATAGAGATGGACGTACAAGCTCGTATGAGCTCTTACTGAGTCCTAAACTCAGGTCCTCCTCAAGAGCAGCATGCCCTCTTAAGTGCTGCACCATATCGCCAGCTGCTATATTAATATTATTGATAACCTTGTGTGTTCTATCTTTTCTTCATTAAAAATCTCATTCCCATGATTTCTTAACAATTCCCTGACCTCTATTCCAAATGAAACACACATAAATCAAGATTCAAATCTAAGATCTATAAATGACATAAAATGTATGTTTATCTTTCTGGGTCCAGATTATCCTACTCAGAATGGTTGTTCTAGTTCTATCCATTTATCTGTTAGTTTTATTATTCTTAGTAGCTAAATAATATTCTACATATTTTCAATAACTATTCATCAGCTGATGAACATCTAAGCTGTTTTCATTTCCTGTATAGTATAAATAGTGAAGCATTGAGCATAGATGAGCTGGTATTTTCAGAACAAGACATGGAGTCCTTTGAGGAAATTTCCTGGAATAGATCACATTTTAAAATGACACTAGAAGCTAACTAATAAAAAGCCCAATGACAGAAATAGATCACTTCTTTTGGAATTGTTGGGAGTCCCATAGATCCCTAAACATCACCAGATATTGCCATGCTATGCAAGCTCTTGTGAAAAAAAAATCACAAATCATAACCAGCTATGAACCCTGTGAGATACAACAATGAATGACTTGACTAGAACTGACAATTGATGCAATACTGGCACTAATTTTATGTGTGTAACTAGCCATTATATAATCGAATTAAAGTCCTATTCCATGAAATGAAACTAACACCTAGCATCATTATCAGGCCAAGAACCTATGGCTATATAAGTCAGAAACCTGGGTTGGAGAGGTAGTTCAGCTATTAAAGACTAGGCTCTTAACAAACATTATATGTCTTAGGCCTTATGGGAATCCTTCTACTATATTGTTATAGAACATAGCATTTCATTGACTCCTAATGGCTTATTCTTATACTTATATATCAATGCATTTCCCAACCTTCATTAGAGATTATTCTATTTTCAGTATATCATGATTAACACCAAGACCCTCAACTAGGCAAAGTATAGAGAATAAGAGTCTTCAGGATACTTAGCCCTAAATGGAAACACTATATTTCCTCTTCTCTAAATACAGGGATTGTTGGGGAAGCTGAAGTGGAAAGAGTATAAGAGCTACAGGAAGTGGATGGCTACATTTTCTTCTTGAAATGGCAGGGCACCTTCACATAGGAATTTACAACACTTGGAACAGCATGCACAAAACCTTTGCAAACTCAAGCCAAATCCCAGGGAGTTGGCCATAAAATCCCACCTGTAACAGGTAAGCTATTGGCAATTATTAGCTGCTGAGAAAGAGGAAGATAGTTTTCTCTAGGAGCATAGCTGTAGTAAGATGATACTTGTGAGAGGAAAATCTCAAATACATGAATATTTGGGAAGCAAACAGTCATGAAGTGATAAAACAACAAACAAACAAACAAACCATAAATTTGACTGGGTATGGAAGAGGGAGGTGGACATGAAAAGAGTTTAGGGAGAGGACAAATATGATATTTCATGAAATGCCCCTAACACTAATTAAATATGATATGCATTTAATATTAAAATATTTAAATTTAGTTATTAAAATATTTTATTTAGTTATTATTAATAATAGGTATTGTTGAGTGTAAAATTCATAATAGCTTAATATTTTAGTGATATGGGGGAAGAGAGAAAAGTGATATGGGACTCAGGATAGGTAGACAATCATGGATTTCTAGATACACATAACCTACTTTTCTTCAAAATTCTATAGATCAATAAATAAAGAATTACTTAGGAGAGTTTCATTGAGCTTGGCTACATTTTCTTTCCCCAGTGGGATTCTAATCTTTCCAGGTCTGAAGTTTATTGCTTCAGCCCCATTTGATTTATAAGAGCAAGAAGAAAAATCTTAACAGTATTTTTTATAACTGGAGAAACATATTTATTCCATTTTCACATAACTCACAAATAGCTAGACAGATTTTGCTTAAGCCTTCAGAAGAAATTCCATTTTAGACTAGACACTAATGTGGAAAACTTGAGGCCAAATGACTTAAGTTTTTAAAGTCTTATATCTAGGAGGGAGGAGAGAGAGGGAGACAGGGAGAGAGGGAGGAGAAAAAAGAGAGGGAAGAAAAGGTGAGGAGAGGTAGAGAGAGAAGTAAACAAAGGTAAAAGGAGGACAGAAAGAGGAAAAACTATCTGTAATTACTTTTCAGCATCATTACACACACACACACACACACACACACACACACTTTGACATTTTACTTTCTAGCTTGCATACTTGAAGATAATGTGCAAAAATGCATGTTTTAGTTTTAGTTGAGTTGTATCTGGAAAAGCAAAATGTTAATATTTTGTCTGATTCGTTCTATTAAACCAATCTTTCTGTGATAAGGTGAGGAAAAGCAGAATCTAAAGTGCAAGCATGTACCAGTTCAATACTCCCCCACTTAGGAAATGTGGGAGCAAAGCAGAAAGCAAAAGATCTGAGTTACCAGACAGCCCTTCCAGGCAGGAGAACTCCCATGGACTTCAAAGGCTTTACTACACAAAACCCAGACCTGAGATACAGAGGAAAGAATGAAAATCTGCCAGCAATTGCCAGTTGCAGTGTTGCAGCCAGTTTTTACAAACTTGGAGAGTGTCCTTTTTTGATTTTTATCAGTGAAAATTGTCTGGAATGACTGGAGTCACTTCAGAAGTTCTCTCTCTCTCTCTCTCTCTCTCTCTCTCTCTCTCTCTCGAATAGAGACTAATGTAAGATGGAAAATATTTTGGTTTTCATTAAATAAGTCCCAATTATACTACCTTAAGTGTTAATACCAATAATTTCTTCAGGGACAAGTAAAACTTTGCTTTTATTTCTATGTATTTATGAGAATTGCAGGATTTCAGTTGTGGGCAGACTGCCAAACGCAGTGGGGAACTAAGGTATGAGAAAGTACCTTCAAGTGTGATTTTTGCATTTTCTTTTTTAGTCTGTTTTCTGTTTTAGGTATGACACTCTTCCCAATGCTAGTCTGCTGTTTTGGGGGTGAAATAGGATTGTCTCCCTCCATCTTCCTAAATGCTTCCTTTGATTTGTTATTTATTTGATCAAATGATGGGGAAAAACCTGCAACTATTCCTTGAGTAACAAAAGACCTGGTTAGAAAACCCCAGCTGACATCCACAATAGTAACTGGGTTTACTATTTGGGTTTGGTAACTGTATATGGAATAGATTCCTAAGTGGGACAGTCTCTGCATGGTCTTTCCCTCAGTCTCTGCTCCACACTTTGTCTCTGTATCTCTTTCTGTGGGAATTGCATTCCCCCTTCTAAGAAGGATCAGAGTACCCATACTTTGTTCTTCCTGCTTCTTGAGCTTCAGGGACTAAACCACCAACCAAAGAGTACACATGGAGTGACCCATGGCTCCAGATGCATATGCAGCAGAGGATGGCCTTGTTGGATATAAATTGGAGGAGAGGCCCTTGGTTTTGAGAAGGCTTGATGCCACAGTATAGTGAATACCAGGACAGGGAAGCAGAGGGTAGATTGGTGAGCAGGGGAAGGTGGTATCGGTTAGGGGGTTTGGGGGGACCAGGAAAGGGGACAACATTTGAAATGTAAATAAAGAATATATCTAATAAAAAAAAGAGAGAGAAAAGGAAAACATTTGAGAACTGCAGGTTGATCTGGTTGGTGTTTGGTTTTGGTCTTCGGAACATAAATGCACATAAAAGAAATGTGCAAAGTCAAGCAATTCTGTGTAGACTGTAACAGTAAATCCCACTACGGAGGCTTATTGTCTGATGTTTTACCTTAAAGTTTGCTAATGAAACTTGCTGAGGCAAAGTTTTGTATTTTTGACAATTTCACCAGCAGAGTAGCCAAGGGCAACAGTGGATCAATGCTGCATGCTCCCCGTCAAGTGCATGTGTTCTTGTGTATCATGTAGAACAAGTTAATGCTGTGTTTGTGAGGGTGCCTTTGGGAGAAGTTGCTGATCCCTTGTGTACCTAAACCTGAAAAACAGCATCAGCAAAACTAGAAGTAGATGTGGGAAGATGCATGTCTTTGTTCTTAAAATGGACAAGCAACAAACTTTTCATCATACAGTCCATAGAGAGCAATAAATGTAGCTTACTTTAACCTTAGGATTTCTTTTTGATACTTGTCTTCATTCAAAGATATCTGTGCATCCTTCCAGGCACAGCTGAGTGCAGTGTGTGCCACATTGATGTCACATGGTACACATCCATCTATCAAAACTACCAGTGTCAGTGAAGCAAGTCGACCACCAGGTACTAGGTTGACTACAAATAAGTGATCATGTCTTCAAGAGCCACACACAAGAGCAGAGTGCATCAAGTAGAGCCTTTTTCATACACCAGTTTGCATCCTAATGGTTCTCTGAAGTTCAAAGTCTGTTTGCAGAATGAAAATTATATAATTTATTAACTAATTATATCCAAAGATGTGATTAAGAATGCTGAAAATTGTCTACTGTGTCACCACTGGATTAGCAAAAGTGTTATATTAGAAAAGCTGGTGTATGGTCCCTATTTGAAATATAATACAAATTGAACTTAACATAAATTTAAAACATGGCAATATATATCATACAGTTTTGTGGGGAAGGAAATGTTTGGTTATATGGCAGAATTACATGGAAGAAAGGGATGGTGGGATAGTTTTATAGAATGGAAAGTATAGTAGAGATAATTCTACAATTTACTTGGCATAATCTTTCTATTGTTCATCATTCTTTGTCTTCTGTCATCCCAAGCAGCCACTAACTTACAATAAGCTTACTATAAATAGAAATTCTTTCTTGTAGTTGTTATCATCATTTTTACAACCTACATTTTACTCATATGTAGGGAGGAGAGAGAAGATGCCAGGCTTTATTTGTCTTGCACAAAATTGTAAAGAACAGAGAATTTCAATCTATACAAAATTAGTATGTGTAGACCCTTACTTCAAAGATACACAGTAACAAATGCCAGGCTGTCTAGAGTTGCCATGTTCCTTCTGGATGCCCTCTTTTCCATTATCTTACTCCATTTCATTGTTTAACATCATGAGTGTTAGGCAGTCGATTTCCCGTGCTTGGTGTGACCTTCTGATTGGCTTCCAGTTTCATTTCCCTAACAGAAGACTTGGACGTGAAAGCATGAATTAGTGAGTATTATTTTTCCTGAAGCTTCAAATCTGTAGACCCATAGAGGTATCATCCATAGAATCTCTTTACCAGGGAGTCCAAAGTTATACATAGTCTTCTTTAACAGCCTTCTGAACACTCATCTAATCTTCTTCCTGAACTGTCTTTTTATAGCTTCTGAACCATGCTGAGCACAGCTCAGCCTTAGGATCTTTTATTTTTCTCCTTCTACTTGGATCCTTCTTATAGATGGATGCATTCCGAGCTAACTCCTCCTTACTTCTGTTTTTGCTCAAAATATTTTAGACTACCCTGGCTAAAATATCCTCATACCCAGCATTATCTTAGGGTTGCTATTTCTGTAATAACACATCTAAAACCAAAACAAATTCACGGAGAAAAGGTTTAGTTGGGTTTAAAGTTCCAAATCATAGTCCATCAATGCGGGTGGTGGTGGTGGAGGGGCTTCAGGGCAATGACTCAAACAGAACAGGAACCTTAATGCAGGAGCTGGTGTAGAAGCCAATGGAGAGGTATTGCTTGCTGCTTGCTCTTCCTGGATTGTTCAGTTTGTTCTCCTGGTCATCCTGGGAGTGGTATGACTGCCAGTAGTTTGGATCCTCTCAATCATCAAATAAGAATACTCTCTAAATTTGATCACAGTTTATTCTATGGAGGGATTTCTGAACTAAGATCCTTCTTTCCTGGTAACTCTAACATGGCAATTTAACATCAAACTACCCAGAATACCCATGTATGAAAATTCACCTTCCCATCTGATTTAAATACTATCAATTACTACTTGCTGCTTTTCTCTATTTTTTCACTCAAAATTTTCTGTCTGCTCTTATTGTTACTACAGATTATAGAGGAGTTCCTGCCTGTGGTGGGCAGTATATATTGGCTAATGTAGAGTTCAAAAATTGAATAAGGGTCAGTATGATGCAATAGAGTTTGAGTTCCCTTAATATAGTTTTTAAAGTCTTCAAAAGAGCTAAATATACCAGGTGGTAGACCCCTTTAATCCTAGAGCTCTGCAGGACGTTTATTTCTTATTTCTGAAAAAAGCAATTCTGAAGGAAGTTCAGAATCAAAGAACCTTGAGGTGCAATATCACAGTGCCCTGTCTGGAGGTAAGCCTTCCAAGAGAAGACAGGATTTCTGAAGATAAAAATGCATGTGTTACTCTGGATGCAGAGACAAGCAGCTATCTAAGATAATGGAGATGATCCTGTAGGAAATGTGGTCCAATGACAGGCCCAATGTGAGATCCAGCTCTAGGGGAGGCCCCCTTGACACTATTACTAATGCTATGGTGTGCTTACAAGCAGGGACTTATCATGACTGCCTCCTGAAAGGCCCAACAAGCAGCTGAAAGAGTCAGATGCAGATATTTCTACCCAACTAATAGACTGAAGCTGAGGACCCTGTGGTTGAATTAGGGAAAAGCTAGAAAAAACTGAGGAGGAGGTCGACCCAATAGGAAGACCAGCAGTCACTGTTAATGTGGACCCCCAAGATCTCTCAGACCCTGAGCAACCAACCAGGCAGCGTGCACCATCTGATATGAGGCCCCCAACACATATAGAGTAGAGGATTGTTGGGTTTGGTTTCAGACAGAGAAGATGCACCTAACCTCAAGAGACTCAAGGCCCCAGAGAGTGGAAAGGCCTGAGGGTGTGGTGAGAGGTGGGGGGGTGTGGGGATATCCTCATGGATACAGGAAGTGTGGAGGAGGTATGGGATGGGGAACAATCAGAGGGTGGACTGGGAGGGGTATAAAATCCAGAGTGTAAAAAAAGATTAAAGAATAAAAAACAAAACTAAAGTAAATATATTTAGGAGAACATCATTAGAACAACAAGAAATAACTACCTTCTTAATTTACTATTTGTTTGTTTGTTTGTATGAATAAAAGAACAGATGGGGACTTCTGATGACAATAGAAGTCTTAATTCAAACAATATTTTTCTTGTTGGCAATGATATCGGTACATCTAGATTAGTTAGCTCGACTTCTAAAAATGTCCCTTTTATTCACAGTCAAAAAGACAGTGAATAATTGTTGAATATGTACAATTAATTCAAAGTCTCCATTGGAATTAAAATAAAGTATTTAAAAATTTGGAGAAGAGCAAAAATTTCTTTAAATATTCTACACTACTAGTGACATAATTATTTTTAAGATACATTCTTTTAAAATGACATAATAAATACCTTCATATAAGGGATGATGAAAGAGGAATAATCAAACTTGTAAGAAATAAACTATAGGTATTTAATTTTTATTTTATAGAGAAAAACATTGTGGATTTCTATTTCTTCTGAAAAAAATGTGAAAGTAGGTCACAGCAAAGAACTTTGAGGTACCAGGTCACAGTACCCTGACCAGAGGTAAACCATGCAACAGAAGACAGGATATCTGAAGACTCTAATTCATATCCCACTTCATGAGAGGTCCTTTATCTGCAGTAACTTTTCCATACATACTGAGAGACCTTTTGGATCTTGTTACAATGATGTAAGTATTGTCGGACAAGCTAGCCATGATTTCATTCAGAGTCCAATGGCAGTTTGGAGACTTGGAATGTATGTGTGATGATCTGCCACATATGCATGGAATTAAATGTCCTAGCCTTCTCAGATGTTCTGTGTAAGATCTGTTCTTTGGATTAGTACATGATCGTAAAATGTGGCTGAGTTAAGAGATTCTCAGAACATCTAAAACCTCCATAAAGACTTCCAGGAGATGAAAATATAAGCACAGGCAGTGATCAATATATATGTGAATGAGCGTGAGTCTGAACATCTGCAAGTCCGGATTTACTTCTGAGTGACATGTATACCTTCCTCCTCCAGCTAGGAGCACATGTTGTCTTATTTTAAAAATGGAGAAATGAATCATAGCACTGCTGTAGGGAAGGGTATTTTAAAAATCAAATATATAGAGTTAAATAAATAAGAAAATGTTAAGAAGAGTTCAAAATTTTTATGTTGATAAAGTGAGTGTTCATTCCAGATATTAGAGGAGAATAGTTAAGGAAATACAAAAACCTAAAGTTAAATCATAAAGTTACCATTTTAATGATGCATTTAAATGTGTGGGAAATGATTTGAGCATAAATTATTTTGACCACTTGAATTAAGCCATGCAACACAAAGTTGGAAAGTTCAGTTCAGTTCAAGTGAGTCCACACAAGTGACTTCAATTTTTTTCCATTTCTTCTCTCTTTTTTTAAATTGAAAACATATCTTCCACCCTCTGATAATATATCTGACTAGTTTCTACTCCCTCTACTGCCCCTAGTCCCTTCGACATGACCTTCCAAATATATCTACCCCCTTTCTTTCTCTCATTAGAAGGCAAACAGGCTTCTAAATAATAATAATAAAATATAACAAAATAAAATATGAGATAAAAGAAACGTAACACATCAGAATAGATGAAAACAAACAAAAAAAACAGAATGAAAAGTACCTAAGAAAAGACAGAATAAACAGATATAAACAGAGACTTTTGCACACTCAGGAATCTAAATTTTAAAAACTGGACGCCATAATATATACACAAAGAACCTATAGGGTAAAAAGAAAGACTATATATCAAATATATTAATATATATTATTATATTAATATATTAATATATTAAATTATATAATAATATATAATTAATATTATATTCAAATAATATATGTAAGTAGAATATATTAAAATTATATATATTTTGAAAGGGAAAAACTTACAAGACATTAGGATACAAGGAACCTCCAAAGATGCCATTGACTTAATATTCCATGGATCTTCTAATGCAACCTACGTTTTAGAGTAGTTTGCTTCCCCAGTTGAGACTCCTTTGGAGAAAACTAGTTTATTTTCTTCAGGTGCTTATCTGTAGAAGATAGCTTCTGCATCAGGGATGGGGCACATGACTCTACTTGTCCTCTCAGTTTTAGGACCCTATCTGTTATAGACTCATGAAGATCCTGTAGATGCTGCCTCAGTCTCTGTGAATTCTTTGTACTGTTCCTGCTTATTTAGAGGAACTGTTTTCTTTGTGTCCTCCATCCCTTCTGGCCCTTAACCTCTTTCGAGTTATTCTTCCACAGGGTTCTCTGAGCTCTGAGGGGAGTAACTTGATGGAGACATGCTGTTTAATGGTAAGTGTTCTAAGATCTCACTCTCTGCATAGTATTGGGCTGTGGGTTTCTGTATTTGGTCCCTTCTGCAGATGGAAGCTTCTCTAATGGTTGCTGAGAGAGGCACTGGTCTTTGATTATAGCAGAATATCATTATGAGTCATTTTGTTGCTACTTTTATTTGGTTTTATTCAGAATATATATATTTTATCTTAGGTCCCTGAGATACCTAGATTCAAGTACTGGATTACACAAGCAGCATATGAGTGAGCCTTAGGTCAAATCAGTTATTGTTTAGTTCCTTACACAAGCTGTGCCTAGAGCATATCTTGCACGCAGGGCGACATGGTAGATCAAAGAGGTTGTGGCTCAGTTGATGCTTCCCCTTCTCCTTTGGTATCACTCAGAATACTATCATATAGGGGCGAAAGCTTTATGTAGGCAGCAACTCAACTGTTGCATGTAAAATTAGTTGTATAGATGTTGTCTTCAGCAATAGCCTTGCAGAGAGCAGCCTATAGTTTTGGCAACAGCTTGGTATAATGAGAATTTTAGTTTTTTAAACAGAGAAATGTTATATGAATATGTTTTTATTTTAATCCCAGGTGTGAGATATGGGTCTGTTTCAGATTGCCCATATCACCAACTATTGTTTGCCCTGTGACCTGAGAGGAAAGTGATTTTGTGAGCTGCAGATAGTTTTTGCAAGTGAATGACATTTGGAATTCTGGGGATTCTTGAGAAGGCATAAAACATGTTAGAGCCCTGAGAGGAGTCACTGCTGCTCCTCTTACCTCTGCTGCTCTCCCTGCTATTGCTGCTCCTGGTGTTGCCCTTGCTGGTGGTTGGTGGTTGGTGGTTGGTGGTTGGTGGTTGGTGGTTGCTGGTAGCTGGTTGCTGGTTGCTGGTTGCTAGTTGCTGGTTGCTGGTTGAGCTGATGGCTGGTAGCTGATAGCTGGTATTTAGTAGCTGGTTGCTGGTTGCTGGTTGCTGATTGCTGGTTGTTGGGTGCTAGTTGCTGGTTGTTGGGTGCTGGTTGCTGGTTGTTGGGTGCTGGTTGCTGGTTGTTGGGTGCTGGTTGCTGGTTGCTGGTTGCTGGTTGGAGATATCCGGAAGATGAAGATCAGACTCTTTCCAAGGAGCTTGATGACCCTAATCAGCAGAAAGTAATCTAACTATACAGCTGCCCCCTTTTCCTTCTAAACTTCTTTTTCCCCCTACCTAGCGTTTGGAATTGGAAGTATGGAAAAGGGTGGTAGGAAAAGATTCCAATAAGGTGACTGAAAGTCCAGTTATAGCTTGGGTGGTTTGCAAGTTCCTACAGGACTGCATTTGTCCAAGAGTTCAATTAGATGCAAATCATTCCTAGTACTGGAAGCTTAATTGGTAACAACAGGTGTTCAGTTGAGGCTCTGTCTCTCCCATTATTTGGCAATTTCACTTAGATGACTTTCATATATGGATATATTTTTGGGAAGCTTCTATGTTGTTTGCATACACCTCCTTCAATGACCCTCAAGTTTAGATTTCTCTTCCCTATATCTTCCCTCATTCCCTATCTCTCTCCTTTCCATTTTATGCTCCTCCACCATCCATTTGTCCATCTGTCAATCGACAACTCTCTATTCTCTTTCCTTCTCCTAGAGATATCTAATCTGCTTCCCCTCCCCAGTCCTTTACCCTATACCTAACCTCTGTGGTTATATGAATTGTAGCTTATTTATGGTTGACAAAAACAACTAATACCCACATATAAGTAAATCTGCAACACATTTATCTTTCTTTATCTGGATTACATCACTCATGATTTTTCTCCACTTCCATCCATTTACCTATGAATTTCAACATTTCATCTTTATTGACTATTACTATATTACATTGTGAAAATGTATCACATTTTCTCTATCTGTTCATTAATTTAGAAACATCTAGTTTTATCATACAAGTCTTTCATTAGTTTGATTTTCTTCAGTCAGTCATCTTATTGCTCTAGCTAATAATTCAAGTATTTTATTGAATAGGTATGGAAAGAGTAGACAACCTTGACTTACTCTTAATTTTAGTAAAATTCCTTTGTGTTTCACTCAATTTAAGTTGATGAGCTTGCTGTAAACTGCCTTTCTAATGTTGAGACATGTCCTTTTATCCCTGATCTCTCTTGAACTTTTTATCATGAAGCGGTGTTGGATTTTGTCAAGGGCCTTTTCTGCATCTAATGAGATGATCATGCGGATTTTGTTTCTTGGTTTGTTAATACAGTGGATCATTTATTGATTTGTATGTGTTGATCCATGTCTATATCTCTGGAATAAAGCCACTTGATCATGGTGGATGATCTCTTTCATGTGTTCTTGCATTGAGTTTGCAAATATTTTATTGAGAATTTTTGTATCCATAAGGAAAATTTGTCTGTAATTTTCTTTCTTTGTGTAACTTTACATGATGTAGGTATCAGAGTAACTGTGGTCTCATAAAACAAATTTGATAGTAATCTTTCTGTTTCTACTTTATATGGCATAACTTGAGAATTATTGACATTTTGAAAGTCATGTAGAATTTTGCACTAAAATCATGTGGCCCTGGTCTCTCCTTTGGAGGGATGTGTGAATTAGAAGTCCTTTAATCACTACTTCAATTTTACTATGGGTTATAAGTCTGCTTAAATGGATTATCTGATCTTAATTTAACTTTGATAAGTTGTACCTCTCCAGGAAATTATCCATTTCTTTTAGATTTTCCAATTTGTTGAAGTACAAGTTTTGAAAGTTAATTTGAATATTCTCTTTCTGTCCTTTAGTTAATTTAAGAGTTTATCAATCTCATTGATTTTCTAAAAGAATGCTTTATATCATTGATACCCCTCTTTCCTGTTATTAATTTCAGCAGTGTTTGAATATTTCTAGCCATTTACTCCTTTTGGGTTTGATTTCTTCTTTTTTAACCTAGACATTTTCATGTATCGCATGGTATTTCTAGCATGAAATTTCTCCAGTTTTTTGTTTGTTTGTTTGTTTATGTAGGCATTTAGTTCTAGAAACTCGCTTCTTGGAATAGCCTGCTTATGTTCTGTAAGTTTGACTATGTTGTGCTTTCATTTTCATTTAATTCTAGAAAGTCTTTGATTACTTTCCTAATTTCTGTCCTAGCTCATTTTTTCGTCCAGTAAAGACTTGCTCAGTTTCCACGTGCTTGCTAGCTTTCTGGTGTTTCTATTGCTACATGATTCACAGTATCATCTCAATGTTCTTGTCCTTCAATGTTGAGGCTTGATTTACCTCTCCAAATGTGATCAACTTGAAAAATCAAATTTTGAGGAGAAAAATTCCTTTGTGTTTGAGAGAAATATTCTATAAATATCTGATACATTTGTTTGATTCATTACATAACTACAACATTTCTCTATTGATTTTTTGTCTTGATAACCTGTCCATTGGTGAAAGTGGATAATGAAGTCTCCCACTACCAGTGTGAGTCAATATATGATTTATTCTGTATTAGTGTTTCTTTTATGACTGTTGTTGCTCTTGTGTTTGGTGCATAGACATAAAGATTCACAAGGTATTCTTGCTGGAATTTTCCATTGAAAATCCTCCCCTATCCCTTCTATTTAGTCTTGGACTGATGTCTATTTTTCCAGATAACAAAAAGGCTGTACTATTTTCGTAGGTCCATTTGCTTGGAAAATATTTTGCTGATGCTTTTACCAGGAGATAATGTCTGTTCTTGGTGTTAAGGTTTATCTTTAGAAGCAGTATAGGGATGGATGCTGTATTTTAATCCACTGTTACTCTGTTCTTTTTATTGGGGAGCTGAGACCATTAGTACTGATGACATCACTTAACACTGTTTATTGAATCATATTATTTGTTCTGGTGTAGGTTGCCCGCTATTACCCCACCCCCCCTTATTTTTATTTCAGCTTTGGGATTGTTTATTCCTTGTGTTTTCCTGAATGTGATGAGGATGGATTTTTCCTTCTAATGTCTTCTACAGTGCTGAATATTTAATATCGATATTGCTTTAATTTGGTTTAATCATAACATTCCCCCCAATCTATTGTGATTGAAAGTTTTGCTGGGTATAATAGTCTGTGCTGGCATCTCTTACTCCTTAGAGTATATAGAAGATCTATCTAGGTCCTTTTAGCTTTTAGAGTGTTCATATAGAAGTCAGGTGTTATTATAATGTGTCTGCCTTTATATCTTTTATCTGTCTTTTATCTTGCAGCTTTTAATTTTCTTTCTTTTGTTTTATTTGTTTAGTATTATGATGCTGAAGGGACTTTCTTTTCTGGCACACTATATTTGGTGTTCAAGATGGTTGTTTATACTTTGATAAGTGTCTTATTTAGGGTTTTTCTGTTATGAACAGACACCCTGACCAAGGCAACACTTATAAGAACAACATTTAATTGGGGCTGGTTTACAGGTTCAGAGATTCATTAAGATATGGCAGAGTCCAGATAGGCATGGTGCAAGAGGAGCTGAGAGCTCTACATCTTCATCATGAAGATGTAGTTTAGAGGAATGCTAGAGTTCCAGGCAGCTACGATGAGGGTCTTAAAGCCCACACCCACAGTGACTCCCCTACTTCAACAAGGCCACACTTACTCCAACAGAGCCATGCCTTCTAATACTGTCACTCCCTGGGCCTAGAAGACCATCACAGTCCTTTCTCTGCACTCCATAGACTTGTTCAAACATATGACTCTATGGGGGCCATACCTAAACATAGTACAATAAAAAATATATTTAGTTAACCTTCCAAAACTCCCATAGTGTATATCAGTCTCACCAATGCTAAAATCCAAAGTTCAAGGTCTCTTTTGAGATCCACCTAATTACTTATTTGTAATCCCCAAAGGAAGACAGGATACCAGCTGGGCAAACTTCAAACTCTGCATCTCCATATCTGTGTCAAATCAGTCTTCAGATCTCCAACTCCTTTTTCATCCTTGTTGACTGTAACAAATTTCTTTCTCCTGAGCTTGTTCTACCCCTTGTTATCAACTTTCCTCAGCAGATATCCCATAGCACTGGAATCTCAAAAATCTTGGGGTCTCAAGGCAACTTCAATGTTATAGCTTCTTATTTCAATGTTTAGGATCCACACATGATCTTTTTGGCTTTTCCAAAGGGCTGGCATCACTTCTCTATCTCCGTCTTCTGTAACACTCTTAAGTTCAAGTTGATCCTATTCCTGCTGTTCTTAATGATCATCCCATGGCAATGACTTCTCCAATACACTAGGGTCTTCCACTGTAGCTAGGCTTCACCAATAGTTTCTTGTAGGCTTTCTTCATGGTTCCAAGCCTCAGCTTCTTTTCATGACCCTTTCAGTCCTGGGCTATCAGCTGCAACTGAGGCTGCACGTTCACCAATGGTCTTCCATGGCCTCTCACAGTACCAACCCTCAGCTGTTCTTCATAATGCCTTCATGCCTTTGAAACTAGTACCACCTTTGTGACTCTTACACATTACCAAGTACAGCTGCTGAAGTAGGTACAACCTTGGCTATCTCTGGAACACAGTTTCTTTTTGTTCTCAGAAAATACTTCCCAGAATATTTCGCCTCAGTGATGCTGGTCTCTTCTTAATCATCACTAATTTCTTAGTTCCAGCTAGCCAGCATCAATTGTCCCAGTAGTCTCTTCTATTTTTGACTCTATATCTAGAGCCACATGGCCAAAGCTGCTGAGTTCTGCTCTTTGCTGGCACTGAAACAGGGTCCCCTTATTCTACTACATTATCACCAGCTTTTTGCATTCCAGCTCCTTCAGGGCCTAAGTTGCCTGTCCTGGAACGTGCTCAATAGACTAACTTTGAAATCTGAGATCTGCATACCTGCCTCCTAAGCACTGGAATTAAAGGTGTGATTCACCAAACCCAGATTTAAGTTTTTCTTCATCTAGAACTTTCTGTAGTCTGGCCTTCAACTCAGAGATCTGCTTATCTTTGCCTACTGGGACTAAAAGTTTGCTACTACCATGCCTGCACCTAAATATAGCTGGGTGGAATCTTGTCCCAAAGTCACTACGCTCTTAATTCAATTGAATATCCTTGAATACAGCATTCAGTTCCACTTTACTTTCTTGTGTCTCTTTAATGCCTGAACCATGTATTTTATATTTTCCCTTTCTTAGTTTGCTATGCTTGTTTAAAATGCTCTTTATGATACTGAAGCAGAGAAAAAAAGTCTATAATGGGCATTTCTGAGATTTTCTTTGTCTCTTCTCATAAGAGTCTGGCTAATTAATATGTATGCCTCTCATCTAATTTTTTGACCAACTCAATATTTTTATTAATTATCTGAGAATTTCATAAAATGCACCCCAACCACACTCACTTTATGTTCCTCTCACAACCACCCTTTTATCCTTGGGCTCTCCCTCCAAGAACAAACAAACAAGCAAAAACCAGAAAAGATCCAACAAGTCCTTTTTATCTGAACATATATTAATTAACTTACTCATCTAATTTTTAAGTACACAATTGTGCAGAGAACATTTTTAAAATAAAGATTATATATTTCTCTTCTTAGATAAGTCCTAATTACATTGCAAAAAGACACACCCAAGGAGACATCAATGTAAGCCTCATGAGGAAGGCAAGAAAATATATTTGAAAGCTGATTTTTCAGTGTAATTTAGAAGACCAAGTTTGAATTTCAAGGACCAAGGATATTGGAAATTGGGTGTTTTTATGATGCTGGGACAAAGAGAAGGGACATATACACTGAAAAAAAATTAGTTTGCTTATCTTAGGAAGGTATGAGTTTTGTTGTTTCTGGGTACAACATTCAAGATATCTACAGATTATTGTCCTCTTCTTAATGATGTTTGGCAGTATAATTACTCTAAAAAATAAAATGTAGTTGTATAATATTTCACATGAGAGAGCAATAGAGACTCACATATACATTTACACATTTGTACATACATGTACATTACATGTACACACACACACACACACACACACACAAAGAGTGATTCTATTTAAATAACGGTATATATTAAATGGTCCAAGACCATATCTAGGCAGTCTTAATTCTCATGGTAAACATGACCATAAAACTTCTATATAAATCGGGAAGAATCTTGAGGGTCTTCAAGATTCTTCACCTTGGGGTCTGCACGGTGCTGGGTGATGCCACCAGGGACTATGGCAAGTCACCATGTCCCTCTGCATTTATGCTTCACTTCTTCTGCCTTTCTATCCTTGTTCCTCTCTCTTCCTTCTCTCCCATCTGCTTTCTCTTTCAGTGATGGCTTAAAGGAACCTACCTACCCTTAGATCTGTGGCATACTGAAACAGCTCAGTAATGGTTTCCAGTGAACTCAGACAGCCACAGGAGCGACTGGGATTTCTGCATCTGGTTCAACGTATTGACAGATGAGCAAGAAACAGCCTCTGCTACCCGACTTACAAATATGTTGGGTTAGCACTTTGGGATAGGTAAGTTTTAAAGACCACAATTTCTTTATGTCCATGGATGGAATATTTTATTACATATTTTATGTGGAATTTTTCAGAGGAAATGTAATACTGTCCCTTGTGGACTAAAATCATTTTTTCAACGTTATTGCCCTCAAACTTATTTGACTAAATCCAGTATAAAAGTTTTAATTATTTAATCACTATTATCTATCACCCACTTTCTCACTAATTTACATTTATTAAATGTACACTTTCAGTTTTGAGGAAATGTCTTGTGATGATCATATATAAGTTTCTTTCAAGAAATGTATACAGACTTTCTTTACTTTAGATGCCTGTTCCTGCTCAATGGATTTATTTATGTTGACTGAATATGTTTGATAATGTAAATTGTTTACATAAGGTTTGTTAAGGTTCCCGTAGGAAGAATTTAATATATAGTTACTAGTATAAGTATGTTTCTTAAAGATATTAAAATAGAAAGCAAGTAATTTGAATTTTTCTGTTATTCTCTTCACTTGTAGCAAAGAGGGGAATGAAGAGAGTAAAAATAAATATGAATAAACAGAAGCACTGATCTGATCCTGAAGAAAAAGGAATTTTAATAATCCTAACAACTTAATGCACAACATAAAGATTCTAACAAACTCATAATATTTATTAAGAAAAAAATTTGCTTTCAAAAACTGTTAACCAATTATCTTGGAGGGTAAGTTCAGTTGTTAGAATATACATGCATGTGCACACACATCTGTTGCAAGTGTATATATACTTACACACACAACTGAACAGAGAGAGAGAGAGAGAGAGAGAGAGAGAGAGAGAGAGAGAGAGAGAGAGAGAGAGAGAGAGAAGGGCAGGGAGGGGGAGAGATGGAGAGGTTAATAACAAAGGCTAAGCCAGTAGCTTTGGATTTCATTGTTCTCTGGAACAGTAGCTCTGTCTAAACAGGGAACCACAGGAGAATTATAGAAAGTTATTTCCATCCCTGAGACCAGACATCTGGAGGGCAGCCATGGTGAGTATAAAATGTGAAGCCAAGTGTTTTGTTTTTTACTGAATTCTAGACTATTTCTGACTTTCATCATTTAGTGAGCTGTGACATGGGTGTTCACATCTGCAGCAATGGATTGTGGGAGGCGTTTGTCCAGGCAGGCCTCAGCTTTTTTCCCCCTAGCACCAGGGAACATTCTTCCAGTCTCAGGAGCAGCTGAGGCAGCAATGAAGAAGCCCAGGCTGAGGGTCTCTGGCATTCTTCCACACATCTCAGGGCATAAATGAGTTCCAGGTCAGAATCACACCAGAACAGCTTTAATTTGTTTTTTTTTTTTATTTTTTGGATTTGCACAGAACTTTGTCTGCTCATTTCCAGAAGTCTCACAAGTTGGGTCTCAAAGTTGAAGGGCTCAGTCTCCATTTGCTGTGATATTGCACAAGTTATTTAAAATTTTCAACTGCACTTTTCTTTTGTCAAGTGAGACATAGAACACAAATCTTTGTTGCCAGGTTGGTAAACATTTTAAGGACAGCTGGACTTTATATGAAATCATGCAATTTAATAGTTTTGTTAAATTTTACTTTTTAATTATAGAGGATTAAAACATAGAAAATGCCAAAAAAAACCCCATTCCATATTTTCTCCCTTGTCCTATGCTGTTAAAATTTTCAATTAATATTTTCTGCATTAAATAACTTTTCCTTTATTTTTCATTCTTAATATCATATGTCAGTTGGGATCTATCTCACTCCGAAGAGGTAAATACAAAATTCTCTCAGCAAGAACAATAGACTGACTTCCCCATATTTTACCAGGATTCACAGAAGAATTTGGAAATATAATGTAAGCATCCCCTTTCAGGGCAGAGACACTTTTCATTGGGAGTGTGGTCACTGACTGTTAAATTCACGCATTTATGAAAAGGAATACTAACTGCTGTGTTGTATTCCAACCTGTTTGTAAACTCTGCAAGAAATAGCACTGTATCATCTCTTCAGCATCACACTCAGGATAACTAGTGTGGCTGAGATAACAAGAGTTTCAGGAAATACAGCTTGAGGAAATTCGTGATTTGGAACATTTTGTTTTTCCATATGTCTTATATTTCAAAATTGCATAGTTTGTCTTTTGGTGGCATAAGACATTTTGGAATATGCAATAGGATAATAACCTTTCCTCTCTCCTCTCAAAACCTAGGATGTTGGATCATCAAGCCTAGTGTGCTCCCTACAGGAGACCAATACTTTGATAGATGTCTATTTAAACATTCTCTTTAAAGGAGCTAGAAAAGCATGCCTTCGCTTTTCCTGGGGCATTGACCTTTCCGATTGTCTTTAAATACATGATTGATATATCTGGCACAAATGTCACTGGTGGGGAAAAAGATCATGGGAGGGTGTGAGCGTTTGTTTTCCTCCTCTGAGTTACATAAGTTACTTGCACAGCCAAGGTTCAGTCTTCCTTGCTTTTCATGTCTCTCCTCTTTCCCTTCTGTTTGTTTGCAAATGATTTTCACTCTTCCCTTGCCTTCACTTATTTGGATAAAAGCTTTCATTTATACATTTTTGAGAAACTTACAGGTTCATGGAACTTTAATATCACTATTGTGAGAACCTCCATGGCTTTGTATGTGAGGCTTTGTAGACTGGGTTAACTCAGGGGAGAAGACTCACTGTAAGTATAGGGAGAGTATTTTCTGGGCTAGAATCACAGACTAAATGAAATGGAGAAAGAGAGCTTAACTTCAGTATTGATCTCTCTGTTTCCTGACTGAGGCTGCAGTCTAGCCAGCTGACTCATGTTTTAACCAACATACATATCATTGATGTAGTGGGTACTCAAATTATGAGCCTTAAGTTACTGCTGTCAGGAAATATTTTACAGCAATTTAATTATCTTACACATGGCCTTTTGGTTAAGAGCAAATAAATGATACACAATATATAACTAAGGTACACTGTATTGACAAGTGCAATGTTCCAAAAGAGATAATATAGGAAATTATTATAAACTGTGATATTTATAATGGATGCACCTAGTTGTAACATTATTATAAATCAAGAATCATGCATACGTACAGAAATGTAAGATTTACACACATGTATCACAAAAAACTAAAGAAGCAGGAGCCCCCTTTACTGATGGTCTCAAAACAGCCAAATTCCAGGCTCTCTGGTAGAAGTTCTAGCAGTAGTCTCTATGCCACAGAGGATGTGTCGGCTGCTGGGGGACAGGGGATGACAATGAAGCTATCTCTAGGGAAGCCATATTTCCAGGTAATTTACCCTCTGATTTGCAGAGGCAATTTATAAGACTTCTAGAAACAGCAAAATGTACCAACTTGCTGCTAATGTGTTTAATGTGACTTTCCCACAGGAAGAGGACCATTCCTCCTACGTTATAAGACCATTTCTCCCTTGCTAGGCCAAGACTAGCCTAGGATAATCACTTGGAATTCTGCTATATCCTATTATATCTAGACAGACAACCAGAACCTGGGCCATGGTGTAGAAATACAAGTGTTTGTAAAAATAAGCACTAAGAAGGCAAGTATTATCTGTCTTTGTAGGTTTACATATAAAAGATGCACTTGATGACTTTTATTTAGGCTCTTAACTTAGAAGTTATTGTTCTCTATGAAAACATTAGCTAGACAGATAGGTCAATGGTTAGGAACACTTACTGCTTCTATGAGGACCCAGCTTTGGCTCCCAGCATATACATGTTGGCTCACAATTGCATTTATAAGAATCTAACACCCTCTTCTGACCAATGTGGCACCAAGTATAAAAGTAACTTTTATTTGCCAGATGAATTTGCCATCTCTGATACTTACTGCTGAATAAACTCAGCCTTTCTTGCTCTTTCTGAACACCAGCTTGTTGTTTCAACTCAGCTGTTCTTTTGCAAACTCCTTTTCATGCTGACTGATTCAAACTGGCTTATCTTGGCTTCTGACTGAATTCCTCTGCCTGGCCTCATACTGACATTAGCGATATGTTTTAATCATCTGGTCCTTGTCATTCTTTTGCACATTCTGTTGTCACCTGCAACTTGGCTTTGTAAAAAATGTCCCAGTAAAACTGAAACTCTGCCCCCACCTCTGCCTACTATTGCTGCTGCTGCTGCTGCTCATTCAACTCATTTCTTATTCCAGTCAGTTCTTGTGAGGCCTGGCTATATATTATCTGACTAATTCTTCAAATTTTTTTCTGATCTGTTACTTTGTCTGCCTCTCAACTAGAAATCACTTTCAAACATGGTTACTTCCTTGAAGAAACTAATTTTACCACAAAATGTATATTAAGGCTGTGTCTGTATTGCAGACAGAAGAAATAAAGGTATGTCATTCACCAGGATCCACAGAGTCCTAGAGGGCCTTGAGATGTGATTCCTTGCCAGAGCAGCTATATTGCTGCATTGAAATTCCTGTATAAGCAACCACACATGGGATGCATATACAAACACATGCATGTAAACACTCTGCAAAAAAACTAAAAAACCCAGCTTTTTTTAAAAAAGACATAAACTGTTTTCTGATTCCCCAATCCAGTCTCAGAAGGAAGGAACCCAAAATTAAGACACAAGAATGGTAGGCTGGTCTTTTCTTCAGTAAATTTTCATGGAATCTTTCTTTCAATTTTTGAATTGAGAATAGTTTTGTATATAAGTTCTTACAAAATCTTTATAGTCTATAATTCATTTTATTTCACATTGAGTTGCATTGGGCAGGTCTTTATCAGAATATGGAAAATATCCAGAATATGGATACTGATCGCTGCCCCATCAGCTCTGACTGAATGGGACATGCATGGCTATATTTCTTTTTGATAATCAGTAACAATGATCTATTTCTTTGGGACAAATAGCTTTTTTAAAAAGACATAAACTGTTTTCTGATTCCCCAATCCAGTCTTGGAAGGAAGGAATCCAAAATTAAGACACAAGAATAGTAAGTTGGTCTTTATCTTCTTCAGTACATCTTCATGGAATCTTTCTTTCAAATTTCAGGATTATATTTCTTCAGAAAATTTTGGGACATTTCTCTGCAAACTGAGGACTTCTCATATGTCTGAGGAGATGTCACAGAGAGAAACTGTGGCACCATGTTAGATCTTTGAGATGTTTCACATAGTATTGGACCAGATTCTGAGCAGTTACTAGATACATGAGCCAAATACTGACACTACAATGTTCCTATGTATTCTAACCACCATAATCTTGTATCTATATCAGAGCATCTCAAACTATGGGTCATGACCCTTTGATAGTGAATGTCCTTTGCACAGTGGTTACATATCAGATATCCTACATATCAAATATTTACATTACTATTCATAACAGTAGGGAAATTATAGCTTTGAGGGAAAATGAGGTAAATTTAGTTATGAGGAAATTATAGTTATGAGGTAAATTTTGTGGTTAGGGGTCACCACTACATGTACTAAAGAGTCACAACAACTGGAAGGTTGAGAAGCAACTTCTCTAAATCTTTTTTTTCTAGGACAATGATTTTTTTATTAGATATATTCTTTATTTACATTTCAAATGATTTCTCCTCTCCTGGTCTTCCCCTCCACTCATTAACAATTTGATAGACTATAAAAGTCAATCTTCGAAGACTGGAGAGATGGAATATACTACTCTGGATTATATGAGTAACTATTTTTACATATATACAGAAATTTTCAGGATAATTTTTTCTTTTTTATAATTTAATAAATTCACATATTTATGCATCAAGAAATGTCAATATTTACTTTCATTCTCCTCAACTATCTTTGGAACTCTCCCTGTGGTCCACTTCCTAACTTCTTGTACTCTTTTTCCAAGGTGAATTTATCTTAACCTCAACGGTAAGAAATACTCAGAAGTCACAATATTATTCACAGACTTTCCATTCTTCTAGAGTGACCCAATTGCTCACTCTCGCCGACTTTCCTCCAAATCTGAGCCAAATCAGATAGTTCTAGTAGGTGAATGAGCCTCCTTGCCCTCTCTTTTGTAGTAGGATAATGGAAAAATGTAAGGCCAGTCTCAGTAGAGCTCCTGGCAGCTGCTGTGTTGGCAATAATTAAGGGAGGTTTTAAGCTAAAACTTTGACTGCTGAAAGATTTTGGATTTGAGGTTTGATGTTATCAAAAAATTTCATCTGGTCTGATTCAGCAACATATTGCTTAATCTAGCAGGAATGTGTGCAGGTTGTCCCTCACCGCACATGTCAGATCACTCTGTCTTCTTTTGTGGTGAAGTCCACAGCAGTTTCTCTGAGTAATAGAAGCCAAGTATGTCTGGGCACAGAGGACTGCATCACGTTTTGGTTTAGTCTGTTTCAACCCTCAGGCTGATTCTAGCAAGATGTCTCAAATGAATACAACAGTGGTTAAATTTCCTGGTTCCTTTTGCATAGTTTAACTTTTTTTTGGTGGCAATATTAAATTATTTCTCTCTTCTAATCAGATTTTGAGTACACACTCCAGGAATCATTTTCAAACACACACACACATAGAAAATGATCTTAATATTAGAATCTATTTATTTGACTCAGGCAAAGTACTTTTATTGCTTGAAAAATATTATTTCTAATAATAAAGTATATTTAACCTAACTTGGTTAATCTTATTATGTCTGTTCTACTATTTAATTATGTTTTTTAGTTGTTGGTAAACACATGAGACTTAGGTCATCATTTACTGCATGATCTTTAAATGTTTAACATAATATTATATTTTGTGAGGTGGTCAAATTGCTCTTCTAAAACATGCAAACTAAACAGTTTAATTTTATATTCCTGGGAGAGAGAGAGAGAGAGAGAGAGAGAGAGAGAGAGAGAGAGAGAGAGAGAGAGAGAGAGAGAGAGAGATGTCAGCACTTGTATTTGTAGGAGAATTTCTTCTGGAGGTTAAATGCTGTAATAGTTCATTCATGAGGCTATGTATGACTTGAACAACACATAAAAGTTTAAGAGGCTGTGGTTCAAGGCTCTGGTATATCTGGCGTCTGATTAGGGCTTACATTCTGGCTTGTAAATACCTGTCAGCTTGCTATGTATTCATGTAATGGAAAGGAGGTCCAAATTCCAAGGTCTGTCCCTATACTAATATATAGAGAGTACACTTGTCCTCGTCTTGAGGACACCACCAACAGTGTCCACCTGTTAGAATCAGATGTTTCCTGGAGCTGAACAGGAGTTCAGCTAGCTGCAGCTGCCCAGTATCATGTAAAGTCCTAGTTGTGCTAGCCCAGGAAGCTGCTAACCTTCCATGAAACTTACCAACAATTAGAATGCATATGGAATTATGGTTGGGACTACCGAATATGTAAGCTCTTTAAGCTCATAAAACTTTGGACATGAGTTATGATCAGTAGACTCAAAGGACAGCTGGTACTTAGTTGAAAAAGCATCTGAACAATAGAAGTAAGTTATTCTTTAATGGTGTGAATGGAGACTGTGCATCCACTCTCATCATTACCTGTATTATTCTATCTATTGCTTATGCCACAATATCACTACAATGCTTATTTTCTTCTAGTTCATGAGCTTGTGATTCTGTTGAGTAACCCCAGCCTCCAGAATTTTAGGTCTGTTTATTTTTGGTATTCTGGACACAGGCCAGATAGTATCTTTAAGGCTTATGAGCTAATCTAATTCTGGATCCTGAACTTTATTAATTTAATTTCTTTTGAAAACCATTTTCCATCTTACACCCACCTATGCAACATTTTCTCTGGATATTTGTAGAATTAGGTAGAGTTTGATAATTTTAAGTGATTTATTCCTTAAATAATCTGAGATGGTATGCCCCTTGTGTGACTATCTATGTTAGTTCATACTACTTAAACAGTGAGATCACAACCACTTGACAGTTTTTTGGAACGTTAATAAATAAATTTCATATGATCAAAGATGTTTTAAATTTATTATTGCTGGGTTTTTATATCAATAGACAAACAAGCATTTCAGAATGACCTGAGGATCCAATGTGGCTGTGCCTATGACTTCTGCTTCCTACAAAATACAGAGTTTAAAATTCAAGAATAATTAATCACATCTAAGTCCCTGGCCTCCCTTGTGTGCTGCAAATCTATGCCAAGACTATATACAAAAGTGAGTGGTTGTTCCAAGTGTTTAGAACAATCCAATGTCTGGCAACTTTCCAGAAGTTAAAAGTCTGAAATAGGAGGGAGGCTCTAAGACTTTTTATATACAGATGTTCCTCAGCTTCTGATGAGTTTCAGCAAAACAACCAGAAGGTGAAAGGATACCAATCAACAGAATATCTTTGTTTAGCACCATTTGGTCCTCTGTTTCCCCTGGAGCTAATGGCTGACAGGGAGGTGCTTCTAGCTGCAATAGCCCAGGATCACATAAAGTGTTCTGAATGCTATCCTGGGAAAAACATCAATGTTTGAACTTTGAAGTAGGTATCTACTGAATCTGCTTTGCTTTTGCACCATGAAAAAAATGGAAAGTCCTTAAGTCAAAGGCACAGGCAGCTGGAGACGAATTGTAATAGTATCCTCAAAAAAGCAAGGATGTACATGGAAAACTAATTTTTAGAGCTCTATTATATGGTGAGCATATACAAATGAGAGTGAGAGTTCCCTGCTGAGAATGGGCCTTTCACTGCCTTCCTTTAGAGCCTACTTACTTCAGTTAGGTACAACTCAAATTTTATTACAGCCTTTACCTTCAGTACCTTTACTAAGCACTTTCTGTACTTAGAATTAAAATCCTTCAAATTGGACATTTTTAGGATGTCCTTGGCTTATGACACATTTATAATACAAACTACTTTCTTAAGCACTAAAACTGATGTTTATAAATATGTATTATAAAAATTTACTTTTCCTATATGAATCTGGGTCTTAGAATTTCTGTATCTTTGAGCCTAGCACCCAACTTAATGGTTGGTAAACATCTGTAAATACTACAGATGTAAAAATACCTAAGTTCTGTTTTGCAATGCCTTTCAGTTAATAATAAGTAATTGATTATAATTGGTTCATCTAGTCAATGCTACCTTTTATTTCAGCCGAGCTTATTTGCTTCAATTAGCAAATCCTTGCAGTCAAATCCTTTGGCCATCCAGTTGTTCCATAGTCTTAACTGTACTTGAAACTTTCCCTATGAGATGCTTAAAGGGCGGGCACATTGACTTCTCTCAGGAAGCACCTAGTAATGGTGGTCAGGAACAGAATTTCTGGCATCAAGCAACCAAAGCTTAGTCTTTATTTAGGTGCCAGCCCTTCATAACCTATACTCTTGTAATAGCAGAAAAGTGATATTCTCCATATTATAAATGTAGATATATATTAGAATGCTGGGTTTTAACAATATATAAATGATAACTTCATATTTCTGTTTCTCTTCTTAGTTTCTTTATCATAATAAAAAAGAAGTTTTTGCTATTAGCATGAGCTGTATTCCAGTACTCATGTGGCCACTGTTTGGTCCCCAGCTCAGGGAACTATTGAGGGAATGGGTAGAAAGTTTTAGACGTGAGGTCAAACTAAAAATAGATATCTGAGGAAGTGGTTTTACCAGTGTGCCTGTACCACCAATACTATCTTGTTCTACTCCTCTTTCTCAAAGGGCTGTCCCTGACATAGCATTTGGCCTTAGTGTGAACATACAGACAAAGTAAGGACTATGAAGTGCAAGCAATAAAACATTAAAACCAAGTAACCCCCATTATGTTGTTTCTGTCAGATATTTCAGTTCAAGCCACACAAAAATAGGCTAGAACATTATAAAGACATGCACTAGTACCATGTCCTCAATACTATTTTATCAGTTGACCCACACACAAGAACAGTAAACTTCTGCTCATCCCAAATCTCCATTTGTGCCTATTGTTACAGATGGGTATCAGGTTACCTTCAGCTGCCAACTTGAAATCAACCTACCAAGTTTTTCACCTGGGAGGAAGGAATCTCAGTTGGGAAATTGCCTCCATTGGATTGACATGGGGTAATTTTCTTTACTGATAATTAATGTGGGAGAGCCCACCATACTGGTTGTGGTATTACTCTAGGCTGGGTTTCCCTGTAAAGTATAAGACAGGTAGTTGGACCTGGTCCTAGGAATAATCAGTAAGCTGAATATCTCCACATTCTCTGCTTTAATTACTGATTTCCGGTTCTTGTCCTGAGTTCCTGGTTTTGCTTCCCCCAGTAGTAAACTGTTAACCTGTAAGCCTTATTTTTGAGCTGCATTTGGTTATGGTGTTTTTATAGCAACAACAACAAAAAAAAGGAAGCTAGAACAATGGGATTTAACAGAGAAATATATGTAGATAAAATGTGTGTGTGCATGTGAAATAGTGGAAATTATGTCTTTCTATTTTCTATGTGCTGTAGCAGACTGACAAAGTCAGTGGTCATTTAGATAGATGCATTAAGGCATGTAGATAATGTGAACTGGATTAGCTCTTACAAAGGCGAACATGGCATAAGTATCATCCCGTGAGGTCCATTGTTGCAGTCACAGAGGAGTTGGAGATTACAATACTATTCTATATATGGAATTCCAAGTAACAGAATAAACACAGAGTAGGATACAGTTAAATATAGGCAATGCATACCAATAGATTGCTGGAAGCATTAATCATTCTTTAGATTTGATGAATAGCTCTGGCGGTTGAGTTCGGATGCCAATAGATCTGTTCAAATGTCAAACAAGGCAAGGGTGTAGCTCAATATATTTGTCTTGAGTCATCACTAGGTTCTAGACATTATACATAATTACAGTGTGCCACATGCCACTGTCATGTGCGGTTGTGTTGATGTGGGACACCAGAGGAAAGGAATCTTCTTTCATTACAGGGGTAAAGGGAAGGCATCCTGGAAGGCCTTGGCTCAGAGCCAGGTATTCCATATGGCTGCAAAGTCCAAGGAGAATGAGCCTTTCAGCATTGACCAGGTGATGTCCAGGCATAGCTCTTATAGGAGAGTCTTCAGGAGAGTAGAGTTGGCTGTAAGCAGAGGGGGCCACTGATGTCAGGAATAAACTGGATACTAAACTGTTTTTCTTTGTGAACCTAATAATTTTGATGTGGGAAACAGTTAAAAACTATGTTCATCTCAGGTTCTTCAGGAAGCGAGTCATCCAAGGTTGTTCACATGGTTATTGATGTGATGTATCTCTTAGTGAGATGTTCAAATGCAAGTGTCTATGGCTCCTTGGCCAGTAACCATAGCCTACCTCTGCCATCTGCTAAGTGATGGTGTTCATGGAGCAGTTCAGCATATGGCTGAACTTCATCGGAGCATGATAGGGGAGATGAGGAGTAAAGAAGATGGTTGATGTTACTTATCTTTATATATGTCCTCAGATGTGGATGTTCATCAGCAAGATATGCTCAGGTTCCTACAAAAATATCAACAGGCCTACTACAAACACATCCAGGAAAAGGACTTCTGAGATGTTGGCACCACTAGGGATCATTTACAATCAACTTGCCCCCAAATATGTTCCCCAAATATGTCTATTAACAATTGGTTTATAGTGTTCAGGTTTATATCATTGTCGGTAATTATTTATCATCTTGTCTTGGGTTGTGATAGTCAAGAGAGAAGTAATAGCTCTGACGTCTTTCTGATCAGTGCTCATTATGACATTGTCAGTTCAGCTAAGGAAGGAAAGTGGAGTTTATATCTTTTATTACCAATAAAACAATTGAGAACATAGCTTAGAAGGGCAGGTGCTTATCTACCAAATCATGATAAAGAAAGATCCAGTTAGGAGATAAACTTCCCGTTGGGTAGTGCATCAGTTACTGTATTTTGTTTCCAATAACAGACTCCATTTCAAACAGAAAAATTATCTCATTAGAGGCTATTACCATGACGAACAGAATTTGATTTCAAAGATATACAAAGGATTCAAAGACCAACTATAATGTAGAATATTCTCTTGTGAAAGCACTATTGGTATCATGTATAAGAATTTCACCTAGAGTCCATAAGTATGTCCCCATGGCATTCAGTGCAAGTTTCTAGAGAGAAACACTTGCTAGAAAATCAGTTTCTGCCAGGCAGTGGTAGTATATGCCTTTAATCCCAGCACTTGGGAGGCAGAGGCAGAGGCAGGTAGATTTCTGAGTTTGAGGCCAGCCTGGTCTACAGATTGAGTTCCAAGACAGCCAGGACTACACAAAGAAACCCTGTGTAAACAAACCAAAAAAAAAAAAAAGGAAAAGAAAATCAGTTTCCCTTTGATTTGTTTTATTCTTGAATTAGTCTATCACCGTGGTAAGTCTGTTCGTAGGCATGAAGTCTTGCATAACAAGGATACCTGGCCATGTAATGTTTCTGTTGATTCTTTGGAAAGAAAGTATTGGTACACAAATTTATCTAATCTATAGAAATTGTATTTCCTAGATGTGGTGTAGAGTCATATGAATGTTCATTATTATCAAACTAAGCAGTTGATATGTGGTAATATTTCTTCCCATTCACCTCTTTGGGCTCTACCCATGTATGTAGGAATGTTCTCTTCCTGATGTCCTGGCATCTTCTAGGAGCTACCCACAACATCACTACATGCTAAACCTTCGTGGGCTGAAGCCACCTTCTCACAGCACATGCTCTCCACATTCTTATTCGCCACAGGAGCTGACGTTCTCTGAATGTTCTGGTCTGAAGCCTGAAGAGTTTCTGTAGGCTTTGCTTTTTCAAAGCCTACTTTTAATAAGGGTTCTTAAATATTTTAACCTCCCTTCTAGTCCACTACCTACTAGGATGGTCATTAGGATTTGGGGGAAGTGGAACTGTTTAGAAGTTTTCCTTGGGTGATTTTAATCTCTAATTGTCAGGATATCACAGTCTAGTTCACTTGTGCCAGATAGAAAACAAAAGTAAGCAGTGGTGGCACAATCCAGCTGAAACAGCCAGGCTTCCATTAGATTGTCATGAGTCAACGGAACAACCAGGATCAGTAGGGACAAAAGGAGAAGATCTCTGTAGTGCTCCCTCAACAAAGTGAAGATCAGCAAAGTTGAAGACCTGTGATCTATGAAGAGTTACAAAGGCTATGCAAGCACATCACACTGTCCATTGAGTCCTATTTATACTCCCTCTAAACATCATGTGTCCTCTCATGAGACTTGCTTCAGCAAAACTTCACATGAGTCTGTCTTAGCAAAACTCCACATGAATCTATACCACCTGAACATAGCCAGAAACTTCCACTTCATTCAGCCAATAGTCCAAAGTCCATGGAAGCAGCAAGAAGCTGACAAAACACCATCAGAAGTTGTGTGTGTGTGTGTGTGTGTGTGTGTATACGTGTTCTCCTATGAAGTAATGACAAACAATAACCAGTTAGGAATGGCAAGGTGTATCAATACCATCTGGCAGAGTTGGGTTATATTCATATTTCTTTTTAATATCATTTGTCCTTTCATATGTCTACATTGGCCAAACATCCTAACACCTGTGTCTGCTTCAGGAAAACAGCCTTTTACCTGTGTCCCCAGCAAAAACATCATTTGACATAACTGACTTTCCAAAGAAACAAGAAGTTTCCACTTCCAGTTTCCCCTTTGGAAGCA
Organism: Apodemus sylvaticus; assembly: GCF_947179515.1. NCBI lineage: Eukaryota > Metazoa > Chordata > Mammalia > Rodentia > Muridae > Apodemus > Apodemus sylvaticus. Next base: position 86,347,578 of record NC_067475.1, on the reverse strand, counting down.
GCTCTGCAGAAAGCAGATAAAACAGCAATGTCAGAGGTACTATCACTCCCCAAGTCAACAAAGGAAGGAAATTTTAGATAAGTCAATGTATTTCTAGAAACCAGTAAAGAAATGAGATTATGTTATAGCACATTTCTGCTCTAACTGTGATGTAAAAAAGAGTTAAGAAAATTAAAAACTGTATTGTAGTCCTCTTGTCCTTTGGGTACAGTTAGTCAGGTACCACAGTTGAGAAAGGTATCAACATTAAAACTCAACTGCTGGTGAGAAGAGCCTAGCTAGCACTTAGCAGGACTCTCCAGCCGTATATCACATACCACAGTCTCTCTCAACATGTTTCCTTTTCTTTGTTCTTTACAGGATACATGTCCAATATCTGTCTCAACCCCATGTCCTTTTCGAGAGTCACCAAGTGTTTTGAGCTATAAAGATTTTCCACTTGGACTTTACATTCTTTGTCAAGTACTTTTTTTGTTTTTTCATTGTTTTCCCTGTTCCCTCTCAGGATGAGCCAGAAGGAAGCCTGCTAATCATCTCTCACAGCCCCTAAATTTTCCAAAAGCAGTACCACAAATATATCACATTCTAAGCAGACATTTTTCGAAGAAAGGCATGATTAAATCATAGAATAATTGTATCACATGAAAGATTTTACTATGCTCTTAATACAAGAAAAATGGTTTCTCCATGATTACGGAGTCCAAATATGGCTAGGAATGCAGGGAAGAAGAGCCGTAACTCACCAAGATAGTGCATTATCAGGTGTTCTCTTTGCAGTGGGATTTTTTAAAGGTGGATTGAGCTGAGTCTGCAATGACTCATAAAGGAGCAATAGAAGCAATTACATTCGAGGGCAAGCAGTTCAGGCTTAGGGATTGAAGAGGGAAAAGATAAACTGTATGAGAATGCAAGAACTAATTTGTCTTTTCAGACCAACCTTGTCCTGAAAGATAAACTATGGGTTGTTGGCAACACATCCCACTCTTCCTTTGTATCCTCTCAGCTCCATTTGGGATTTAAGTTTGAACCACCACTGATCTCTGAGAGTTCAGAGTTTCAAATTGGAGAAAAATATATGTGTTCTTTTCTTTCTGACACAGCTTAAGTATGCTGGAATTGAGATGGACTCAAAGGGAAAGGCTGGATCATAGGCTGTAATATTGCAATAATGTAACACATGGGCTCCCAGGTATCTTGGTTTTGGCTTTTGGATATTCTCTCTATATATTTAGTTGTCTTTAAAATGTTTTCCAGAATATAAGAAGAGAATAGAAGCTACTTGTCTCTATAACTTGCAATTTTATTAGCATTTGTTCAGTTAAAGGTATTGGTTATGAGAATTGTGAATATAATTTTCCCAGGAATTTTGACTGAAATGTCAAACAAAATGAGTTGTAGAAATCATTAGTTACATAAGGTGGTATGAAAAGAAAGCTAAACATTTTGATGTTTATAGACTGATAATCTTTATTATCGATCCTGTCCTATTGGTTTTGTTTTGGGTTTAACCAGACATTCTATTATGAACAGTCAGCAAAAAAACAAAACAAAACAAAACAAAACACAATAGAGAGACCAATTTATTTTAGTCAGTGTACCATTGTGACTAATCTTCTTTCTTTCTTTCTTTCTTTCTTTCTTTCTTTCTTTCTTTCTTTCTTTCTTTCTTTCTTTCTTTCTTTCTTTCTTTCTTTCTTCTTCTTCTTCTTCTTCTTCTTCTTCTTCTTCTTCTTCTTCTTCTTCTTCTTCTTCTTCTTCTTCTTCTTCTTCTTCTTTTCGAGATAGGGTTTCTCTGTATAGCCTTGGCTGTCCTGGAACTCACTATGTAGACCAGGCTGGCCTTGAACTCAAAAATCCGCCTGCCTCTGCCTCCCAAGTGCTGGGGTCAAGGGCATGCCTTAATCTTAATTTAACTGATTGCTTTCTTCATTTCCCATTTTGATTCTCCGGATTTCTACAGTTATAGTTGAACATAGACATTTCAGTTTAATGAAATGTATAATTATAAATGTTAGGAGAAGCTCCATAAGCATTTTGCTTCACTTGTGATATTTATTTCCTATTTGGTTCATTTATTAAATATAAGGATAATAACGCAAACAAATTTCCCATTCCTTTTTTTCTTTTATCCCATTCTCTTTAGGAATAAAAATTTTCTCTTCAAACTTTACTATAACTACTCTGATGTAAAAAATATCTTGCTCATGTCTCATGCTTAGAGATTCATTAGTTAAATTTTTTGGGGGAGCACTACAGCTGAGGGTCTTTAAGACTTCATTTTCTGAAGAAAATTGACTTCATTCAAACCCCTGAGTAGAATCAGAGAGTGTTAGAAAGGCCCAGAGAAACACAATTGCTACTCTACACAAGGACTGACCCTTGGAAGGAGGTTTTTGCATTTGAGAATGTTCCAGACACTCTGCAATCAGAAAACCAACATCAGCCCAGACAGGATGTATGAGTCAAGGATATCTAAAGGAGAAGGAACACGTGGAATCCAGGCACTTGCAGCTTTCTTGCAGCCAGGCTCTGCTTGCGGTCCATCCCACTGGTTGGAGTATCCTGGAAAGGAAACATAAACAGTTTAAATTGGGCAGCCGAGATAACAACTCTCATGTGATTTTCTGAAAAGATGAATGAACTGCTCAGAGCCACCAGAATCCTCGGTGTGTTAGGGAAGTGGAAAAAAAATCCTTACCACTCTGAATAGAGAATATAGATGAACCAGAAAGCATGCCAAAATCCTATGATCTGTTTTAAAACACATGCTATTCAGGCAAGCGGTGTGGAATTGCACCGAAGGCCAAAGTTATACCTTAATCCAGTTTATCTGGTTTTGCTTTGAAGTAGCAATAAAACCCAGAAAGCCTCCTGACCTAGGTCATTTCTCAAAAGAGTTGCTTTCTTTTAGTTTACATACTTTACAAACAGTTATATTTAGAGGTATGCATGGGTAAGGGAAAGAAGAACCTCATTCCTTAACAGAAAATATGAAAGAGGTTCTTTCCAGTGTATTCCTGGTGGGGGCTTTGCATTTGTAGGTGATCCGCAATAGGTGAATGCGTAGCAAGCACTAAAGAGCCAGATTCATGCATCAGTGTGTTCAGCGGCCTGATCACATCCAAATGACATCTGTGATTGGAAGCTGCACGCCACATAGAAATTAGATGAATTAGAGTTCTTGTTTTGTGAAGAGAGGGCTTACATTTGAGGGCAGTCTCCTGTTTAAAGACTCAAGAAATGGTATTATTTTTGAGATGGTCTGAAGTTGACCTTGTAAAGATTTACTTTCAGTAGGAATATAACCATTAGTTGCTTTTGGAGGGGAATCTACAAAAGAGAGCAATATACTGTCTTATGACTTTATGCACAGATATGTTTAATGACATATGATGAGGCCTTGGATGCTCACCTTCCGTGTGTGTGTATGTGTGTGTGTGTATGTGTGTGTGTGTGCACGCGTGTGCGCACTTCTTTAGAGAATCTTGGCTATCCTAGAAATATAATAGTTGCTATATAAACAATTGAACCAACTCTTGCATTTAATAGAGAGGGAGTGAGTGGGTTAATAAGCAGGGGTGGGGGTATGGGATAGGGTGGTTTTAGAGGAGATACATAGAAAGGAGATAACATTTGAAATGTAAATAAAGAAAATATCTAATTGAAGAAACTGAAACGAATAAAATGTGATGAATAACATAATGAACACATGTAAATTTTTCTGTCACTTTTTGTCAAGTCTTAATATTTTGAGTTTTTAAGTAATATAAGTTATTATTTAAAACATTTTAATTCAAATAGAAAAAATAAAAATAAATCAAAATGAAGTAAAGAGAAACCTGTAATCAGAAGTTATTTACATCTGTAAAAATAAAAGTAGAGCAATTTTATCATCTAAGCTGCTCTTCCTTGCTCATCATTTTCCTCTTCTCTCAATGCCATCCGTTCAGTGGAGTGATGGAGTTTGCTTCCATGTAAGTACTGGATTTATTTTTGAAGCAAATTAGAATTCCTCACAGAAGGAAACACTGTGGGAGTTTGGAGTATGATATTTTGGCAAAGAGTGTATGAGAAACTTTCTCCATGGGTATTTCTGTTCCCACTGGAGAGAAATAACAGGAATGTGCCCCAATCTGTTCTCAAACTTGAAGTTCACACACCCACAGAGTTCAGATAAGAATCTACCAAGAGCGTGGCCCTGTGGATGCTTCTTCCTGCCCCAGGGGGGACTCTCCACCTTTTGATGGAGCTCCCTCTCAAGCTGTCTACTAATTAAGAAAAGAGAAGAAGAGCGTCAAAAGAAAAGCCCCAATCAAATACAACATACTCTGCCCATTTTCAAAAACAAGCTAGGCAAAGCAAGAAAAGATTCCTCAGATATGAAATGTCTCCCAGTGACTCCAGAGTTCCCAGCATGCTGAGTGCTGTTAGGATCTGCTGGAATCCATAATATGTGGGGTCTGGGGAGGGGTAGGGGCCGGGTTGGGGAAGTCTTCAAGTTACTAGAACAACTCTGGGAAGACTATATGACCTTCATCAATCCTTCTTGATCTCTTGCTTCCCATGAGATGAGTGCACATTTTACCACACACTCCTGACAATGTGGCATTGCCTCCCATGCCCCAGACAACTGGGAATTCCAAAGCCATAAATTAAGAAAGGTGGTTCTCCTTCTCAAGTTGGAAATCAAGGGTATCCGTTGCTGTAGCAAAGATTACTAGCAAACTGAGAAGAAAACAGAATGTCCTTCAATCAATGTCTGATCTCTGCTTTTCTCTTTCCCTATAATCTTGGTTTTGGGATGGCAGTTGGAGGTAATGAAGAAGTAAATTCAATTCTCTATTTTCTTTTGATTATCTTTCAGATATCCTCTCTCTTTTAATTTGCTTCACTAATTACAGAAGAATCCTCTATGATCTCTTCCTATTGCTGAATACTTTAAACAATAAGACCAGCCAAACAATGAACTAAACAAAGTTGAAACACTAGCCATATTCTCAGATTGTCTGGACTGTATTATTAATCTCCAAAGAACAGGAATATATTTTTCCAAACGTTTATTCAATTTTAAATTTTGTTCAGAAATATTGAGTTCAGAAAGGTGAATAGGTTCCATAATTAGAATTACTTCTTAAGAGAATCAATTGTGTTAGGTTGAAAAATGTAGAAATGAGGAAAACACATGTATTGAACAATTGTAATACAACAGACCCAAAGCTAGTTACCAACATTCCTGCTATTAGTCAATTAATTCATGTTGTGTGCTCAGTGATATTCACTACAAATTAAACAAAATATGGGTGTCATCTTTCTCATTTTATATAAGAACATGAAAACATTCATGCCATGTCACAAAGTGGCGAGGTTGGGATTTAAATCTAGCACTCTAAGAAATGAGGTGCGTCTGTGCATGTATGTGTGTGTGTGTGTGTGTGTGTGAGTGTTGTGTGTGTGTGTGTGTGTGTGTGAGTGAGTGGGAGTGGGAGTATGTGTGTTCTTTATACAAGCCATTATCTGAAAAAAGATGTTTATTTCTGTCCCTAACTTTCTCTCCCTAATAACTTTCAGTTATTAAATATATTTTCCTCCGATTTGAATAAAAATGCATCAAATATTACTAATTTTATTAAAAAGAACATCATCTAACAGTGTCTTTGAGGTGGTAATGCAAGCATAGCTTCTCTGCATTTCTGCTCAGCTTTCTGTAATATTCAATAAAAATTATGGTAGAGGCTTCTTATCTGAAAGTACAATTAAGGGCTGAACACCTGATCTCAACATCTGGTCTCTGGCAGCCTGAGGTTCCTGCAGCATCTGTTTGAGTATCATGGTTTTTTTTTTTTTTTGCTTTGTTTTGTTTTTGATGCTGCCAGAAGCCACCTCCTTCTCATCCTTTATGTGTGGAACTCCACAGAGACATCTCAGGCCAGGATATCTGATATAGACTAGGTTTTAGGATTGCGCATGCAGAGATTTGTGGAACAAGACTGAAGTGCTAAAATACAGTAAAAAATTATTTTTGTGGCCTTTACTGCTTTACACAAAACTTGTGTGCTTTCAAGTCCCATGCAGTCACCAATGTAGTAATGCTTGTAAACAGTGGTATTTATAATGATACATGTTATTAGTATTGAATATCAACAGGAGCGTAACCAACCCTTGTTCACTAGCTGAACTTTTCAGTCCAATGTGAGACCTCACATATTTAATAGAATAAGCATATAATGCTTTAGGAATGAAGTACATTTCTTTATTTTTTTCTACATGGGAACATAGGGTAAAATACATATCAAAAGATTCTTAAAGTTATGTCTGACTCTCTTGAACACACTTTAATCAATTTTTTTCACTGTACTCAGGGAGCCTCTTTCTTTTTAATAAATAGATGGGTAGGTCTCATTAATTAGGGCAGTAGAGTAATTTATAAAGTTGTTTTTCAGGGGACATGTGACAAGTGTTATATGAAGAGTGAGATAAGTCCATCCTAGGAAATTGATACATTTTTCATATATCAAGAATTCTCCTGGATTGGGATTTTGATTCATCTCAATGGGATAACCAGAAATGAAATCTGTCTCTGAATTCAGAGAGAAACATAAGACTTTGGGACAATGGAGAGTGGTGTCATGCACTTTCATTCCTTTATAGTTCGTTTCTCTCATCTATACACTAATTTGAATGTTTATTCAAAGGATAATAGAAGACAAATGCTGTATAATATATGTGATTATACAGAGCTGGAGATTGAGCTAGGCAAGAGTGATTCCATTGCGTGATTTCTTGGCTATGACATTGACAAATACATTCATTAACCTTTCATCCCCATGCCCCGCTGTACTTTTTCGCCATGGATTTAATGGATGAGAGAAAGTTCGATAAGTGAGGCAAAAGTCAGAGAATGGCAACGGCCACATAAGTAACTGAAATATGGTTTTAGAAAAGGATGTACTCAATTTGGAATTACTTAAAGATAACAAACTCAGCATATTGGAACTTGCCCCTCCCCCATAGACTCTTGAGAAATATAGAAAATATTTATGTGAAGATAAAAATAAGTCTAAAATAAGGGGGATGACTGAGAAAATTGAGTCTTCTAGAATTTATTTTATTTTTTGAAAGATGAAATTTCTATAACATAAAGAGTCTTTGTATCATTAATCATTCTGGTTCTGCCTTGGATAATGGAATAAAAAAATAGTCTCCTAAACAATGCAGGAGGACTGTGTATATTTATTAGTGAAATGATAAAAAATATCAGCAAATACACAAACAGCAAAGACATAAATTTGCAGTGAATAAAACGTTTGCCTTGAGAGAAAATATTTCTGAACTATATATATATGTTTAAAAGTGCTTATCAGAAACTACATAAGGAACCCAAGCAACTCAATAGGAAGAAAAAATACTCAATTAAAAATAGGCAACGGACCTAATCTCCTTAAACACACCTCACAAGAGGGCAAGCAGAAAACGACACTTTCATGAACAAAGCCTATTAATGCTGATCATAGAACTGCAGATCAGTTATCAAACAAATATTTTACCAAGCTATTAAGGTGATTGAGTGAAAATGGGTGAAAGCTAAATGATGAGTATTCAGAGCAAAGGAGCCTTTGCTCACTGTTTCTGGTCATGTAGTGCATACAGTGGAAACCAGTGCACTAACCACGTGATCAATAATCCCACTTTTGAGTCTATATACGTATGAATTCAAACAAATACCTCCCTGAAACAAACGTATACTCATGTTCATCATATTATTGTTCACAATGTCCAAGACAGGGAAGCAACGTAAGTGTATATGGGCAGAACTAAGGAGGAAAGTGTGATCTGTGTACACACACATAAGTGTACACAAATATGCAGTACTATCTGACTTTAAGATCTGGGAAGCTAATCATACTATTTGCAGCAACATGAGAGCACTGTGCTACATAAGATAAACCAGGCACAGAAAGGCAAATAATATATATTTTTTTGTTTTAGGAAACAAAATCTCCTAAAAATTGAAATCATGAAAGTGGTATGGATGCTTACTGGAGTCTGAGTGAGGATGGAGGCAAGGAAGGATGTCGAGGGGAAAACCTAGGCTATAATTAACCAAAGGGAAGAAGATAAATGAACCTCTTTTCAGATAATGATGACTGCAATTAGGAGCAATGCAATGTGTTTTAAATATACTTACCCTTGCAACATAAATCACAATATAAATATAAAACACTGTTCTATGTAATACCATAATGAATATAAACACACGAAATAGGTTTTGGAACCTATTTTGAGTCTCCCAACCTAGTCCAAACTGATCTCAAATGTAAGATCATCAAAAGCACTAAGACTCCCATTTTTGGGAGTTCAGGCATGCTTAACTTGATATACATTATTTGAATGTTAGCTTAAATACATGCCCAAGAATAAATACCAGAGAATTTCAAAGTCCATTTGGGAAGCTGTGGGTCTAGTTACAGGATGGGAGACCCACAAAAAAAAAAGACAGTTTTTTTAAGTTGGGGAAGATTTTCTACTTTAAATACTTTGCTCAGTTTCTATCATATTCTGAAACTGAAACAAGCTGTCTCTAAGCTGATTGTCATAGTAAATACATGGTGGAATTTAAAAAGTAGTACTTCTGATTTATGAGTTCTCCCTAGAAATTTATGGAGACATGGTAAGTAGGCTCTGTCTTGATGCTGAAGCTTTGTCAATAATAAGCTGTAACTTAAAATTTAGCATCGTTAATGTTTGGGATCTGAAACTCTTAAAGAGGTTTCTGTACTTGAGGATGATGGTAATGATAACAACAAAAATCATCATTTTCTCACATTCTGTACATTCTAGGCATTATTTTCAATAGTTTCAGATGTGATTTATAACTGAAATATACCCCTAAGAACTAGCTAACATTGTCTTTACTTACTTTACAGGCGAGAAAGCTGAGCTGCTGTAGATTTTAGTACTCCTATTTATGCTATAGCTTTGATGGGCAGGATTCTCAGCAGCCTGGTTCTGCAGCTTGAGCATTTGATCAGCTAGAAATTCATGACCCATGCCTGCCATCTCTAGTTTGGGCTCTGGATATTAGCTTATGTGAGCAATAGATCTGCCTTAGTTAGAATTACTGTGAACAGGATTGAAGATCCAGAAATGAACCCACACACCTATGGCCACTTGATCCTCGACAAAGAGGCTGAAAACATCCAATGGAAAAAAGATAGCCTTTTCAACAAATGGTGCTGGTTCAACTGGAGGTCAGCATGCAGAAGAATGGGAATTGATCCATGCTTGTCTCCTTGTACTAAGCTCAAATCCAAATGGATCAAGGACCTCCACATAAAGCCAGACACTCTGAAGCTAATAGAAAAAAAACTGGGGAAGACCCTTGAGGACATCGGTACAGGGAGAAAGTTTCTGAACAGAACACCAATAGCGTATGCTCTAAGAGCAAGAATTGACAAATGGGACCTCATAAAATTACAAAGTTTCTGTAAGGCAAAGGACACCATCAAGAGGACAAATCGGCAACCAACAAATTGGGAAAAGATCTTCACCAATCCTACATCAGATAGAGGGCTAATATCCAATATATATAAAGAACTCAAGAAGTTACACTCCAGAAAACCAAACAACCCTATTAAAAAATGGGGTACAGAGTTAAACAAAGAATTCTCACCTGAAGAACTTCAGATGGCGGAGAAGCATCTTAAAAAATGCTCAACTTCATTAGTCATTAGGGAAATGCAAATCAAAACAACCCTAAGATTTCATCTTACACCAGTCAGAATGGCTAAGATTAAAAATTCAGGAGACAGCAGGTGTTGGAGAGGGTGTGGAGAAAGAGGAACACTCCTCTACTGCTGGTGGGGTTGCAAATTGGTACAACCACTCTGGAAATCAGTCTGGCGGTTCCTCCGAAAACTGGGCACCTTACTTCCAGAAGATCCTGCTATACCACTCCTGGGCATATACCCAGAAGACTCCCCACCATGTAATAAGGATACATGTTCTACTATGTTCATAGCAGCCCTATTTGTAATTGCCAGATGCTGGAAAGAACCCAGGTATCCCTCAACAGAAGAGTGGATGCAAAAAATGTGGTATATCTACACAATGGAGTACTATTCAGCCATTAGAAACAATGAATTCATGAAATTCTTAGGCAAATGGATGGAGCTAGAGAATATCATACTAAGTGAGGTAACCCAGACTCAAAAGGTGAATCATGGTATGCACTCACTAATAAGTGGATATTAACCTAGAAAACTGGAATACCCAAAACATAATCCACACATCAAATGAGGTACAAGAAGAAAGGAGGAGTGGCCCCTGGTTCTGGAAAGACTCAGTGAAACAGTATTCAGCAAAACCAGAACGGGGAAGTGGGAAGGGGTGGGTGGGAGGACAGGGGAAGAGAAGGGGGTTTGCGGGACTTTTGGGGAGTGGGGGGGCTAGAAAAGGGGAAATCATTTGAAATGTAAATAAATTATATCGAATAATAAAAAAAACAAACAAAACAAAACAAAACAAAACAAAAAAAAAAGAATTACTGTGAACAGACAACATGACCAAGGCAACTCTTATCAGGACAACATTTAATTGGATCTGGATTATAGGTTCAGAGGTTCAGTCCATAGGAACATGGCAGCATCCAGGCAGTCATGGTGTGGGAGGAGCTGAGGGTTCTATTTCTTTATCTAAAGGCCAAGAGGAAAAGACTGGCTTCAAGGCAGCTAGGATGAAAATCTTAAAATGTCCACCCAGAGTGACATACTTCCTCCAAGAAGGCCACACCTCCAAATAGTCCCTAGGCCAAGCACATGCAAATCCCTACAAGATCCATTACAACTTTGATGTATTTGAAGTCACATTGCTCATATGTCTTGTGTTGCTAAATAATACTATGAATGAGGGTATTTTTAACCTTGTAATTTAGAGAAACAAAATAAGAAAATACTGTTTTAATTTACCAACTGGTGTAGTCATGCATAAAAACTGTAATTTGCTTCCATCTAACACAGTGTCTCTTCCCTAGAAGTAGAACAGAAAACAAATTAATAGCAGAATCTTCCTTCCCTGGACATAAGTCATTTGCTTTTCCACTTTGGTGAAACCTGAATAGTGCTGCTAACCAGTCTACATATTGCTCATGAGTTCACAATATCCAGCCAATTGTTAGTGCCATAATCTGGTCAAGTTTTAGTTAGTAACACTATTTATGGGTTTCTCTGATTGTACTATCCAAACCCATTCTCCGGGCTTACTTGCTCCTCTTAATAAGTTATGGCCCTAATCACTTAGAAATTTGTTTCTCTTTATTCAGAATTGTTTACTTGAGATATTTAAAGTTAAAAACAACTAAACTTATTGAAATGAAATTCAATTCCAAAACAAACCAACTGTATTCTATCTACAGATCTACATATATAAGCCTATCATTTATTTGTAGTCGAAAAACATGATAGAATATTAATCCTATATAGACAGTAACAAAAGGCAAGTAATATCAGACTCATGAGATACTAATATAAGAAGTGTTCATAGACACCAAGGGATATTTAAAGAGTCACAATGAGTGATTCAAAAGAAAGTTGTCTGGAGCTAGAGAGATGAGTAAGACTTGTGTTAAGCCTGATGAACTAACCTTAGATCACAGCATCCAAACAATAACAAAAACAGCAGCAAATTTGGGCATGGCTGTGTGCCTCTGTCATTCAGGAACTAACTGTGCACTGGACATAGAAAATCTCTTTTCGATCCACTGGCTGCCAGCCTATGTTTAATTCCAGAAAGAGATTCTGTTTCCAAAAATATAAGACATAGAATGATTGGTCAGGACACCTAACATCCTCCTCTGGCCCCTTTGCACGCATGCACACACAAACACATACACACATACACACACACACACACACACACACACACACGAGTCTATATGTATATATAACGGAAATGTACATATACACCATATACACCATACACATACACTACATAGACATATATTACACTTGTAAACACACACACACACACATACACACATACACACTTACAGATACATAAAAGCAAGCTGTCAGAATTTTACATTTGTGTTCATCAAGTAAAATAGTTCAAAAGGTAAACTAGTTCAAAAGAACATGATGGTGTGTGGAAAAAACAAAATGTCTACACAAACTATTACAATGAATAAGTGATCTCACAACAGATCAATGGATGCCAGCATAAAAGAATTAATTGTGCATGTGTATGTATCAAATAAATAGAAATTTAAGAATGAGACCACCAAAATCTACCAGTCACTGAGAAGATGCACATAACTTCTTCATAAAAAAACTGAAATATTGAGAAATCTGAAAAAGACCCATAAAATGAAGCTCTATAAACTGTTTATGGGTTAAAGACAAAATGCCTAAATCTGCCAATTTTTCAAAAATTGAGCTTTAGCCTCAGTGCTGTCTTGGTTATATGCACATTGTTGTGTTTGTGTCTATCTGTCTGTCTGCCTTCCTGCCTGCCAGCCTACCTGCATGTGCCTGGCTGCTTGTCTGTCTGTCTCTCCCTTCCCATTCCTCCCTTCTTTCCACCCTCATTCTTCCCCCACTGCGTGTATTTGCATGAGTGTAAAAACTAATAGCTGATTTTAATGCTTATATAAAAATGATGACCTTCAAGATCAAATCTACAGAGATCATGCCAACACATTTTCAAGTAACTTACTCTGCTTTAATAAAGTATAAATGACATAAAATTGTATTTATTAATATTAAAAGTATGCTTGATATACTTTTATATGGTAGAAATTATTACCACCACAAAGTCTATGAGAACAGTCATTACCCACACATTCAGTTTTCTTTGCAGATGTGGTGAGAACACTTAAAATCTATTCTCATCCAATTAGTTGTGTATGAGTGAATATTAATTTGAAGTAGTATTGTGTAGTGACTCTCAGAACTTAGTCATCCTATAGCTGAGAACCTGTATCTGTGTTCAACATCTCCCTCTTCCTCCATCCACTAGCCTCCACTCCCTGGCAGTCACCACCCTACCATCCCATCATTCCTCTAAGTTCTTTTCTTCTCTCTCTCTCTCCCTCACTTTCTCCCTCTCTCTCTCTCCCTCTCTGCCTTTTGCATTCAATTTCTAATAGTAGAAAGGAGTTGCAAACTAGGATGGTAGACTCTCAGTCGCGGCTCCTTCATCTACAACAATAGACAAGAGTATCTTACTAACACAATGTGTCTTTTTTCCTTTCTCCTTAGTTCATGGCTTTTTGTCTGCCTAAGGGAAGAAAATTGAACAAACGTGAAAAGCATTGAATTATTTTTCAGAGATTTTTAAAACAAAAGTGCAATTTACAGATGAACCTGATCACACTAAGAGGCTTTAAAGATCCTGTTTATCCCAAGCTTTCACACAATGGGGCTTTCATAGCTGCCGTGAGGTATGTGGAAATCGTCAGGAGTTATGCCGGCCGTTCACCCAGGAATGTTTTTTCTTAGATAGATAAAGATCAGGTTAGTATTCACGGTGCCAGAAATGAGATAAAATTTCACTTCAAAACTTGAGCTGTGTTGATCCTCCTCCCCTCGTTTCATGTAGCCATTTATAGCAGTCAGGGTCAGCAAAATGATCTGCTCCAATTACCTCTTTGCTGTCCTGAGCACGTGACTGTCCTGCGGCACCTTCAGGTGAACTGGTCACGCAGACCAGGCACCGCACAAGTGTTCCGCTGTGGTATACTGCATATTTTTAAAAGAAAATAAAGCCTTTATGTGAGTTCTTTCAAACAGACATGCATTTTCAATAAATGCCATCTGACCTAAGGTGAGATTCCTGATTTGGAATATGGAAACCGTTGTAGACTTTTTTTTCCCTTTTGACCTTCTTCTATTTATTTTTTTGTAGAGTTCATGGCAAAATGTTGCATTTCAAACAGCAAAATCACATTCCCCTTTTGACCTTCCTCTTTCCTCCCTGTTACTATAATAACATCTCTGAATTTTGAAAAGTACCATGTATAGTCCTTGGCCTGCACTGACATTTGAAAAATTAAAATAAAAGCACCTCAGTTAGTGCATATGCATAAACGTTAACACCATTTTGTCACAATTTGTGCCAAGAAGGCAGTTTTTTGAAGAAGAAAAAAGGCATACTCATATCCCTCACATTGCAAACTCATTTTCTCCAAATTAAAGATGGAGCAGAGTTTTCAGAAGTGTCTCTTGCTAACAAGTCCTTTCTGTGCCCACGTGATAAGGGAGTTCTTGGATTGCACACTATTTTACAGTCTCACAAAACAGCCTTGAAACCCGAAGCCTGGGGCAGGTATGAACTCCTGGAAGACTTTGGCACTGATATATCACACCTGTTCTAGCTTCTAGAACAATAAACCACTTGAAGACAGAACTGACCATTAACAGAAAGAAAATATTCTTCCTCCGGACACTTTCTATCACTCCAACTAGAAAAAAAGACACAATTAGCTTCTTGGTATCTTCACTCAAACACAAGCTTGTTTTGTTTTGCTTTTTCCCTTGTTTTTCTGGATGTTATTTTTATAAATTTGACACAGGTTTAAATTCATTTTTTTATTTCCTACTGTCTTAGAAGTACAAACTGAAAGTATTAAAATGTATCTATAATATTCAGTGTTTTGATGTCCTGAGACAGAAGTGCTGTGCATACCACCATGTGGGGCCTTGCCTGTGCTGATCCAAATCTCTCCCTCTCTTCCCAGAATTCATCATGGCAAATGACAGAATACTACATAAATGAGCCATTTTCCCTTCAGTGCTGCCGCCTACTACTTTCCACGGTGATCACTGTGACATTGTGAGTGACACTTGTGACACTGAATTAAGTCCCAAGCCACAGACCAGTTAATTTCACTAGAACACTTCCTAGGCTATGCTGTTAAATGTAATTATTCTCAAAACATATATTTGTTTTTCAATCCAAGAGGACAATCTTAGGAAGGAAAGAAAGAGACTGGATGTGTAATGTCCCAACATTCAGCCACAGGAGGAGAATCACAGCAAAACAGAAACAGCCTGTTTTCACAGTGAGTTCTGTTAGGGGCCAGAAACAGACACACAAACAACACAGACACCAGTGTCGATGAGATATTGATGGTTTATTGAATGCATGCTCCAAGACCGAAATCCTGGACACAGCCACGAGTCGGGATCCAGACCTGAGATCCCTAGCTCTCTCCAGAACCAGTTTGTATATGGGGAAACCAAGCAACAGGTGCATCTGCAACATTTACAACATTTTCAACATACAGGCTATGCAGAAAAGGCAGCTGAGTCTGACCTTTAAGCTGATAGGTCTTAGGCAAGGAGACTACCAGGATATCCAAAGTCTGCAAGACTTTGCAAACTTTGGCAAAAGTACAAGAAATTGTTTTTGTCAGGGCAAGAAACGACAGGTAGCGTTAAGGTTATGAGCTACAAAATGAAGCTTGAGGAAATATGCAGCGCTACTCTCAAGTTTAATATTTAACAAATTCCATCTCAGTCAGGGCAACAGAGCTGGACCCGTATCCTGCAGGCTGAGAGTAGAGACAGAGACAGAGTAGGAAGTAGGGATGGGGATGGGAAACGGAAAATAAAGGAGGGAAGGAAAACAAAGAGGAACAGTGTGGAGGTGAGGGAAGGGCAAGGGAAAAAGGGAGGAGATGAGACATGAGGAAGGGAAAGGAGGAGGGGGGCATATTGTTGATCTAAGCCAGTTTGATTCAGGTATCTTTCAGGAGTTCTGCCTAAAACACATCAAATATTAAAAGCATTTTACAAAAAAGAAGAAGAGGAGAAAGAAGAAGAAAAAAGAAGCATTAAAAAGTTCATAGCCCCTTTAATAAATCTGTGATTGAAAATTTGTGTGATTATTGTAAATTCACACAATATGGAAATACAGATGCCAACTGGTAAGGCTTTGAATAGTAAAAGAGATAAAAATGAATATGGTGTATTTAAAGAGTTATAATGAGTCATGGCATCTAAAACATTATTAGGTATACATACAAGGTACACACATACATATAAAGAGGTGACAGCGGTTTGAAGGACTCTCCATCACACAATAGAGTTTTCCCATCTCTGTCTCTCACCATATGTATAATGTTGTGATATTGGTCACTGATACTCTTCGCATTCCTTGTCTCTATAGTGAGCCATTTCACATTACCACAGCATTCTACTGGAGTTATTCAGCAGTAAGACAATGATCTTGCCTCATCAGATTATTTCTAGTACTTGCTATTGAGCAGCTTAGTGAAGGGAACTTGGATGCTGGCATAACCTTTCTTAAACCATCTGACTCAGTCCAAAGACTTCCTATGTGGCATTTGCGAAAGGCCAGATCAAAGCCAGAGGGTTAGCATACCACTTGGAAATGCCAGCAGATCTATAGTGTTTTCAGTTGTACTTTTGTCTGCTTTGTATGGAATTTAGCATGGATTTTGCTTGCTTAATTTTTGTTTTATATGATTCAGTCATAGACAAAATTAACTTGGTGAACTATAAATCCTCAAAGCAACAGCATAAAGAAAGTTACTGATTTAACCCAATAATTTGCCATACTCATTAACCTGGTCTATGGCATCATAGAAATCGAAATCGCTACCTCTTTTTGGTGACCTAGTGTTTAGAATAGAGAAGGAATCTGAAAGGAGAGAGAAAAATCCTGTGAGTCTTGAGGATGAAAAAAATCCAATGTTTCTTTTGAATACTAGGAGACATTACTGACTTCCGAGTGTCACAGGAGGAGAACAGTGAAGGCACGGGGAGCACTTCCAAGAGTCTAGGGAAGAGGCAGCTAATGCCATTGCTTCACAAGCAAAGCAGTAGAACAAGCAAATCACCTTTGTCAGGAAAATATTTCCAGAACTTATATCCAATTCATTCTATTATATAGATTTATGAATTACGCACTTATACTTTATTGGTCAATATCTCAAGAAGCCATGTATGTTTAGGATAGATTTCATTATTAATAATGAAATTACTGGAATTCTGGTTTGAGATTTTAGTCTTGGTATGCTTTAATTGCTTTCATATAGTATAATATAACGTCACCTCAAATGCATTCTATAGAAATATTTTACATCTTAATTTAGTTAATGATATAAATTGTGACTCTACTTAATCAGCCACAGCATACAAAAAGCCAGTGAACAAGAATTTCCATCATGTCTCAGAATTTTCTTAGCTTCTTATGAAATAAATAATGTGGGAGATTTTTGACTATAATTGACTATACTAATTCCAGATATTATAGCATAATACTAACATTATTTTTCCAGATAAAAATACAAAGTTATAATATTGGAATATTTTTATAATATGATAATATTTCCCATTCAAAGATATGGGAAAACTGTATGCAGCACAGTGTTTGAGGTGGACAATGAGGTCTAAGCTGATCTTGCTGCAGTGAGGAGGGACACTGAGTACTAGAACAGTGAGAGAAGGTTGGAGAGAGAAGGAGAGGCATTCATAGAGCAACAAGAACAAAACCACATAAAACAAACAAACAAACAGAAAACAGGAAAAGCAATGTTGTTTCCAGAAAGTAACTCATAGAGAAGATATAGATTCATTTTTCTACTTCTCCGATTCTACTGTTTTTGAACACACACTCAAAAGCATTTACTTTTGTGTTATGTTTGAACCATTGGAGGTAGACAACTGGAAATGATTTCAAAGGTAATATCAAAGTGCCATTTAGTTTGTTGGTATTAAACACCAGCCCATGTATAAACCCTTCAATCTCCAGTGGTGGCCTGCCTGCATAATATGTTGGTGCAATAGTACCATAAAAGTTGTGAGAGTAACTAACCACTATCTAATTGGATGTAAGGCTCATTCCTTGAGATGGAACCTGTGCCTAATATGACTCATGTAGTCAAGAACCTGAGACTACACAGGACATGGATCCAGGGGAAAAGCAAATACTGTTCTTCTATTAAAGGAACATTCTGCTCTACCCATGTATCAATATCTCATTCAGCCTGCATCAGAGAATTTTCCTCCTACAGGAGATGAGAACTAATACAACAGTCCACAATTGAATTTTGTACAGAGTAAGAGACCTTGGGACACACATTTCTTTTTTTTTTTTAATTTTTTTATTCGATATAATTTATTTACATTTCAAATGATTTCCCCTTTTCTAGCCCCCCACTCCCCGAAAGTAACGTAATCCCCCCTCTCTTCCCCTGTCCTCCCATCCACCCCTTCCCACTTCCCCATTCTGGTTTTGCTGAATACTGCTTCACTGAGTCTTTCCAGAACCAGGGGCCACTCCTCCTTTCTTCTTGTATCTCATTTGATATGTGGATTATGTTTTGGGTATTCCAGTTTTCTAGGTTAATATCCACTTAGTAGTGAGTACATACCATGATTCACCTTTTGAGTCTGGGTTACCTCACTTAGTATGATGTTCTCTAGCTCCATCCATTTGCCTAAGAATTTCATGAATTCATTGTTTCTAATGGCTGAATAGTACTCCATTGTGTAGATATACCACATTTTTTGCATCCACTCTTCTGTTGAGGGATACCTGGGTTCTTTCCAGCATCTGGCAATTATAAATAGGGCTGCTATGAACATAGTAGAGCATGCATCCTTATTACATGGTGGGGAATCCTCTGGGTATATGCTCAGGAGTGGTACAGCAGGATCTTCTGGAAGTGAGGTGCCCAGTTTTCGGAGGAACCGCCAGACTGATTTCCAGAGTGGTTGTACCAATTTGCAACCCCACCAGCAGTGGAGGAGTGTTCCTCTTTCTCCACACCCTCTCCAACTCCTGCTGTCTCCTGAATTTTTAATCTTAGCCATTCTGACTGGTGTAAGATGAAATCTCAGGGTTGTTTTGATTTGCATTTCCCTAATGACTAATGAAGTTGAGCATTTTTTAAGATGCTTCTCCGCCATCCGAAGTTCTTCAGGTGAGAATTCTTTGTTTAACTCTGTACCCCATTTTTTAATAGGGTTGTTCGGTTTTCTGGAGTCTAACTTCTTGAGTTCTTTATATATATTGGATATTAGCCCTCTATCTGATGTTGGATTGGTGAAGATCTTTTTCCAATTTTTTGGTTGCCAATTTGTCCTCTTGATGGTGTCCTTTGCCTTACAGAAACTTTGTAATTTTATGAGGTCCCATTTGTCAATTCTTGCTCTTAGAGCATACGCTATTGGTGTTCTGTTCAGAAACTTTCTCCCTGTACCGAGGGACACACATTTCTTAATAAGATGTCATCATCAAAACATTCTCTCCTTAGGAGACTAAGTGACGGAGGATGCAGAAATCATTTTACATACCAGTGGGGATGGAAGGCATCAAGAATGCAATGACTTCTGGATGCAAGAGAACTGACATACATATGTTTTCCCAGAGGCTGAGACAGTATGCACAGAGATGGCAGAGGTCCAAGTCAAATGGGCTCCTATCACTCAAAGAGGAAGTGGGTATGAGCCCCATCTTTGAGAAGCTAGCTTGAATTGACAACCCCTTGTAACAGAAAAATTTAGTTTTCTTCAGTGGAATTATATCTGGTATATAAACCATGCTCAAGGGAGGTCCTGTGCTTGGCAACAGATGGCTAACACAGAATGAACTTGATAGTACTTTTAAAAATGTTTCGTTTTGCTAGGGTTTTTACCTTAATTGTCTTTTGCTTTTCTATTATGTTTCCAATTTTGTTTTTATGATTTTTTTGTGTGTGTGCATCCATCTATGTAAAGTGTGTGTGTGTGTGTGTGTTTCTCTTATTCTTCCCACACATACCAAACCATGTTCTGTGATCTCTGTTTTAGTATGGCTTGCTTGTCTTTGTACTGGCCTCTTGTTTCTCAACACACAGAGAACGAAGGCTTGGTGTTGAGTGGGGAGGTAAGGAGGATGAGGTAGGGCACGAGGGAGGGGAAACATGATCAGAAAATACTGTATGGGGAAAAAACTTTTTTTCAGTAGAATAAAAAAGCCCTCTGGAAATTGTACAAGATGGTGAATTTTAAATAAGCATTCAATCGGTAAACAGAATTTAAAAGGCTATTGATCTAGACAGAATTTGGAAGGTACAGCTATATACATCCACCATGGACTTAAAGTATGGTGGAAAGCCACTAGCTGCCATATGCCATCTAAACAATTGTTTATTTTATTCAAGGTTCATAAAGATTATCTCCCTTTCAAACTTTTACCTTCCTTTAAGTTTTAGAGAACTTGTGAAGGGTTTTGTCATATAATCTTTTGTTTTGTCTGTTTGAGACCTATGCCACAAGAGCTGAGACACAGGCATGAGTTTGTTACCTAAAGGGTTCTTTCAACAAGCAAATAACATATAACACAAGAGAAAATTATATGTAGTCTGTGACAGTTGTTATTACATAGGAATATAAGTTCTGGTACAGAATATCTTGTGAGGCAATAATATCATTTGAGAAAATACCCTCAAAAACCTGTGCTTTAAATATCCTTTCAATGACCTGTGCATTAAATATCCTCTCAATGGTTCTGGCACTATTGAGAGATTTTTGATAATCAGAGTCTTGTGTCATATAACAATTTCTTCCAAAAATGAAACACTTCCATCCTGTAGGAAGCTCCTTAGCAGGAAGATAAATAGCTCAGAACAGCTTCAGGAAGTCCCTGAAACTGACCAGTCACCACTCCCCATCCCTGCCAGAACTAATAATAAAAGCTGAGGATGGTTCTCTGATGGAAGAGAGCTGAGCTAAAAAGAAGATCTGAAAAGCAAAGTTGCAAGGAAGATTCAGAGGCTAGACCAGCTGTTTGGAAGCAGAAAGCTGATAAGTTGCCTAGAAGAACCTCTGAGGTGCCTGGAATGGAAACTCTCCCACCTGTTGATCTGCCTGGAACCTATACAGTGTGCTCCAGCTGTCATCTATGCTGGGGGGGCTTAATAATATAACTGTCTTTGAGCCATTTCTGTGCATGTAAGTACCCTCTCACCATATTCATCTAAGTAATCTTGATGAAACTCATTGGTTCACCAAGCTGGACATTGATTATATCCATACTTTAGTCTGTTAAGAACTTCCTATCTGTAGTGAGTAACTGTGTGTGCTATGTCTCACCAGGAAAAGTTGTTACTCAACACCTTGAGACAGGAGGATTGATCATTAGAATGTGCCCAAGAAGAAGCTATTGGGACTCTATATCTCATTATCCTTCAGTAACTTGTTGCCACCCTGAGTTGACTCTTTTTGTCTTTCTTGTGTTCCCTCCAACCTGTGTTGCCTTGGCACAAACCCCAAAGCAAGGGTTTGACTAGCAGCACACTGAAACTTTTGAAACTGTGATCCAATGTAAAACATTCCTCCCTTTAGATTGATTTACCTTTGTTATTTTGCAAAGCTAACATATACAAGAAGAATTCCTCTCCTAATCATCTACATATAGCAGTCATTAATGAGAAAAATCTAATGAGATTTCTACTCACTATGTCAATTGGGGGTAAAACTCTGTATCACAATTTAAAGAACATGACTATTCAGGTATGTTCAAGAACTTTCCTCTGATAGAGTATTTTAATTTTTTAAAATTTTATTAATCACTTGCTTGCATCTCAAATGATATCTCACTTCCTGGTTACCCCTCCTCCAACTCACCATCCTATATCTGCCCTCCATACTCTCCTTTACTTAGCCTTCTTTTGGTTTGAATTTTTTAGATAATCTTAACTACAAAATATATCTAAGTTGTGAAATCATAGTAAGTTACGAGCTGGAATAAAAGTAGACTCTTTGACACTCACAAACCTTGAATAAGCCTCAGTAACAAACTCCATTTGCCCATATTTCTATTGCCCTCTTGCCTGCTACTCCATGCTGAATCAGCAAGCCCTCCATATATACAGGCCTGGATTTCTCAAGGAGCTTTAATGAGCTTAGTCACACTATAAAGTGCTCAGTACAGCTCACCTTCCCATGGTTTTCTTTGGAGAATAACTTGATTGTTTTGGAATTAGTCATGAACTATTTAGTTGCAAATTCGCAAAACTCCTACTCTTGGTGGATCTTTTGAAATTCAAGGCTGTCTATGAAGAATTCAGTTCAATTCTATGCTCAGAGGGTTATAGCTGAACACCCTAAGACAATTTTCTCAAGTTAGCCTCTCATTCCCATCTTGCTAGCATTAAATGAAAACAGGGACTTTCATTTTTACACTTAAAAAGGAGTTAAAATAATTCCATTATCACTAACTCCTTGAAGATATCCAAGTTACTATATTTACATTCTTTGTTCCTTCATGTCATAGTTTCAATCATGGCTGTTGAGACTACTATATTAATAATTAATTATTAAACATGAGAGTTGTCAAACTGTGTGCAAATGATCTAGGCTGCTAAAAGCATAGGGAAGCTGATGTGAGGTGGAAAGGGGACTCTATTTCCAGAAAACTTCCTTCAGAAAGAGCCCGAGGCTAGGGGGTCTGGGCCTGTTCATAGGCAACTTCCAGAGGAATTAAGCTATAAGAACAAGAAGAGATAGACCCAAGTTTCTAAAGTAGAACATGGTATAAGTCACTGAATCTTCAGTGAGTGTTCTGATACCTGTGGCCTAGGCAGTAGAATAAGACAAACTCTGTCCTTGACTGCCTTCCAGGATAAACTTTGTTGTTGGTGTTAGCTGTTCCGTTTTGTTTGCTTTGTTTGTTTGTTTTCTGAGATTCTATGTTATGACCTATGCCTGTAAAAGTCAATTTTTCCCCTTTGTCTTTTCAACATCAAGTCAATGCTCAATTTGTTTCTTTCAAGTTTCAAAATGCACAAGCCGCATTAGGGTTTTAGAACTCCCAGTTCAGCTTCCTGGTTCCATGGCACATTTCTCTTCACTACTTGTTCTGACTTAATCACCAAGATGAGAATATCACCTGCAGAGACAAACCTCTCTTTCTAGTGACTCAATGACTCCACTTCTATACAGTGTACACTCCTACTCCATGCCATAGCTGTTGGAATTCTAATAGCTTTATTAGTTCTATTATGACACAGCAGTCCCCCAATAATTGAAATAGAGTCTTATTAATTTATTTAATAAATTTGAGCATAATTACTGAACATTCATACCTAAACTATTTTTTATGCTAGACTGGCTATTTCTGAGCTGCGGTGCCCAAGTTACTTGCCAATAATTGTTCCATCTGTGATGAATTTACTATCAGGCCATTTCCTGTTTCTCCATCAACTATCCCCTCTCTCTCTCTCTCTCTTTCTCTCTCTCTCTCTCTCTCTCTCTCTCTCTCTCTCTCTCTCTCTCTCTCTCTCTCGGTCCATATTGGTGACCCCCATTCTGGGAACTGAAGCTCCACCTACCGCTATTCTTCCCAGTAATTTGCTGTCAGTCATTTTTACTTAACTAGTCAGAGAACATTCTCAAGAGAGTTTACACATTGTTTGGTGTAACTGAGAATGTGCTTGCATGAACTATAACCAGATTGGGGAGGGGGGCAGTACTTAGCATTTGAATACATAGCAGCACCAGATCACCCCACAAGAGACTTCTTCTGCAATCCTTTTGAGTTAGTAGAATGTGTTAATCACTTGTTCTTTGTCTACCTTTGAATTTTTTCATTATTGAACAAATACTTTCATATATCTAGCTTATCTTTTTATGCTTTTTTAAAATTTATTTTTACTCATACACAAAATAAAGTTTGTAGAATTTTTTGGATAACATACAGTAATACAATGTACATGTATATTAATATTTAAATAAGAAATTATTTCCTGAAAAATATGTCATTTGGTAATACTAATACTGTTTAAAATTCTTTCCTCTACCTTTTGAGACATACTGCAATTCTTGTTATCTATAATCAACCTCCTGTTCCATAGCACTTACCTAGTTCTAAGTTGATGCTTATTGACCAGATCCATACATACCTCTACTCACTGCCCTAGTCTCCAGGAACCAATTTCTAAGGGATCAATGATTTGAATTCCTTATGTGGGTGAGATGCTGGGATACTCATTTTTTAGTACATAGCTCATTTCATTTAATATGATAACATTCATTCCTGTCACAAATGACAAAGCTACAGCTTTCTGAGGTCAAGTTATTTCCACTGTGTGTACATAGCATATTCTCATTTTCCATTCATCAGATTAAGACACCAAGTTTATTTCTTTTATAGGCTCTTGTATATGGTAACATAATAATCATGGAAATGTAGGTGTTTCCTTAACCGTATTGCTTGGTTTTCTTTAATATGTAACTAATAAACTTACTAGGTCATAATGCATTTTTACATCTAAATTTTGAGAGTAGATGTTTTGTTTTCCTGTCTCTTTCCATAGTTTTTACACCATTATGCATTGCTTTAACTACAGGATCACTTCCTGTGTTAAAGAATTATATTGTACTGCCGAAATGAGCCTCATCTACTTCAAAACATTGCAATATGTCCCTAGCCTGTCATTCTCAGACAAGCTACCCCCTTCTCGTCATTCTTTCCTCTCTGGGTGCTTATCCCAGGGAGTGGCACTTTTAGGAAGTCTGGCCTTGTTGGAGTTGTTGTGGCCTTATTGGAGGAAGTATGTCACTGTGGGAGTGGGCTTTGAGAGCCTTCTTCTAGCTGCCTGAGGTCCATCTTCTCCTGACTGCCTTTGGATCGTGATGTAGTGCTCTTGACTCTGTCTCCAGCACAATGCCTTCCTGTATGCTGCCATTCTTCCCACCTTGATGATTATGGGCCGAACTTCAGAATCTGTAGCTAGCCACAACTAAATATTATCCTTTATAAGAGCTAGTCAATGGTGCCACTTCACAGCAATGGAAATCCTAACTAAGACACGAAAGGACGAAATGATGCTGATTTAGAATCACTTAGCATCCTCAATAATTCAAATATGACAAGGTTTATCTTCACCCTCCCTTTCTTTTCTTACATCTTTTTTCTTTGCCATCCCACAGTCAAAACTCTGACCCATAATTGTTCCTGTCGGAAAGAACTGCAGAGATGGAAATGGAGAGGAGCCTGAGGAAAAGATGGCCCAGCCACAGGCCCAAAGTTAGATCCAGCTCAAGGGGAGGCCCCAAGATCTGATGCTATTATGGAGGCTATGGAGCTCATAAAAAAAAAAGAACCTGGCATAACTGCCCCTTGAAAGACTCAACAACATGTTGGAAGAGTCAGATGCAGATATTTACAACTAACCAATGGACAGAAGCTGCCGACCCCCCGTGGTTGAAATAGAGGGAAGCTGGAGGAAGCTGAAGAGGAGGGTGACACTGTAGGAGGACCAGCAGTCTCAATTAACCTGGACCCCCAAGATCTCTCAGATGCTGGAATACCAATCAGGAAGCACACACCAGCTGATATGAGGCTGCCAATGCATATTCAGCAGAGTACTGCTGGGTATAGGTTTAGTTAGAGAATATGCACCTAACACTCAGAAGCCTGGAGGCCCCAGGGAATTTAGAGGTCTGGTTGGGTGGAGGTGTAGGGGGGGGTACATCCTCATGGAAACAGAGGTGTGGGGAGGATGTATGTGATGTGGAACAGTCAGAGGGTGGACCAGGAAGGGGAATAAACTCTGGAGTTTAAAATAAATAAATAAAAATAATAAAATAAAGAGCCCTTTCCTTGTCTTTTCTGGTGAACTCATACATTTAGGGAAACTTCTCTGTACTTCCTCTGCTGTTAAATCATGTAGCATCTTTGGTTTTTTTTAGATTCTATACCCTTTCATTACTGTTATGAAAATTCATGTTTACAATAATTTTAATACTGTATCTTCCTGAGTTAAAGCTTATTTATATGGAGGTGAAGACTACATTCCAATAAACTTTCCATACATAGGCACTAGAATAGCACTTCACATCTCATCAGAGTTACCCGATCATCTTATATCACAAAAGACTGTGGGTAGAATACAGCATCATTCCACACCTGTATCCATGTAGCAATGTAAAAGGAAATGTATATTATTATAATTTTCCATTAGCAACATTATTTAATCCTCACTACATGCAATTTATAATTTAAATTTCTAGATATGCAAATTTGGAGGTCAAAGAACATATATGAGTTCCAAATTATCAAGTGTACAGCACCTGTGCAACGTTCTTATAATACATACCTTGGTGATTATATATATATATATATATATATATATATATATATATATATATATATATATATATGTGTGTGTGTGTGTGTGTGTGTGTGTGTGTGTGTGTGTGTGTGTGTGTATGATTTGAAGGACTTTAAATCATTTAAGCAATTTTAAAACCATAAAATGACTCATTTTAGTAAATATTAGATTTAGTTCATTAGCTGTGTAATCTTATATTTTATTATACATATATATCTTGATATTATGATCAAAATTAAACTTATCTTTAATTATAAAGCAATAAACCTTTTCTATGTCAAACTTCATTATGTACATATGTAAGGATGTATCATCTATCACTTGTATAAAATTCTGTATTTTTGCATCACTAACTCATTCTTTTTATGATGTTTGTATTGTCACTACTGCAATTTCTGAAATCCTTCTTTTACTTAAGCAACCTCATGCACAAAAATATATCAGTTACATGCATGGCGTAAAAGAAAGCCCTACATTTCCCCACTTGGGCTAAGACCTGGAACATTACTGACACCATAGATACTGCTCCTTCAGCCCTTCCTAACCACTAACATTTTTTTGGTTTCCAAAGATAACCACCGTCATGACATCTTGTACCATAAGGTGGTTTTGAAATTTCTGTGATTTCAACTTTATGGACTGAAAATCATGAAGATGTACTGCTTAAATACCTCTTCCAGAAAGGTGCCTGCTGACCAGCTGACCACAGGAATGTAGCTAGCTGCCAGCTTCCAGCTGTGATCTCTTCAGGGCCTATCTTAGCCTCTGGGCCAAAGCCACCCTATTTTGGGAAATCCCTGGTCAGTGACTAAGTCAAGTGGCAGAGCCTTGAGGTCATGCTCTTCCTGGTAAGTTTTCTAAGCAGTTTGTAGACAATTGAAGTTAGGGGGCTGAGGAGTTTGTGTTCCAAGCCATATCATACTATTACCATATTTGCTATAGAATTCCCATTTGCCTGGCAGGAACTTGGTCATGCATCATATTTATATCACATTCTGATGACTTCCTTTGCTTATTCCTGCTTCTGGCTTTGTTTGTTTGCTGTTATTGTTGGTTGGTTGGTTGGTTTTTGGTCCTTTTCTAGGTGTTATCCTCACCATAAACTACTGATATATAGAGCCTATTCCTTGTTATTTTTACTATGTTCAATGTAATTTGGGTAATATTTGTGTATCTGTTAATGGTATCTGGTTATTTTCACTTTGGACTGTTATGCGTAAGGATGCTATGAACATATGTACATAATTTTGAGACTCTTGTCTTTATTATAACTTACTAAATATCCCTATGTTCCTCAGATGGGCCTTGAGTTACTGCTCTCATGCAATCCATTGTTTCAGCCTATAAGTCGGTATGTTCCATTGTTGCTTGATGTATAAGAATTTTGTAGACAAATGTTTTTAAGCCTTTGCACAATTTTTTTTGGGTCAAATAGAATTGCA
Organism: Apodemus sylvaticus; assembly: GCF_947179515.1. NCBI lineage: Eukaryota > Metazoa > Chordata > Mammalia > Rodentia > Muridae > Apodemus > Apodemus sylvaticus. Next base: position 86,320,014 of record NC_067475.1, on the reverse strand, counting down.
AAAAGGAATGTTGAAGAGTTCTACTTGCTTCTTAGTCTCATTAACATTTTATAATTCTTTTATCTAAATTTTAGGGATATAAAAATGGCATACCATAATGTATGTAATTTGAATTTGTTTTTGCTTTTCTTTTGTTTTACTGCAAAGTTTAGGTCTTTAAATATGTTTTGTGTCACTTTTTTACCTTGTCATAATTCTCTCTCTTACATGAATAGGCACTCTTGGTGTTTTCTAATTTTAGGCAGAAAGCATGAATAGATTCAACTGGAAATATTGTTAAATAGAAATTTCTTTTAATGCCATTTATCAGATGAAGAAACTCTTCTTATTCCCACAGTGGTAAATATATCATGAATTATGTTTTGTCAAATGTTTCTACTGTGTGTCTTCTGATAATGAGATAATTCTCCCCAGTTATTTTAATGTGTTGTCATTTTTTATTTTTAAGTGTTAAATACTCTTTATTTGTATTATATATAATCCACACTAAATACCTTTTAGTAGTAGAAGGCAGCATTCTGTGCCATAGGGAATTCTAATTAGGTTGGCAACCTGAGGAACAGACAGTTTCCTCCTGATAGTTAACTATGGCCTGTACAGACCAGTGGCAGTAACTGAAACACAGAATTGGTTCTGAGTTAGTGATAGATTTTCCCAGGATTTAAATATATTAATATGTCCAGTTGCATAAGTCTAAGAATAAAACCATTCAATAGGTTCTGAGGTGCCAGCCCCATCTTTGTGGAAAGTGGAACATTTCTAAATCCAATCCTGTTCTACCTTTCTCAAAGTGTCATCTGAGAAATTTCAAATCTGTTTGCCTGCATTCTATGATGTAAAGCAAATCTTGAGTGAAATCTACAGAGGTGTGTCTGTGCCCCCACAAGGAGGTTTTTGAGAGACTGCAGAGATGGCTCAGAGTTTAAAAAGCTTCTTTCTTTTGCAAAGCAGCCACAGGTCCACCCCAGTACCCAGGAAGCTGGCAATTCCGTGTAATATCATTTCCAGGGGATCTGGTGCCACCATTGGGCCCATGATGGAGCTTGCATGCCCATGGTGAGGATAAAGTCAGACAAGTACGCACAAATACACCAGGCCTTTTAAAAAGGGGAAAACGTTAGAGGCTGGAAAGTTGGATCCAGGGCTAAGAGTACATGTGACTCTTCCAGAGGATTGAGGCTGTAATTCTGAACCCCAGAATCATTATTTTAGGGAACTTGTGTGATGTCACTTGTACATGCTATAGCTTTTTATTGTATTTCTTATAACTTTTGATGGATTATATTCATTTTGAACAGAAATAATGTGTCCATTTCAAAGGAGCCTCATCAGTATTTTACATAACTATCTATTGAATAAACCAAATTTATTGAGAAGCAGAAGTTTCACATAAAATAAAAATTATTCCTAATTCTAAGAAAAAGATAACATTGAACTGAGAAGTGTAGAGAATATGTGGAAATTTAACTAGTATTATTATTGCTATGTCCCTAAAGAATAAAACACACATAAATATGATTTAATGCATTCATTTATAAATTTATATAAACATCAAGTAAAAAAGAGTTAACTGAGATAGAAGGCATACCACAGAATGAGTGAGGGAGGAGTTTAATTCCTGAAAGCCAAATACCGCAAAATAGAGAGGAAGTAGATGTGGGTTCTAAAGCAGTTCAGAGACCAAATAAACAGACAAAAAAGATAGTAGAAAAGGCAAAGATAGCATCACTTTTAAAGATATACTATTAGCCAGGTGTGGTGGTATCTTTTATCCCAGAGCTCAGAAAGTAGAGGCAGAGAGATCTTTTTGAGTTTAAGGACAGCCTAGTCTATAGAATGAGTTCCAGTACACCCAGTGCTACATAAAGAAATGTAAATAAAAATATAACAAATGAAATAAAAAAATAAGAAAGCCTGTCCAGAGAACAATGAATCAATGAATCAATGAGTGAATGAAAGAAAAGTACTATATGTCAAAATATACCACCAAGTATCACAGAGTTTATTTATTGCTAAAATTAAAAACATTATTCAGAGTCTAAGTAAATAAATATATTTAGGGCTCAGAAATGTACAGATTCATCAGAGGGAAAATATCGTCATCACTGTCATCATCATCATCATCATCATCACCACCACCATCATCGTCACTACTAAAAGATTTAAAAGGGTTAGTTTTGTTGTTGGGAATTTCCAAATTTTCATGGAAAAGTAGTTTGCTTATTTTTAGATTACAGTGTTAAGGCAAATCTTAAGATCTCTCCTCTCACCTTTCCATTCAAGAATTCCTTTTTTGGAGATCAAAAAAAGAATAACAAAAGCACTTCTTGCCTTGATTGCAAAGCTCTCCTTTCTATCACATAGACAAAGAACATCTGGTCAAGCTGATCTGTACCAAATCCCTCTAGACAGCTACCATTGCAGATCTGATGAACTTCGACTTTGATGATGAAGGTGGGAAGAGAAGGGGCAGATGAAGCAAGAGAGCTAAGGTCTATTAAGATTTGTATGGTTTCTCAACACAGAAGTGTTTTCAGGTATTTGCAGCTGCTGTTTAAATAGACTAATGCAAAAGTAATAAGCATTTGCAAGCTTAGTTTTGCTATTTTGCAGATATTAAATGAATATATTAAATCTGCTAAAGGAATCGTACATCCCATTTCCACTCAAAGTGGGAAAAGCATGCACCCATAACATCGCCTACTATATACAAATCACCTTGTCTTTATTCTCCTTTTATCTATGTTCACTATACCAGTGATATTTTTATGGCAGAAGAAATAAAAGCTGTTGAGGAAGTTGTCTATGAAAACTTTTAAGGAATATTTTCTGTTATTTCATTTTTAATATTTTTTATACAGAGAACATTTAACAGTGTCGTTCTTAGTAATGTTTATATGTCTGAGCTTCAGAGACCAAGAAGGAAGTATAGATTATAACATTGACAATACAATAAAACTTTTGTCTGCTAAAACATTTTTTTCAGAAGATAAAGCAACATAATTGTAATTTTCTGCATGTGGAGAACGACTTTCCTTTTTGATCACTTTGTATTGCTCTTTTATGCAAAGATAAACACACTTGGAAATAACTCATTTTTATAATTTAAGAATATTGAACAATAGTCTGAAAAAAAATACCAAGTGTGAAGATGTGGGGGTAGGGATACAAGGAATTAGCAGGGCAAGTAGATGAAGTGTAATAATTAGAGTAAGCTGCTAATTAAAGGCTTCTGAGGACTAAGGGGAAGAGAAATGCAGGCTGGTGATGGGTGTGGAAACTCTCTGCAGTCACATGGTAAAGCAAAGAAAAGAAGGGATGAAATTAGAGCTGACAGAGAGGTGCTGTTCCTAAGGAGCCAGACAAGCAAACACTGCTGGGTCCTGACCCTTTGTACATTGTGGTTGCTAAAGTAAAGTGCCCGATAAAAGAAAGCTCGCATTACATATCACAGTTTTGGTTATCATGGGTTAATACTGACAAATATATATTTAAAAACATATTCTCTTACTAGTTTTAATGGCTTATGCCTGTAATCCCAGTTCTTGAAAACCATAGTAAGAGGATTTGAGTTTTGAGGCCAACTGAGGCTACATACTCTGACACAACGAAAACAATAATTAAAAAAATAAACTCTCTACATTTTATCTGTTGTGGTTGTTTTAGCAATGATGGTGCAATCAAGACTTCTAAGTGCTTCACACATATTCTACAACTAAGTGACACCCCGGTCCCTATTCATCTATATCACACTCAATACTATAATGCATGTGTTCCAAGTATTTAATTCTTTCATAAAATATTCAGCATACAGAGGAAGCTACCCGTCAAATTTATATAGACCTTAAAACCAACTTACCATTGGAGCACCTCAAGCATTATGCTGTCTATCTGTTTCAAGTCATCCAGGTTATAGAACAGGGCGTGGAAATCTTTTGGAAGGCTAAGAGTTGACTTATTTGGATAAATTCACAAAGAAAACTACATGTGTAATATCAGAAATATTTAGGATATACAGTCAATTCATTTTATATGTTCATCAAGTATATACCAAGTTCATTTAATGTGGAGAGAGTGCTCAGTTGTATAGATTCTACAAGAACGTAAAGTTTACTAAAATCCCAGTCTTTAGGGACCCTCTCCTTGTGACCTTTAGGGATAATTCTAAACATTAGAGAAAATACCAATAAAAAATTAATTAGGGCCTGGGTTGAGTTCTAGAAGAAAAAATTGGAAGCACTAAGCATGAAACCAAAAAGGAGGAATAGAAGAAAGAGCTGAAGTTGAAAATGTGTGACTAATGAAGTCCAGTAACAGGCAGAACAGGGACTGGGGTGTGTGCTTTAGTGACAGAACAGTTGCTTGGCATCTCTGTGTTCTATCCTTAGCACCTAGAACAAAAATAGCATGAAAAAATTAGAATCAGATGTGTCTAAGATATTAAATACTGTGATTTTAAGGAATTGGCAAAAAAGATCATAAAAAAGAACAAAATTTGGCTGCCCACACAGGTGGTGACCTGACAGATCTGATAGCTATACATCTGATAATTTTATAATAGATGTGCTTAAGAGATAGCTGGATTGATTGCTTGTAGAAGAAGACTCTGAAGAATCAGAAGGTTGATCTGTAATTAGTGCTCCAAAATTATAACATTGCTTAAGTGCAGAAAAAGTCATAGATAACAGATTGCCCTTTATAGATTTTGGTGGCACTATTTAGTTTCTGTGCTTGTAGTTAGAATTAGCATTCAACAGAGCATGGAAGTCTAGCTATGCAAGAGTGTTGTTACTGTCCATTGAGTCTTATTTATGCTTTTTCTAAACATCATGTGTCCTCTTATAGGACTAGCCTCAGCAAAATACCACTTAAGTCTGCATCACATAACACAATCAGATACTTCCACTTCAGAAGATAAAAAAAAAATCTATTAGTCCTTTGAACTATGTATATGAGCCTGGCTGGAGTATGCTGAGTGAGGGCATCACCAAGGTAGAACTTCAGAGACAGGTCAGACTAAAAGGAATCAATGTGCTCCCAGTTATCATAACCTGAACCACTTTGTGTTTTGCTGCAATGGGACAGTATTAGCTCTTGGAATGAATTAGATACAGGAAGAGAACTGTATCATGGTGACAGGAAACTACACCTCAATAGAAACTTCTAATGAACATGCAGGTCATCATTTACAAGTTAAAACTGCATTATGTCTAAAATAGCCCACTACCAAACTGTTATTTTTGTGGGCCGTAAAACAGAAAAACACAGCTGTCTATCCAATTCTGGAAATTTTAGATAGTGTCTTAATTCAAAAAATTCATAAATAACATTTTTATATAACTTAGCAAATGTTTCCTACAGACTTCTAATGTTCATATGAAATATCTAAGCATTGATCTGCAGTGAGTAAAACTGTTGACTATCTCAGGAGAGAATCCACTCACATATTTGATACTTTGATGTGTGAACAAAAGGTCAAAGTTCAGGGCTTGCCTCTGTGATTGTGGGTTCTGTTATCATCCACCTTTGCTAGAGTCTCTGCTTTAGCCTGAAAATCATGGAACACCTGGAGAAGCTGGTATTTGTCAAGGTACATTGAAAGGCTTGTGAGCATAGCCCAAAATGATGTCAAATCTCTTATGATTTGGGTGTTAATACTTGATAATAATATGCCAGATAAGGCTTCTCGAAGTGGTCTCTTTATTTTTTCCCCAATGGGCAACCCTTAATAGAAATTTTAAATTATGGGCTTTCTTGCCCACTTATAAGTTGAAATTTCAACACTTTGAAAATATGGTACCAGATGTGCTACTGAGGTGAAGATTGAGTGTGAAACTCCTTGAAAGTTCCCTTCAAATATGTCCAGTGGCTTCTAGGAAGCTAAGCACCATAATTATTTACCATTTACCAGTTTATGTAAAAAGGTTTTTTAATTTGAAATAGAATGATCTCACTTTCTCCTATCTCTGTCCTCCTCCCAGACCCATCCACGTGGCCTTCTTCAAGTCCCACCCCCATTCTTGTCCCTACTCTCAAGTAGACAGCGTCTTTTTTATTATTGTTATATTTAAATGTATTTATGAGCATGCATAAATATTAAAACCTACTGGATCTGTTTTTGTTGTTTATATGTACAGGGTTTAATGTTTGACCACTCTGCATTGAACAGTCAATAAAGGGTCTCATTCTTGGGAGATACTAATTCTTCATTCCAATATCCTTAGTTGCCTTTTCAATATTTTAAGGTTTAAAATATCTAATGTTTTTCTTACATATAGTACTAGAAATCTGTGTTTTAGTAGAGTATCTGAAAGTTCATTAATTGCCTAGGGTTGTGCATGCAAATTTATTTTTCTACTTTCTATATTTGCCATTAAAAGTTTTGAGTCAGAGTCTCAGAATGAAGGCGAGAGAGACTGCTGAGTGAGTCAAGTTGCTTGTCTCATAAGCCTGAGTTTGGCCTCATGAACCCACATAATGTTGAACAGAGAGAATCAATACCACAGAGTTTTCTTCTGTCCACAAGTCTGGCATGTTCTCTTTTGATTGATTTCTCTGCACACAAACCCTTTGCATATAAACATGTAAAACAATAAGTGATTTTTAAAAAGACACTTTTAGATAAGACTAGTCCGGGAAGCAGCTATGCTTGTTATTGATGGTTCTTCAATATTTCATTCATATCATATTGTACTGGCCTGCATTTCTTAATTCTTTACTGCTGCAGGAACAGTAAAAATGGTTGCTTGCCTTGTAGGAATACTACCAAGTGCCAGTGATTCTACAAATCCTTAAAACAATTTCAGCAGAAAGAGAACAAAAGTTATTTATTTTACCTTATTTTTTGAAAGTTGGTATGGTCTCTATTGTTCTTAAATCTGCACAGAATCCCAGTATTTTTGCTAAAATGCTTTTTAAAATTGCATATTGATTGTTGTTCATAGTGGCAAATATGGAGGAAGTTGCATGGCCTTTAAATGCATGCAGGCCTAGAAACAGTTACGGCATTTAAATTTAAACTTAAATATTTTAATGATTAGTTAATTTAAATTTAAGATGTTTAATACTTTGTGATGGGCTTTGCATTATCCTAAATGAAAAGTCTATTAATAAACAAACAGCAAAGTAGATTAAATCATCTTTATTTATTTGGAAATAAGTCATAGTTTTTCTCAAGGTTGTTTATTTGATGGATCAATAGCACATGTATCAAATATAATTTGGATTTCTTTCAAGGAACAATTACATTAAAAAATCAGCGACTAAGCATTTTTGTACAAGATAGTATTCTTACATTTAAAGTTAGTGTTTATTTTAGGAAATATGTTTGGGGATGTAGGTTTATGCACAGAAAATAAATATTCTGGATGATAGAACAGAGAAAAAGAATCCAACCATGATGCGGCAAGTTACGTGTTAAGTCTTGTGTATGAAAGCATGTCACAAGCAGCACTCAAATTGAAGTCAGTATGTGTGCTGCTAATGCTGATAATACTCATTATCCTTTAACAGCCACTTCCTTAAAAAAGGGAAGAATAATTAAATTATAATGTTATACTAAAAGAAAAGATAAAAGAAATTAAATAGCCTAGGAATAAGTGCCTATTAAGATAATAAAGAAATCCTCTCTACTGAACGATTTTTCTTTACTGCACTGAAAATCCAAAGGAATTTACACTTGCTAAGAGTAAGGTAAAGAGTGGGGATGGATTACAGGTTTCCAAGCTTGGTAAAGTAGTCAACAAAGACAGTTTTTCACATTATATATTTTCTATTTGCATGTTGTATTTCTGTCTCAAGTGATGAGAGTATTTAATAATGAGAGAAATTCATTTTTACATTCTCCATATTTTTAACTTAATTTTTTTAACATTTTCATTTAAATAAAAACATGATGTAATCTGATATTATCATGAGTGGGATTGTAAATGGTTCCTCAAAGGCGCATTTGCCAAAATCTCTCTCTAGCTAACAACACAAGTGGGAAGTAATAAAAATACTTTAGACAAAAGGGTTTCTTCATTTTAAACATGTTTTCAATGTAGATGCTACTGGCACAGAAATGTTAATTAGTGACATTTAAGCAAAACATTATTGCATCATAGATACCATATTCATATTAAGAAGTGACTGTTGCATCTCCAGAAGCATCGCTTTAAAGAGATTATTGAGATTGCTGCTCCTTTCTCTCTCACTTTCCTTCCCAGCTGCAATGAGGTGAGCAGCTTTGCTATAGCTCTAAAATCCAGAGCTCCAATTTCACATGAATGTAGAAATCTAAAACTATGATCCAAGGACAACATCTTTTTAAACATAATTTATGATAAATCCATACATCTATGAATATGTGACTTTTTATAAAGCAGACAGAAGTGCACACCAGAAAAAAGACAGACTCTTTACAATATGTTATTAGGCAAACTGGATGACTGCATGTAGAAGAATCCAGACAGATCCCTACTTATCCCCCTGCAAATATCTCAAATCCAAATGGATCAATGACTGCAACATAAAAATCAGATGAAAACACTGAGCCTCATATAAAAGAAAGTGGGGAATAACTTTGAATCCATTAGCCAGAAGAAGAAGAAAAATAAAGAAGAAGAGGAGGAAGCAGAGGAGGAAGAAGAGACAACTAAAATAGGTTGTTCTTCATAAACTGACAGCTGAGGTGCCATTGCTGAAGAGAACACACACACAACTCATTGAACATGGAGAGGTCAAGCTGGTACCTGCATAGAACTTTTACCCCTATGGTCTGTGTCTTGGTATGAGAAGATATTCTGAAGGCTACCAAAAGAGAAATGTAAACACCAATTCAGGTACAATTAGATCTATAATACTGTTGTGCTTACAAATTATACTAGGGTAATGGGAACAAAGCTCATGGGAGTACCCAAAAATCTGACTTGACTTAAGGCTCATTCCCTGAGCTGGAACACATACTCAACACTGCTTGGTTTACCAAGAACTAGAGAATGCACATCCTGGTATTAGGGTGTCAAAAGCTATCTAGCATTCCTATCAGAACCTACTGTTTTCCCTCGCAGATAAAAAGTGTGTAGCCTTTATCACAGACAATACTGAAGTTCTGAAGTCTTTAAGATAGAGATGATTGGTTGGTAAATATGACCTGTCTCTGATAACCCTGGCTTTGCCAGTTGTTCAGGCACAATCACTAACAGCTCCTCTTTTATGGATGGTAATTTGTAAATTCAGATCTGCAATCATCTTACATGTGGTACTATGTGAGATGATATCTGGCTCAATAAAATCAATATATTTAGAAATAACCTTTTCACAGATTGAAATTATGCATATTGTTTGTGTAATAAAATATATGCTATTTTAAGTTACTTGTTTAAGCAAAATAATCTGAATACTCAGTTTTGTTATTTATATGAATTCATAAACTCTTAGCAACCACAGATCATGAACAAAACTATTTTTAGTGAAGAATCAATATTGCTTCATAAAGAACAGCCACACTTCATTAGTATATGTAACACCTCTGACTGATGTATAAATGTATACTTGTCTTCTAAGAAGATCCAAGCTCAGAAATATCGACTATGTTACTCTGTTAAAAGAGATCTTTAAAACTTAGATTCTTGGTCCACAGCTATGGCTAACATATCTCTGAAATCACTGTAGATTTGATCGTATAATACAGACAGTTGTGTCTATTCTTATATAACTTATTTCAGTGTAGAAAAGTAATGGCACAGAAATGTTACTTAGTGACATTTGCATCAAACTTTATTGCATCATAGATAACATATTTTTATTGGCCCTTGGAGGAAGGATGGGTGGATGGAAATATACAGACAGGGATAAAGATATTGATGCATAGGTGGAAGGATAGATAGGTAGACAGAAAAATAGATAGATAGATAGATAGATAGATAGATAGATAGATAGATAGATAGATAGATAGATAAATGGTAGATATATGGATATAGGAGAGAGAAAGAGAGAGAGAGAGAGAGAGAGAGAGAGAGAGAGAGAGAGAGAGAGAGAGAGAGAGAGAGAGAGAGAGAGAGGAGGTAGAGAGCCAGACAGATGGATTTCTGGACAAACAGTAGGTTTATTGTAGTTTTCAGTGGCATTGGACTTTACATCAAAGACAGTACTTAGAGCAAGCCCACAGGCTCTGGGAAGTATCAACCTTGTTTAGAATGTTGGCTTTCTTGCTTCCTTGAAATTTGGCTTTAGCAAGTTATTTTTCCTAAGCCTCAATTTTTCTGTCTTACAGACAAAATGGTTGGAAGGATTATGCACTAATTTTTTCTTAAATATTAGATACTGTGTCTAGCACAACTCCTTATTTTCAGTGGTTTCTTTCCCATTGTATCTATCTATCTATCTATCTATCTATATATATATATATATATATATATATATATATATATATATATATATATATATATATATATATATTCTTTATTTACATTTCAAGTGATTTTCCCTTTCCTGGATCCCCCCTCACCAAAAGTCCCATAAGCCTTCTTCCCTCTCCCTGTTCCCCAATCCACCCCTTCCCACTTCCCTGTTCTGGTATTCCCCTGCACTGCTGCACTGAGCTTTTCCAGGACCAGGGGCCACTCCTTTCTTCTTCTTGGGAACCATTTGATATATGCATCATGTCTTGGGTATTCCAAGCTTCTAGGCTATAATATCCATTTATCAGTGAGTGCATACCATGAGTATTCTTTTGAAACTGGGTTACCTCACTTAGGATGATGTTCTTCAGTTTCATCCATTTATTTAAGAATTTCAAGAATTCATTGTTTCTAATGGCTGAATAGTACTCCACTGTGATTATATATACCACATTTTCTGTATCCATTCTGCTGTTGAGGGATATCAGGGTTTCTTTCCAGCTTCTGGCTATTATAAATAGGGATGCTATGAACATAGTGGAGCATGTATCCTTATTGCATGCTGGGGAATCTTCTGGGTATATGCCCAGGAGTAGTATAGCTGAGTCCTCTGGAAGTATCATTCCCAGTTTTCTGAGGAACTGCCAGACTGACTTCCAGAGTGGTAGTACCAGCTTGCAACCCTACCAGAAGTGGAGGAGGGTTCCTCTTTCTCCAAATCCTCACCAGCACTTGTTTTCCCCTGACTTTTTGATCCTAGCCATTCTGACTGGTGTGTATCTTTTTTATTATGATCTTGTGCTGTAATTGTCGTGAGAGTGTCTTACATCCTAACTAAAAAATGTCTGAGTCATTTTTAATGCTTATGCTTAATTCTCACAGGAATTAACTAATAACAGTAGCTCTGTACTGTTAAAACACTGTACAATAAAAGCAGAGGAAATAACATGAAAATATTTTGAATTTCAGATGAATAGCAAATATGTATTTTAGTGTAATATGCTGTTTGATTTAAACTGGATGCTCTGTTCTAACACCTGCTCCAACATGTCACAAAATTGTGTGGTAGCCTTCTTTGTGGGAACTTAGGAGCTAAATTGAGATTTCAGAATATAATATTATTCCATATATGAATAAATGATAATTTTGTTTAGAATGCAAACAATAAAATCATAAATTGGTTGAAAATGCCATGTTTCTCATAAAATCCAACTATGCTATTTTCTATTGTTTAGAAAGACACAAAAAGCCAGTTTTAAAAATATACTAGAACCTAATAATTCAAAGCTTTCTTAGAAACTACTAAAGAAACTGTCCCATGTTTATATGATCAAAATTTAAAGATATTTTTGGAGAAGTAAAAGGTAAAGATGCTCTAGCATACAGAGAGAAACGGTGACCTCTATCTAGGATGAGTTCAGAGGGATTCCATTAAGCCCTTCAGGTTGATGCAAAAAAGATGTTTAACATGAAGCAGTATGAAAGAGGAGATCTTAGGTTAAGGTAAATACACAGACAAATCCAGGATACTCTGACACTAGAGCTGGCTCATAATTACTTGTATCAGTACAGAAAGTAAACAATGAAGGCACAAAATAAATGTAATAGTACAAAAAGTTCATATGTTCTATTTCATACTGAATGCTAATCTATATACAATATAAAAGCATATTTTGTAAGTCATCTTGAAAGCATGGAATGGAAGCATAAACAGGTAGGGAGGGTTTTCAGTAGACAACTGAAGTAATTCTCAGCTTAAAATACGTTGTCACAGCAATAAGTTGTTTCCTGGGTCTACAGCCCAGGGAGAATATCCTAGAATGGGTAAAAAGGAATAGAGAAACAAAAGTAGTAAGAAAGAAACAAATGATACCATTGTGCAAAAATATAGTGAACACAGAAGTAGATAGAAACAAATTATCTGTAGAACAAATAGAAAACATTACCAAAATATCAGCTGTAGGAGCTCTCTAGTGGAGTTCTTTGGGTCACTTAGGTAGACGATCATGTCGTCTGCAAATAATGATAGTTTGACTTCTTCCTTTCCAATTTGTATCCCTTTGACCTCCTTATGTTGTCGAATTGCCCGAGCTAGTACCTCAAGTACAATATTGAAAAGATAAGGAGAAAGGGGGCAGCCTTGTCTGGTCCCTGATTTCAGTGGGATTGCTTCAAGTTTCTCTCCATTTAGTTTGATGCTGGCTACCGGTTTGCTGTATATTGCTTTTACTATGTTTAGGTATGGGCCTTGAATTCCTGTTCTCTCCAAGACTTTAAGCATGAAGGGATGCTGAATTTTGTCAAATGCTTTTTCAGCATCCAATGAAATGACCATGTGGTTTTGTTCTTTGAGTTTGTTTATGTAGTAGATTGTATTGATGGATTTCCGTATATTGAACCAACCCTGCATTCCTGGGATAAAGCCTACTTGATCATGGTGGATGATCGTTTTGATGTGTTCTTGGATTCGGTTGGCAAGAATTTTATTGAGTATTTTTGCATCGATGTTCATAAGGGAAATTGGTCTGAAGTTCTCTTTCTTTGTTGGATCTTTGTTTGGCTTTGGTATCAGCGTAATTGTGGCTTCATAGAAGGAATTGGGTAGTGTTCCTTCTGTTTCTATTTTGTGGAATAGTTTGAAGAGTATTGGTGTTAAGTCTTCTTTGAAGGTCTGGTAGAATTCTGCACTGAAGCCATCTGGTCCTGTGAAAACAACTCAAGCAAATCAGTGGCCTTCCTATACTCAAAGGATAAGCAGGCTGAGAAAGAAATTAGGGAAATGACCCCCTTCACAATAGCCTCAAACAGTATAAAGTATCTTGGGGTGACTCTTACCAAACATGTGAAAGATCTGTATGACAAGAACTTCAAGACTCTGAAGAAGGAAATGGAAGAAGACCTCAAAAAATGGGAAAACCTCCCATGCTCATGGATCGGTAGAATCAATATAGTTAAAATGGCCATTTTGCCTAAAGCACTATACAGATTCAATGCAATACCCATCAAAATCCCAACTCAATTCTTCACAGAGTTAGAAAGAGCAATTATCAAATTCATCTGGAACAACAAAAAACCCAGGATAGCTAAAACTATTCTCAGCAACAAAAGAAAATCTGGGGGAATCAGTATCCCTGACCTCAAGCAATACTACAGAGCAATAGTGTTAAAAACTGCATGGTATTGGTACAGTGACAGACAGGAGGATAAATGGAACAGGATTGAAGATCCAGAAATGAACCCACACACCTATGGCCACTTGATCCTCGACAAAGAGGCTGAAAACATCCAATGGAAAAAAGATAGCCTTTTCAACAAATGGTGCTGGTTCAACTGGAGGTCAGCATGCAGAAGAATGCGAATTGATCCATCCTTGTCTCCTTGTACTAAGCTCAAATCCAAATGGATCAAGGACCTCCACATAAAGCCAGACACTCTGAAGCTAATAGAAAAGAAACTGGGGAAGACCCTTGAGGACATCGGTACAGGGAGAAAGTTTCTGAACAGAACACCAATAGCGTATGCTCTAAGAGCAAGAATTGACAAATGGGACCTCATAAGGCTACAGAGTTTCTGTAAGGCAAAGGACACCATCAAGAGGACAGATCGGCAACCAACAAATTGGGAAAAGATCTTCACCAATCCTACATCAGATAGAGGGCTAATATCCAATATATATAAAGAACTCAAGAAGTTAGACTCCAGAAAACCAAACAACCCTATTAAAAAATGGGGTACAGAGTTAAACAAAGAATTCTCACCTGAAGAACTTCGGATGGCGGAGAAGCATCTTAAAAAATGCTCAACTTCATTAGTCATTAGGGAAATGCAAATCAAAACAACACTAAGATTTCATCTTACACCAGTCAGAATGGCTAAGATTAAAAATTCAGGAGACAGCAGGTGTTGGAGAGGGTGTGGAGAAAGAGGAACACTCCTCCACTGCTGGTGGGGTTGCAAATTGGTACAACCACTCTGGAAATCAGTCTGGCGGTTCCTCCGAAAACTGGGCACCTCACTTCCAGAAGATCCTGCTATACCACTCCTGGGCATATACCCAGAAGACTCCCCACCATGTAATAAGGATACATGTTCTACTATGTTCATAGCAGCCCTATTTATAATTGCCAGATGTTGGAAAGAAACCCAGGTATCCCTCAACAGAAGAGTGGATGCAAAAAATGTGGTATATCTACACAATGGAGTACTATTCAGCCATTAGAAACAATGAATTCATGAAATTCTTAGGCAAATGGATGGAGCTAGAGAATATCATACTCAGTGAGGTAACCCAGACTCAAAAGGTGAATCATGGTATGCACTCACTAATAAGTGGATATTAACCTAGAAAACTGGAATACCCAAAACATAATCCACACATCAAATGAGGTACAAGAAGAAAGGAGGAGTGGCCCCTGGTTCTGGAAAGACTCAGTGAAACAGTATTCAGCAAAACCAGAACGGGGAAGTGGGAAGGGGGTGGGTGGGAGGACAGGGGAAGAGAAGGGGGCTTACGGGACTTTCGGGGAGTGGGGGGGCTAGAAAAGGGGAAATCATTTGAAATGTAAATAAATTATATCGAATAAAAAAAATTAAAAAAAATATGTAAATATTGTTGTCTATACAATATTTTTATTACTATTTTGGTATTAGTATTAACAATTTTAACATTAATACTGTAAAAGTAAAGTGAATTAAAGCCTGAAAAAAAAAAACATTACCAAAACATTAGCAAGCATAACATCTAAGTAATTACTTTAAACACAAATAAATACATCAATAAAGTAAAAAAATATACAATACCTTAAAAAGTTATGAAACACAAAATCCAATGCATGGCTACCCAATATATCAAGATTCACATTTGATTTTAAAATGTACATATAAATAATCAAGAATGAACAAAGATAGTCCATGTGCTTTTAACCACTGAACCATCTCTCTACCTCTAATCCTCTTTTTCCTAAGGAAATGCTTCAATTAAAAGAAATAGCTACACAACAATGCCTTAATTTCACCAATGAATAAAACTTCCAACATTAATGCCACCTAAGATTTTTATAGACTAAATGAATAACAGATACATAGAGCACTACATTAGACAGAAGCAAAATATACATTATTCTCAGTAAGCATGGAGCATTCCTAGGAGAGATCACGTTTTAGATCACAGAACTGCTCCTGAGAAACTTTGACAAGTATGAAAGCATATATTATATATCATTTACCAAAATATAATGAGTAGAAATTAACACCAAAAGTTAAGTGGACATTTAAAAACATATTCTTGAGTAATGTATGAATAGAAGATGAAATACAAAATGAATTGGATGTCTTAGTAGAAATGGAAATGAAATCTGACAGTGCAATAGCAAAAGTGATATTATGAGGGGGCATTTACAAGAGTATATTTTTACATTATAAAGAACAACTCTAGGAAAACATTAAAAAAACATCTAAACTATAGGAAAGAAGAAGGAGGAGACGGAGAAAAAGAAAAAGAGGAGGAGAAAAAGAGAAGGAGAAGGAGGAAGAAGAAGAAAGAAAAGGAGGAGGAGATGAAGGAAGAGGAGGAGGATGAAAAGGAGGAAGAAGAAGAAAGAAGAGGAGGAGGTGGGGGAGGAAGAGGAGGAGGACAAGCAGGAGGAGGAGGAGGAGGAGGAGGAGGAGGAGGAGGAGGAGGAGGAGGAGGAGGAGGAGGAGAAAGAGGAACAAACAGCAAAAGCAGCTACAGGATGACAGCAAATATCTGCAAGCCGGCCAGAAACTGATAAATGCCAGTTACAGATTAAAATGCAGGCTTGAGAAAGGAGCCGATGCAAGGTTCCTTCTCGAAACAACTTTGTAGATGGGGCCTAGAAGAGGGAGAGCAGGCTTTTCAGTTCCAGCAGTAGCTTCCTTATGAGATACAGTCTGAGAAACTGCAGCATCGTGGGAACAGATACTTGTACATCGTACCTCAGAAAGATGGGTCCAAAGGAAAGAACAATCAAATCTCCAGGAAAATGGTGTTTCTGACTCTTTTGACTTTTCTGGGGATTGGAGGGAAGTTTTGTACCATGTGCCTAGAGTTAGTGACTCCAGGCGTGGGAGTAGGTACTGAATAGGGCCATCTTGCATCTTGCAGTTGCAAGGTAAAGAAGTTAGGTTTATTGCTCTCATGAAGGGCCTCTGAACTCTGACAGGTACCTTAAGGTTTTGGTCTGAAGAGACAGACTTCTATGGTCTGAATCCAGGGATATAGAGTGGGACAGGACCTAGAGGGCCTGTGAAGTAACAATGACAACATTTATAATTCAGGAAGATTTAAAGTCAGTAACCTCTCCATTCCATACAAAATATAGGCACAGGATCTGAAGATATGCCTCTGAAAAAGATATACAATATGGCAAGTGGCTTTTCAAAACAACTTATTATTAGGGATATTAAAATCAAATTCTTTGTGCTGTTGAGGTAAAGATATTTTCTGCTCTACTGCTCACAGCCTGAGGAGTTTGTGTGATGTTTTAGAGATCTCTGTTCAGTTACAACCTGCTAGAGCAGAGAAACAACAAGTATGACAGTGTAAAGGAGAAATGAAAAATGAAGCTCACCGGAAAGTACTGAGGGACTTCTCAAAGGAGAGTCTCAACTCATGGTCCTAAGACACAATCACACATGCCATTTGTGGGTTTTGAAGCTATTATCTTCTAAGGATTGCTACAAAACCCAAATGCGCTACAAAACCCAAATGCCATCATAGGGTTCTTCCCAAGATTGAAGAGGATTATAGTTGATAAGGTAAAGCCCTAGGTCACAAAGGCTGTGGGGGAAGCTAAAATGCTTTATTGCACATCATGCTTTAGGCTTATTTGTGAGATTTCTAAAAATATGTGAAAAGGGAGTAAAGTCACCTTTGAAGGTCTTATAGACTTAGGTCTTAAGCAAGGTCCATTAGTATTTTAATGTTTTCTAGAAAAAGAAACACTGTTTCAATTTCAGAAACTTTCAGACAAATGTTAACTGTGCTGGAAACTTTCGAATCTTCAGTTGTCAAGGGACTTCAGGCAGACTCCAGAGTGGAGGGGCTCCTTTCTCTCACCACAGTCATGTTTTGAATAATTGCATTTAACTTCAAAACCCACACAGAGATACTAGCCCACACCCATCAGGATGGATGCAAACTAAACAAGTGTGTACACTGCTGGAAGAAAATCAAAGAGATAAAGAAACTAAAATAACAGCTCGGAGGCAGAGAACATCAAGAGTGGAACCACAGTAGGTCTCACACTTGGAATTCAGTTTATCCTCAACAGTTGAAAACAGGTTTTTAAATGACCTCTTCTTGTTTACTCTCATTTGAGAATCATTTACAATAGCCAAGAGAAAGAAATTAAAAATCTATTCAGTAATCAATAGATGTAAAAGCTGTAGCTTCTGTTCACAATGCATTATTCATCTAGGAGAGAGAGAGAGAGAGAGAGAGAGAGAGAGAGAGAGAGAGAGAGAGAGAGAGAGAGAGAGAGAGAGAGAGAGAGACTTTTGTGAAAGTGTCTAACATCAATGAATTTTGAGATGATTATACTAACAGTATAAGACATTACGTAAAGAATGTTTAATCCTATGTAAAGAGGTCAGATATGTTCAGAGTGGTATGGCCTTAGACCATGACCTTATTTAGATGATATATCTAAAATAGGCAGACTTATAGAAGCATATAGTCACATTGTCAGTAGTTCAGAGGAGTAGCACATTGGAATTTCTTTCCAGTGACTATATAGTTCCATTCATGGTTCGGGATCTACAGCTAGCCATTGTGTGATCTCACACTAAACCCTGGTGGGATGATTGTGTTCTTCTTTTGGGAAATCAGACCGTAAGCTTTGCTTCATTTGGCTGAATAGGCTGACTGATTCCTGACTTCACAAGAGTCTCAACTTAAGCTACTTCCAAAGAAAATAAGCAATAGGTTTCTTTCCCACACCTGTCAAAGGATCACACCTTCACTGTGTGATCCTTCAGTCTATCTTGACTAAGACCTACCTTGACCCGTTAGCTAATTACTTAGTTCTGTGAGTGAGCTAATAGCCTTGTTACAAGAGCTCCTGTGTTAGAAGAATCCAGAAGCTTTGCACCTATTTGAGACAGAGATCTGAAATTCTTCTTCAGAAGAAAACTTAACCACCCAGATAAATGATGGCTTGTTAGGATGATTGCAGTACCCTGCTGGTCCTTCAAACTATGGGGCTTAGGATACCACAGAAAACCCATAAAACCCATAGCGCTCTCTCTCTCTCTCTCTCATCTCTCTCTCTCTCTCTCTCTCTCTCTCTCTCTCCTTTCAAAAAATATGGGAACGTAATCATGTTTTTCTTATCCTCAACTTAAATATAAAATTATTGCACCACAGAACTGAGGCAATATGGATCCTCTTTTTCCAAGAAAAGGATAAGTTGGCCTTTTAGACCCTAAGCAGAAAAGGCAGAAGACAACTTAAGGTTTATAGGATTCCTGAGGTAAAAATTCTTCTACCCAAAATTCCTTGAGATCAATCTGATACATAAATATATTTTGCCTGACTAACAAATGCTAATTTCTCTCATTTACTGCCTATGTGATTTTTGGTCACACTTTGCTCTTAGAAACTTTTAACTTTAACTTTAGGTAAAATATTATAAATATTAAATTAGGAACAAATAACAAAAACCAGAATTAAGACCTGGATTGTGTCTTGTAGATTGATATGATCTTGGGGATTTCTTGTTTAATGCTTTTACTATCCCTTTCTTTCTCCTACAGTCTCATTTGTATTTTATTCTAGAATATAGTCTTCTAATGTTGTAGGCTAAGAGACAATTTTTTTTCATATTCACAAAATGTGATGTTGACCAACTGGAAAAACTTTAAGGTTTACCAAAGAAAATGCTTCATCAAATTAAACATTAAATATTGATTAAAACATCAATTATCATGGAAATTTGTATATTGCCTAGAATTGTATATTGTCTAGAATTGAATTATTGATTTCTATGTTGACTCTTTAGATAGCCAGTTTATTCCTTACCTCTGTGTATGGCCTAATACCACATGACAAGAGGTCCTGTTTCAGGAGATTCTAGAAGCTTGCCTCAGAAATGCAACTCTGTGAGCCACTGAAGTATCTGAAGTGCCTCTTCTGAAGAAACCCCAACCAAACAGACCAATAATTATTGATTAGTATGCTTGCAGATACCCCATGATCTGGATTATACTCCTTATTGAATACTCATGCTTTCACTAGATTTATGCCAAAGAGATGATTTCCTTTGTGGTTTAATCATTTTTTGGTATGCTAGCATTCAATAAAGTCTTCTGCATTTTAGGGTCATCGGTACCTTAAAATGCTTCATTTTAACACTTCTATTTTATCCCATATGACAAAGGCTAAACAAACAAAAAACAAAAACTACTATTTATGACTAGCCAACAAAATAATTTTCATTAACTCTCATTTGCTGGCTCAGTATGCCCAATTAAGACTGGAGTTATGTACATCTGACACTGTCTTAAATATGAGCTTCAAAAAGCCCCTGCTTACATAGAATATACAAGATCAGTCTTCTGCCTCTTTTTGTTAGAAACTATTGATTCAGGAAAAAAAAAAGATTGAGACACCAACTAAATGTGTGGTCCAATCACAAACTATCACAAATGAAGGGTTATACCTCCTTAGTAGATATGTTTATATATTTAAACTTTAGAACAGCCTTCTTTCTTTTCTGTATACAGAATAAAGGGGACAGTGCCACACAGAAAAATATTTTATCTTCTAATCTCTGCCAATCTATTTTTCTTAAACTGAAATTAACATTGAAGTTACCCATAACAATTCTGTTAAAACAAAGCAAAACTATTTTTATTCCAATATCTTCACAACCAACCATTTCTAATTGATCTACATTACAGAAAGTTTAAGTACCAAAAAATGTTCTTCAGAAAGCTAAAGCAAGACAATACTTGAATCCTCCAAGCACTACCTTCGCTGTAGGGACCTGTTCTGTCCTTAATTCCATTTCCATGTTCCCTTTGCTACTCACAGTAATAAACACACATATTGCTCCCCACCCCCCAGAATTAAAAGAACTCTAACATCAAAAGTTGTTTATAATATATGATCTATGGTCAAAGGTTATTGTGTCAATTCAAATATCATCCTCTAACCCAGAGACTACCACTTTTGCCTTCCTATTATGGTGAAGAGAACTGGCAAACTCAATTGTACCCTACTTAAGGAGGAAGAAGTCAAAGCCCACATTGATGCCTACTAATCCCTTTATGTGCCATTCCTCATTGACTTCCCCATAAAGTCATTGCTGTGTTCAGCTTGTGTATAAACAAAAGGCAGCAGATGTTAAAGACCTCAGTCCTTTCAGACTCTATGTAGAAAAATGTTTCATGAAACATGAGAAGACATTGTACTTCTCACAGTACAATTTGAGAGCCAGAGGCAGCTTAAACTCGATCACATTTTCCAGATAACACATTACTGAAGCACCATTCCCTTACAAGAAAATGAGGTGACCCATTCCACAGAACCTGAGTTGCACATGCCCCATGTCACATAGCCTAATTTGCATATGGCCCACTCCCTCACCTTTGTCATGTAACACAGATTATGTATTAACTAAGTCAGCTTTCTTGTGTTTCAAATCCTACCATTTCCTTTAGAAGCTTTTAAAGGTTTGAGAATTTGAGAATTTGAGAATTGCCCTTTCTAACTCTATGAGGAATTGAGTTGGGATTTTGATGGGGATTGCATTGAATCTGTATATTGCTTTTTTTAAGATGGTCATTTTTACTATATTAATCCTGCCAATCCAAGAGCATGGAAGATTTTTCCATCTTCTGAGGTCTTCTTTGATCTCTTTCTTCAAAGGCTTGAAGTTCCTGTCATACAGATCTTTCACTTATTTGGTTAGAGTCATACCAAGAAACTTTATATTGTTTGTGGCTATTGTGAATGGTGTTATTTCTCTAATTTCTTTCTCCAATTGTTTATCCTAAGATCAAGAGTTGAGAAATGGGACCTCTTAAAATTACAAAGTTCTTGTAAGGCAAAGGACACTGTCAATAGGACAAAACAGCAACCAACAAATTGGGAAAAAGACCTTTACCAGCCCTATATACGAGAGAGGGCTAATATCCAATATATACAAAGAACTCAAGAAGTTAGACTTCAGAGAGACCAAATAACCCTATTAAAAATGGGGGTACAGAGATAAACAAAGAATTTTCACCTGAGGAAACATTGAATGGCAAAGAAGTACCTAAAAAGAAAATTCAACATCTTCAGTCATCAGAGAAATGCAAATCAAAACAACCCTGAGATTTTACCTCACACCAGTCAGAATGGCTAAGATCAAAAACTTAGGAGACAGCAGGTGCTGGCAAGGATGTGGAGAAAGAGGAACACTCCTCCACTGCTGGTGGGATTGCAAGCTGGTACAACAACTCTGGAAATCAGTCTGGTGGTTCCTCAGAAAACTGGGCATGATACTACTGGACGACTCTGCTATACCACTCCTGGACATATACCCAGAGGATTCCCTAGCATGTAGTAAGGACACGTGTTCCACTATGTTCATAGCAACCCTATTTATAATAGCCAGAAGCTGGAAAGAACCCAGATGTCCCTCAACGGAGGGATGGATAATGAAAATGTGGTATACAATATGGAATACTACTCAGCTATTAAAAACAATGAATTTATGAAATTCTCGGGCAAATGGGTGGAACTGGAAAATATCATCTTAAGTGAGGTAACCCAGCCACAAAAGAACACACATGATAGATAGCACTCACTGATAAGTGGATATTAGCTCAGAAGCTCTGAATACCCAAGACACAATTCACATGTCAAATGATGGCCAAGAAGGAAGGAGAGGTCCCTGGTCCTGGAAAGGCTTGATACAGCAGGGGAATACCAAGACAGGGAAGCAGGGAGGGGGAGGTTGATTGGGGAACAGGGGAGGGGGAGGGCTCATGGGACTTTCAGGGAGGGGAGAACCATGAAAGGGGAGATCATTTGAAATGTAAATAAAGAATATATCTATAAAACATTAAAAGCTAAAAAAAAAAGATTTGAATCACTTGAGGTAACTAGAGTAGCAAAAATTACAAAGACCAGGAGTATAATTACGGTTACAATGGGATAAGAGGCATGTATATGGAGTTTGGGTTTTGCAAGATGGAAAGGATTTTGAGATGGATGGTAGTGATGGTAGATGACAATGTGGATTTACTTAATATGATGAGAATATATAGTTGAATGTGATAAACATGTTATGCTTCATGTTTATTCTGCCATAATTAAAAATATAATAAAACACACACACACACACACGCACACGAGAAGCTTCCCTGAAGAATCAAAAGTTTCAATCTCAGAGGAGAAACTGTCACACAACACCAACCCTAACCTATCTCAAGCCAAATTTCAGTATGTTTTATCCACTACCTTGTGGCTTTCTATAAATTGTAAGATAGCCTCTGGTGAGGTAGAAAGAGATTATGCTTCTTGCTCTACTCCTGACTTTATGCTGATTTAAGGTTGTACCTTGACCAAAGCTATTCTATAGGACGTAAAAACATGGTGCTTTAAACTCTGCCTTGCCCTGAAACAGTCCATTTTATAAGCATCTTTGGAGTCTGTGTTCTTTTGACTCCTTTGCATACTTTAGTAGACACATGTTAGCAGCATCCACCAAGCACCACCCATATAACACAAATTGATGTTTGACTTATTCCTGGGCATAGAAAGGATGCAAACTCATAAATTTAGTCTTATAAATTGAGACTGCAGGAGTATATACATGTAATAAAATCACACATAGGGAAAACCAAGCACAAGAAAGTATCACATATACCAGACTGAGTAAATGGTACAGTTCCCTCACCTGGAATCCCTAAAGAGGTAGACACTGTGATGGTTTGTGATGAACCCACTGACCTGTAACCTGACCACCGGGTATGTGTGACAAGGGATTTTTAAATAGGTAAGTCAAATCTGTTCCATAGACTTCAGCTCAACTCAGTCCCAACCACTGACAAGATCTACCTGAGTTACTCTTTGCCCATCTCTGTGTTCTTGCAGCCAGACCTGCCATCCATGCATCTGACTAGTCATTCATCTGCAATCATTCCATATATGCCTCACTGCTCATGTTCAAATCTAAGGTCTTTTTTTTCATCAATTGCTATTGACCACATATACATATATTCATATATGTGTTCTCTGATATAACCTGCCCTGTCCATACCATATAATGTTAAACACACACACATACATATACTCTCTCTCTCTCTCTCTCTCTCTCTCTATATATATATATATATATATATATATATATGTATGTATGTATATATATATTATATATGTGTGTGTGTGGAGGAAGAAGAAGAGGAGGACGAGGAGGAGGAGGAGGAAGAGGAAGAGGAAGAAGAAGATGTTTAATACTTAGTCTGGATGATCTTAATAGAACACTGAAATATAATTATCTGTTTAAGTTGCAGTAGCACAACCAATTTTTTTCAAATACAATATTGAAAATGAAAATTCTTTAAAATTTCAGTTTCTTGCATGTGCCAAGTATATAAAAAATCAATATTTCCACAAATTCCAGTGAAAAAAAGCAGGACCACTTTGCTATTTATAGTGACAATTGTAATAACCATAGTCTCCAAGAAACAGAATTTCAGGGTAAGGACCATTGTCTGCATGGCAACTATGAAACACCTTCAAATAAAGTGAAGGGGTAGAAGCATCAGTCTTGCAATTTGACATAATATTGAACCTTGGGCTTACCTAAAGGTAATTTTATATAGAAATGAGTAAATGACAACAGAATAGACTACCCAACAGGAAAGAGGATTTAGAAGGAGAATGATTTTACTGTTAAAAATTGAGAAAGCAGATAATGATTGCTGAGAATCATTGCTGTAAGATTAAAAAATTGATTCTGGTTTTATGTTGATCAATTTGTATCAGTGTGTTAAGAAAAGCAACAAATCAGAGCATTATGAACTTCTTAATGAACTATAAAAGCAATGATCACTAGATGGCTTTTCCCATTAGATTAGAGTATGAGTAGAGGTTCAGTAAGCCTTCCTTCTTCACCTTCTCCTTCCCCTTCCCTTTATTCTCCCTTCTTTTCCTTCCCTTTCACCTTCCCCTTCTCCGTCCTCTGTCCTCCGTCCTCCCTTCTCTCTTCTTCTCCTCCTCCTCCTCCTCCTTCTCCTCCTCCTCCTCTTCCTCCTCCTTCTCCTCCTCCTCCTCCTCTTCCTCCTCCTCTTCCTCCTCCCCCTTCCTTGCCTCCTCCTCCTTCTTCTTGTGATAGTGAGAAGGAAGAGAAGGAAGAGGAGGACAGCATACATATTATCTTAATTTACAAATACAAATTGCAATAATTTGAGTATTTGCTCTTCCTACCTCACAGACTTTTTAATAGCACCATAAAATTATTTGTTTATTTAATCCCTGTATGGTTAGTTTATATTATTGATATTTTCTAAAAAGGTAATTTTAAAATTAAATGATGTATGTTATAAAAGATAGTAGGCTGAATTATGAGTTATTAATATTGCCAAAAAATCTGTAGTGATTCCTTGATAACCTGTCTAAAGAGCAAGGGGAAGGCAAAGATCATTCCTCAATTAAATACAGAGAGTGTTTATTCATGGCAACTAAAACAAACCTGCTCAATATTAATAGGCATCAAGCAATCTCTTTTTTACTTGAATTTCTGCTATATTTCTATATTATAAAGAGTTTATAGCCCCCCTTGTAAACTTTTCTGTTTACTAGTCCATCCACTAAATAAAGCCATCCTGAAGTTGTATCATCTTCTTGGAGCCTAAGATCTCCATCCTTCCTCCTCCTCTGCAAATTTCTTCTCCCTAGGACATATGTGAACAAAATGTTAATTGGTTTCCAAGTTAAAAATAAAGACTCTAAATCCTCATCTCTTGCCTACATATTCTGTACCATGTCATGATCTATGTTTAACTCTCTATCCAAAGATATAAATACCTGTGATACAATTTTCTAAACAACAACAAAATACACATTTACTGATTGCTTACCACTTTACCTACTTTTCATCATCAGGTATAGTCTTTGAGTTTAGACTCTATACGGTTCCAGCTCTAAAGAGGTTACAATATATCCAGCCTGGTAAATGCTGGATATATTCCAGCCCAAAGCAATGGTGTGACTAGAGGGGAACAGGGGCATACGCTTTCAAAATTCTAGAATGAGGTGTAGTCAATGAAATGCTCAGAAATTATATAATGCTAAAAGACACAGGCCTGGCTAGAGAGTACAGATGCTAATGAGACACAGTATACATGAAATTGTGTGTAGAAGTCTATGTAAATTAGCAAGTATGAGGAAGCCTACCTTAAGCAAATTATCACTAATCCTACACCGTGTGACATGAAAGCGTCCATCTTTTGCACATCAGAACTGTTTGAGCTGGTATTCTCTTTTCTCTCCTCCACCCAGCTGTCTTTTTCCTGGGAGTAGACTGTCACTTAATAAACAATCTCTGCTTTCCAATCCCGCATCTCTGTGTGGTTTCTTTATTCTGGGACAGGAAAGCTTAGAGGATACTAAGGTAATTCCCCTGAACCTTTTACCTTCTAATGTCAACAGGACTAATGTCAGACCAAGAAAAGAATAGTGTACAATGGAAAGGAAGTTGGATTTTTTCCCCTACAAACAGGGGACAAACCGTGCACATTTATGTGAACTTCAGTCATCAGATTTATAATTTAAAGTCTTCTGGTGGTAAAAAAAAATCAAAGAATTAGATTTCAGCAGGCTACAACTCAGATATACCTCCAGCTCCCTTATAGAGCAGTCAACAGCAATTTGACATAGACAAATCAGAGCAGTATGTCAATATAAGAAGAAAGGCAGCCCCAATTCCTAATCAGGCTCTAATTAAAACAAGCATGTACAGTGTAAACTAGCACTTTCACTGAAGTCACAATCTTCTAGCCAACTTCTTTAAATATTCTCTTAGTTTTCTACAAGGGCCACAGATTCAAACAAGTCTAGGACTTAACTGTATCCAGATTACCAGGAAGTTTGCATTACTGTTCGCCATAGACCAGTGGTACTGAAGACTTTTCCAGTACTGCCTTTTACAAAGTTAGTCATGGATAAATACCAAAGGAGATGCCAGTAATACTTGTTGACATGCAAAGTGTGCCAGCCCTTCTTCTGGCACATTTTGAAAAAGAATATATCTTCATATCTATGTAGGGCATTGATCTGCACTGCCAATTAATAAAAATGGTTCCAGTTGGTGTTTTGGCTCTCAGAAAGTGTTTGACTCACAAACTCAAGCAAGCAGATTATCATAGTTAAATCTTTCCTTACAGAGAAGAGATGGTGATAATTTAATTTGAATGTGTCTATGTAAATATCCTTATAATGTGTGACAAAATGGAGAATTTTACCGAGTGGTTTCTACTTGTATTAAGGATATGGTGAGAGTTTTGTGTTGATATATGAGTAGAAATCTAGAGGGAAGAGAGAAAATTGGTCAATGATATCATTGAATTACTCTTTGAAGTTCTCTTTTGTGTGTTTAATATCTTTCATGAGCATCTCTACATCTTAAAATGTTTCTATGAATCAGCTTTTTCTATAGTCTTGCAAATTAATTCCTCCATCTTCTCAGTCCATAAACTTCTGAGGTCACCGTTGGCTGCATTCTTTCTGTCATAGTTCACATCTAATTCATCAACTTTCTCCCTCTCTGAGTTTCTGTCTGTCTGTTTCTCTGTCTCTGACTCCATCCCTCTCTACCAGCCTATTTACATTTGGGAAGTACATAGAGAGGCCTACATTAATAATTGTTCTAAGTAACCAGCATTTTTTACCTGAATGATTGAAACTTTGTCCTTTGAATCTCTGCTCTCAGTATCCCCTACAGGCTTTTTGGTACACTGTGGATAGAAACCTTTCACTGCTTATGAAACATTATTTCAGGCTTTTGGCCAAAATTGTCCATGTATTCAAAGTAAAATCCAATATCATCTACCATAACTCCTTCTTCCAAGACCTCCTTGATCTCACCTCTTACTTTGATTTTTCTGTCTCATATATGTACGAAATCCTAGTTTCTTTTGTTTCTCAGACATGATAAAGATTCCCAAATATCAAGACATTGGAGTTATTATTATTGCAACAATATTTATCCAGATACACTCATGCCTGAATCTCTTACTTTCCTTAGGAATGATACTGCCAAAGTACTTAATGGAACCACAAGTCAAACTATAGCTTCATCAATTAAATAAGCAATTATTGAAAGCTTACTATCTAGGATATATGTGCTATTTAGGAACTGGGGACAATTCTATCACTGATACATGAACAAGTAACTCTGCAGTAGGATATGGAATTCTTGGGAAAACTGCTCTGGATTGGTATAGCTAGATGATATGGAAATTCTCTTTTTAGTTTTTAAAGGAAGCTTCGCACTAATTTTAATTAAGTCCCCACCAACTTACATTCTGAATGACAATGATATAAGCTATTTAAAGCCACGTGTAATGTTAATTTTGATAAAAACACTTATAAGTCTATTTAAAACAATGTTTATATTCATTATATGTTTTATTATTATAGTCATTATGTTTATATTCATTATAGTGTTATATTTATTATATATTAAACAATAAAATTTCAAGACTAGTATGCCTAAAATGTCTTATTTTAGATTTAATTACTATGAAAACTCATATGTCATAATTACTATGTATGTATGCATATAGGAACACATGATTATATTTGTCTGTCATTGATTATGCATGAGTGTTTGTGTGTGTGTGTGTGTGTGTGTGTGTGTGTATGTATGTGTGTGTGCGGATGTATATGGATGCAAAAAGTTAATGTTACATGTCTTCCTTAATCACTATAGCCTCGTATTTTAATATAGAGTCTCTCACTGAACCAAGAACTCGCTGATACTTTTTTATTAGATATTTTATTTACTTACATTTCAAATGTTATCTCATTTACCAGTTTCCTCTTAGAAAACTCCCATCCTATCCCCCTCCCCCTGCTTCTATGAGAGTGCTCCCCCACCTACCTACTCCTGCTTCATTGCCTTAGCATTCTCCTACCCTGGGGCATCAAGCCTTCACAGGACCAAGGGCCTCTCCCCACCATTGATACCAGATAAGGCCATCCTCTGCTACATATATAGCAGGAATCATGGGTCTTTCCATGTATACATTTTGGTTGGTGGTTTCACCAGCCACCTATCTCCAAAATTTTAACCCAGAATTTCTCCTGTGTAAAGCAAATACAGGACCAAAGACTGGAGCAGAGACTGAAGGAAAGGCTATCCAGAGACTGCCCCACCTGGGGATCCATCCCATATGCAGTCGCCAAATCCAGACACTATTGGTAATGCCAAGAAGTGCTTGCTGACAGGAGGAGCCTGATATAACTGTCTCCTGAGAGACACTGTCAGAGCCTGACCAATACAGATGTGGATGCTCACAGCCAACCATCAGACTGAGCAGGGAGACCCCTATGTAGGAGTTAGGGGAAGGACTGAAGGAACTGAAGGTTTTTGCAACCCCATAGGAAGAGCAATATCAACCAACCTGACCCCCCAGAGCTCCCAGGGACTAAACCATTGATACCCTTTAAGTGGCTGGACAGTGAGGCCTGGCTATTCTCTTCCTTTTACTTTCTACATATTGGATTACACTCAAGTATCCCTGCCTTTTACATGCGTACAGGGGATTGAACTTGACTTCTCATGCTTCTCCAGTGCGCACCATACCATCCGAGCAATTGTCCCAGCCCTTACATATACTATCTCTTTTTAGACAACAGATTTTCTTTGGAATGAAGCAGGCTAATTTACTGGATAAGCACTTTGTAAGTTTTCATAAAACATATTTATTCAATCTTGTAACTTCAGTGTTTCATGTCCATCATATTTCATTTGATGTAAATTTATTTGCAATCAGCTTCAATTAAAATTAAATTATACAAACTTATTTTAAAAGCACGATAGTGTGTAAGCTAAATTGATTGAAAATTCAAATTTCTAAGCTCTGCTTAAAACGGAGGCATGCAAATTCATTTTAACCAGTCTGGCTAAAGTTGTTTAATGACTTCCAAACAGTTATTAACTAATTTTCAGAGTTTTGTAGTTTAGGAAATAACCCATTCTTTTACAGTTTGTGTTCACAAGATACCTGTACCAAATACTTCACTATTTGATGAATTTTAATCTGTTTCCAAGAAATGTTTAATAAAGTGTGACGACTGACTAACTATAGATGAAGATTAAACAGTTAATTAATCCATCTAAGTACAATTATTTATTTCATGCTGACATGAAATCCTTGTTGACAATGACATATGCTTGTGGATTGGGGTCCTACTGGTTTTCAGGCACCAGGCACTACTGTCATTTGCATTTTTGGACTGGTTCATACATGACCCCTTCTCTTGCCTTTTTATTGTGTATTTACTTGTTTTGAATCCATTCCCCTGTAGGCTTGTATTTTTGAAAACCTACTTGAATATGGGTTTTTAAAGGCTTAAACCTCTTTTGACTTTTTGACCTATGAAAGGTAGGGGAGGAAACTGGCTAATAGGACAAGGGGGGATATGAACCTGTTTGGAGGCATGGAAAGGAAGCAGTTCCCATTGCCATTGTCTGAAGTCCAGTCCACTAGCAAAATGCCAAACATGAGTCAGCCCCAGCAGCAGCAGCAGCTCTATCCAGAAGAAACTGAGGATTGGCCAGTCAACACAAGTGTGCTGAATCAGCAAGAAGGAGCAGGAACACCACGAGAACTTCTTTGCCATTTGGTTATACTACAGTCTTTCCAAGTGTTCCATCAAGTTCCAGCAAGTGTTCACTCAACTCGGCCCCAGCAAAACATCACACACCATTTCACCAGACAGCTTCTAGAAAAACACCAGGCTTGCGTTTTCTTTTTTTTTTCTTTTTTTTTTTTTTGATATATTTTTTATTTACATTTCCAATGGTTTCCCCTTTTCTAGCCCCCCACTCCCCGAAAGTCCCATAAGCCCCCTTCTCTCCCCCTGTCCTCCCACCCACCCCTTCCCACTTCCCCGTTCTGGTTTGTGTTTTCAGCAAAACA
Source organism: Apodemus sylvaticus (assembly GCF_947179515.1). Classification (NCBI taxonomy): domain Eukaryota; kingdom Metazoa; phylum Chordata; class Mammalia; order Rodentia; family Muridae; genus Apodemus; species Apodemus sylvaticus. Next base: position 86,289,469 of record NC_067475.1, on the reverse strand, counting down.
TTCTCTTCAGCAAAACAGCTTCCAGAAAAACATCACGTGACACAACTGAGTCTCTAATGAAACCAGAAATTTCCACTTGACGCCTCTCTTCTAGTTTCTCTGCAGCATCTTTCAAATGGAAGGATCCCTATCCTTCTGTTGGTGCCGAGTTTCCTCTAGGTTTTCTCATAATCAAAGGATAAACTTTTTCTTGGTGATCACTTTGGTATTTTTTTCATAGTTTGCATGGAAATCATAAAAGGAAAATATGTGCCTCATAGAGGACCACGGATTCAGGAAAACATAAATAATACAACTTTATTTTCTAACCTGATTAATTTTCTTATCATAGCTCCCGTCAAGGGAGGCCAAGAACACATACATTAATGTGATGAAATCATCATACAGAATGTTTAGGGTTAGACTGGGAAGTCCAGGCACTCACAGACCACTTTACCATTCTCTACACAGGATCCAGCTCCTTCCCCTTTATACCATAAGCCACGTTTCCCTGCGATTGCTTGCTCGCCTTTCTCTGGATAGCTCTGAATCTTTCTTCTCTTAACATAATGCCCTGCACCACTTGATAAATCCTTTTGTGAACCCTCTGCTGTATTGTCCATGTGTCTACGACCTACAGCACAAACACTGCTGCATTTTCCTTTGGATTCCTAGATCTTTAGGAGTGTGATTTGTATTAAGCAATTAAATAGACAGGTAGGAATCAGGCAAAATTCCACCATGGGAGCAAATCATTTTATGTAGAGTTTGACCTTTGTTTTTCCAATGTGTAAGTACCACTTTAGCCTTCATTTCATTTCAGTTTAGAAAAGATTCAGTACAATCGACTTTAGTTTCGCTGCAATTTGCCATGTTTACTCACTTAAGACTTAGTCCTCTCTGAACTGCTTTCTGTTACTTCAAGTTGTATTCATTTTCAAATATGGTTCTCTCCCTTGTCCTTTTTATTTATATCATCTCTGTTTCATTATCACTCTTGAAATAAACCTACCTCCACTGCTGCCTTTTCAAATCCACCATCTGTTCATGTTCAGACTAATTTCTCTGAATACTAACATGATTTCAGCTCCCCAAACCATTTTAATTTTGTACAATAATTTCACTGCTGTACTTTCTTACATCCGTAAGTATGTCTTGCATCCTGATGTCATAAGTCTCTAGTATGGATGGTCTTTTCTTTTGTATGAGTACTGATCTTTGCCTTTTTTCATTGTGCCACACAGTTCTTCTTGCTTTTACTAGAAGAAATAATATGGGTTTTAAGATGGTGAGATGAATATGTGCCATGGCCTTTCAGCCTAAGAAGGCAGCAGAACGGTCTGTGCCCACTACATATGAAATTATCCCGCAGTGGACTGTCTACTGAGCAGTAAGCAGCTTCAGAAATATTTGCCATAATTCATCTAAGGAATTTTCTCTTACAGGTTATTTCATAGCAGTCATTACCTTGTGATTTTGGAGGATGATTTATAGAGAAAGAATTCAGTTAGATTGTTGTTGACTAAAAGCCAAAAATACCATCCTTTACTGTTAAAATTGTCTAAGTTCATTAATCCTTATCTTACTTTATAATGATCACTGTGGATACACTTTCAGATATTGATTTTTTTTTATAAATTCCATGTTGGCTATCATTCTAGGAATAACTCTCTCTCTCTGTCCCTCTGTATCTCTGACTCTCTCTGTCTCTCTCTATCTCTCTCTCTGTCTCTGTCTCTGTCCCTCTCTCTCTCTCTCTCTCTCACACACACACACACAGAGAGAGAGAGAGAGAGAGAGAGAGAGAGAGAGAGAGAGAGAGAGATGTCCTTACCATTTATTTAAATCATGAACAGTGATTTCAGTTTTTCAGAACATGTTCTGAAAAAGATGTCATGATTACTGATGGCTGATAGGTGGTATATAATTGAGAAGTGTGGAGACTAGTTGGATCCTAATGTATTTCATAGAGGTAATGTAAAATCTAAAAACTTAGTGATTTCTGTTTTACTAACTGTCATATTCCAGAATCCCAAATATTTCCTGTTTGATTTTTCCTTTGAAGTGTTGTGTAAGCTTACACTTTTCTTTCAGATTTAATCAAGTAAATAATTGGTTCTTCAAGGAATGTCAGTTCTGTGAAGGACTTTGCTCATCTTTGAATGCCTGGCTTTGCCTTTGTACTTTTCACCCTCACAATGAGATGACAGAATCCATCCTTTTGCTCCATCCTGTCATATAATTATGTTCTTAATCCCTTCATAGACACACTGACAGTGGTGTTTATTTTCCTTTCAGACAGAGAGCCTATCACCATCACCAGGTAAAATGCTCAAAGATCAAATGTGAAGAGTCCCGACTAATAGAGATTGTGTTGAAATACAAGTTTGCTCCATTAAAGGGATCAGCAAGGATTAATACCTACAGGACTGCTTTTATACAATAAGTTATGTGACCATCATACAGAGTCATATTTTCACCTGCACCAGCAAATCTGTTATTAATACTCTTGCTTCTTACCTGTGGTCTGCCCTAGAGTGAGTCTTAGGGAATGTGACAAAATTTTTTACAGTACCGTGATGTGATAATAATTTTACAAAAGATCTTATCCAGGTACCTCTTCCTGTATGCTCAAGAATCATAAATATCTTTGCTGACTTCTCTTATACTTGTCTTGTGCTTTTCATGAAAACTCAATGAGGATATAGATTTGTGTGTGTGTGTGTGTGTGTGTGTGTGTGTGTGTTGTGAATAATACAGCATAAGCCCTGAAATCACATTCAGAAATGGAAATTAGAAAAATAAAGGAAACTTCCTCTTACATTTGTCCAATTTTTCTCATGATGCATACAAGATTTTAATTAAAATGAAGTAAAATGATTGTCCAGGCTTTGGGTACATAACTCTATTATGTACCCAAAGTTATAACTTTTGTGATTTTTAAAGACAGAAAACAGTTTTCTACTGCCAGTATTGCCTCCATGCTACCTGATTTAAAATTTTACTCTTTGAAGCTTCCTTCAGGCCCACTGCCAGGTGTGACAGCTCCCCTTCCTCTGTCTAAGCTGTCTTTGTATTTGTGCTTCAGGGCATGCTTCGAAACTCAGAGTAAGATCAAGTTCTCTTCTTACCCTCTTGAAAAATCAGGTCACTTATAAGAAACTATTCTTGCCCTGAGAAAGAAATTCTTTTTGGATCATTACTTATGGAATGTTCTGATCTTCAGCTCTTGATATACACATTTTATACAGTTCTGGAATTCTGAAAAGTTAAATGGTCTATGTGGAAGGGAAGAAATAAGCAGCAACTAGTTAACATGTTTATTTTGACTTGCATAGTCAACGAAAAAATAAACACTGGAGAATTTACCATTCTGATCTTTAGAAAAAAGACATTAAATACTATGATTCAATAATCCATCTGTAAATATTTTCCTGGACTCTTTGACAATATTCTATGGCTTGTCACTTCAGAGGAAAAGAACACAAAATACAAAATGCTTTCTGTTTTCATCTCTCATACTTAGAAAGGAGTTTCTAAGAAAACATGTGAAATTAATGCATGAATATCTTAAAACTTGAAAGTACAAAGGGAACTTTGGATAAATTCTAGTATTTTGTTCAAAGTACTTTCAAATGCAAAAGGAGAGGGATATAGAAAATATTCCTTAAAGCGAGTGAGACTGTACCAGAAATCCTTGGAAACACATGCTAAGGAGGAAGGGTCAAAGTTGAAATGGAACTGAGAATTTCTGAGACTCTAGAATTTGAGAAAGCCAGAATAGCTCTGAAATTGTGGTTGTTTTCCTCAAAACAAATGCTGGAAGAGAATGTTCATAGGATAAAAGACTTAAATTTCCAAAATAAAATTTTCTGTATTAACCACTAATTGTGAAGCTGAGCTTTAGTTTTACATAGTGGCAAGCTTACAGATGCAGTGAGTTGATCTAGTAGGTCTTCAACAATCAGCTCTATAGTAGATCCTTTACTGTGTTCAGGGTGTATTTGCTTAGGACCTTCATAAGTGCAAGTGGAGTGTAACCATTTGAGCAGTGTTTACAGGTTTTATCTGTCTATAAAGTTCCAGCTGTACAGGGCAAATCTCAACATTGCAAATGAGTTATTTTTTAAAAAAGCATATTCTATAAATTATACTTGTTGACTACTCTATTCCCCATCACTTAATCATTTTCACAATCTTAAAAATTTCAACCCCTTGAATCTTATAGAAGATTTAAATGAAATATGAAATTTTGATTCTAGTCCCAAGAAACCCTACAAATGTTAAGTTAGGAAATATATGTAAAGTTAGTTATAAAGTTTTAAAATACCAAATAAATTCCTATCTCTAAACAACTCATATTTTCCTGATGTTGAAGCTAATACAAGGTCTATAAAAAAATTAATAGAATCAGAAATACTAATTCTGACTTTTATATTTTTTTATATCCAATTCAGTCTCAGTAATATTAAACCTGGGGCCGAAACTTCTGGTGTTTGCTGAAAATTATTTTATCACAACTAAATATTTTTCATCATATACAATTAGTATTATGCATGTATTCATTTATTTTGCAGCATTCCCCATTTATTTTGTTCATTGGAATTCACCTGAATTATTTAAATGATCTAAACATAATGAGAAAAGTCAGACTAGTACTCAACTTGACACATCATGGTTCTGTTAAAATTTTCTACAATTTTGTTCCATATAATGTCACAAATTGAATGAATATCATAAAAGATGTGTGTAAATTCATCAAACATTTACTAAATTCAAAAAGGTTCTTTGCTGAATTCCCCAGGTGCAAATAGAAAAGGCATCACTCAAGAAGATTATGAAGTGTGTAGTTGGAGCATTGTATCTGAAATACAAGCTAGAATACACTAATTGCCATCATAAAAGGTTTGAAGATGGTTGAGAGGATTAGAAAAGAGACATCTGAAGGAGGTGAAATTTGAACAGGTGGTCTTCCAGGATAAGCATAATCTTGCCATGATGTCTGGGAAGGAGAAAAGAGAGCAAGAATTCCTGAGAACAGATGAAGCATTAATAATATCAGAAAAGAAGGAGATGAGGGAGCTTGTTTGTGGCTGTGTATAGCTGGAGTTTTCAATATTCCTTTGTATGTGTGGAACAGAAGATGGCCTGAGACAAAAACCCACTTTGTGAATGACTTCAGTATATATCTTGCTATATAGATAATATAATAGTCTTAAAAGGAAGCCTAGTAAGTTTAACACTACTATGTAGGCATAGGTATTTACAGTGGGTTTGACCAAAAAGGCTCACAAGCAAGAGAGATATGTGTGAGAATAATCACTGTAGTGCAAATCACTGTAGTGTAAAAAGGACTGCAAAACATTGCAGGTTTTCTTGCTGTTAGAACATGGCTCTCCACACAGAAGCCATTCCTTATAAGGCTTTACTCGTGAGGCAATGAACAGAGGAATCATTGAAAGACATAAAGAGGTTCAAAGAAGGGAAAAACTCAAAGGGACAACTTGGAATTTTCTTGGGTCATGGTAAATTTCTTCTTGCAGAGGAGGGTCCAGTCGACAGTTTACCGAACTCTGTTGAGCACTATGACTCAGATATTTGGAACATTTGTAGTATAGAGAGGGATGAGGAGTCAGATACACAGGATTGCTAAGGATATAAGAGTAGATACAAAAGCTAAGGAAAGAGAAGGAAGTACGAGTAAGGGAGGGAGGGAACTAGGGAGGGAACAGGGAAGGAGGAGAGAAGGGAGAGAGGGAGGGAGGGGGGATAAAGGAATGGAGGAAAAGAGAAAAGGAGGGAGGGAAGGAGAAAGAGAGAGATTAAATGAAAGTAGGTAACAAGTAAGAAAAAGAGATTTGAGGATCAAAATAATTGGAAAATAACCAATGATCTTGGAAATTATCAGGTCCAGGGGTCATTTGTAAGGAATTTCAGGAACTATGTATAGAAGCTAGCATTTAGGAAGGTGATGTGAGTCTAAGGCTAGGGAGTATAGGCTGCTTTTACATGATCAGAGAGAAGTCTGACAACTTGAAGGAACATCAGAGTTCAAATGTTAAGTGAATTTATTTATTACATTAAAGTATCAGTCAGCATTCTGTTGCTGTGACAAAATTCCTGATATAATAATTTAAAAAGAAAATAATATGTTGGCTCCTAGTTTTAAAGCATTGTGTGTAAGGTGACCTGGTCTTATCACTTTTCATTCTGCAGGGAGGCAGATTGTCACGAACTACCTGCCACCAGCAAGGGCTTTTGGTACAAGAGACTGATTTATCTCATGCCAAGCAAAGATAGAAAGAAGGAAAGGAGACAAGTGGATAACTCCAGTGTCTTTTCTCTCCTACTGTGCGCACCCCTAATGCTCCCACACACTCTCAAATAGTGCCAACAGCTCAGCACCAAGATTTCCATGCCTGTGAGTTGGAAGATATATGACTATAGAAGAAGGCAGTATATTAAAAATCTGAGTGCAGAAAGTGCAAGAAGTGCAACTAAAGAACAGAGTAGTTAAAAGAACAGGGAATCAAAAAAAGGAAGAAGAGCTAGTTATCAGAGTCCTATATTTCACAACAGTGATGTGGTGTGTGTGTGTGTGTGTGTGTGTGTGTTTATGGGTGTTCTTGCGCATATACATGCATGTGAGTGAGTACATGCATATGTGTGTGTTTGTGTGTTTATATGTTTGTGTGTGTGTGTGTGTGTGTGTGTGTGTGTGTACGTGCATAAGTACTACTAAGTGATACCCCAGACTGTAGGAAAGAAGTGTATATCTGGAGTCACACTGACAATATACATTTGACCTTGGCTTTGATTGTAGTTATTTTTCTACTTCATTAATGATACATGATCATGATTGTTCCACAACTTAAAAGTAATCAAGTTATTTTTTTCTGAATTTCATTAGTGAAAGACAAAAATGCATATTAATTGGCAAAATTCCTTTGCTACTTTTCATTTTGTTCTGCTAAACTTAAACATGTTTCACTGCAGCTTGTTCTGTGCCAGGTCTGCCGTGGCTGTGGAAGGAATGATGTGACATGCTTCCCACCCCGATGCAGAGCTAGCAAGATAGCAATGAGTCCCATGATCCTCAGCAATTTGGTGGCTGTGACCTTCAGGATAGACCGTAAGGCTATGGGAAAGACCTCTGAAAATATGAGTTCAAAAATACATAAAGCAGTGTAAGAACTGTTCCTTACAGGATTTCTCAACTATTTAAAATATAAGAATATAGTATAAATTGTATGAGGGGCTTCACAAACCTGAAAAACAGAGGCAGTTGCGCTAATGACTCAGCCTAGTTAGAAAGATATTAAGTGAGACATGATTTTGTCAGTAGAGGAAAACCCTGAATCACGAAAAAGAAAGGAGGAATTAAAAATCAAGGCTCAGATGGATGGTTATATGATATTAAAGGTAAAATGATGGTCTTCTCAGTCATGGACAGTTAAAATTTGATCTAAATATTCTGCTCTCTAAAGGAGGTAGTTAGATGGACAATCTAACTAGAGGTTGGAAATAGACAAAATGTCTGTTATCAAGAAAAAAGATGATGATTTAATGGTATTCCTACTTTACGGGATCACTTAATATTTTCGAATAATATGTCTTGGACTTGCTGAGATAAACAAGAAAAAAACCCCAAAGATTAAAAGAATATATTGAGGTAGCTAAGAGTTATAAAAATGAGATTCAATGCTGTCTGCATCAGCACAAATAAGAGCTTGCTAAACTGCAAAAAATTTACAAAATGTATTATACTTAAAACTACTTTTCTCACCTAAAAATAGCCCCTATGTTTAGACTTGGCAACCACAAGTGCTGTGTCCAGTGAACTGTATAGGACTTGATATGTTTTAAAAAATTTTATTTGCTGTCTGGCTCATTTGCCTCAAATGTTTTCTCTGTTTCAGTTTCTAAGAGTTAATGGACTAAGGTCATAAAGTGCTGATTCATAAAATGATCAAAAGGCAACCTGGGGTAAATGATTAAACTGATATGCAATTTCTAAGGAAGTAGCTTTTGCAAATAAAAGACTGGGCTTTGGTCTCTGAGAGAGAGCTATCGTGGTATCAGAAAATGCCAGAAAGGGAGAGCTATCTTGAGCATATCATATAGCTGTCAGCTTGCATCCGTCACTAGCTCCAAGTCATTCCCAAATGTCCCTTTCTCAGGACCCTTTTGCAAGCTGAGGCAGGAACTCGGCAGCTCTGGGTGTTCTTTGTATACTTTCACAAGGCTTAGACTAAATATTACCAATATTAAAGCAGTTCTATCTTATGATTATTCCCTTAAATATAACATCAGATACATGCCCATTCATGGGCATCACATCTCTCAAATCTGTAACAGTTGCTTACATCATAGTCATTAATTACACATACTCATGTTTTTATCCAAAATCACTTAATTACTATGACCTAAACTACCATCATTAATTATAAGACACTTGTAAGTATATCTTGTTTTAATAATTTAGACATCTAAATTTGCTGCCGGCTCTCTGTTTTTCTGTCTGTCTCTCTAATGAGAGGATTTATTCTATGAGTAGTTTTAAAGATTGTTTTCTTTCTTGATCTTTAATTGCATATGCTTTGAGACTACTTTCCAAATTCAATATATAAAGTGTGAAGATGAGAACAAATGATTGTTTACAAGTATACAGTTGACTTCAGTTTCTCTGGATAGGGGACACTACAATTCACTGTTATTCTTGAAGTGGAATAATAAGTGCTTGGATGGATGTAATATGGTAGAACACTATCATCTACTCTTGTGATTCTAGGCCTATCCATAAGACAACCTTTAAAATCTTCCATGCCTTCTTTGTAGATGGGTAGGTTAAAAGGAAGTTCATATAAATCGTAAAGATTAAAAATAGACACTCCTGTCAGCCTCAGCTAAGAGTACCCCTATTAATTCTAGGGCAACTCCCTTCCCCCAGGTCTTTGTCTATTCTTAGATGTACTTCCTACCTCCTGACCCCTCTTAGTTGAAGATTTACACATCTCACACAGATGCAGATACCCACAGCTAAACAGTGGATGGAACTTGAGCACTCTTACAAAAGAGGAAGGATTGTGGCCCCTAAAGTGATACAATCTCTACAGGAAGACCAACAGAGTCAACTAACTTGGACCCTTAGCATTTTCTCAGACCAACTCACCAACAAAAGTGGATAATTGGGCTGGTCCTAGGCCTTCCCACATATATGTAGCAGATGCGCTGTTTGGTCTTCATGTATGTCCTGAACAAGTCGAGCATAGGCTATCCCAAAAGGTGTTGCCTGCCATGGCATATGTTTTTCTAGTTAGGCTGCCTTGCCTGGACTCAGTGGGAGAGGATGAGCCTAGCCTCACAGAGTCTTGACATGCTAGGGTGGGAGTTTCCCACCACTCAGAGGAAAGTAGGAGGGAGGATGAGGAAAAGTATTGTAGGAGGGGGTGACCAGGAGAGGAGCCATGAGTAAAGTAAATACCTAAAAAATAAACTATATAAATAAAACAGACCCTCAAATTTTGATATTTCATTTAAAGAAGTGACAGCTATTGGGGACAATGATCAAAGTAGTCACTTGTATTTTGGGCTAAGGAGAAGTAAACAATAACAGCTCAAGGTTCTCCATTTTTACAGATGAGTTACTTAACTAACTAAAACAGAGTATCTGTTTCACCCTCCTTCTATCCCTATAGCAAAAGAACTAATATAATTGGTAGATTAGATTTTATAAGATGACCATCTTTATGCAATTCTCCTCTGAAGTAAACCCAGGAAAAACATAAATTCTTCAGTTTTTGTGTATTGGAAGCTAATGTCATTGTATGCCATCAGTAACAGTAAGATTATCTCATGGACACCTTAACTTCGAGGAACTTTATTAACTTCCATCTGAATATATTCCCTAGAAAGGCCTTATCATGAAATGTGATAAGGTTTTAGTAAGGAAGGTTGTAAAAATATTTTCTTCAAATGTCTGGATAGAGTTAATTATCTTAAATCTTATTTTATAGTGTCTAAAAATGATTCATAATATTGAAGTATACAAAGATTCCTTAAAAAAATCTATGTTATAGACAGTGAAATATTAGTAGATTCCAGTGGTTATAAGATATAAAGAAACACCTTCTAAAAATGGTAAAGTAAGCAGTTTGTATTGACAAAATACACATAGAGTGTAATAATTTTTGTTTCTTAGAAAAAAATTAATGTATTTTGAGCATATTTATCCGCCACTGTCTCTATCTAGCTTCCATCTTGTCCCCATCTGGCCTCATCTCCTCATTTTCCTGATATATTAGAGAACTTCCTTGGTCACATTTGTTGAGCATAAGTGAGCTAAGCTCAAGGCCCCCAGCTGAGCTGTTTGCACAGCTTTCCTGAGAGTGGAACATCCTGAGGCTTAGCTCGATCCTGTTTTCCACCAGGTGTAGTAGGGACTTCCCAGGTGCTTGACCTATGACTATGATTGTTTTTCCCTGTTGTTTTTCCTGGCCTCTAGTATATATTGCTGGTCCCTCAGTAAAGCTTTGGCATTCTCCTTACTGAATGACCCGAGTCTGTGTCTTCTGTCAATTCCCCAGGCCTATCTATGCCTGATACTTGGTACTGTGGCAGCGTGGGCACTATCAAAATTAGAGCTGTCCACATCATGAATGTGGGGCCATTCATTGGAACATATGCAGCACACTAGTGGTCACATCCTAAAGGAGAATGACTCTACCTCCCTCAGTAGCTATCAATGGCCAATAGATTTTCTGCTCAGAATTTGGACCATTCTTATCTTCATGTATCCCTTGGGTTATTCAAGGAAGTTTGGATGAGATTTTATATACTTTTATTAATCAATGCCTCATAGGAAGAAAAAAAGATAAAAGCTAAGAGAACCATATTTTCTGTTACTAATTCTATGACTTTGCAGAGATGTCATTTTACCTCAAGAATAATATAATGTCCATACTCAATCCTGTTGTTCTTAACATATCTTGAATCACAAGAACAAGATTCATTGAGCAGCCAAGGACACAATTCTCGACTGTCACAGTCCATACGGATGTTCAATGAAATATGCTCAGAAATATGCAAATGTATATAATCTTCTCATGCCTTACTTTTATCTAAAGGAAAGAAAACTTTACCTTTTAAAAACTCTTATTAAGGACAACTTACCTGAAAATTTATATATAATTTAAAAACATATCTCATGCTTATTCTTTTAAAATAATTCATTTTCTCTTTAAATTTTATGGTTTTTAAAAGTTTCTCATTCTCTGTGAACTTATTTTCACTCTCATACATTTTAATCAAAGAGTTTAAGCCCGTTTAAAATTTTAAGTGTGCAAAAGAAAATGTTTTATCCTGGAAAATGTTTAATGAGAAGAATGGAAGGAGCTATGAGCGACAAGGGGGAAAGACTAGGGATCCTAAGCACAAGCCTTGACTTGTCCAGACCGCTCGCCCTCCTGGCAGCCCTCTTGCAGCAGAAGAACACAAATCATCACATTATGCTCAGCAGATGAGTAAGGTGACCTGTCATCCTAGGTCACCACCAAATCTCAGAACAACCACAGATGTCTGTACCTTCTCTGATACCTTGTAATGGGATAGATATTTCTCATTTTTTCTACATTACATTTAAGCCTACACTTCTCTTTTATAAAAACATCACATAGTAATTCATATACTAACATGGAAATACAAAGTAAGACCTTGTTGGTGACCTCTTATCCAGTCGCCAATGTTGACTTTAAAATGCGTATTTCTTTGGCCTCATCATGAACACTTTTTTTGGAACCTGCCTAGATTCCATGCTTGTAAATGAGTGAAGTGCTAACAAGGTCATAGATATGAAATGGTACACAAATGTAAGAGAGCAATTTAATGGCATTTGTTCTCATAACTGTAAATTTCCTTAAGACCCAAGGATTCAGCTGTTTCACCAGCTGACTAAGTCAGGCAGCTATCAGGTTGAATGCAAGCATGGATTCTCCAGTCAGTCCTCTAGTCAGTGATTCCAGGGGCTAATTCAGGATCCAACTAGAAAGTCAACTACAGTACTGGAGAGTAGCTATACTTCTGTTGTTCGAAATTATTTGTATTATTTATCAACTACGTTTTTACTATGTAATGATTTTAACTTGGGACTCTGGAATAACTGAAGAATATGGAAAGGTCTTTCACATAATTGCATGGGTGAGGATGGCCATGCCACCCACAGAAGCGCGATTCCTGGTCTGATAATGTCTGTGCTGTGCAGGGAAGAGCTTCATTATTCCATCAGTCCATTCTTTGAAATGTTTTCCCTTGTATTAAAGTTCTGATAATCCTCTTTGGCAAATAATAAATTTGGAAATGATTTTTGTTTACTTTATTGTACAAATCAACAATTTATAGTTATGTCCACATTATTTTATATAAATCCTTAAACAATTAATGCTTGTATTTTGAAAGAGTATTAGAAATATTCAAAGACTTAGCTGCCATTGACAACATTCTCTGGTGTTATGAATTCTTATTTTTAATTCTCCAGATATATCATGGAGAAGAATAAAAGGTGAGTAAATTTTATTCTCTTTTTCAAACCATATATTTTGAAAATAACTAACCCTTTCATCCTGTCTTCTTCTTAGCTCTTATAACGTTATGGCTGTCTCATTCTGCATGCTTATTTTTGTACTTATCCTGAGTAGATGTCTGGTGCTCTCAGTTACTCCAGCTTCCTGGCATCCTCCTTGCAGTTTTAGTCCCAGAATTCCACCAGAATTCTTCCAGTAGAGCATATCTGGAAGGATTTGACTGGAGCAAGTGTCTGCCTTGCTTTCTGTACCTTTCTTCCAGATCTCCTTGGGACCAAGATAGTTCCACATCTCTTAAATTCTATGCAGTGGTGAAACCAGAAAAAAGCACAAGAGTCTATCCAGGGAAAGAAGAGTGTACAGACCGAGTTGCACCGTGACTGGAACTGCTACAGAGTGCCTTCCCAGCACCCTTGAACAGCTCTTTTTTGATGAATCAGTGCAGGAAGCTCAGGATTGGTTGTATAAATAAATCTCTGGTTTTCTAGTCCTTGGATCTGTAATACGGCGGGTTGCCTCAAAGTTTTCTGAGACTGCTCTAAAGACAATTGTCTCCCTGCCTCTCAGATGGCTCCCTTTCATTGAAGTTCAAGTGCAAGCCCCTCCACAACCTTATATGCTTTGTCTTTTACTTCTCCAACTCCAGACTTTCTGTGGTTGCCTTGACTTCTGAGTCTTATTGTCAATCAAAGTTAACCTGTTCAGTGATATAAGTGTTAAAGTCTCAATTATTTGATGTTTAGTGATATCTTCTGCAGAACACTCCAGACGACAGCTTTAAAGTTGAACATACATATGGCTAAATATACAGACATAAACCAGTCAAGATATTTGTCACAACATAACAGGGATCACTGACCTCTATCATGACGCTTGACAATATCCTCAGTTCTACCAGATGCCATTTTCCAGTATAACATGTAAGTTCCTACCAACATCAACAATATTTCAGCTCTTAAAGTGTCAAGAGGTTTTTAATTTTTTTCTTTTCTATATTCTTTGTTTACATTCCAAATGTCGCCTTTCCCAGTTCTCCCCTCCCCATATGCCCATAAACCTTCTCTCCACGCATTCTCCAATCACCTCTCTCCTTTTTCTCTGTCCTGGAAATCCCCTACAAAGCTAGATCAAGCCTTTCCAGGATCAGGGCCCTCTCCTTACTTCTTCATGGGAGTCATTTGTTTTGCCTTAGGTATTCAGAGCTTCTGGGCTAATTAATATCCACTTATCAGAGATTATAATTGTACTTCTTTTAATCACTGATCCTCTATTCAGCTATTAAAAATAATGAATTCGCGAAATTCTTAGGCAAATGGATGGAACTAGAAAGTGTCATCCTCAGCGAGGCAACCCAATCACAAAAGAACACACATGGTGTGCACTCACTAATAAGCTGATGTTAGCCCAAAAGCTCAAAATAAACAAGTTACAATTCACCAAGCTCAAGTGAGGGTGCTTCAGTTCCTCTAAGGGAACAAAATAGCCACAGGAGCAATAAGGGAGACAATGTGTGGAGCAGAGACTGAAGTAAAGGCCACCCAGAGAGAGACTGCCCTACCTAGGGATTCATCCTATAAACAGTCAACAAACACTGACATTACTATGGACTACAAGAAGTGTGTCCCAAAAGGAGCATGCCACGGTTGTCTCTGGAAGAGCCCTGCCAGAGCCTTACAAATACAGAGGCAGATGCAAACTGCCAACTATTGGACTGAGCATGGGGTCCCCAGTGGAGGAGCTGGAGGATGGTCCAGAGGAGCTGAAGGGGTTTACAGCCTCATGGGAAGAACAATGATTTCGGCCACCCAGATGCCCCAAGACTCCCAGGTACTGAAATTATCAACCAACAGGCACACATGGTTCCAGCCAAATATGTGGCAGAAGAAGGCCTTGTTGGGCATCAGTGGGAGGAATGGTCCTTGGTCAGGTAAAGGCTCAACTGAGGCCTGGACATAGGGAAACCGAGGAGGGGGGAGGAGGGAGTGTGTTGGGTGGAGAGGCATATATGTGGAGGCAGGGGGAGGTGGAAGGGGAGGGGCTGGGGGTCTTAGGGGAGGGGTGATATCAGGAAAGGTTTCATTTACATTGGCAATATAAATGAAGATGATATTCAATAGAAAAAAATTAAAAAAACCCTGACCTCCACCCATCACTCTGTTGCAAAAGCTTCTATATTTTTTAATTTAATTGGTATACTTCCCTCATTCCTGGTGCCATTTTCTAATGATTAATTTCTCATTACTGCAATGAAATCCTTATGACTAATTACTCTAACATGAGCTCTTTTAAGCTGGAGGTTTTGAGGCTGGTATTCCATACAACATTTAGCCAGCTCTGGTGGAGTTTTCTGTATATCATGATAGGATATACCATGATAGAAAATCTGAGAGAGTTACTAGAGGAACCCAAGATGCTAGAATGAGGAAAAAGGGTCAGAAATAGGAATTCATCACACCCCAGCTTTTACAAAGCTCCTACTATACTTTCATATAGCCTCGTGTGTGACTAAGGGTCCCAAATCAGCATATAACCCTTGAGAGATGGACTCAAACTGTATTCAAATCACAGTGATCATACTAAGCATGCATATCACCTTGGTTGTAGATACAATCATTGATGCCAATATTATCATTTCAGTTAATACCATGGCATTGAGCTCTTTGACATACTTAATTTTGTTGTTAAATCTGACTTTTGTGACTCTTCCCATTTATATATGAAGCACCACGTTGCTTAGACTTCAACAATTTATTATTATCATGTAAAAATATCATTTTCATTAGTAACAATAAATGATAGATTTAGGTCTTAAATATAAATCTAAATATATAACCTTGGGCACTTCAACTTCCTGTTGTTCATTTTACAAGAAGTCAGTATTACTATTATTACCATATGATACCATATGTGGTCTAGGATATTTAGCTGGTATTACATTTTCTGAAGCAAGGGTAATTTCTCAATCAGTTTTGTATTTCCATAGCACAAACCTGATAAAGAATACTTTGAATTGTATTAATTTTCAATTTTTAATTTCCAGAGTACCAGTATATAGAACTCAGAGGATGTGGGTACTAGATGATGTTGACCAACTTTCTGTTACCATGACAAAAAAAAATATGAAAATCCTTTTAAGGCAAGGTAGGAATGATTATTTTGACTTTCAGTTCCTGAGGTTCTAACTCATTACAAATGCTGCCATTGTTCTGGGCATGAAGGGAGATAGAATAGGATTAGAGGGACATGTGTGTCAGGGAAGGAGGATACTCAACTTATATATGCAAGATGCAAACAGTGAAGGAATACAATAGAAATGAGAAAAAGCCTCATGGGCATGCGCCTAGGAACCAATCCTTTTAATGAGGTTCCAATTCCAAAGTTTCATTACCTCCCCATAGCCCATTAAAATTATGAAATCATTGATGGATTATTCTATTGGAGTTCAGAAGCCTTCTTCTTCAGTGACTTCCCCAAAGGCCAAAATCTTGCAAGCACATAGCCTTTGATGGTGAGGGAGGTGGTAGTATCTAGATTCAAACCATGACATAAAGGACAAGCCATATCCATATTTTTCCTAACATTTGAGTTAAAAACATCACATATTTTAGCATAAATAATAGCTTAAAATCCTTAATAATAACAACAGTAGTATCTCTGTATTTGTCTACTGTGAAGTTGCAGATCCTTCTCCTCCATGCTATAGTTATATCCCAATGTGATTTTGTACTTACTATTGCTATAAAAATCTTGCAGCAGTTATTTGATATTTTCTATATTTTTAAATTGCAATACTTAATAAAGAAATATATATCATAATTTAAAATATATTTTACTGATGGGTATAATTGGCACATGCCTTTAGTTCCAACAGTAGTGAGGGATGAGGGTTTCTAAGATACTGAGGACAATCTGATCTACATATTGAGTTCCAGGCTTCCCAAATGTACACATAGTAAGGCCTTGTCTCAGAAAACGCAACCCTTCAAAATACATATATATTTTACTAACTGTACCTAAATTAACACGATTTTTTAAAATTGTTTACATTTTTATAAATTATCCTAATAGAAAATGGCAGGATTATGGTAGAGCAAAGGCTAAGGACCCCACTAAATGTTAGTGTTATGCATTGCTTTGCTCTTGCCCCTCCTTGACAATCTGCCCTGAACTTCTAAGTACTTAGGAGTGTCAAAGCCTTAGAGGCAGTATGTTAATTGAGTTTATGTCTCTTTGCTGCTAGCCTATTGACTGTTCTTTCTTAAGCCTTGATCTCCTTAAAGGGTCACACTTTTTAATATATCAGTGGCACATTCATGTTGTCAAAAGAGCCATAGCATGGTCCTCGAATATTAGCAGACACTGAGGGGAAAACATGAGGGAACTGGAGAGCTGTGCTGTTTAGATTCCTCAGTAATAGCCCACTTAAAACAGCTCTTGTTTTAATGTGTTTCACAGCTTCATAGATCTTTTGAAAAGATCTTTTGTCTAATTACTAGAGCTCAAAATTATCATGTTTATGAACTCTTCAGTAAATTAAGATATGTATGTACTTTTAATTGTAGCCACTCTATTTTAAAGAATAGCTTAATACCCTTCCAACAAACATACTTGCCCTTCCATCATGTCAGTATAATTTCCATTCCTGATGCTTTATGGCTATTATAGTCCTTCTTATATCCTACAATTTTAGTAAAAAGCAAGGTGTAAATAATAGTAGCAACATCTAAACAGTTTTTCTGCTAGGCGTTGCTGGCAAAGATTAATCAGACAACCAAATCCACATCCTTAGAGATTACCAATCTTAATCCAGGTTCAAGTCCCATAGCAAACACTTAAGGTGTTGGAAATTAATACTGTCCCAAAGCAAGTATGCAAGTGTTATCCCTCAGCCATTCACAGTGAACAAATGGTCCATGGCCAAGTGTGAAATGAGACCAATTAGCTACTTGATTTGTGTCAGAGTAGAGTTGTAACATACATACTACAATACTAATATATGTATGTATATAGATATATACATATAGTATATATGTGTTTTATATATAATTATTATTATAACAAGGTATATCTCTTATGTTTACTTAAAATATAATGCTGTGAGAATTACAATAAAAAGTCCTCTTCACAGGTTTCATAACAGGTGTGTTTGCAGAATCATAAATATTTAGAAGACAATTTTCACACCATGACTAGCAGAATAACAACAGCAGTATCTACCGTAGGACCTATAACTTGATAGCCATGGGCTCTGGATAAATATCATAATGTCACACATAAAATTCTGTTATGTAAATCAGACCTCAAATCCAATCAGAAATCTGTCACCCGATAACAGTCCTGCCACGGTGGTACCAGTGGGCTCATTTTGCCTTGAAAGTCAATATTGTAGCTTGCAGGAACAATCACTGCATAAGATCATTGATGTATTTTCTCTCCAATAGCCTTAATAGTACCTTTTAGCACAATGTAAAGATCTAGAAGGAAGGATATTTCTGAGTTGTTTGAAAATGAATTTCTGTATGTCCTGTAGTCCACGTGTATGACATATTCATGAATGGAGTCTTTCCATGTATTAAGTGTTTTGGGCTGGAGGAATTTTCTTTGTTGCTCTTCACTCTGCATCACTTATTATATGACCACTGAGTGTATAGAAGGGGTTAGACACTTTGTGAGGAATGGGCGGCACATATGTGAGCAAGTACACAGTGCCCCTCTAGATGGTGGTGTGACTAGTAGTATTTGAAGACATGGTCAAGAAAACAAAAATGTTCAGTTGAGGTCAGGACATTATAATATCTAAATCAGAACTTAATGCACTGTAGAGTTATTTATTCACAGTGAGTTCCAACAAGTCTTCAAATTATGACATTATATTTGGCAACACACACACACACACAAATGAATATCGAGTGTCAAACTGTATGAAATTAGAAAATATTATTTTGGGGCACTATATAACTGTGCCAGTCCCAAGGTTAAAAATGATTGTAAGAAAACAAACAAATTAACCCCTCATGGTATTAAGAGTAAGTCAATGTCAGCCAAGTTACTCATTTGTAATACAACAAAATGTACTTGTGAAATGCACAAGACACAATTCCTCCAAGCTCTTGTGGAAAATACCATTATTTGTCCCAAAAGGAAACTGAGTAAATTAACTCTCTCCAGACTATTCATTGAAATGTCTATTAAGTTGAAAAGGCTACTTTTAAATCCTACTTAATGATTTTATTATAGAAGATTTTAAACATATGGGTCAATTTAGATTATCCTAAAGTGTTATTTTCTCAAGAATTTTTAGGGGAAAGGTGAAACTATTGTGGAAAAATATGTTTCAACTCACTTTAGAGGAACAAATATTGTGAAGATTGTGTTCATGAAGAATGTTTGAAGATGAAGCAGTTTGAGCTAAATCATCCTCTAATGGTACACACACACACACACACACACACACACACACACACACACGCCATGCATTCCATACTGCAGTAGGAATTTGAAACCATCTTTTTAAAAAGAGAGAATTCTTATTTCCCATTTCTGTCATTATCCATCACAGGACTGGATTTTTCATAAACATTTATGCTATGAATAAATCTATATGCTTTCATCTATGGGTATTAATGTCAAAATCAATGATGTATTGTTTGAATTTGGGGGTGGTTGACTTTTCTTGTTAGGAGAAACTGAAATATGTGTGCTTAACTAACGCTATTCCTGAGACAAAATGAAACTAACCCTTCCGAGCCTCAGCTTCGGTACTATGATGTAAGGTTAAGAGTTGTGGTACTTTGAAAATCATGACAGCAACCACATATAATAAACTACCCTTTATGTCCTTTTTGATATCACAATGATTTGAAAATTCAGAAACTTCTTTTATACATGACCAAGTAATGGAAATGGCAGAAATCATTTTTATAGTTGTTGCTTGACTTGTTATGATTTGGGACAAGAATGCATGTACCATAGCTGGCTTTGTAAACACTTCATAGAGGAGGAGGATCTTGAACTCCTGACCTCCTGCCTCTACCTCCCAACTGCTGGAACAGCAGGCAAGCATCATGTGGCTTGCCTTTGTTGTTGTGGAGTATTTGGCAAAGTTACAGTTCTAACAACCCAAAGACAATTCTGTGAATGTCAGCCTCTATTTTTACCTGATGTTAGAATTACATGGAATTTTGACAGCTGTTCCAGATCATCCAGAGCTGTGACACTGAGTCAGAATTCTCCTGAAAATAGTGCAGAAAGCACTTGGCTGTGGAAAAGAGTGTTTGTCTCCTCTGTGGTTGACCTTTGGAATCCTTGCACAAATTTGTTTCCAACTATTCAGAAATCGAGCTTTCATCCCAATAATAATCTTAAGTGAGGGATACTCTGTATCCTCATAGCTCTGAGAGATGAAAGGCATGACTGGGTGTAATGGTGTTTCAAAAACTGGGGTAGTGTAGAAAAATAAATGCTTCCATAGATCATTTACAAATGCACTCGTACCCTTTCAACTTTGAGTTTCTAATATATATGATATTTGATACTGTGTGTGGATGATAAACATGCAAAACTTCCCTTGAAGTCATCCTTGTTCCTTTAAATTTTTGAGATATATTCTGTTTTAATATTTATTATTAATTCATGCAATTTAATGTAATTGTTTAATAAAAAGTTTGTTTTTTACTCTATTTACTAGTTCTGAGGATCACAGACTTGAGTCCCTAAAACTATAAATTTTCTAAGGGTTCTTAGCCACGATTTTATTTGTTAAGTGGAAGAACATTTTATGGATACCAGTAACCAATAGATTAATGAGGAGAGAGAGGTCCAGTTGTCATTGACTTCTGCATTCTTTTTTTTTAATTTGATATTTTATTTACATTTCAAATGTTATCCCCTTTCCCATCAGCCCTTACCCTGCACCTATGAGGGTACTCCCCAATCCACCTACTCATTCCTGCCTCGCCCCCCAGCATTCCTCCTCACTGGGGCATTAAGCCTTCACAGACCAAGGCCTTCCCTCCCACTGAAGCTAGATAAGGCCCCCTCAGCTCTTTGTTTCTCAGCCCTTCTTGGTTCCTTAGTTGAAAATTCTCTAATTAGATCTGTACCCCATTTTTAATAGGGTTTTTTGGTTCTCTGGAGTCTAAATTCTTGAGTTCTTTGTATATATTGGATATTAGCCCTCTATCAGATGTAGGATAGGTAAAGATCTTTTGCCAATCTGTTGGTTTCCGTTTTGTCCTATTGATAGTATCCTATGTCTTACAGAAGTTTTGCAATTTTATGACATCCCATTTATCCATTGCTAGTCTTAGAGCATAAGTCCTTAGTGTTTTGCTGAGGAAACTTTCCCCTGTGCCCATGTGTTTGAAGCTTTTCCCCACTTCCTCTTCTTTTAGTTTTAGTGTATCTGGTTTTATGTGGAGGTCCTTAATCCACTTGGACTTGAGATTTGTACAAGCAGACAAGAAAGCAATTTACCCTCTTCTACATGTTGACTGCCAGTTGACCCAACACCATTTGTTGAAAATGCTATCTTTTTTCTACTATATGGTTTTAGCTTCTTTGTCAAAAATCAAGTAATGATAGGTGTGTGGGTTCATTTCTGGGTCTTCAACTCTATTCCACTGATCTTCCTGCCTGCCACTGTACCAGTACCATACATTTTTTTTTTATCATTATTGCTCTGTAGTACAGGTTTAAGTCAGGGATGGCAAATTCCCCAGATATTCTTTTATTATTGAGAATAGTTTTTGTTATCCTGGATTTTAGTTATTCCAAATGAATTTGAGAATTGCTCTTTCTAATTCTATGAAGAATTGAGTTGGAATTTTGATGGGGATTGCATTGAATCTGTAGATTGCTTTCAACAAGATGGCCTTTTTTACTATATTAATCCTGCCAATCCAAGGGCATGGGATGTCTTTCCACCTTATGAGATCTTCTTTGATTTCTTTCTTCAGAGACTTGAAAATCTTGTCATACAGATCTTTCACTTGCTTGGTTAGAGTTACACCAAGATATTTTATAGTGTTTGTGACTATTGTGAAGGGAGTCATTTCCCTAATTTCATTCTCAGCCTGTTTATCCTTTAAGTATAGGAAGGTTGCTGATTTTTTGAGTTAATTTTATATTCAGCCACTTTGCTGAAGTTGTTTATCAGGTATATGGGTTCTTTGGTGGAATTTTTGGGGTCACTTAAGTATACTACCATATTATTTGCAAATTGTCATATTTTGCCTTCTTACTTTCAAATTGGTATCCCTTTGACCTCCTTTGGTTCTCTAATTTCTCTGGCTAGGACTTCAAATACTATATTGAATAGATAGGAAGAGAGTGGGCAGCCTTGCTAGTCCCTGCTTTTAGTGGGAATGCTTCAGGTTTCTCTTCTTTTAGTTTGATGTTGTCTACTGGTTTGCTGTATATTTCTTTTGCTATATTTAGGTATGGGCCTTGAATTCCTGATCATTCCAAGACTTTTATCATGAAGGGATATTGAATTTTGTAAAATGCTTTTTCAGCATCTAATGAAATGATCATGTGTTTTTTCCTTTGAGTCTGTTTATGTAGTGGATTATATTGATTGATTTCTATTTATGTATCCATTGTGCATACCTGAGATGAAGGCTACTTGTCCGTAGTAAATGATCATTTTAATGTGTTCTTGGATTCAGTTTTTGAGAATTTTGTGGAGTATTTTTGCATCAATGTTCCTAAGTGAAAATGGCCTAAAGTTTGCTTTCTTTGTAAGGTCTCTGTGTGGTTTAGGTATAAGCACAAATGGCAGCTTCATAGAATGAATTGGTCAGTATTCTTTCTGTTTCTTTTTTGTAGAATAGTTTGAAGAGTATTGGTGTTAGCTCTTCTTTGACTGGCTGAGAGAATTCTGCACTAAAACCATCTGCTCCTGCATCCCACTTTATTGGTGGGGGAGACTTTTATTGACTGCATCTATTTATTTAGGGTTTATGAGACTATTTAAATGGTTTACCTTATCCTGATTTAACTTTGGTTCCGGCTGTCTAGAAAATTGTCCATTTCATAGAGATGATCCCATTGTGTTGAGTATAAGCTTTTTTTTTAGTAAGATCTGAAGATATTTTGAATTCCCTCAGTTTGTGTTGCTATATCTACTTTCTCATTTTTGATTTTGTTAATTTGGATACTGTCTCTGTACCAGCTGGTTAGTCTTGCTAAGGGTTTATCTATACTGTTGATTTTATCAAAGAACTAGTCCTGGTTTGGTTGATTCTTTGTATAGTTCTTTTTGTTTCTATTTGGTTAATTTCATCCCTGAGTTTGTTATTTCCTGCCAAGAGTCTCTTGGGTATATTTGCTTCTTTTTGTTCTAGATCTTTATGGTGTGCTGTTAAGCTGGTAGTATGTGCTCTCTCCAGTTTCTTTTTGGTGGTACTCAGAGTTATGAGTTTTCTTCTCAGCACTGCTTTCATTGTGTCCCATACGTTTGGGTATGTTGTACCTTCATTTTCAGTAAATTCTAAAAAGTTTTTAATTTCTTTGTTTCTTCCTTGACAATGGTATCATTGAGTAGAGTATTGTTCAGCTTCCATGTGTATGTAGGCTTTTCATTGTTTTTGTTGTTATTGAAAACGAACATTTTTCCGTGGTGAACTGACAGGATGCACAGCATTATTTCAATTTTCTTGTACCTGTTGAGGCCTATTTTGGAGAAGATACCATGAGGTGCTGAGAAGAAGGGGTATTCTTTTGTTTTAGGATGAAATGTCCTATAGATATCTGTTAAATTAATTTGATAATAAGTTCTTTTACTTTGATCTTTTCTTTGTAGGGCTTCTGTTTTGATGATCTGTCCATTGATGAGAGTGTTGTGTTGAAGTCTCCCACTATTATGTGTGAGGTACAATGTGTGCTTTGAGTTTTAGTAAACTTTCTTTTATGAATGTGGGTATCCTTGCATTTGGAGCACATATGTTCAGAATTGAGAGTTTATCTTGGTAGATTTTTCCTCTGAGTATGAAGTGTCCATCCTTATCTTTTTTGATAACTTTTGGTTGAAAGACAATTTTATTTGATATTAGAATGGCTACATTAGCTTAGTTCTTGGAACCAGCTGATTGGAATTTTTTGTCCAGCCTTTTATTCTGAGGTAGTGTCTGTCTTTGTCACTGAGGTGCATTTTCTCAATTCAGAAAAATCCTGGGTCCTGTTTATGTTACCAGTCTGTTACTCTATGTCTTCTCATTGGGGAATTGAGTCCATTGTTGTTAAAAAATATTAAGGAAGAGTGATTGCTGCTTCCTGGCATTTTTGTTGTTAGAGATAGAATATGTTTCTGTGGCTCTCTTCTTTTGGGTTTGTCGAATGAAGATTACTTTATTGCTTTTTCTAGGGTGAAGTTTCCCTCCTTGTGTTGGGGATTTCTATTTATTATCCTTTGTAGGGCTAGATTTATGGAAATATATTTTGGTTTTTTTTTTTTGTCATGGAATACCTTGGTTTCTCCATCTATGGTAATTAAAAGTTTTGGTGGGTATAGTAGCCTGGGTTGGCATTTGTGTTCTCTTAGGGTCTGTATGGCATCTGCACAGGATCTTCTGGCTTTTAGAGTCTCTGTCAAGAAGTCTTGTGTAATTCTGATAGGTGTGCCTTTATATATTACTTGACCTTTCCCCCTTACTACTTTTAATATTCTTTCTTTGTTTTGTGCATTTGGTGTTTTGACAATTATGTGATGGAAGAAATTTGTTTTCTGGTTCAATCTATTTTGAGTTTTGTTGGCTTCTTGTATGTTCATGGGCTTCTCTTTCTTTAAGTTAGGGAAGTTTTCTTCTGTAATTTTCTTGAAGACATTTACTGGCCCCTTAAGTTGGAAACCTTCACTCACTTTTATATCTATTTTCCTTAGATCTGTTCTTCTCATTGTGTCCTGGATTTCCTGGATGCTTTGGGTTAGGAGCTTTTTTGCATTTTGCATTTGTTTTTTATGCTACTTTCTACACCTCAAATCATTCTTCTATTTCTTGTATCCTGCTGGTGATGCTTGCAACTATGACTCCTGATCTTTTTCTCCAGGATTATCCAGGATATCTCCAGGATTGTCTCCCTTTGTTTTTTCTTTATTATTTCTATTTCCATTTTTAGATCCTGGATGTTTTTGTTTAATTACTTCACTTATTTGGTTATGTTTTCCTATAATTTTTTAAGGGATTTTTGTGTTTCCTCTTTAAGGACTTTACCTACTTACCTGTGTTCTCCTGTATTTCTTTAATGGAGTTATTTATGCCCTTATTAAAGTCCTCTATCATCATCATGAGATGTGATTTTAAAATCAGAGTCAGGCTTTTCCAGTGTATTGGGGTATCCAGTGCTTGCTGTGGTGGTAGAAATGGTTTCTGATGATGCTAGGTAGCCTTGGTTTCTGTTGCTTATGTTCTTGCCTTTGCCTCTTACCATCTGGTTACCTCTGGTGTGAGGTGGTCTTGCTGTCTCTGACTGTGGCCTTTGCTTACTATAAGCCTATATTCCAACACTCCTGGAAGAGCAGTTCTCTCTGGAAGGAATTTGGGTATGGAAATCTGTGGCACAGGGTCAGCTCCAGGGCACAGATGGAAACTGGTGACTTTAACATTCCTTACCTAAAATGCTTAGAGCCTGTTCATACTGTTTGCCATGTTCCCTGTGGTGTGATTATCACTCTGCATTGCAAGTACCCTGAGGTTTTCTAATACAAATATAATCATAAAATCTTCTTTTTTGTTAAAAAATGAACATTTATATATCCCTCTACAGTCCCATATTCTAAACATTTTACGATACAACACTACTATTCTACTTAAGTTCTACTTTTTTCCAACATCCTACTACATATATTAGGACATTAAAGTCCATACAATTATCTTCAAAGGCATAAATAATATAGTTTCTCATTAGAATTTTTCCGGTATTAGAATTATTCTCTTAACCTGTGCTTTATGGAAATTTAAAAATGATAACCATTTTGTGCCAGAGTCTATGCATCTCTTCTCCCAACCCTTGATGAATCTGGAGAACATTGTTGGTAGCAGGCAGAACATAGGAACAGCAAGGACTACCACAGCTGTCCAAATGTGTGTGCTCTGTAAACCTAGCATCCCCTAAAATCACTGCAGTGTCATTATGTCATACATAAAGAGCTCACTGCACAATGCTGTGACTGGTGACATTCATCTGTTCTTTCCAAATGTAGACTTGTCTAATGGTCCGGTTTTAAAAAACAAAATTGATTTGAAATTTAACTAAATAAAATTGATGTTTGTTCACATATTCTTAAACTGAAAGATTTTGTGTCTTAATAAGAATTATTTGAAAGGAAAATTTCCCTTTTCATAGTCAGTAAGACAGGAGACAGCAGGTGTTGGCGAGGATGTGGAGAAAGAGGAACACTCCTCCACTGCTGGTGGGGCAGTAAGATGGTACAACCACTTTGGAAATCAGTCTGGCAGTTCCTCAGAAAACTGGACATGACACTTCCGACGGACCCTGCTATACCTCTCCTGGGCATATACCCAAAGGATTCCCCGGCATGCAATACAGACACATGCTCCATTATGTTCATAGCAGCTTGCTTTATTTATTTATTTATTTATTTATTTATTTATTTATTTTAATATTTTTATTTTCTATATTCTTTGTTTACATTCCAAATGATTTCCCCTTCCCTGGATCCCCCCTCCCCGTATGTCCCATAAACCTTCTCTCCGTCCCTTCTCCAATCACCTCCCTCCTTTTTCTCTGTCTTTATATTCCCTTCCCATGCTAGATCAATCCTTTCCAGGATCAGGACCCTCTCCATACTTCTTCATGGGAGTCATTTGTTATGCAATTTGTGCCTAATTAATATCCTTCTGGGCTAATTAATATCCACTTATCAGAGATTGCATTCCATGTATATTATTTTGTGATTGGGTTACCTCACTTAGGATGATTTTCCAGATCAAACCATTTGCCTAAAAATTTTGTGAATTCATTGTTTCTAATTGCTGAGTAGTATTCCATTGTGTAAATATACCACAATTTCTGTATCCATTCCTCCTTTGAGGGGCATCTGGGTTCTTTCCAGCTTCTGGCTATTATAAATATGGCTGCTATGAACATAATGGAGCATGTGTCTTTATTGCATGCTGGGTAATCTTTTGGGTATATGCCCAGGAGAGGTATAGCAGGGTCCTCTGGAAGTGTCATGTCCAGTTTTCTGAGGTACCTCCAGACTGATTTGCACAGTGGTTATACCATCTTACAGCCCCACCAGCAGTGGAGGAGTGTTCCTCTTTCTCCACATCCTAGCCAACACCTGCTGTCTCCTGAGTTTTTGACCTTAGCCATTCTGACTGGTGTAAGGTGAAATCACAGGGTTGTTTTGATCTGCATTTCCCTAATGACTAATGATGTTGAGCACTTCTTAAGGTGCCTCTCAGCCATCTGAATTTCTTCAGGTGAAAATTCTTTGTTAAGATCTGTACCCCATTTTTTAATAGGGTTATTTGGTTCCCTGGGGTCTAACTTCTTGAGTTATTTGTATATATTGGATATTAGCCCTCTATCAGATATGGGGTTGGTGAATATCCTTTCCCAATTTGATGGTTGCTGTTTTGTCCTTTTAACAGTGTCCTTTGCCTTACACAAATTTTGTAATTTGTCAATTCTTGATCTTAAAGCATAAGCTATTGGTGATCTGTTCAGGAACTTTTCCCCTGTGCCCATGTCCTCAAGGGTCTTCCCCAGTTTCTTTTCTATTAGTTTCAGTGTGTCTGGTTTTACATGGAGGTTCTTGATCCACTTGGAGTGAAGTTTAGTACATGGAGATAAGAATGGATCAATGTGCATTCTTCTGCATGCTGAACTCCAATTGATCCAGCACCATTTGTTGAAAAGGCTATCTTTTTTCCACTGGATGTTTTTGGCTCCTTTGTCGAAGAACAAGTGACCATAGTTGTGTGGCTTCATTTCTGGATTTCTCAATTCTATTCCATTGGTCCACTTGTCTGTCACTGTGCCAATACCATGCAGTTTTTAACACTATTGCTCTGTAGTATTGCTTGAAGTCAGGGATACTGATTCCCCCAGAATTTCTTTTGTTGTTGAGAACAATTTTAGCTATCCTGGGTTTCTTGTTATTCCAGATGAATTTGAGAATTGCTTTTTCTAACTCTGTGAAGAACTGAGTTGGGATTTTGATGGGGATTGCATTGAATCTGTAGATCGCTTTTGGCAAGATGGCCATTTTAACTATATTAATCCTGCCAATCCAAGAGCATGGCAGATTTTTCCATTTTCTGAGGTCTTCTTCGATTTCCTTCTTCAGAGACCTAAAGTTCTTTTCATATAGATCTTTCACTTGTTTCGTTAGAGTCACACCAAGATACTTTATATTCTTTGTGGCTATTTTGAAGGGTGTCGTTTTCCTAACTTCTTTCTCAGCCTGCTCATCCCTTGAGTATAAGAAGGCAACTGATTTGCTTGAGTTGATTTTATAATCAGCCACTTTGCTGAAGTTGTTTATCAGCTGTAGGAGTTCTCTGGTGGAGGTTTTCAGGTCAGTAAAGTAGACTATCGTGTCATCTGCAAATAGTGATAATTTGACTTCTTCCTTTCCAATTTGTATCCCCTTGATCTCCTTATGTTGTCTAATTGCTCTTGCTAGAACTTCAAGTACTATATTGAAAAGATATGGAGAGACAGGACAGCTTTGTCTAGTCTCTGATTTTAGTGGGATTGCTTCAAGTTTCTCTCCATTGAGTTTGATGTTGGCTACCGGTTTGCTGTATATTGCTTTAAAGATGTTTAGCTATGGGCCTTGAATTCCTGTTCTTTCATATACTTTTAGCATGAAAGGATGCTGGATTTTGTCAAATGCTTTTTCTGCATCTAATGAGATGATCATATTTATAATAGCCAGAAGCTGGAAAGAACCCAGATGTCCCTCAAAGGAGGAATGGATACAGAAAATGTGGTATATTTACACAATGGAATACTACTCAGCAATTAGAAACAATGAATTCTCAAAAATTGTAGGCAAATGTTTTGATCTGGAAAATATCATCCTAAGTGAGGTAACCCAGTCACAAAAGAACACACATGGAATGCAATCTCTGATAAGTGGATATTAAGTAGCCCAGAAGCCCTTAATACCCAAGGCACAAATCACATAACAAAGGACTCCCATGAAGAAGTATGGAGAAGGTCCTGATTCTGGAAAGGATTGATCTAGCATTGGAGGGGAATATAAGGACAGAGAAAAAAAGGAGGGAGGTGACTGGAGAATGGATGGAGAGAAGAAGGTTTATGGGACATATGGGAAGGGGGGATCCAGGAAAGGGGAAATCATTTGGAATGTAAACAAAGAATATAGAAAATAAAAATATTTTTAAAAAATCTACTAATTATCAAATGAAATAAACTTTCTCTGAGGAATGACTGTTGAGCTTCTTCATCCCTCACTAGGTGTCTTTATCTTTTCAAAGATGAAGATAACAAAGATACTATTTACTATCTTTTCTTTACATATCTGTAGAGAAACACATTTGTTCTTTTGATTACTTTTTGTAAATTCACAACTATCCTATCTTCATATTTGGAAGCATTCACTGTATTTTGTGTTCTGGGGAAGGCGTGAATCCTATTCCTTAATACATTGGTGTGTACTGGTCTGTCTTCTGAATTCTGTGTTGGTGTTTACTCTGCCTGCTTCATCATTCCTGTGAGCTCTACCCCTTCATTTCACTGAATGGGTTTGGGCTTTACTCATCAGCATCTTCCTTTACAGCATCAAATTTTTCCTGGCAATTCTTCATGGTAACCAGGCTGTTGCCTGATCTTGATCATTTGTCTGTAGTGATCAGAAACTTTGAGTGTTAAAACCATTTGTTCCATTTAAAGTTTCCCATGTCCAGAACTAAGATGGCAATTTCCACATCCATTATATTCTATTTGTTAACCATGTGCTTACTACAGATTTAAGCATTCTAACCGTATTGATCTAGCATTGGAGGGGAATATAAGGACAGAGAAAAAAAGGAGGGAGGTAATTGGAGAATGGATGGAGAGAAGAAGGTTTATGGGACATATGGGGAGGGGGTATCTGGGAAAGGAGAAATCATTTGGAATGTAAACAAAGAATATAGAAAATAAAAATATTTAAAAAATAATTATTTGAAAGGAAAATTTCCATTTTCATAGTCAGTAAGACTGGTAAGGATGCCTATGATCTTGTACCTGTCATTGAAATCTGATGACAAAACTGTACCATGTGCCATGTGTCTTAGATCTATAGAAGAAATCACAAGAAAACTAAAAGATATAGAAAGTGATTTGAAAAATCGACAGAGGAAAAGTAATAAAGATTATCAATACAGAGATCCAGTTCTGCACAGTGTGCAAAGAGTGCATGGTTTTGTAAGTCTCAGTCATAAATAAGGTGTCTCTGTAATACCCCTCCTCTCAGGGATCAGGGAACTCAGAGGAAGAGGAAGCAGAAAGACCTTACATGCCAGATGAATTATGTAAGTGGAGGAAACATGGCCCTCTACACACAAGATTGACACACACATGAACTCACAGCTACTATGTCTGCATGCCAGAGTTTGTCCAAGCTCAAGCCACATGGGGTTCCAGCACTGAAGAGGAAAGTGGATACAGACAATCCTTATCTTTGAAGTTATTTCCAATTTATAACTTATTACAAATGAAAAATTAGTTTACTAAAGGAGTCTCACTAACTAATTAAACCACAATGATAGGCAGGCCTCATGTCCAGCATTCAATAGCAAACTCAGAACAAATGCAATGGTATTTTTTAGAGATTTGATTGATTGATTGATTTTATTTAATTTGATTTATTGATTTTGGCTTTGGGCATCTTTTTAATATTGTGCTCTTTCGCTTATACATTACAGTTTTTGATTTTGTGTTTTTATGTGTTTCTCTGTCTCTATGTGCCTCCCTTTGTATGTACCTCTCTCTATCTCATTCTCTCTTTTTCTTCTCTTTCTCTGTTTTGTTTTTTCTTTTTTGTCTAGTTCATTCTATTATGGTTTTTATTATTCGCCTGTTTTTTAAAGAGACAAGGAAGGCATGGAGTTGTATGAATGCAGATGTGAGGAACACCTGAGAGGAGAAGAAGGCATGGAGTTGTATGAATGCAGATGTGAGGAACACCTGAGAGGAGAGGAAGGCATGAAGTTGTATGATTGCAGATGTGAGGAACACCTACGAGGAGATGAGTGAAGGGAAACTCTGATCAGAATATATTGTATTTAAAAACTGTTTTTAATTACAAAATATTATCTCATAAAATTTACTACTGACATTCTTTATTAGGAACAGTGTTTTACCACAGAAAACCCAGCTTTGGCAAGGCCAGTGGGGTCTGCTTATGGTCTCTGGGCATGCATTATGGCTAGAGTTTTCATTAAAAGGCACCATCTCTAGGCTTCACATGAAAAAAGGAACTGCAGCTGGTGATGTGCAGTCTGAGATCTATTTGTGCTGAGCTAGGAAACTGGGAAGTGAGGCCAAAGTGCTCTCAGGAGGGTTGACTGCAATAACCTTTTCCAGCAGTCTGTCTGAGCTAGGGGTTGGTCTGGAATCTAGGGATTAGAATATCTTGGTGAGAAAATAAGAATGTCTTTTCCCAAATGGGCCGCTATATCAAACTTTTCACAGTCTTGCCATAGAGACAGCCTGTCCCTAGAGGCCAAGCCCAAAAATATTAGTTTGAGATCACATCACTGGCTTGTATGTGGGTAACAAGTTCCCTAGGTGGGTCATGTTTCTAGAGACCTGCCATCCAGGGTTGCCTACAAGACAGTTGGAAAAATCAAGCAAAATCTTGGAAGAAGATGGGTGTCAGGATCATGGTAAATAGTCATTGAGGAGACATCATCCTTTCATTCAAGGGAGCATGTCATTATAGTGTGACATTTCTAATTACCATTTAATCCCATATAGTTCCCATTTGAATTTATGTGTCCTTTACTTTTTTTTCTTGTTAAAAATCCTATATCTACCTTACTGAGAATGTTTCTTGTTATAGAAGGAATTTAAAGGAAAGCATAAATCAATATTTATTATTACATAACTGAGTTAATGCAATGAAATTAGCCTGGTTTTGTATACAAGTTATAGTAAACATACTTAGTAGCAAGCATTCTGTTTCATCCATGAATCTACTCTAAAATCTGTTATGTCTGAATTTGATGCATATATTCAGAATTGGAATATCCTCTTTGTCAATGGCCCTTGTGATGTATATAAGTTATCTTCCTTATCTATTCTGACTAGTTATTTTGAAGTTTATTTTGTCATGTATTATAGTATACTGGCTCATATCTTCATTGTATTTTGTTGAAATAGCTTTTGTCTATCATTTTACTCTAAGGTGATGTCAATTGTCAGCAGTGAAGTGTGCTTTCTAAAAGCACCAAAAAAGAAGGATATTATATGTCTTTAAATATCATTTGCCAGTCTGTGTCTTTCTGTGGGATTTGAGACTATTAATAAAGAATAATTATTAGCATATATGTATAATTCTTGTCATTTGATTGATTTTCTATTTTCTTGGGTTTCTTTTAATTAGCAGTCCTGGTTTTATTTATTTGTTCTATGAGACCTTGCTGTTGTATTTATCTTTCTTTAAGACTGGAATATTCCTTACAGTATCTTTTGTACAATTTTCTTTTTTTATTGATTTTTTTTTCATTTTTTTATTTGATTTTATTAATTTTTTTATTTACAGTGCAAATGATTTCCCCTTTTCTGGGTCCCCACTCCCCGCAATTTATTTACATTGAAAATGATTTGCCCTTTTCTGGGTCCCCACTTCCGGCAAGTCCCATAAGCCCTCTTCCATCCCCCTATTCTTCCATCTACCCCTTCCCGCTTCCCTGTTCTGGAATTCCCCTATACTCTTGCACTCAGTCTTTTCAGAACCAGGGGCCACTCCTCCATTCTTTTTGGACATCATTTAATTTGTGGGTTATGTCCTGGGTATTCAAAGTTTCTAGGCTAATATCCACTTATCAGTGAGTGCATACCATGATTGATCTTTTGAGACTGGGTTACCTCACTTAGTATGATGTTCTCCAGCTCCATCCATTTGTCTAAGAGTTTCATGAATTCATTGTTTCTAATGGCTGAATAGTACTCCATTGTGTAAATATACCACATTTTTTTGTATCCATTCTTCCGTTGAAGGATACCTAAGTTTTTTCCAGCTTCTGGCTACTACAAATAGGGCTGCTATGAACATAGTGGAGCATGTGTCCTTATTGCATGCTGAAGAATCCTCTGGATATATGCCCAGTAGTGGTATAACAGGGTCCTCAGGAAGTGACATGCCCAGTTTTCTGAGGAACTGCCAGACTGATTTCTAAAGTGGTTGCACCATCTTACAATCCCACCAGCAGTGGAGGAGTGTTCCTCTTTCTCTACATCCTCTCCAACACCTGCTATCTCCTGAGTTTCTGACCTTAGCCATTCTGACTGGTGTGAGGTGAAATGTCAGGGTTGTTTTGATTTGCATTTCCTTAATGATTAATGATGTTGAACATTTCTTAAGGTGTTTCTCAGCTCTCCAAAGTTCTTCATGCGAAAATTCTTTGTTTAGCTCCATACCACACGTTTTAATGGGGTTATTTGGTTCTCTGGGTTCTACTTTTTTGAGTTCTTTGTATATTAGATATTAGCCCTCTGTCAGATTTAGGGTTGGTGAAGATCCTTTCCCAGTCTGTTAGTTGATGTTTTGTCCTTTTGATGGTGTCCTTTGTCTTACAGAAACTTTGTAGTTTTATGAGGTCCCATTTGTCAATTCTTGATCTTAGAGCATAAGCTATTGGTGTTCTATTCAGGAACTTTTCCCCTGTGCCCATGTCCTCCAGGGTCTTCCCCAGTTTCTTTTCGATTAGTTTCAGTGTGACAGGTTTTATGTGGAGGTCCTTGATCCATTTGGAGTTGAGCTTGGTATAAGGAGATAAGAATGGATCGATGCGAATTCTTCTGCATGCTGACCTCCAATTGAACCAGCACCATTTGTTGAAAAGACTATCTTTTTTCCACTGGATGCTTTCAGCTCCTTTGTCGAAGACCAAGTGACCATAGGTGTGTTGGTTCATTTCTGGGTCTTCAATCCATTGGTCTGCTGGCCTGATATTGTACCAATACCATGCAGTTTTTATCACTATTGCTCTGTAATAGAGTTTAAAGTCTGGGATAATGAATCCCCCTGAAGTTCTTTTACTGTTGAGAATAGTATTAGCTATCCTGGGTTTTTTTTTTTTTTTATTCCAGATGAATTTGAGAATTGCTCTTTCTAGCTCTATGAAGAACTGGGTTGGGATTTTTATGGGAATAGCATTGAATCTGTAGATTGCCTTTGGCAAGATGGCCATTTTAACTATATTAATCCTGCCAATCCACAAGCATGTAAGGTTTTTCCATTTTCTGAGATCTTCTTTGATTTCCTTCTTCAGAGATCTGAAGTTCTTGTCATATAGGTCTTTCACTTGTTTGGTTAGAGTCACCCCAAGATACTTTATGCTGTTTGTAGCTATTTTGAAGGGGGTCATTTCCCTAATTTCTTTCTCAGTATGCTTATCCTTTGAATATATAAAGGCTACTGATTTGCTTGCATTGATTTTGTAGCCAGCCACTTTGCTGAAGTTGTTTATCAGCTGTAGGAGTTCTCTAGTAGAGTTTTTAGGGTCACTTAAGTATACGATAATATCATCTGCAAATAGTGATAGTTTGGCTTCTTCCTTTCCAATTTGTATCCCTTTGACTTCCTTATGTTGTCTAATTGCTCTAGCTAGGACTTCAAGAACTATATTGAAAAGATATGAAGAGAGGGGGCAGCCTTGTCTAGTTCCTGATTTTAGCGGGATTGATTCAAATTTCTCTCAATTTAGTTTGATGTTGGCTACTGGTTTGCTGTATGTTGCTTTTACTAGGTTAAGATGTGGGCCTTGAATTCCTGTCCTTTCCAAGAGTTTTAGCATGAAAGGATGCTGAATTTTGTCAAATGCTTTTTCAGCATCTAATGAAATGATCATGTGTTTTTTTTCTTTGAGTTTGTTTATGTAGTGGATAGCATTTATGGGTTTCCTTATATTGAACCATCCCTGCATCCCTGGGATGAAGCCTACTTGATCATGGTGGATGATCATTTTGATATGTTCTTGGATTCAGTGGGCAAGAATTTTGTTTAGTATTTTTACATCGATATTCATAAGGGAAATTGGCCTGAAATTCTCTTTCTTAGTTGGATCTTTGTGTGGTTTTGGTATCAGCGTAATAGTGGCTTCGAAGAAGGAGTTGGGTAGTGTTCCTTCTGTTTCTATTTGGTGGAAAAGTTTGAAAAGTATTGGTGTTAAGTCTTCTTTGAAGGTCTGATAGAATTCTGTACTGAAACCATCTGGCCCTGTGCTTTTTCTGGTCGGAAGCCTATCTATGATCCCTTCTATTTCTTTAGAGGTTATGGGTCTGTTTAGATGGTCTATTTGATCCTGGTTTAATTTTGGTAATTGGTATCTGTCTAAGAAAATGTCCATTTCCTCCAGATTCTCCAGTTGTGTTGAGTACAAGTTTTTGTAGTAGGATCTGATGATTTTTTGAATTTCCTCAGTTTCTGTTGTAATATCTCCGTTTTCATTTCTAATTTTGTTAATTTGGATACTTTCTCTGTGCCTTTTGGTTAGTCTGGTTAAGGGTTTATCCATCTTGTTGATTTTTCCAAAGAACCAGATTTTGGTCTTGTTGATTCTCTGTATGGTTCTCTTGGTTTCTACTTGATTGAATTCAGCCCTGAGTTTGACGATTTCCTGTCTTCTTCTCCTCTTGGGTGAATTAGCTTCTTCTTGTTCCAGGGTTTTCAGTTGTTCCGTTAATCTTCTAGTGTAAGCTCTCTCAAATTTCTTTTTGGAGGCACTCAAAGCTATGAGTTTTCCTCTTAGCACTGCTTTCATTGCGTCCCATAGATTTGTTTTTGTTGTGCCTTCATTTTCATTAAATTCTAGGAAATCTTTGATTTCGTTCTTTATTTCTTCCTTGACCAACGTATCATTGTGTAGAGTATTGTTCAGTTTCCATGTGTATGTGGGCTTTCTGTTGTTTTTATTGTTACTAAAGACCACTTTTACTCCATAGTGATCTGATAGGATCTGAGGTCTGTCTTGTGACCAACTATATGATCTATTTTGGAGAAGGTACCATGAGGTGCTGAGAAAAAGGAATATTCTTTTGCTTTGGGATAAAAAGTTCTATATATATCTGTTAACTCCAATTGGTTCAAAGCTTCAATTAGTTTCATTGTCTCCCTGTTTAGTTTCTGTTTACCTGATAAGTCCATTGGTGAAAGTGGAGTATTGAAGTCACCCACAATTATTGTGTTAGGTGCAATGTGTACTTTGATCTTTAGTAAAGTTTCTTTTATGAATGAGGGCACCCTTGTATTTGGGGCATAGATGTTCAGGATTGAGAGTTCTTCTTGTTGGATTTTTCCTTTGACCAGAAAGTAGTGACCTTCTATGTCTCTTTTGATGACATTAGGTTCAAAGTCAATTTTATCTGAAATTAGAATGGCAACTCCGGCTTGTTTCCTGGGACCATTTGCTTGTAGAATTGTCTTCCATACTTTTACTCTAAGGTAGTTTTTGTCTTTGACATTGAGGTGTGTTTCCTGTATGCAGCAAAATGTAGGGTCCTATTTACGTAACCAGTCTGTTAGTCTATGTCTTTTTATTGGGGAATTGAGTCTATTGATGTTAAGAGATATCAAGGAGTAGTAGTTATTGCTTCCTATCATTTTTGATTATAATTTTATACGTGTATAGTTATCTTCTTTGGGTTTGATGAAAGAAGCTTAATATCCTGCTCTTTCCAGGGTATAGTTTCCCTCATTGTAATGGTGTTTTCCCCCTATTATTCTTTGTAGAGCTGGGTTTGTAGAAAGATATTGTGTAAATTTGGTTTTGTCATGGAATATCTTGGTTTCTCCATCTATAGTAATTGAGAGTTTCGCTGGATATAGTAGTCTCAGCTGGCATTTGTGTTCTCTTAGAGTCTGCATGAGCTCTGCCCAGGATCTTCTAGCTTTCATGGTCTCTGGTGAGAAATCTGGTGTAATTCTGATAGGTCTTCCTTTATATGTTACTTGCCCGTTTTCTCTTACTGCCCTAAGTATTCTTTCTTTGTTTAGTACATTTGGGGTTTTGATTATTATGTGACAGGAGGTATTTCTGTTCTGGTCCAGTCTGTTTGGAGTTCTGTAGGCTTCTTGTATATTCATGGGCATCTCTCTAGGTTAGGGAAGTTTTCTTCCATAATTTTGTTGAAGATATTTGCTGGCCCTTTAAGTTGTAAATCTTCACTCTCATCTATGCCTATAATCCTTAGATTTGGCTTTCTCATTGTGTCCTGGATTTCCTGGATATTTTGGGTTACAAGCCTTTTGCATTTTGCATTTTCTTTAACTGTTGAGTCCATGGTTTCTATGGTATCTTCGACATCTGAGATTCTTTCTTCTATCTCTTGTATTATGTTATTGATATTTGCGTCTATGGTCCCTGATTTCTTCGCAAGTTTCTCTATCTCCAAAGTTGACTCCCTTTGTGCTTTCTTAGTTGTTTCTACTTCTGTTTTTAGATCCTGGAAATTTTTGTTCAGTTCTGTCATTTGCTTGTTTGTGTTTTCCTCTAATTCTTTAAGTGATTTTTGTGTTTCCTCTTTCATGGCTTCTGCCTGTTGATCAAGGTTCTCCTGTATTTCTTTAAGTGATTTTTGCGTTTCCTCCTTATTGGCTTTTGTATTCTCCTGAATTTCTTTCAATGATTTTTGTGTTTCCCTTGAAAGGGCTTCTAATTTTTGATCCATTTTCTCCTGAATTTCTTTAAGTATGTCCTTCATGTGTTCCTGTACTAGCATCATGACTAGTGATTTTAAATCCAAATCTTGTTTTTCTCGTGTGTTGGTGTATCCAGGACTTGCTAATGTTGGAGAATTGGGATCAGATGCTGCCATAATGCCTTGGTTTCTGTTAGTAATGTTCCTACGTTTGCCTTTAGCCATCTAGTTCTCCCAGGAGTTAGATGGTCTTATTGTCACTGGCTGGTGCTTCAACCTACTGTGGATCTTTAAGGTTATCTCTGCAACACTGGATGACTGGGTTTCTTCTGGCACAGATTACTGATATGCTGCCTTCCTCTTTTGTGCCTTTGGAGCCCTTCTCAGTCTTGCCTCAAGCAATGTTATACTTAGGTTGTCAAGGTCAACCAGATATTCTCTGTCTGCTCTATTATGGAGGGAAGAAGTTGTGGTGGGGGTCACTCCCTCTGTTGATTCTCACATAGGACACAGGTCCTGCGATGGACTGGCTTGAAGATGAACCACCTATGTGCTCAGTTCCTGAGTGCAGGCAGACCCCTGGTGGTTTGCACCACCAGAAATCTAAAGCTCAGGGTGATACAGTACCTAGTGATCCTTTTGTGTCCCGGCAGGCAGCAGGGCTTCTCTCCTTCCACAGCTTCCTGGGCAGGACACGGCCCCAAGCCCGGTGGGCTGGCAGACAAAAGCCGCCTACGTGCTCAGTTCCTGAATGCAGGTAGACCCCTGGCAGTTTGCACCACCAGAAATCTAAAGCTCAGGGTGATGCAGTACCTAGTGATCCTTTTGTGCCCCGGCAGGCAGTGAGTATGGCCGTGGGACTTCCTTCCTTCCACAGCTTCCTGGGCAGGACATGGTCCCCAAGCTCAGTGGGCTGGCAGATAATAGCCTTGTACAACTTTCTAAGTAGTCATAAATTCCTTTAATTTGTTTTCATTGTGAAATGATTTAATTTCTTCTTTAATTATTAATTGATATTTTTCTTAGTATAGCAGTTTGAGTTAACAACTGCTGTCGTTTAGAACTGGAGATATGTATTGTCATTCTCTCTAGCTTTAAAAGTTTTTTTGAGCAATAAGGAATTATTCTAATGGACCTGCATTTGTAAGATGCTTCTAGAAGCTTTTAGTACTCTTTCTTATTCTGTCTGTTCAATATTTAACTATTGAATTACTTAATAACTTTCTTTCGTGACTTTGTCTGTTGTTGTCATGTACCAGGTTGGCCATATATATCTTTGGATATATGACATTCTTTTCCTTTGAGGTTATTGAAAATATTTTCCATTCCTTTGGTGTAGTGTTCTCCTTCTTCTATGGCCATATTCCAAAGACTCAGGTCTTTTCATTTCATCCCATAGCTCTCTCATGTTTCAATCATCTTTTAAAAATTTTATCATTGACATTTACTAAATTATCTGGTTTCTCTACTTTGTCTTCCAGCCCTGAAACTATGGTTAGTACATGGCGCATGCTACTCATAAGCCTTTCCATTGAGGTTCTTATTTGGTTTTATTGAGTTGTTCATTTCTTTCAGTATTTCAGTTTAGTATTTGCTAGTCAATTCTATCTCCTTATTGAATTCTGTTTGCATATATGTATTGGCTTCTGTTTCACATTCAATTCTTTATTTTTGTTTTCTTAAGCTATATTCACATCTCTTTGAACTGAAGATCATTGTTGTAATCTTTTTGTTCTATTAAGTTATTGTCTGGAAGTCATAATATTTTTTAACCCCACATAAAATATTCAGGGTGTGAATTAGTTGTATGTAGCAGGCTTGCCTAGAACACATGAAGCTCAAGATTTGAGCCACAGCACTGCTAGGTCTGAGGGTACACACTTGTAATTTCAACACTTTAGAAGCAAGAGGATCAGAAGGTCAAGGTCATCTTTGCCTATATAGACTATCCTGAGCTACATAGATCCTAAGAAAATCAAACAAAATATCACACAAAGAAGCTAGTGTGAAATATGAAGCAATAGGATATGCATGAAATATTTATGATTTAATTTAACTTTTAAAAATGTATTTACATGTGTGTGTGTCCATTCATCTGGTCCTATATGGATGTTAGCAGACAACATGCAGGGGTTGATTTTATCTATCATATGGATCCTTGAGATGGAACTCAGGTCATCATCAATCTCGCTGAAAAGTTGCTTTACCTACCGAGTCATCTCATCAGTACAATTATTTTATATTAGGCATTCCATACTTTATAATTGACAGCAGTTATCACAGTTGGTAGAACTGATATGAAAGTGTATCAGCAAAAGACAGTATCAGAACTTTTGATTCTTTCTTCATTTCCTAAGCAGTATCCATAGCTAAGTATATCATAGAACCAAAGGCATGACATTCTTCTGTCACATCTATTTGTTTCTCCTCTTCCCCACTATCTCCAAGTCTGTGCTTCAGATTGTCTTTATACATTGATTTACAGATAACTATGTTTCTTCATTTGCATATGTCTGTCTTTGATGTAAAACTTGAGCACAGTACTTTTTACATTTATAAATTTATGTGTGTACATTTGTATTTATGTGTATGCTTGGTATGTTTTTCTAGAAACAGTACCCTACATTTTGCTGTATGTAATTTTTACAAATTCAATTTCTAGGAGCCTTGCTAGGCATTGTATAGCTATGTGACTTTAATTTATTCATCCTCTTTAGGATGGAGAAGGTAGGTTCATAGACTGGTATGGGTGAGAGTGAAGCAGCTGTGTAAGCAATCTTTACAGCCTAACTTTAGCTATGTAATATAGAATGATGTGACTCCTTGCTGTAGAGATGGATTTGTGATTGCGATTGTTGTTAGAAAACACAGTCAATGCAGTGTAACATACCCCTACATATATCATATTAACTGGCTATGAACATGTTATGGGATGTTTTCTTGGATCATCAGCTGCTATAATCCATGAAGGTAGTTGGAGCAGAGCAGACATCGAACAGGGGTTTCAGGAGCACTGTGAGTATGTATCCTGAATAAACCCCACAGGGACCCGCAATCAGTAGGTAGATCAATTTACTTAAGGTGAATGAAGGTTTATAAAGTTTTGGGAGACTAAGGATAAGGACATTAAGGATGGGTAAAGTTCATTGGCTTGGGACTTAGGGTACCTGAAATGCCTCACTAGCATGGGGAAGCATTTTCAGGAATCTCAGGTGCTGTATAAACAGGTGTTGTCAGAATGGAAATTGATTCTATAAACTAATTTAGGCTCCCTGAGATTCCTCAGCTAGAGGTGAGTTGTAGGTGCTAAGTTCCCTGGACTTGATCAGAGAAGGAAAAACTCTACTAAAAAAGGGAGTCCTCCATAAATGCAATAGGCCCCAGAAGGTTTTCTAGTCAGTGGTAGACTTCGACATTAATTAGCAGTGTTTTCCCACATATTATACCCTTGTATTCTGAATTATTAATTTTTGTGACAGGAATAACAGGTATGTGGGGGTTTTTTGTTTTTGTTTTTGTTTTGTTTTTTTAAATTTCTTACCTGCCCAGAGAGTGGATTCTCTGAGATTACCATGTTAAATGCAAGCTGTTAGGGGGTGTTCATAGAACCCTCACTCTGGCCAAAAAGCAAAACTATGAAGCATAGTCTAGCTGCTGATTGGTTCAGAGTGAATAACTACGGAGTCTCTTCCACTATGCTAATAGCTTCTTTTTTGTATGAAAAACAAGTGAGCTGGTGGCTGGACACACACACACACACACACACACACACACACACACACAGAGAGAGAGAGAGAGAGAGAGAGAGAGAGAGAGAGAGAGAGAGAGAGAGAGAGAGAGGCAGAGGTAGAGAAGCAGAAAGGGATCAGGGTAGGGAAGGAGAACACACACAGACAGACACACAAAGAGACACACAGAGAGACACACAGAGAGACATTGAGAGACAATGGGGACATGATGTCAGGAAAGTTGTGTTGAATCTGGTGAGCTAGTTGAGGGACTATCCCAGCAAACAGGCCAATAGCCTTATACTGTACATATGTTTCTGCTTATTTGTAATTAGACTTCAAGTAGGATACCACAAGACCCACAATAAGAGGGGATTCTAGGCTTGAGGGAGTCCTTTATTTGGTATGCAGATACTTCCCACTTTTGGTGCATCATGTGAGTTTACAAATGGGTAAGAGAATCTACTCTTATCCCTGGCAATAGTACATATGGAAAAGGACTGTTGTATGGACTTAATTGGTATGATAACTGAGGCTCAGCTATCTTTCCAGAAAGAACTGGTCCATTTAAAGTAGGGGTTACAATAGAAAAGAGGACATATGGAAGTTATCCACACACTAGCCTTTGACTTGGCAGAAAAAGTGGAAAAGGAGATATATGGAGGTGCTGGCGTGTCCTTTCTTACAGCTGGCAGGATGCATAGGAAAGAGTGAAAATCACATCTCTGCTAATAAGCCCTTCTCCTTCCCAGGATCCAAAGACCTGGGTTCATAGAAAATATCAGACAGTAAAGAGGAGGAAAACAAGGAAACTCTTAGGTGTGACCTTTAACCCAGCCAAAGGACAAATCCA
Source organism: Apodemus sylvaticus (assembly GCF_947179515.1). NCBI lineage: Eukaryota > Metazoa > Chordata > Mammalia > Rodentia > Muridae > Apodemus > Apodemus sylvaticus. Next base: position 86,247,485 of record NC_067475.1, on the reverse strand, counting down.
TGTTTCAGGATGAGAACTCCTGAAGAAGACTTTGGATTATAGAGTAGTGTTTACACACATGATGTAGTGTCTTCCATCCATGCTTCTACAGGCAACATTGCTCACTAGAAGAAAATAAAATAAAGATGAGTTCTTTTCTGTTGAAACAGAACTTGCTAACACTACTGCTTTAGTATCCTCTTTACCCTTAACAGAATATTGAAATGGGAAATGACAGGAGTTCTTACTATTATCTATAAGAAGGTGTCCCTAAATAATGCTAAACCTTGAGTGTCTTATACATTTGTAAAATAATGTGGGACAAACAGTAAAAATTATAATTTAAACGAGGGCATCTGTGAATAGCTATATTGTTCTTAGATGATAGTTTTAATGCCATAGAGGGCCCAATGCTAATAAATTATATTTCCATTACATTTACTGATGATTGCCTCAGTAATACCAATAACCAATAACCTTCTTGATTTATTAACCCAGACTATATTAGAAAAAAAGGATTTTTTATATCCATGGTCTTTTGGTTTATCCTACTAGTGAGTAGACTTTTATTTACCCTGGAGCTATGTACTTTAGAAAGGTCAATATGAGCTATGTAAGAAAGGTAGCTGAGAAAGCCGGGGGAATCAAACCAGTAAGGAACATTCCTTCATAGTTTCTGCTTCAGGTTCTGCCTCATGTTCCTGTGTTGGCTTCACTCAGTGGTAGATTGTGACTTGTAAATCAAATAAATTCTTTCTTCCTCATTCTTGTTTTGATCAACCTTTTATCACAGTTAAAGAAAACAAATGAGGACATACAGGATAATAGCTGAAATAAAAGCAAAAACAAAAATCCTTAAAATATGGCATGACAACCAGAAGACCAGGAACCCCCCTCTCTCTCTCTCTCACACACACACACACACACACATACATACACACACACACATACCCAAACATAAACACACACACACAGTACTCCTGTTGCTTAATGCACATCTCAAAGAGTCATTCAATCAGATGACTTATATGGGTTAAATATTTTGTTCCATCAAGAAAACTTTATGGATCAATACACACTTATCTTCTACAATAAAATAGACATTTTTGTACATATAAATGCATGCATATATTTATAGACACATAACATTTTATAGACCACAAAGATTATATTTAGGAATACATATCTGCAAACAATTAATGCAAAAAAGAAGTCATGAATTTGAAGAGAGGGCTCCTTGAGAAGTTTGGAGAGAAGAAAGAGAATGAGAAAATGTAATTAAAATACAATCTCAAAATAAAAACAAAAATAAAAGAAAAAACTTAATATCTTTAAAGATATCCTTAATTATAATAAACAGAGATGTGTGTGTTTTGTACTTTAAAAAGTACTTAACCAATCAAGAACATTGTGATGTCTTAATTTTTAATAGTTTTATTTGTTTCTTTAAAAAAGATTGCAGTCTTCATGAGCTCTATAGTCTACATGTTTTTAACACAAATTCTTTCCGATCTGTTCCCTGCAGTGAATAAAAGGATTAGAGACTGGAGACTAAAAAAGAATGTAACAAAACTCCCAACCTGGCTTGCTTTTTGAACTTACAATTTTGAAAATCTTTCCACATGAAATCTTTTGACTATAAGAAAACACAAGAGGATTTTAACACCAAGGAAGAAAGCATAAATCATTTACAAACTTTATGGATGTACTAGATTTAAAAAGTTTAATTCTGAATTCATTTCCATATTGTTTCTATAGTATATAGGTCCTTGTGATTCAGAATATCAAATGAATGTGAGCCACATATTATTTAACCATTATACCACGAAAAGAAAAAAAAAGCAGTTGTAATACAAGAAAAATGAGATTAACACTTTTTATGATAATTAAATGTGAATGAAAGATTATTGTTCGGGTCCAAAGTCTAGCAACTCTACATTTTCTTTTTTATAACCAAAAGACACTTCATGGGGTCTGCTTCCAGAGAGTCACTTACCCTGTCTGAATAAAAGCTGCCTGTTTAACTCTAATCTAGTTTATTCAAGTAATTCAATATTCTACTATTCATTAGCTCAAACCCATTTCTTTCACATGTCTTTTCACTATTAGATGCCTGTTTAAAGAGTGGATAACTTTTTATTAACATCTTTTTGTTGCTTATTCATCTCCCAAAAAATATATCCTCTAGGCCTCTGTGTAAGTAGTTTGAGTAATGAATAAAGACCCACCTTGAATGTTAGTAGCATAATACCAGGGACTAGATTTTCAGATTAAATAAAAAGGAAAGAATCTAGAAAGCCAGTTTTACATCAAGCCAGTCATGCTTTCTTGCCATTTTGGACTACACCTTTTCTTAAACCATAAGCCAAAACTTTTCCCTTAAGTTGCTTCACTTAAAACATTTTGTCATTGAAACAGACTAAAGTAGTCAATTCATTATTTCATGATTTAAATAACAGGTTTGTAGATACCTATGTCTGTAATTGTACTGTTTTTATAGGTTTTGTTGTTGTTATTGATTCCCAGCCTTTGATCTCAGCTATGAAACAATGTACTTCAAGTCTCTACTCTATACTAATAGATTTTAAGCTTCCATTTTAAAGTCTTCGGTCCTGTCTTCTCACACAACATATTTTAGCAAACACACATTCTATTTATCTCTGAGTGTCTGTTGCCTCACTCTCTCTCTCCTGTTTCTCTTGAAATTATGATATAGAAAACATAATATTCAGAGGAGCATACTATAATTTTAACAAAAGAGTAGAATTGATTGTGCATAAAGAAGCATGAAAAAATGTTTATTGTGATACAGCATAACCTGTAGTCCCATTGCTGATCCAGGTAAACTCTTATTTTAAAGTAAATACCTTTCTATTTAATCAAATGAAGAAACAGCTAAGTACTATGTGTTGCTACAATAGAGATCTACTTAAGATTTCTGTCTCAGATAAATTCTCATATATTATAGTTTAGAATAATACAGGGAAAAAAGACCAAGGAAAGAAAAGGGACACTGGGTGAATACCAACATTCCTTTCTTCATGTCTTAGTCAAATGATTTAAATAACATTAAATTATCTTAGCCCAATGTCTATATAGTAGTTTTACAAAATATTCTGCATATATTATTTTGGTTAATACAATAGAAAAGCAATCAATATTAGCTAAAAGCAAACTAATTCACTAAACTAATAATAGCATGAAAATGTTCCTCAGGTTTCAAATTAGAAATAAAATTTTAGTAGAAAAATAGATACCATACATGTACTCCTTAATATTAATAAACAGACAAGGAAGAGAGCTCATTCAGCAAGCTACTTGCAAGGATGAAGACCTAAGTTGGATGTCAAGAGTCCATTCAGAAAAAAAAAATATAATGGCACCCTGCAGTCCCAGAGCCAGATGGGCAAAGAGAGACAAGACAGGTCTTGGAGTTTACTCTCCAGATAAGTTGACAGGCAAATTCCAGGTAAGGGGAAAAAGTGACTCAAAAAACAAAGGATAAAGCTCCTGAGAAATGAAACCTAGAATTACTCTCTGACCTCCATCGCACTTACATGTACTTCACATACAATAGTTACACACATGTTCATTCACACATGAAAAATGGTCATGTACATTTCAATAAAAAACAGAATGCTATTAACAACATGTTCTTTTTAAAAAATATTTTAGGTTACGAAGCACAAGATAACATAAATATAGCACTGTTAGATCATGTCTTACATGCCAGGTGAGTTGATGAGTTTGAATATCCAGGCAACTTGACACAAGAAGCAAACTCAACAGTCACTGGCCTAGTCTCAGTATTAATCTTCTAGACTTCTTAAAATAGATATTCTGAATGCTGTATAATTATAGCTTGTACCATGTTGTTGTTTTTCTGTCTTATTAGAAAGCTCCACAGGGTAGCTGATTTGCCTTCAGTATTCTTTTCTGAATCTGTCTTTAAAGTCTGTAAACTTAAATGAATGCATAAAAGAAGATCCAAATGCTTCCTGAAATAGAATCTTTAAATAAATCTTTTAATGCAGATATGAAACACATGCTCATCAAAACAAGATATTTTTAGTATTTCTCCTTTGACTTCAAAACATCTTGTGAATGTTCAAACTAAATTGATGTAATTTATGTTGCATATATCTATCTTTAGCAAAATACCAATCTGCTCTATTTACAAAACTCATTTTTCTAATATTATGAAAAATCCATAATCCTTCAGAAAAATTTATGGTTAGTGAGTATTCAATAAGAAAGTTCAGAACAAAATAAATTAGAGCTGGTTGTTTTCCACTTTCAGTTTGTGCATAATGAAAATTCTCAATTGCTTTATGGTAGCTATGTTATTTTCAAATATTGATTACTTTAATAGAGGTAAGGCAAAGAAATAGACAATATGATGATTTCATTCTACTGGTTTGCTACACAAGAAAATCTGGGAACACTCAGAGTTCTGTCATTTATCTTCTATTGTCACCGTAAGAAAGAGATATTGGTATTGAAGGTAAAATGATGGATGTTTATTCTTATTTTATGGCTCTGGAAATGATGAACAGAAAATGGACCAAATCAATGACCTGATAGCGCTGTTTTCTTTTCAGATGTGGGGCGAAGACTTTCTGTCCCTTTTCCAGCCCCTTGTGCCACCAAGCTTCTTTAGCCCATGGCCTACATTTACACTACAAGTCATGTAGCATCTTCCAAGTTTTCCTAGTTTCTTTCACCACCACCTTGAATTCTTTGAATAATTTTCACATGTCCTTGGAAATATGCTAAGGATTCATTTGGATTTTTATGGATAATTCACAATAACTTCTGCACTGCAAGATGCTTTCTCTAACCACATTTGAAAAGTCCACTTTGCCAAGTGAGAGCACTGGGTCACAGGCTCCTCTGGGTCTACCAAGGGAATCTACAACACCTGCACTTGATTTTTACTTAAAGCCTTGGATTCATGAAGATGCAGTGTTTCTTCTTGTTGTCTATGCTTGTTTGTTTGTTTGTTTGTTTGTTTGTTTTGGATAGACTTTCATTATCCACTAAGATGCTGAAATTAAAGCCTTGCCTTCCACATAGTGTTCATTGAACTGCCAATAGGATCTAGACACATCGACACATCGGCCTCTTTCTCTCTTCCAATACTTGTTCTTGCTCTGAACATTTGTTTGCTTTCTCATGTTAGGAGACCAAAATTCAAAGACCAAAATACTGTAATTGTATCTTTAAGGAGCACTGCCAACTCAATGCTCCTGCACCTCACTGTCCTTCCTGAGGACCTGCTGCCTGGTCTTCTTCATGTCTGGAGCTTTGCCTGGTGTCTTCTTGTATGGCTGCTCAGGAGATCTCTTTCAGCTCTCTGCTTGATTGATCATCCACTGCTCGCTGATCACATTCTACATTTGTAATGGCTTATTCAGGAAATCTTTCTCTGATCTCTGGGATTAGATAACATACCATCAGAATATGTGGTGCCCCATGGTGTAATTCTTTGTCTTTGTTTCTGAAATCACATCAGAACTTTATGTCTCACTCCTGTGGTCATATGATTCATGATTCTCACTCACTGGAAAATAAGTTGTGCAAGTGATGATGATCAAGTCTAGTTTTCTCAGACAGATTTGCTGGTTTGTTTTCTGCATGTGATTGGATGAACAAGCTTTGTAATTAAGCAGAAGAAAGTTCCCATATCAAAGTACATAAAGAGAGAGTTCCTGTCTCCAAAGACAGATTGAAAATGTCTGTCACCTCATATTAACCTTGTCTTGCCAATATGAGAATGCAAGGTGTGCTTCTGAGTCATTTGCAACCTATTTTCCTATAACAGTTAAAGCTTCCCTTCTTCAGATGAATGTGTTAGACCTAATCAGAAAGAAGGCAGGTTGCTCTATGCTCTGTTTAGAGAGACTGAATTCAAATGGGGTTTTCAGGCTGTTAACTCAAAGCTGAAATGGTTTCCAGATTCAACGTCAGTTCTGTACATCATGCATAATTCTCACTGAAACTGGTAAAAGATTGTCTAATAGTCTGATTAAATATATGGAATTAGAATTTTAGGAGGAAGTAAGTTCTATAAATATAACTTTCAACTATCTTATTCGTCTTTAAAACTGGACATAGGAAAGTAGCAAGTATTGGCTATTCTTCTATTGTCCCAAGGCAGGCAATGACTGGTAAACTTAGAAAGACTGAGCCAACTCCTGATATTTTAGGTTAGGAGGTTTTATATTTTTATTTGGAGGGCATTCTAAAACATTACAATGTATATCTTGTAAAATACTAATACATTTTGCTAAGGAAACAAATAAAACATTAAGCTTGGAAAAGAGTCAGAGCTTTCATTATTTATTCTGCACTGCTTATGACACTGCTTGATTGCCACAGCCATAGTACTGCTTCTGGACAGGCTAGTCAGTACTGTTAGCATGACACCCTGTGGCTGGATATATCAATAGCAGAACTGTCATGTCATGATCCCCTCTGTTCTTATGGGAAAAGGGTCCTTAAAAAATTGCTGTTTAAGTATAGCTTATAGACAAAATAAATTTAGTAATTAGAATGGATGGAATAGGATTAATAGTAGCAAATATTCTTGCTTAAGATAGGAGTTGGGAACTGTATCAAAGTATGTCATAATACGTGGCACAGATTATAATGTGAGTTGAAATCTCTCCTCTTTCTGGAAGAGAAATCCTTTCCAACTCACGTTATAATCGGTGCCACAAAATGTGACACAAAGAGCTCAGACCACCAATCAACACCAAGTACATGTTCATCTCTACAGTTGTACATAGAGAGTAGCTCTTATATACTTATGAGAACTGAAGGTCAGGGAAGGTTAAGACTTTCCTTCATCTTCTTGCTAATCAAATGCTTGCAATAAACTCTGCCATAAAGGCTTAGGCTTTAAAATCTATTGCTTGATTTCCAGGACTCCTAATATAATGGTAGTATTTAATAATTATAAATTCAGACCTTGAATATTGGAACATTTGAAATATTGCCTCTGTTATTAAAAAGAGAAGAAAATGTTTTGCTGCCAGGAAGTGCAGTATTGCCTGGCTAACATTTCAACCCTCTCTCATCTGTCTGTGAAAAATCAATCTTATTGTCCTTCAGGACTGGTTCACACATACCTCCCTTGAATTTTGGTTCATTGCAAATACCAGTGAATTTCTGAACAGTCATTGAATTACCTTCTGTGCAGCTCAATAGACAATGAGTCATTGTGATGTCAAACTCTATCATATGTGAATTTTAATTTGCTTAAATGATTTTTGCCATTTAATTTTCACCTGTTCACATTTTCATGTGAATGCTCATAAAGAGTGGGTCTTAGGGGCTCAAAACGGCAGCCAGAGAAGAATAGGTATATTGGTGAGTTTGTCCCAAATTATCCATACAAGATAAATAAAATAATGAGGACCCAGGCTTTGCACAAACTCTTACATTCAGTTTATGTGTGTTTTACATAAAACTGCTTTTGATCCAATTCCTTTATGGCTTAAATGCATACTTTATGGCTTAAATATAACAGAATTTTGTTACCCATCTTTTATGCATATTACTCATGACACTTCTTTAAATACATCATAAAATATTGAAGTAGAGGAAAGAAAAGTCTCTTTTAAAAGTTACTCCCAGGACTCACAAATCAGAGAGGTAGGAGAGACATGGGGTAAGTTAGGGAGTTTCTGAAATATTGACTACAAGGAGCTTCCTAATTATGCTAAATTCCCTGCACAACCTTTCCTTGCTCCTTTCTTTCTAATAAACTTGCTTATTTTATTTATTGACATTTCAAATGTTATCCATCTCCCAAGTTTCCCCTCCACAAATCTCATATCCCCTCACCACTACCCCTGCCTCTATGAGGGTTCTACCCCATCAGCCCACCGACTCTTGCCTCAGAGCCCTAGCATTCCCCTACCCTAGGGCACCAAGCCTCCACTGGATCAAGGGACTTCCCTCACAGGGATGCCCAACAAGGCCATCTTCTGCTCCATTTCCAGCTGGAGCCAAGGGTCCCTCCAAATGTACTCTTTGGTTGATGGTTTAATCCCTGGGAACTTTAGGGGTCTGATTGGTTGATATTGTTCTTCCTCTAGGGTTGCAAATCCCTTCAGCTCCTTTAGCCCTTGTCCTAACTTCTCCATTGGGGTCCCCATGCTCAGTCTGATGTTTGGCTGCATGTATCTGCATCTGTGTTGGTCCAGGCTCTGACAGAGTCTCTCAGGAGACAACTATACCAGGCTCCTGTCAGCAAGCACTTCTTGGCATCAGTAATAGTGAGTGAGTTTGGTGTCTGCAGATAGGATGGATCCCAAAGTGAGGCGGTCTCTGGATGGCCTTTCCTTCAGTCTCTGCGCCACTCTTTGTCCCTGCATTTCCTTTTGACAAGAGAAATTCTGTATTAATATTTTTGAGCTGTGTTGGTGGACTCATCCCTCAATCTGGGGAAATGCCTGTTTGCTGGATATGTTCTCTACAGGTTCTATTTCCACTTTGTTGGTTTATAATAGCTCAATAGTATTCCATTGTGCAAATGAACCACATTTTTAGAATCTATTTTCTTTTTTTATTGAATATATGCTTCATTTACATTTCAAATGTTGTACCCTTTCCTGGTTTCCCCCTCCTCAAAAACTCCCAACACAACCTATCACCTCCTGCTTCCAAGAATATGCCTCTCCACCCAACCAACTCCCACCTACCCCTCCCCTCAATTTCCCCACTAGGGGCATCTTTTGAGCCTTCATAGGACCAAGGACCTCTCCTCCCACAAGGCATTTCTTTGCCACACTTTTTGCTGGAACCATGTGCACCCTTTGGTTGATGGCATAGTCCCTGGGGGCCCTGGGGCCTCTGATTGGCCGACATTGTCATTCTTCCCATGGGACTGCAAACCCTTTCAGCTCCTCCAGTCCTCCCTCCAACTCCTCCATTGGGGACACTGTGCTCAATCCAATGGTTGGCTGAAAGCATCTGCCTGTGTATCTGTAAGGCTCTGGCAGGGCTCCTCCAGAGACAACCATGCTGAAGTCCTTTCAGCAAGCACTTCTTGTTATCCATAATAGTGTCGTGGTTTGGTGACTCTTTATAGGATGAATCCCCATGTGGGACAATCTGTGTGTGTCCTTTCCTTCAGTCTCTGCTACATACTTTATCTCCATAGCTGCTCCTGTGAGTATTTTGTTCCCTTTCTCAGAGGAACCAAAGCACCCCTACTTTGGTTTTCCTTCTTCTTGAACTTCCTGTGGTCTGTGAATTGTAACTTGTTTATTTTGAGCTTTTGGGCTAATATTCACTTATTGTTTGTTCTTTTGTGATTGGTTAACCTTACTCAGGATGACACTTTCTAGTTCCATTTATTTCCTTAAGAATTTCATAAATGCATTGCTTTTAATAGCTGAATAGTACTCCATTTTGTATATACACCACAATTTCTGTATCCATTGCTCTGTTAAAGGACATCTGGGTTTTTCCCAGCTTCTAACTACTATAAATAAGACTGCTATGAACATAGTGGAGCATGTGTCTGTATTACATGTTGGAACATCTTCTGGGTATATGCCCAGGAGTGATATAGCTGGGTTCTCAGGTAGTAATATGTCCAATTTTCTGAGCAACCAACAAACTGATTTCTAGAGTGGTTTTACCTGCTTGTACACCCACCAGCAATGGAGGAGTGTTCCTCTTTCTCTACACCCTCTCCAGCATCTGCTGTCCCCTGAGTTTTTCATCTTAGCCATTCTGACTGGTATGAGGTGGAATCTCAGGATTGTTTTGATTTTCATTTCCCTGATAACTAGGGATGCTGAAAATTTCTTTAGTTCCTTCAGAGCCATTCGAGTTTCCTCAGTTGAGAATTCCCTGTACCCCATTTATAATAGGGTTAATAGGTTGTTCTTTGCCTTATCGAAGTTTTGCAGTTCTGAGGTCCAATTTATTAATTATTGTTCTTAGAGCATAAGCCATTGTTTTTCTATTCAGGAAATTTTCCTCTGCACCCATGTGTTCAAGGTTCTTCCCCAGTTTCTCCTCTATAAGCTTCAATGTAACTGGTTTTATGTGGAGGTCCTTGATCCACGTGGACTTGAGCTTTGTACAAGGAGATAACGATGGTTCGCTTCGCATTTTTCTGCATTTGGACCTCCAGTTGATCCAGCACCATTTGTTAAAAATGCTGTCTTTTTTTTTACTGGATGTTTTTTGCTCCTTTGTCAAATATCAAGTGCCTTTCAATGTATGGGTTCATTTTTGAGTCTTCAATTTTATTCCATTGATCTTCCTGCCTGTCTCAGTACCAATACTATACAGTTTTTATCACTATTGCTCTGTAGTGGAGCTTGAGGTCAAGGATGGTGATTTTCCCCAGGAGATCTTTTGTTGTGGAGAATAGTTTCAGATATCCAAAAAAAAAAAAAAAAAAAAAAAAAAAAACCCACATCTGCATTTTATTAGATGCTGAAAATACTTTTGAAAAAAAATTAGCATCCCTTCATGATAAAAGTCTTGGAGAGATTAGGAATTCAAGGCCCATACCTAAACATAGTGAAAGCAATATACTGAAAACAGGAATCCAACATCAAACTAAAAGGAGAGAAACTTGAAGCGATCCCACTAAAATCAGGGACCAGAAAAGTCTGCACACTCTCTCCCTGTCTATTCAATATAGTACTTGAAGTCCTAGCCAGAGCAATTAGACAACAAAAGGAGGTCAAAGGTATACAAATTGAAAAGGAAGAAGTCAAAATATCACTATTTGCAGATGATATGATAGTATACTTAAGTGACTTCAAAAATTCCACCAGAGAACTCCTAAAGCTGATAAACAACTTCAGAAAAGTGTCTGGATATAAAATTAACTCAAACAAATCAGTAGCCTTCCTATACTCAAAGGATAAACAAGCTGGGAAAGAAATTAGGGAAATAACACCCTTCACAATAGTCACAAATAATATTACATACATTGGAGTGACTCTAACCAAGCAAGTGAACGATCTGTATGATGAGAACATAAAGGCTCTGAAGAAGGAAATCGAAAAAGATCTCAGAAGATGGAAAGATCTCCCATGTTCCTGAATTGGCAGGATTAATGTAATAAAAATGGCCATCTTGCTGAAATCAATCTACAGATTCAATGCGATCCCCATCAAAATTCCACATCAATTCTTCATAGAGACAGAAAGAGAAATCTGCAAATTCATTTGTTTCCACTTTCTAGTTTAGAAACAGTTGAGATGTTTCCAGCTTTTTCTGTTACAAATAAGGCTGCTATTGACATAGTGGAGTATGTACGTCTTGTGCTATGGTGGAGTATTGTTTGGAGTATATGTCTAGGAGTGGTATAGTTGTGCCTTAGGTGGAGCTATTTCTTAGTTTCTGAGGAACCACTAGTTTGATTTCCAGAGTGGTTGTACCTTTCCTTACCTCCACCTATACTCCAGAGCAAAAGTGATAAAAACAACATGGTTTTGGTACAGTGACAAGCAATAGAACAACAAAATAGGATTGAAGACCCAGAAATGAACCCACACACCTTTGGTCACTTGATTTTTGACAAAGGAGCCAAAATCATCCAGTGGAAAAAAGACAGAATTTTTAATAAATTATACTGGTTCAACTGGTGGTCAGCGTGTAAAAGAATGCAAATTGACTCATTCTTATCTCCTTTTACAAAGCTCAAGTGCAAGTGGATCTAGAACCTCCACATAAAACCAGATATAATGAATCTAATACAAGAGAAATTGGGAAAAAAAACTAAAAAATATTGGCTTAGGGGAACATTTTCTGAACAGAACACTAATGGCTCATGGTCTAAGATCAAAAATTGACAAATGGGATCTCATAAAATTGAAAAGCTTCTGTAAGGTAAAGCACACTGTCAACAACAAAACAGTAACCCACAGATTGGGAAAAAGTTCTTTACCAACCCTACATCTGATAGAGGGCTAAGATCTAAAATATACAAATAACTCAAGAATTTTGACTCTAGAGAACCACATAACTCTATTAAAAATGGGGTACAGATCTAAATAGAGAATTCTCAGCTGAGAAACCTTGAATGGCTAAGAAATGGCACTTAAAGAAATCTTCAACATCCTTAGTCATCAGGGAAATGCATATCAAAAAGACCCGGATATTCTACGTTATATCAATCAGAATGGCTAAGATCAAAACCACAGGTGACAGCAGATTCTGGATGTGGAAAAAGAGGAGCTTTCCTCCCTTGCTGGTGGGATTGAAAACTCTGAGTTTCCAGAGTACAACCACTCTGGAAATCGGTCTGATCATTCCTCAGAAAATTGGAAATAGTTTTACCTGAGGACCCAGCTATACCACTCCAGGACATATTCCCAAAATAATGCTCTAACATATAACAAGGACTCATGCTCCACTGTGTTCATAGTAGCCTTATTTATCACAGCCAGATGCTGGAAACAACACAGATGTCCCTCAATGGAGGAATGTATACAGAAAATGTGGTATATATACACAATGGAATACTACACAGATATTTAAAAAAAATGACTTCATAAAATTCACAGGCCAATGGATGGAACTAGAAATTATCATCCTGAATAAGGTAATCCGGTCACAAAACACACATACACACACACACACACACACACACACACACACACACACGCACGCATGCACTAACGTGTATGTGCTCTGATAAGTGGATATTAGCCAAAAAGAAGCTTGGAATACCCATCATACAACTCACAGACCATATGAAACCCAAGAAGAAAGAATACCGCGCCAAAGTTTAGATGCTACAGCTCTGCTCCTTTCTTTTTGCAGCAAATACTTTAAATCTAGCCCCTGGGTATGTCATCTATATGTGAGAGTGCTAAAAAAAAATTCCACTACTTGCTTTAACTTTAAATGTATTTCTCTTTAATCATACTTTTAATGAAAACCAAGATCCTATCTAAAGGATTTGTATCGTGGAATATGTAAAAGTTGGTTAAGTATTTAAATTTTAGAGCTCACTTTTCTACCACTGTGCTGATAAAATATTTAAACAAAATGAAAACAGCACCACTGCGGAGAGAGAAAGGATAAGGAGGCACAAGTTGGCACCATTAGCTCTCAATGCTTTGTTGGACATTTTGTTGTCTCAGTTAACAATAGTGTGAAATGAATCTGGGCTGTTTGTATTGAGAACAGAAACATGCATAGTCCATGTACTGTTAGACCCAACCTTTCATTCTTCTCATCACATCTCAGGATCTTTATGTTGACTCAACTATGCAAGGAACCCAACCATCCATTATAGTCTTTCATTATAGTTCTTAATGATCACAAAAAACAAAATCTAGGAAAGGAAGCATGATTCCTATAGTGTCAGGTTAGAAGCACATGAACAAATCTCCAAACTACAAATATGCACAAGGCAAGTGCCTGTGACATGAGGACCCTCACTAAAGAGAGCACCATTGAGGAAGAGGGATTAAGAAGCAAAACATGACACTTGATCACTTATGCTCCTGGTGAGCACTGGAGCTCCATTAGGTTTGGTATGACGGGAGCCCCCCTTACCAGCCACTGACAACTCACATTCAAGGTCCTTTATTGAATCCCAACTGTTCCAAATGCTACAGCAGTGAAAGCCAAATTTTCACTCTTAAAGTGAGGTTTGAAATATGGCTTTTAACCAGAGGCAAATTAATCCCATTAAAAAGTTGTAGTTTTCTTTAGCCTTATCTATAATATAATGAGCCAGGCTCGACTGCCAACTGCTCATTATAATTATTGGGACTTTATTGAGGTTAACGGCTTTGCTTCAGGTTTCCAAATTCCCTAATTTCAGTTGCTGTGATTCTCTGCACAGAATAATTGTTTCAGATGACAGTATGTTTAATATGACTCTACAAGGACCTAGGACTTGTAAATAAATTGTAGTTTATTACATATGGAACTGACTTAAGGATAAATTTGAAATACACCCATGCTTGTTTTTAGTTTGGTCTGTGTTAATGCAATCTAATCAATTCTTGTGCTTTTCTGATTTCTGAAACTATACTATTACCTGTTCAGGACATGGACTAATGGCATCCTCTGTATTTGGATGAATAGCTCATACATATTGATGTTATTAAAATGTAAATATCATGATAATATGATAACATAGCTCTTTAATTTTTGATTGTATGAGAATTTTATACATGTACATGATGTGTTTTAATCAAAACCCTCCACCAACCCCCCTTCCCAATTCTTTTTCCACTACAGCTACTTTCCCTTCCTGACTTCATGAACTTCATTTTTTAATACCCTGAGCCTACTGAGTGCTGCCTTTATAGACATAGGTGTTGGACCAAGGATTGGAAAACATGTGTCCTCTCTAGGAACACATCCCTGATGAAGACTGACATGCACTATCCACTGCCACTGGCTCCACTGCTTGGAATAAGCTTTCAAGAGCCATGTTGTCACAGCTTCTATAACTTAATGTGTGCAAACATCCTGTCACCTTCACTATTCGTTCATTGTGGAAGTCTATTCCCTCTGGTTCTTACTTTCTTTCAGTTCCGTCTTTCTTGGTGATCCCTGAGTCTTGATACAGGGGTGTGATACAGATGTCACACACAGACCTGTGTACTTCACAGTCTTATTCTCTGCACATTTCCTGACCAATTGTGAGTTTCTATATTAATTGCCATTCTACTATAGAAAAGATTCTCTGATGAGGTTTGAAAGATGCTTATGCTATGGGAATAATGATAGGAACTTGGTGACCTACTTGTTTCTATATCCAGTTATTAGAATGAAAGTATTAGGTACCCCCCCTACACACACTTTGACTTTGGAAACCACAAGGTTTGGGCCAGTTAAAGGTTCCAGGTATGCATTCCTTTCAAAACCAGGAATCAGCAAGTACCCTTCATAACATTCAAGTCATTAAACTTGAAGAAGGCAAGCTGGTGTCTACAAAAAGACTTTGCCCCTACTTTCTAGAGTATTTGTGATAGGAAGGTACTTTGCATGCTGTCGAAGGAAAAATGTAAATACTAACACAGACACAAATTCTTTGATCTACAGTGGTCTCCTGCCTACAAGATATGTAAGTGCAATGGGGGCACCAAGCATGTGGTAGTAACAAACCAATATCTGATTTTACCTATGGCCCACTCCACCAGATGGAAACCATGCCCATCACTGCTGAGGGATGAATAATCTGAGACTAAATAATCTGATAGAGTTAAACTAAATACTACTGTTCTATTAAAATGCAATAGCAATAAAATGACTCCTAATGGTATCCTACTGTACTTGCACCTCAGTGTCTTACTTATCATCAGAGAAGCTTCCTCCTGTAGCAGCTGCAGACAAATGCAGAGACCCATAGTGAGACATTAACTAGAGAGTGTTGGATTTTGAACACTTACCCTTAAACCTCTTTAGGGGTAACTCAACTAAATCCCACTAGTCAGGCTCAGGGAACCCTTTGAAAGAGGAGATGGAAAAAGTATAATAGGCAGAAAGGATGAAAGATCACCAAGGAAACAAATGCCCTACAAATCAACAGGCTATGCATTCACAGAGACTGAGGAAACATGCACAGGGCCTGCACATGGGTCTGCACCACATAGGGCCCTAGAACAGAAAGGAGAAGAAGACATATGCCCCGTCCTCAATTCAGAAACTATCTCCAGTTGATAATCACTGGCAAATAAAAATTTTGTTCCATCAAGGGAGTCTTTCTCGGAAAACCAACTCCTCTTTCAGAGTAAGCTGCAAGGCCAGTAGGAGAAGGCTGATGGAGAACAACCTCAGGGGTGACTTTGAAGGCTCTCTGACATGCTATATCATGTCAGGACTTGGAAGAAAATCTTAATCTTAATTTTAATGTTCATGTTTTCTTTTTACCACACAGGTCCTTTGGGTATAATTATGCCTTCTGGTTTAGTGGTTTTTGTGGATTCCTGTGTGAGGGAATGAGTAGGTCTTTCTTTTCTGTGTTTTTTCCATGGATTCTTTTCCTTGTGTTGGTTTGTTTTGTGGTATTCCAGTTTGTTTGTTTTAGTCATATCATATCATATCACATCACATCACATCACATCACATCACATCACATCACATCATATCATATCATATCTCAATATCACTACCCCTTAGAAGACTTCATTTTCTAGAGAAAGAGAAGATAGATCTGGGTAGGAGGGGATGTTTGGAGATCCTGAGAGTAGTAAATGTAGGGGAGATATAATTGGGAGATAACACTGAGGAATAAATTCCCTTTTCAATAAAAGGATAAAACAAAAAGAAGCACACCCCTCTCAGACATTGAATATTATTATTTGATAGACTTGGTACCCAAAGAGGTATTGACAACCTATTTTAGGTAGGGTACCTCCACTTGAACTCCTTCTGTGTATACATATGTGTGTATTTTAGGAATTAATAAGTACAATATAGATCAGTTCTTTGAGATTTAATGTGACTTCACATGAAAACAATTATGTTCAGAAATATATTGATGCTTCTAATTTCTAGTTTGTCAAATTATACCACGGAGAATAGACAAAAATAAAAGAAGTAAAGTTTTAAAATGAAATCGAGGACAAACTTACTTATTTAAAGAAAATTGTGTACAAAACTCACAGTGTGTTTTAAGCACAATGATTTATTCACTAAATAAGAACTGTCTTTCCAGCCAGGCAGTGGTGGCACATGCCTTTAATCTTAGCACTTGGGAGACTTGGGAGGCAGAGGCAGGCAGATTTCTGAGTTTGAGGCCAGCCTGGCCTACAGAGCAAGTTCCAGGACAGCCAGGGCTACACAGAGAAACCCTGTCTTGAAGAAAAACAAGAAAGAAAGAAAGAAAGAAAGAAAGAAAGAAAGAAAGAAAGAAAGAAAGAAAGAAAGAAAGAAAGAAAGAAAGAAAGAAAGAAAGTAGGAAAGAAAGAAAGAAAGAAAGAAAGGAAGGAAGGAAGGAAGGAAGGAAGGAAGGAAGGAAGGAAGAAAGAAAGAAAGAAAGAAAGAAAGAAAGAAAGAAAGAAAGAAAGAAAGAAAGAAAGAAAGAAAGAGAAAGAAAAGAATTGTTTTTCCTAATGATTCAGGTCTCTAATTCAAGATGCTAGAGATTCTGAGGTCTCAGAGTTGACAATTAAAGGCTTTCATGAAGTTAGTTCATAGTCAGTCTTAGCAACACAGAATAAATGCAAAGGGCTGGAGAGATGGGTTCATAAGCAGTTCATCAAAGTACGTGCCTGGCAAGCATGTGAACATGAGTTCAAATATCCAGAACGCCCATGAAGCTGGGCAAGGTGTCATGTTCCTGTATTCACAGGCTCACAGAACCAGAAGGAAGATAAGGACAGAAAAATTTCTGGAATCTCCAGGGATAACTAGCCTGGTGGTGACACAAGACCCTCTTTCGGACAAGAATGAAGTTGAAAGCTGCACCCATGTCTATTTTCTAGTCTTTATCCTAATACTATGATATTGCAGTGCCTGCACGTGGCTTCAGTCATCTTTGCTAATAAAAACTTAGTAAACATTTATTAGACACTAAACTAATGGAAGCCTTACTTTTAAAACTAAAATTAAAATTTCAAAATAAATAATAAGCTAATCTGTTTTCACAGTTTCCAGATTTGTCTTCTAAATATGTTTTTCCAAAAGATAAAAATTATTGAAACTCCACAGGCAGGCAAGTAAATTAAAGTCGGGGGCCATGAAAACAACTTGTTCATGCTGTAAACATAAACCATTTATGTCACGAGAGTAGTTCTTTTAAAGGCATCTTTCTTTCAAAATGTATTGCTTTATAGGAAACTAACGAGGAACAAATTATTACCCTGACATGCTGAACTCTATGATTGGTTTCTACTCCTCATCTTTAACATAGTGGTTTGACATGTGGGGTTGAGATCATCCTAGCAATCAGGACTACCTTAATTAAAACGAAAAGTTCACTGCTAAATTTTAAGTATGCAGATTTGTTCTTTTCTTTCTTTCTTTCTTTCTTTCTTTCTTTCTTTCTTTCTTTCTTTCTTTCTTTCTTTCTTTCTTTCTTTCTTTCTTCTTTCTTCTCTTTCTTTCTTTCTTTCTTCTTTCTTCTTTCTTTCTTCTTTCTTCTCTTCTCTTTCTTTCTTTCTTTCTTTCTTTCTTTCTTTCTTTCTTTCTTTCTTTCTTTCTTTCTTTCTTTCTTTCTTTCTTTCTTCCCTTCCTTTTCCTCTCCTTCCCTGCCTGCCTTTCATCTTTTCTAGATTTATTATTTATTTGTTTAGATGTATGTATGTATGTTTGTTTGTATGTATGCATGCAGGTATGTGCATACAGGTACCCATGTATGCCATGCTACTTTAGACTTTATAACCCCTGGAATAAGAATTACATGTTGTAGTGAACTACTTGACAGATGTTGAGAATAGAATTCTAGTCCTCGATGAGCACCATTGTGCTCTTCACTATTGTAATTCCCTACCCCCTCTGTTTTGTTACCAGCCCAGTTCTTTCTTTCTTTCTTTCTTTCTTTCTTTCTTTCTTTCTTTCTTTCTTTCTTTCTTTCTTTCTTTCTTTCTTTCTTTCTTTCTTTCTTTCTTCTGTCTGTTTTCCTTTCCTTCCTTTTTTCTTTCTTTGTCTCTTCTTTTTTATTATTTATTTATTTATTCATTTATTTATTCATTGGTTGATTGGTTTGATTTGTATATTTGCTTTTAGGGTTTATTCATTTTGAGACATACTTCTTTATGTCATTCAGGCTGGCCTGAAATTCTATGCATCTAAGTCTGGCTTGGAAACTCTAATTCTTCCTCACTCCTTCCAAATGCTGCAATTATGGGAATGTACCACAACTCCTGGCTCTAATTTTTTAAAAACAAAGTTCAACAAACAGAACCTTAGCTGATTTAGATGTTTTCTATATCCCACAGAACTACAACCTGCAAGAGTCTCTGCAAATTTCGCAGGTACAGATCAATGAGGCTTAGGGAGCAAGAAGGCTGATCTTGCCCCAGGACCACCTCCACATCCAATGCTGGTTTAAACTGGAAGAGTTGGCATCTGAGTTGTTTATTTAAGGCATATTTAACCACAGCATGATCTGGTGAAATTTATTCTTGGCATAACTAACTCAATTGCATGAGAACAACAAAGCATACCTGAATTCTTTTGTGGACCAAAGTCAACTAAAAGAACAGATCAGTTATTATTACATAGAAACTGTAAATTACACATGACACCTTATATACAGACAGGTTCTATTGACTGACTGGAAAATAACCAAACAATTTTATGAGCAGGATCTGGAGGATGGTTGGTAACCAGAAAGTCTTAGGCCACAGGGGCTTGAGTACAAAGGTCACCAGGCTGGAAAACATGGTCATACTAGCCTTCTGGGAGAAAAACAGATATTTAGTTCCTTGAAGGACTGAATCTGAATCTGGTGTGCTTAACATTCTAGGTGCCTCTAGTATATGTCTATGAGGACAAAGACCTCTATACCTTCTCTAATATCTCAAGTGCCTGAAAAGTGTAAATATAATAAACATCAAAACCAATTAGTGGTACATATTCAATGCTTCAGAATACCATATAAAATAAAATTAACTAGAAAAGTTATTCTAGACATGGTTCAGCATGGAAAACTACTGTAATGCTTGATATCATCAGTTACTAAATGTGAAATTGTGTTTCTTGTGCTCCTAAAAATTGAGCCCTCCTCAAGGTAGCTTAGGCAATTCAAAGAAAGTTATTTTGTATTGATGGCATTCAGACTGATGTTTACACATAATTCTTCAGTGATCCCAGAGGAGAGATGTGAGTGGTACTGGCAAAGTGTAAGGCAGTTTGGTTGTTCCTCTCCAAATGGGTCACTTATCAAGTGAGTTTAGATACTTTATAGAAAGGCAGTTTTAGCTGGCATTGATGGCATTCTAACTGGCGTTTATATACAGCTCTTCATTGGTCCCACAATAGAGATGTGAGTGATGTTTGCAAGGTAGAGGGAAGCTTTCTTTTTGCAAGCCCATCTCCATACAACTCTATTCCTCATACTGATTTCTGGATGCACAGAACTAGGGTTTGGGACTTTTGCGAAGAAACATGGATTGGTTGGCTGAATCGCCTATCGCCTACATGTTTTTTTTTTTTTTGTTTTTTTTGTTTTTTTTTGGAAGATTACTAGATAATCAGGAGAAAGAGTTCTCAGAGGGACACGTCAGGAAAATACTGATGTGTCAGAAATTGTTTGATTCTTCACTGCATGAGCTCCCTCTGACCTCATGAGATTTCATCTTCCTTGTTTTGCACTTCTTTCCTTCGTTTTACTAGTAGGACACTTGAAATTCATATTTTAAAACATACTGATTGAGCATAGCCCAGTAACCACTACTTACTGATATAATGTATTATTTCACCCCACATATTTTCATCATAATTAGTATTTACAAAAATGAGGAAAGGAATGTGTATTTTATGAGGAATTTTTATAGCATTTGAAAATATGTAAAATATTTTATTTGAATAAACATTTCATACAATATATTCTGTTACTATTCCCTTTTCTCCAATTCCTCCCAGATCCTTCCCACATACTCTTGAGAAAACAAATGGAAAAACATAAAAGCAACCAACTCCCCCCAAAAAGAAACAGAGAAATATGCTTGAATAATTAAATTCTAGTTTAAAAACTGATCAGAATTCCTGCTCTGAGACTAGATAATACCTTTTCTGCACACCATCAGCATGATCTTGGCCTACTTAATCACAGTTTTTCTGTCCATTTGTTTCTGTGTCTGTCCATTCTTCATTCTCTTCTCCTAGTCAGGTTTTCAGAACCAAGCTGTAATAGAGATATAATACATCCTCTAGAACTCAAGCTGAAAGTCAATATCATTAAAGAAAAGGTATTCATGTAAGTTATGATTATGTGACAAGGACTCTGCCTTTTAGCATGGATCATCCTGGATGATGTAGACTTTCATAGGAATGAGTTCCTAATATTAAGGCTGCTCAGTCAAGGTCTCTTGGTCTTACAAAGCCATTCCAATCCATCATGTAACCTGAAAGTCTCCATCAGATGTTACTCTCAGCATTCCTTAGGTGCCTATAGCTCTGTCTGTACGTTTCCACCCATGACCACTGGGCTTTGGAAACACTGGATACCTCTGTTGCCTTCTGGAACAAGACTAGAATACCTATAAATGATGTAGGACATCTTTGATACTCTGCTGTGTACCTCTGTTATTGCATGGTGCTTCATGATTTTTACAAGAATGCCAGCCATACTGGAATTCAAGGACACATTGTGTGATGACCATATGGATTTTCATCTTGATTTGATTGAGAAATAGAAAATTGGTAAGATCTATTTCTGGATAAATCTTTGAGATTTTGTAGAGATGACTGCCATGTATGTCAGTGAACTTAGTGCAAAGAGCCCATGACCACAGTGACACCATCCTGTGCTGAAAGCCAAGACTGAGTAAAAAATCAGCATGGAAATGTTCATCCATAGACCACTGTTTTGTCCTGATCTCAAAGTCCCCACAGACCACCAGAGAACATCAAGAGTCTAACACATGCAAAAGCAAAGTCTTTATTCAAGTGTGATCTCAGAACCCCCAACCTGTCCAGTACAGTGGAATGTGTGGAAAGTGCTGAATTGGTAATTGTCTTTTATCATGGTATCAGCATGAGGGACTTTCCAAATTGACAATGACATGACTGGTTGATATTTGCTTGGTGACTTCTATTGGCGAGTAATGGTATGGTGAGTATTGGTTCAACTTGCTATGAACAATGGTTTCTAGCTTAATCAATCTACTTGGTCGTTGCTAGGAGTGGAGTGGCTATTTGCCAAGGGGCGTTATTATTGTTACTAGAGTGGCATGGCTTCTGGAACAAGTTGGGGTTTTTTCAATAACTGGGTTTATTCAGAGGGCAAATTAATCATAAAATGATGTTTGTAGTGTCAGGTTGGGCCCTTTACCACCAATGGTCTTTCTTGAGCAGGTATGATTTATGCTACCCTGCTACCCAGGAGGACCTTTCCTTGAAACTTTAAATCTGGACTGCTATCAATACCTTTCTAGGACATATCTAGTCCTTCAGTTTCCCTTCTTCAGTGATCCATTTTCTTGAGCTGAGCAGTTATTTGGTCTTTTGTTTTTTTCAACATGTAGGTAGCTACAGTGGCACCATTTTATATTTATATGAGCCACACCAACAGAATTACCTTTTATAATTATTTATACACTTTATTGGACCTTTTTCTTAGAAGAACCCTGCATGCACATTTTTTTTAACTTACTGAAAATCTGTGGCCATCCTCTTTCCAAAGAAGATCACAGAGGACAGAGGCTACAACATCAAAATGTGGGCATGAGGAGAAAGACCCAACCACAACAAGTTCATGACGTAGAGATATCCATAGAGAGAGGAGAAGAAGTGTTGAGAATAAGATATGACCAAAGTCCTAAGGATTAATTTTTATGCTAAAGAAGATAAAGAATAGTGAAACAAATCAAAGATCAGTGTAGAGAAATTCTAAATGAAAATGTTAGGTCTAATTGTGTCTCTACCTCAGAATCCCCAGCCCTCCTGTGAAAGGGGTTCCTGGGGCTTATAAATACAAGCTTTATATTATAGGATATTCATATTTCATCTGAAAGTTTAGGACTAAAATTCTTTCAGATTTAAAATCATTTTTTTTCAAAATTAAATAACTTAAGCACATACATAGTAAAATACAGGATAGGATGCAAGTCTAAACAAAAAATCATTTATGTTTCATATATATATATATATAGTGTACACATCACCTGAAGGTGATCATAAGATACATAGTGCCCCTGTACTGCAGTTTTGCCCATCATGTTTCTTCCCTACCGGCAATCTGAGGAATTCTCATGACCATTTGATTCTACTACTCCAGTACCATCTATCCTAAAGCAAGGATCATCATCTTTATCTGACTGGCCAGCTCTGCCAGGTTCTATACACAGTCTCTGACTCTGCCACATAATTTAATCTGGAGAGCAACCTGAAATCCAAGGCAACTCCAATTCCTAGATGTCCATTAATATTAATAACTGTACTCAGGATAGGTTCCACCTTATCTCCTTCATGAGGTGCTTGTACTGAGAAATAGGCCAGCTATTGAGTATCCCTCAGGGTTCATGTTGTTGTGATGAAATGGGAAAGAGTGGTAAAACAAACTGTGATTTCTTTCGAAGATGGCAGCTTATGGCTGAGTGGCCATAGAACAAAAGGATGACTGTGGGTTCTTGGCAATACAATTGCTCTTGTCTTAAATAGTAGTCATGGGTGCCATTTGCCACAAAGGGGGCCTGAAAAAGGAACTCCCACAAAGTCACATGGAATTAGGGCCATAGTGGGCCTTTGGTTGGGGTTAGAATAATAGAGAGGAAGAATGCAGGATCTGACCATAAGCAGCCTTACAACTGGGAAAGACAAGGCTTATCTAGGCCAAGATTGCTAGAAATGCAAGCAAAGTTATTTATACTGGATTCGGGATGAATAACCAAAATCTAATTAACAACAAAAAGGGGACATATTTAGCTAGATAATATGATGAGGTCATAGTAAAGGCCCAGTGTGTGGAAAAAGAAAAGGACTGTACCAGACCACAAATAGTTATTGGTAAGGAAAAGTAGCACCTAATAGTATATACATCTCCTGTCCCAAGGATAATTACACATGCCTACACAGGAGACAGTCTCCAGTGACTTAGATATGCTCCCAGGATGGAAGATCCAGCAATATGTATAGCTCTTAGATTTGTGGAAAACAAAACAAAACAAAACAAAAAACAAAACCAACCAAAACAAAAAACTCTTCCATACTCCAGTTTCACTAGTTGTGCTAAGAATGACCATGACAAGGTCCAGGGCCACCAATGCCTCTGTGATAAGCGTCCAACAGTTCACGATAGCCAGCTCTCTCTACTCAGATCAAGAAAACTTAACTCTTGTTTAGGGAAGCATAATGACTCTTTTTTTCATGTAGATTTTTTTATTTTCTATATTATTTGTTTACATTCCAAATGCTTTCCTCTTTCCCCATTCCTCCCTCCCCATTGTCCCATAAGCCCTCTTCTCTCCACCTATTCCCGATTCACCCCCTCCCATTTCTCTGTCCTGGTATTCCTATAAGATGCTGGATCAATCCTTTCCAGGACCATGGCCCTCTCCTTCCTTCTTCTTGGGAATCATTTGATATACTAATTGTGTCTTGGGTATTCAGAGCTTCTGGGCTAACTAATATCCACTTATCAGTGATTGGATTCCATGTGCATTATTTTCTGATTGGGTTACTTCACTTAGAATCAAATTGCATTCTTCTGCATGCTGACCTCCAGTTGAACCAGCACATTTGTTGTAAATGCTATCTTTTTTCCACTGGATGTTTTCAGTTCCTTTGTCGAATATCAAGTGACCATAGGTGTGTGGGTTCATTTCTGGGTCTTCAATCCTATTCCATTGATCCACCTGCCTGTCACTGTACCAATACCATGCAATTTTTTTCTTTTTTTTATTCGATATATATTTTATTTACATTTCAAATGATTTCCCCTTTTCTAGACCCCCACTCCCTGAAAGTCCCATCAGCCCCCTTCCTTCCCCCTGTTTTCCCACCCAACCCTTCCCACTTCCCTGTTCTGGTTTTGCCCTATACTGCTTCACTGAGTCTTTCCAGAACAAGGGCCACTCCTCTGTTCTTCTTGTACCTCATTTGATGTGTGGATTATGTTTTGGGTAGTCCAGTTTTCTAGGTTAATATCCATGATTGATCTTTTGAGTCTGGGTTATCTCACTTAGTATTATGTTCTCCAGCTCCATCCATTTGCCTAAGAATTTCATGAATTCATTGTTTCTAATGGCTAAATAGTACTCCATTGTATAGATATACCACATTTTTTGCATCCACTCTTCTGTTGAGGGATACCTGGGTTCTTTCCAGCTTCTGGCAATTATAAATAGGGCTGCTATGAACGTAGTAGAACATGTATCCTTATTACATGTTGGGGAATCTTCTGGGTATATGCCCAGGAGTGGTATAGCAGGATCTTCTGGAAGTGAGGTGCCCAGTTTTCTGAGGAACTGCCAGACTGATTTCCAGAGTAGATGTTCCAATTTGCAACCCCACCAGCAGTGGAGGAGTGTTCCTCTTTCTCCACATCCTCGCCAACATCTGCTGTCTCCTGAATTTTTAATCTTAGCCATTCTGACTGGTGTAAGGTGAAATCTCAGGGTGTTTTGATTTGCATTTCCCTAATGACTAATGAAGTTGATCATTTTTTAAGATGCTTCTCCGCCATCCGAAGTTCTTCAGGTGAGAATTCTTTGTTTCACTCTGTACTCCATTTTTAAATAGGGTTATTTGGTTTTCTGGAGTCTAACTTCTTGAGTTCTTTATATATATTGGATATTAGCCCTCTATCTGATGTAGGGTTGGTGAAGATCTTTTCCCAATTTGTTGGTTGCCGAATTTCCTTTTGATGGTGTCCTTTGCCTTACAGAAACTTTGTAATTTTATGAGGTCCCATTTGTCAATTCTTGATCTTAGAGCATATGCTATTGGTGATCTCTTCAGAAACTTCCCCCTGTACCGATGTCCTCAAGGGTCTTCCCCAGTTTCTTTTCTATTAGCTTCAGAGTGTCTGGCGTTATGTGGAGGTCCTTGATCCATTTGGATTTTAGCTTAGTACAAGGAGACAAGCATGGATCAATTCCCATTCTTCTGCATGCTGACCTCCAGTTGAACCAGCACTATTTGTTGAAAAGGCTATCTTTTTTCCATTGGATGTTTTCAGCCCCTTTGTCGAGGATCAAGTGGCCATTGACAGATACCAAATATCAAAATTAAATCAGGACCAAATAGATCATCTAAACAGTCCCATAACCCGTAAAGAAATAGAAGGGGCCATAGAAAGTCTTCCAACACATAAAAGCACAGGACCAGATGGTTTCAATGCAGAATTCTATCAGACCTTCAAAGAAGACCTAACACCAATACTCTTCAAACTATTCCACAAAATAGAAACAGAAGGAACCCTACCCAATTCCTTCTACGAAGCCACAATTACACTGATACCAAAACCACACAAAACTCCAACAAAGAAAGAGAACTTCAGACCAATTTCCCTTATGAACATCGATGCAAAAATACTCAATAAAATTCTTACCAACCGAATCCAAGAACATATCAAAAACGATCATCCACCATGATCAAGTAGGCTTTACCCCAGGGATGCAGGTTTGGTTCATTATACGGAAACCCATCAATACAATCCAATGCATAAACAAACTCAAAGAAAAAAACCACATAGTCATTTCATTGGATGCTGAAAAAGCATTTGACAAAATTCAGCATCCTTTTACGCTTAAAGTTTTGGAAAGAACAGAAATTCAAGGCCCATACCTAAACATAGTAAAAGAAATATACAGCAAACCGGTAGCCAGCATCAAACTAAATGGAGAGAAACTTGAAGCCATCCCACTAAAATCAGGGACTAGACAGGGTTGCCCCCTTTCTCCTTATCTTTTCAATATTGTACTTGAGGTACTAGCTCGGGCAATTAGACAACATAAGGAGGTCAAAGGGATACAAATTGGAAAGGAAGAAGTCAAACTATTATTATTTGCAGATGATATGATAGTCTACCTAAGTAACCCAAAAAACTCCACTAGAGAACTCCTACAGCTGATAAACAACTTCAGCAAAGTGGCAGGTTATAAAATCAACTCAAGCAAATCAGTAGCCTTCCTATACTCAAAGGATAAGCAGGCTGAGAAAGAAATTAGGGAAATGACCCCCTTCACAATAGCCACAAACAGTATAAAGTACCTTGGGGTGACTCTTAACCAAACATGTGAAAGATCTGTATGACAAGAACTTCAAGACTATAAAGAAGGAAATGGAAGAAGACCTCAAAAAATGGAAAAACCTCCCATGCTCATGGATCGGCAGGATTAATATAGTTAAAATGGCCATTTTGCCAAAAACAATATACAGATTCAATGCAATACCCATCAAAATCCCACCTCAATTCTTCACAGAGTTAGAACGAGCAATCCTCAAATTCATCTGGAATAACAAAAAACCCAAGATAGCTAAAACTATTCTCAACAATAAAAGAAATTCTGGGGGTTTCAGTATCCCTGACCTCAAGCAATACTACAGAGTAATAGTGTTAAAAACTACATGGTATTGGTACAGTGACAGGCAGGCAGATCAATGGAACAGGATTGAAGATCCAGAAATAATGACTCTTTATAATGACACAGATTCACTAGTAGCAATGGACCTCTAAAATCCTAGACTTGATTATCAGAGAAAAGAAAGACAAATACATGGTTTTAAAAGATAAATGTTATTTTATACTAATAGTACAAAATGCTAAAATGTTATTAAAAATGATTATGGCTAAATCTATGAATGAGAGCTAAAGGAATACAATGTAGATAATCCTCCAGGAGTATCAACACGTTCCTTCAGGACAGACTCATAATCTATTAATGAAGGTGGAGAGGAAAGCATGTAGTAGAAAATGGTAGGAAACAAGATACTGATTTATTGGTTCTGTTAGTGGTTTACTTAAAGCATTGCTTACATATCTATTTGCCAAGCATGAATTAACTTGCCACCTGGAACAGAATGACCTGGAGAAATAGCTGAGACAATGGATCATTGCCCTTAACAACCTGCAGACTATCATCTATGTTCTGTAAAACCTTGCTTGCTTCTCCACCCCACCTTGTGGTTTTAGAAAATAAAATGAAAATACCAACAAGACTGGCCTAAAGCAACTGAAATGGAAGCCTTTCAAAAGCTGGCCCGATTTTGGTCCACCGGTGACATCTCCTCCCTTCTACTCTCATTGGTGTCAGAGTACTCACTATAGAAAGATTCACACAACAATTAAAATTCATCATTTTAGGTCAAACATGCAATGTTCCCTTGTGCATCACGTTGGGGTTCATTGTGGAGAGCCTTATTGGGGTGGCGTGCTGCCGGGCAGTAGCCTGACATTGAGCAAGGACAAGGGCTCCAGCAGGAATCTGACATTAAGGCATAATAAGGAAGTCGGTTACAGCAGAAGCAAGCTTCAGGCAAGATTTGGGGCTTAAACAAGGAAGCAGGCTCAGGTATTTTGGTCATCCTTACACACCTTTGGAAATAACTGTCACTGAAGTGATGTGGGACTTTGCTTACTGCCTTGACAATTTTGTGTTTACTGTCTTGCTTATTCCTCATTGAACTACTTTTGACCTTAATTCCTGCATGTAATTAAATCGATATAGAAATGGCTTGAGAATTATTAAACCCTCCCTTCAGTCTCAGAATTGACTGGGGTCATGCTGCAGTTTTGTCTCATTGTCTCTTTCTTTTCAATCCTCACTTCTGCACTGGAGAACCTGTTGACTCACTGAGCAGGCTTGGTCAATTCATAATATTTCAGATCTTGTAGCTTTTCCAATTTTGGCATCTCAAGGATGGGATGTTCAACTTGCATTTTGTTTTAACAGACTGAGTGAATTTTTTTAATTTTTGTATTTATTTTTACTAAGATACCACAATTGCTTGAAGAATTGAAACATTTTTATGGTGACCAACCTTATTTTTTTATTAGATATTTTCTTTATTTACATTTCAAATGTTATCCTCTTTCCTCCTTTCCCCTCTGAAAATGCCCTATCCTATTCCTCCTTCCCTTGCTCACTAACCCACCCTGACCTGGAATTCCCCTACCCTGGGGTAATGAGCCTTCATGGAACCAAGGGCCTCTCCTCTCATTGATATCCTACCAGGCCACCCTCTGCTAACCATGTGGCTGGAGCCATGGGTCCCTCCATGATTACTCTTTGGTTGATGGTTACATCCCTGGGAGCTTTGGAAGTACTGGTTGGTTCATACTGTTGTTCCTTCTATGGGGCTGTAAACCCCTTCAGCTCCTGAAGGGGCTGAGTGAATTATAAAGGAATGTTTTAAAAGTATAATGTCAAGGTAATTGGAAATGATTGAATGGTTTCAAATAATGGAATCACATGTTCTGACTAAAGCTTAATTGGTTTCAGCTTTTAACAACAAGAAAAGGATTGAGGAAAGACAAGCATAAAATAATGGAGGCACTCCTCTTTCTACGAGCTAATGGTGGTATAAATTGAAGCAGAGGTTATGGCTCAGGTGGAGAAAATAAAGGTGTTAACACTGAATTCAGAAATGAAATTACAAGGAACTGTTTTTGCATAGGATAGCAGGGGCCTGAGATCAAGATAGTCATCAACTCATTTCTCCATGGAAGGTCTTGAGGCCCAACACTGTGACACATAAGATAGAAGTCAACACAACACTTAAATTGTCGGCTATTAGTCAGCACAAACTGTGTATCAGATACCTGTCAGTTATCACAATATAAATGTCAAGTAACCATCATTATCATAATGAATAGCATAATTACCTTTTTATGTTTGGGACATTGATCTTGAATGTACACATATGTGAGGAAATTACCTATGTATGTATGTCACCTAGTGAAGCAGAAATGATTAAGAATTTTGTTTGTTTGTTGAGACTTGGAGTTAATTGATCCAGTTTATTTCTTTCTACAAAGAAACAAATCTTCCATAAAAGCTATTATGTCTTCTGAATTTTTTACATTGTTGTTTATTTTAAAAAACATATTCTAAGTATTGAAACATAAGATCTAACAACTGAAACAACTCAGAACTGGGAACTAACCACAGAGAGGAACATTGTTAGATGTTAGGCAGGTGAGAGCTGCTTCCTTTCCCACAGTGAGTACTGGGCAAGATGCTCTTGTCACTCCTTTGTATCTTGCTTGAGTGGACCTCAAGTAGCAGACATTTGAATCTTCAACTGCTGCTCAGCGCTTGCACCTTAAATGACCTTAGATGACTACCATAAGTGACAAGGAGAGACAAAGTCAGGATATGAGAAAACAGTGCAAAGGACAAGGAAATTTTTATGAAACATCATAAAATTTGTTTGGGGTTTATATATTTTAGGTCATAATGTGTCCACTTATGAAAGAAATTTAGTTTTTATATTCTCTACTGTGCTTGAGACATTCAGCTAGTGTGGAAAATAATTCAAATGAATGATTTAGTTCTCTGGGATGGCTGGAGAATGAGAGGAGGGGAAATGGTCTTTTAATGACTCTAGAAATGATCAGAGGTGAAGGGTGTCAAATATAGAAAAGTAATATGTTGTTGATAGCTGTTCTTGCTTGTCAACTGGACCATAGCTTGATTCTACTAAAATCCTAGCCTGTGGGCACACCTGTGAGAGATTTTTCTTTATCAAATCATCATTTGAAGAAGGAAAGCCTACCTTCAAACAGGAAATTTGAAGTGGGAAGGTGAACTCTTCATCTGGACCACACCTAATAGTTGAAGGATTTGGGAGAAGGAAGAGTTTGCTCTTTTTCTGCTTATTCTCACTGGTAACTGCATTCTCTCGCTGGTATTACAACCTCATTATTCAGGATTCCAGCCTATGCTGAAGGCCATCTGCATCATGCAGCCTGCTGAACTGAACAAATACTGGATTCTTGGACTTTTTATTGGTAGAGAGCTATTGTTGGACTATCTGAGCCACAGCTTGTAAGCTACTCTAATAAATCAAATATATATATGCTTGTGTGTGTGTACACATACTTTTTTATGGTGTGTATAGTTATCTTATATAATAAATTTACATAATTAATATAATGTATAAACAAATGTGTCAGTTCTGTTCTTCTATAGAACCCTGCCTAATACAGAAGTTGATAGCAGAATGGTTCTAGAACAACAGGGAGTGAGATTGTAAAACTTCGCAGACTATAGAAACCACTGTATCAAAGTAAGGCATTCAATCATTTAGGATAACCATTATATGCTACTAACTCATTTATGTGTTGCAATTATTTCTTTTAAAATGTCAGTTCCCTACTTTTCAACTCTTAATTATGTTTACTTTTTGATTAACTTAATAAGGATAACATTTTAACCTACAAGATGATATTTTGGAGTTTGATGGGATTGATTTCTCTCACTTTTTTGTTTTTTATTGTTATGACTATTTACTATCATCATCATTATGTCACCATATTCTCTGTCTATGTATGATATTGAATTCTCATCAGTTTTGGCTTGGTTTATACCTTCAAGTCATATTTCATTTACTCAGTACTTGTATTTTGCTGCTTTTTAAAAAAGCCCTTCAAGATTCTGATGCTATCTTGGTGCTATCTATTTACCATGGGTATCTTAACCTGCCCCCTTCAGTCTTTCTCCATCCTCACTTTGTATGGGGCAGCTGAGTTTAGCACTAGTTTCTACACTATTTGACATTAAGAAATGGGCAATAAAGGATCAGGTGGATGCTGCTCTGTTTCTCTTCTGGTCTTCAATCCAAACTTGTAGGACACTGGCCTGGGGACCCTTTAGTCTTTAAGCCAAGCCTACCAATTTGTTTCTTGCTATTGCAGGATTCATGCTCTTGTACTTAGCTGCTCTGAGTTCCTGAACTTCTTAGAAACTCTTTTGAGATCCTTTAATATCACACCTCTGCAAACAGTTCACTTGCGAAGGACACCTTCCATGGATTATTTCCTATGATTATTCCTTCTTAAGTATGGAATTCTCTTTTGAAATGGAATGTTAAAGTTCAAGAAGACATACAACATGCAAGGTTCATAAAGTAAACAATAATAGGAAATCTCCTGAAACCTGGACATTTCACAAGGCTCCTATTCAAGGTTATAAAAGCAATAACAATTCCTGGGTTTCAAATACTCTCCAATTGGTTGATCTCTGTTCAAGTCATGCAAGAAGCTCCATTGGATGAAGCTTATGTGAGTCATCATATGAGCTATACTGGACATGCTGGGGTGATACAGTTGTTTTTGACATATGATGGTTCTGTAAGCAATCCCAAACCAATACACCCGCTACTACTCCCACTATATCACTCTAGCTGCAATTAGTTGGTCTGTTTTCAATGCCTTAGATGAAGTCACCAGATGTTTAGTCATGTCTCCCCAGGAAGAATCACATAACACAGTTGGTGCCCAATCAGGGACTGGCAAAACCAAAGGTAAGTTGGAGTGGTTGCTTGACAGCTGCCATGAATGCTGAGGCATGCAAGTCAGTCTAAGTGTGAGGGTGGAGCATCTTAGTGGGTAATCCTGATGATGGCAACCTTTTCCATTGCCAGGAGCCACTCTCACTTTGATCTTCAGCCGCCTTTCATTGTTACTGGTGGGCTCAGCTATTTAGACTCATTTAAGTTGAAAATATACTAGCTCTTGATTTAGCCAAATTAGCTAACCGAAGTAAGTAAGTTAGAACAAACCATGGTTGGGTGGTAGCCTAGCAACATAGCCTGCACTCACCTTCCTTTGATTTTTAGCTAATCAATATCCTGCAGTGGCGGCCAACTTCACTCTAAGGTCCTGAGAACAAGTCAAAGCAAGTCTCCTGAGATAACATCTACATCTAGCTAGCTCCCCTCTATATTGCAGTATGTCTCCTGAGATAATGTCTACACACTGCTTACTCCCGTCTATATTGCAGTGTGTCTCCTGAGATATTGTCTACTCCCTCCCTATATCGTGCTTGTTCCCTTTTATATTCCAGTGTTAGAAAAATAAAAATTGCAGCTTGATCAGAATTACTGTCTTGCTGTTGGTTCTTTGCATCTCTTGTCTCCCATTCTCTCCTAGGTGTCCCTGGGACCCCCATTGACTGTCCTGAGAGTCTGGACATTCCATGAGGTATTAGATGATGAACCTCATTTCTGCAGTGATAGGTATGCCTACAGAGATAAATAACAGAATATGCAAACAAAGCCAGGTCACCTGACAGTGAAATATTCTTGGGCATAGTCCCCAAGGTAGTCCTCTGATTTGGTAGGGGGTAGGTAGTGTGCCTCCTTGATGAATGTGGTTCATTATGTGTTCATGGGGATGTCATCCAAACTGATGATGGACTAGATACTGAAAATATCAGGTATGAAGTAAGTCATAACTAGAGTTATTCATACTACAGTATGAGTACCTTATTTTTGTGCATAAGACATTCAATTGACAATCAACTGTCTTCTGAGAAGGAACTTAAACTTGTTATGCTGGCTAGTCTTATGTCAGCTTGGCATGCAAACTAGAGTTATCCTAAAGGGGATACCTCAATTTAGAAAATAACTCCATAAGGTCTAGCTGTAAGTCATTTTATTAATTAGTGATAGGAGACAGCTACCCCTTTGTGGGTGGTGCCATCACTGGACTGCTAATCCTGAGTTGTATGAGAAAGCCTGAGCAAGTCAGGGGAAGTAAGCCAGTAACCAGCACCCCTCCATGGCCTCTGTCTATATCAGCACCTGCATCCAAATTCATGCCCTGCTTGAGTTCCTGTATTAATGTCCTTTGGTGCTAAACAGCAATATAGAAGTATAAGCCAAATAAACCCGTTCCTCCTCAAATTGGTCATGGTGTTTTATCACAGCAATAGGAAACCTAAAATAGGACATATTCCCACATATGGGAAGAATTACAATGGAAAACAAGATACATGGATGCTGTCTGCTATACTAGTCTCCGATCTGGCAGAAAAGGTGGAAAATAGAGGAAGATGAGGTGAAGGTGTTGGCTGACTTATTTTTCTGAGCTGAGAGTTCAAGGAAAAAAGAGCAAGATAGAAATGTGCTAAGGAGCCCTTCCTGGTATCCAAAAATAGTGAATTATTGAGAAAAATCAAGCAGTAAAAGAGAGGAAAGTGAGGTACAAATGACTAAGGATACATCTATAATATCTATATCTACGTATACATTCATATCTATATCTATCAGTCTACCTACCTATCTGCCTGTTTGATCTTTGATATATAAAGAGAGGTAAAGGAAAGGCATCCACTAAAATGGTCTACCCCAGGAAACAATGATAATAATGAAACACACAGGTGCTGAACCTTTGGCTTTGGTAATAGCATCTCACTCTAATTCTCCATACCCTAAGATGATCAGGTCTAAATCTGATATATTTGTAAATTTCAATATTTATGTTTTAATTTTACTGTGATTTCTGTCCATAATTTAGTAGTTTTGACTGTGTATATCTGTAAGTAATGTGACAAATTTGCTTTGATTTCATTTGTGGTATTGTTACACTGAATTAATATTCTGAGCTGGGTAATCCATTCAGAACACACAGCATTTAAATTCCATTTTCTTATCAAACTTTTCTAGATTTTCTTTCTCTTTGGATAAGTACCATGTTTTTTTATGTTATTTTTCAAGGGGTAAAATTTTTCATGGTTACTGGCCTTCCTACAACTCTGATGTTAGAAATTGAAGCTTTGGGTCAAGACTTCCAGATTCATGAAAAAGTTACAGCTTTTCCTACAAGGTACCTACAGTGATAACCAAACATGTACAGTATCCTTGACCTGTGTTTGTCTTGTGTACAAACAGTTTTGAAGCAGTGAATTATGGAGGCCATACTATCCTGGAGCTGTGTTATTTCACTAAAGGGTTGTTTGAATATTGGTTTTAAAATGTTCATCAGGTCATATTTAAACTTCGAAAGTTCCTTTGTCTTGTGTATCTGGACAATAAACTTATTGAAAAGCTCCAGCAATACATTTTAAAAATATATCCTGATGTTAACATTCTTTTAGAATTATTAAAATTCTCCTTAACACCATTGTCTATTCTTGGGGAATACTGCCTCTTGAAGATGGAAATTTTGAGCTCTCTGCCACAATTCAGCCTCCCAACTTCTGATTCAGCTCCTCCTGTCTGCATCCAGTACTCCCACACTCTCCTCTCCTCTGTGTTTCCTTAATGATTTTTTTCCATGCACATTTTCATGAACTATAACGAAAGGGAATATTAATGAATTCAATGAGATATTAAGGCGTAATTTATCTGTTTCCTTTCCAGCCATTCCATCTTCTGAATCTTCTCTGTCATGCTGGACTTTTCACGTGTGATGAGCTTATAAAAGAAAGGACACACCCTGGAAACAGGCAAGAAATAGCTAATTCTGTAGAGAGCAAAATGTAAAGATTTCACATAAAAGTTATTGAGCTAAAGGAAGCCTTTCTGGTAGAGAATCACTTCTCTCTGAAGAGTGTGATTCTATTTTGCTTACTGAGACATTAAGATTATTTTTAATTTGATTTGCCTATGGAGGGCAGTGCAAAATTTAAACCACTTCAATTTCCTGGTCTTTTCTATTCCTTCTGAAGACTCCCTGGTGGCAGGCTCTTATGCCTTGTTAAACAAGTTAAACCATCTCTGCCTTGAACATTTTCCCTTTATAACTGTTACTCAGCTGGGGCTTACAGAGTTCTCTATTATGCTGTCCCCTTCCTTGGCCACTGTAAATTTGCATTAGTTCAGATGTCTTCTTCTTTTTAAAGAGTGCATGCCCCTTGTCTTTAGCTCTCAAGGAAGCTGTCACATAACACCAGAGGAGTCTGGCAACTTTATATGAAACATATGGTAAGTCCTCCAGACCTACCATCTAGTGGCTAGACTGCAAAGCTATTTCAATGACAGGGGAAATAAGGAGGGAAGTATGGTCTCTCTTTAGAAGGAAAGCAAAACAAAATAAAACTGTTGGAGAGAACTTAGAGAATTAAAGTCCAAAAGGAGAGCTCCTGAGAGCTTGAAAATCTTATTGAAAAGAATAAGTCTAATTCCCATAGAAGCTAGAGCATCTGAAAACTGAGATCACAAGAAGTGGAAGATGCTTTTTACTTTAGGGGTTAAGGTCAAGCAGCTGAGAGAACTTTCAGCAGGCCAAATCTCCCCCATCTCTTCTACACAGGCAATGACAGAGTGCAAAGTTATATACATGGATAAACCATGATTTTCAAAATAATATCTTAGAATCATAATCTTTAATTAAAAGACTGTAGACATCAAACCATTAAAATAATATAAAAAATAAAATATATCTTTATAAAAGATAAAATATTTGTTTTGGCTTCATATTAAAATTATATTTGTCATTAAAGACATATTTTAATGCTACTTTGTTTTTAATATTTGTATCCCATTTGGATAAAATAATGTGATATGAATATATTCTAGAATATTTTAATTGTATCTTAAGACACAAAGTCATATGGTGACTTTGAACAATATCTGCTATGCATTCAAAATTTCTAAAAGTGAATGAAATTTTAAAACATACAAAATATTTATTTAAGGACTGAATAAAGCTATACAAATAGTTTTTAGAATATTTTATAGTTAAATAGCACTATTTAGCTTTCCTGATTGAAATACTAAAAACTTATTGAATTTAAAAATAATAAAATTATATGAAGAAAAGTTAAATTGTCAATCACTCAGCAGAAATTACAAAATACATTATTTTTCATGTAGTTTGGATAGAACTGGAAACAATTATTCTGAATGATGTAATGCAGACCCAGAAAGCAAAATAGCACATATTTTCTCTCATTTGTGAGTTACCTTTGAATCTTTGGATGTATTGGTTTCATATGCAATACCTACAGAGGTAATATAAAGGGACTTTAAAGTGTGGGGAGATAGAACAGACTGGTCTAAAGGAGCTATGGGAATAATAAAACATGAACTGTTAATGGGATAGGGGATGGTAGGGTAGAGGAAAGGAATAGAGGAAGGAATAGCTAACCTTTTGAAAAAGTCATAGGGAGATATATTACTTTTGATGCCTCCTTAAATGTATATACTTATACATACATTAGAAGAGTATTCTTTAGGCATTATGGGACTGTTTAGATGGTCTAGTTGGTCCTGATTTAATTTTGGTATTTGGTATCTGCCAAGGAAATTGTCCATTTCCTCCAGATTCTCCAGTTGTGTTGAGTACAGGCTCTTGTAGTAGGATCTGATGATTTTTTGGATTTCCTCAGTTTCGGTTGTTATATCTCCCTTTTCATTTCTAAGTTTGTTAATTTGGATACTTTCTCTGTGTCCTTTGGTCAGTCTGGCTAAGGGTTTATCTATCTTGTTGATTTTCTCAAAGAACCAGCTCCTGGTTTTGTTGATTTTTTTGTATGGTTCTCTTTGTTTCTACTTGATTGATTTCAGCCCTGAGTTTGATGATTTCCTGCCTTCTACTCCTCCTGGGCGAAATAGCTTCTTTTTGTTCTAGGGCTTTCAGGTGTGTCATTAAGCTGGTAATGTATGCTCTCTCCATTTTCTTTTTGGAGGCACTCAGGGCTATGAGTTTTCCTCTTAGCACTGCTTTCATTGTGTCCCATAGATTTGGGTATGTTGTGTTTTCATTTTCATTATGTTCTAAAAAGTCTTTAATTTCTTTCTTTATTTCTTCCTTGACCAAGGTATCATTGAGTAGAGTATTGTTCAGTTTCCACGTGTATGTGGGTTTTCTGTTGTTTCTGTTGCTATTGAAGACCACTTTTACTCCATAGTGATCAGATAGGAGGCATGGGATTAGTTCGATCTTCTTATATTTGTTGAGGTCTGTCTTGTGACCAATTATATGGTCGATTTTGGAGAAGGTACCATGAGGTGCTGAGAAAAAGGTATATTCTTTTGTTTTAGGATAGAATGTTCTATATATATCTGTTAAATCTAATTGGTCCAAAGCTTCAATTAGTTTCATTGTGTCCCTGTTTAGTTTCTGTTTTCCTGATCAGTCCATTGAGGAAAGTGCAGTGTTGAAGTCACCCACAATTATTGTGTTAGGTGCAATGTATGCTTTTAGTTTTAATAAAGTTTCTTTTACGAAAGAGGGTGCCCTTGCATTTGGGGCATAGATGTTCAGGATTGACAGTTCTTCTTTTTGTATTTTTCCTTTGACCAGCAAGAAGTGTCCCTCAGGGTCCCTTTTGATGACTTTGGGTTGAAAGTCAATTTTATCTGATATTAAAATGGCTACTCCAGCTTGTTTCTGAGACCATTTGCTTGTAAAATTGTCTTCCAGCCTTTTACTCTAAGGTAGTGTTTGTCTTTGACCCTGAGGTGTGTTTCCTGTAAGCAGCAAAATGTAGGGTCCTGTTTACGTATCCAGTCAGTTAGTCTGTGTCTTTTTATTGGGGCATTAAGTTCATTGATGTTAAGAGATACTAAGGAATAGTGATTGTTACTTCCTATCATTTTTGACGTTATTTTTTAAATTTGAATGCTTATCTTCTTTTGGGTTTGATGAAAGGTTACTATCTTGCTTTTTCCAGGGTGAAGTTTCCCTCCTTGTATTGGTGTTGTCCTCCTATTATCCTTTTTAGGGCCGGGTTTGTGGATAGATATTGGGTAAACTTGGTTTTGTCATGAAATATCTTAGTTTCTCCATCTATGGTGATTGAGAGTTTTGCTGGATATAGTAGTTTTGTTTGGCATTTGTGTTCTCTTAGAGTCTGCATGAGATCTGCCCAGGACCTTCTAGCCTTCATAGTCTCAGGTGAAAAGTCTGCTGTGATTCTGATAGGTCTTCCTTTATATGTTACTTGGCCTTTTTCTCTTACTGCCTTTAGTATTCTTTCTTTGTTTAGAACATTTGGTGTTTTGATTATTATGTGACGGGAAGTATTTCTGTTCTGGTCCAGTCTGTTTGGAGTTCTGTAGGCTTCTTGTATATTCATGGGCATCTCTCTCTTTAGGTTAGGGAAGTTTTCTTCCATAATTTTATTGAAGATATTTGCTGGCCCTTTAAGTTGTAAATCTTCACTCTCATCTATGCCTATAATCCTTAGGTTTGGTCTTCTCATTGTGTCCTGGATTTCCTGGATATTTTGGGTTACAAGCTTTTTGCATTTTGCATTTTCTTTAACTGTTGAGTCCATGGTTTCTATGGAATCTTCAGCATCTGAGATTCTTTCTTCTATCTCTTGTATTCTGTTGTTGAAATTTGCATCTCTGTCCCCCGATTTCTTCCCAAGGCTTTCTATCTCCAAAGTTGTCTCCCTTTGAGTTTTCTTAGTTGTTTCTACTTCTGATTTTAGATCCTGGATGGTTTTGTTTAGCTCCTTCACTTGCATGTTTGTGTTTTCCTGGAATTCTTTAAGAGTTTTTTGTGTTTCCTTTTTCATGACCTCAGCCTGTTGACCAAAGTTCTCCTGTATTTCTTTAAGAGATTTTTGTGTTTCGTTTTTCATGACCTCAGCCTGTTGACCAAAGCTCTCCTGTATTTCTTTAAGTGTTTTTTGCATTTCCTCCTTGTTGGCTTTTGTATTCTCCTGGATTCCTTTCAACGATTTTTGTGTTTCCCTTGCAAGGGCTTCTAACTTTTGATCCATTTTCTCCTGAATTTCTTTAAGTATGTCCTTCATGTGTTCCATAATGCCTAAAGAAATTGAAGGAGTCATAGAAAGTCTTCCAACCAAAAAAAGCACAGGACCAGATGGCTTCAGTGCAGAATTCTACCAGACGTTCAAAGAAGAGTTAACACCAATACTCTTCAAACTATTCCACAAA
Organism: Apodemus sylvaticus; assembly: GCF_947179515.1. Lineage (NCBI taxonomy): Eukaryota > Metazoa > Chordata > Mammalia > Rodentia > Muridae > Apodemus > Apodemus sylvaticus. The sequence goes on along the minus strand of NC_067475.1, from coordinate 86,208,086 downwards.
ATAGAAACAGAAGGAATACTACCCAATTCCTTCTACGAAGCCACAATTACGCTGATACCAAAGCCACACAAAGATCCAACAAAGAAAGAGAACTTCAGACCAATTTCCCTTATGAACATAGATGCAAAAATACTCAATAAAATTCTTGCCAACCGAATCCAAGAACACATCAAAACGATCATCCACCACGATCAAGTAGGCTTTATCCCGGGAATGCAGGGTTGGTTCAATATACGGAAATCCATCAATACAATCCACTACATAAACAAACTCAAAGAACAAAACCACATGGTCATTTCATTGGATGCTGAAAAAGCATTTGGCAAAATTCAAGATCCCTTCATGCTTAAAGTCTTGGAGAGAACAGGAATTCAAGGCCAATACCTAAACATAGTAAAAGCAATATACAGCAAACCGGTAGCCAGCATCAAACTAAATGGAGAGAAACTTGAAGCAATCCCACTGAAATCAGGAACCAGACAAGGCTGCCCCCTTTCTCCTTATCTTTTCAATATTGTACTTGAGGTACTAGCTCGGGCAATTCGACAACATAAGGAGGTCAAAGGGATACAAACTGGAAAGGAAGAAGTCAAACTATCATTATTTGCAGACGACATGATCGTCTACCTAAGTGACCCAAAGAACTCCACTAGAGAGCTCCTACAGCTGATAAACAACTTCAGCAAAGTGGCAGGTTATAAAATCAACTCCAGCAAATCAGTGGCCTTCCTATACTCAAAGGATAAGCAGGCTGAGAAAGAAATTAGGGAAATGACCCCCTTCACAATAGCCACAAAAAGTATAAAGTATCTTGGGGTGACTCTTACCAAACATGTGAAAGATCTGTATGACAAGAACTTCAAGACTCTGAAGAAGGAAATGGAAGAAGACCTCAAAAAATGGGAAAACCTCCCATGCTCATGGATCGGTAGAATCAATATAGTTAAAATGGCCATTTTGCCTAAAGCACTATACAGATTCAATGCAATACCCATCAAAATCCCAACACAATTCTTCACAGAGTTAGAAAGAGCAATTATCAAATTCATCTGGAACAACAAAAAACCCAGGATAGCTAAAACTATTCTCAGCAACAAAAGAAAATCTGGGGGAATCAGTATCCCTGACCTCAAGCAATACTACAGAGCAATAGTGTTAAAAACTGCATGGTATTGGTACAGTGACAGGCAGGAGGATCAATGGAACAGGATTGAAGATCCAGAAATGAACCCACACACCTATGGCCACTTGATCCTCGACAAAGAGGCTGAAAACATCCAATGGAAAAAAGATAGCCTTTTCAACAAATGGTGCTGGTTCAACTGGAGGTCAGCATGCAGAAGAATGTGAATTGATCCATCCTTGTCTCCTTGTACTAAGCTCAAATCCAAATGGATCAAGGACCTCCACATAAAGCCAGACACTCTGAAGCTAATAGAAAAGAAACTGGGGAAGACCCTTGAGGGCATCGGTACAGGGAGAAAGTTTCTGAACAGAACACCAATAGCTTATGCTCTAAGAGCAAGAATTGACAAATGGGACCTCATAAGGTTACAGAGTTTCTGTAAGGCAAAGGACACCATCAAGAGGACAGATCGGCAACCAACAAATTGGGAAAAGATCTTCACCAATCCTACATCAGATAGAGGGCTAATATCCAATATATATAAAGAACTCAAGAAGTTAGACTCCAGAAAACCGAACAACCCTATTAAAAAATGGGGTACAGAGTTAAACAAAGAATTCTCACCTGAAGAATTTCGGATGGCAGAGAAGCATCTTAAAAAATGCTCAACTTCATTAGTCATTAGGGAAATGCAAATCAAAACAACCCTAAGATTTCATCTTACACCAGTCAGGATGGCTAAGATTAAAAATTCAGGAGACAGCAGGTGTTGGAGAGGGTGTGGAGAAAGAGGAACACTCCTCCATTGCTGGTGGGGTTGCAAATTGGTACAACCACTCTGGAAATCAGTCTGGCGGTTCCTCCGAAAACTGGGCACCTCACTTCCAGAAGATCCTGCTATACCACTCCTGGGCATATATCCAGAGGATTCCCCACCATGTAATAAGGATACATGCTCTACTATGTTCATAGCAGCCCTATTTATAATTGCCAGATGCTGGAAAGAACCCTGGTATCCCTCAACAGAAGAGTGGATGCAAAAAATGTGGTATATCTACACAATGGAGTACTATTCAGCCATTAGAAACAATGAATTCATGAAATTCTTAGGCAAATGAATGGAGCTAGAGAACATCATACTAAGTGAGGTAACCCAGACTCAAAAGGTGAATCATGGTATGCACTCACTAATAAGTGGTTATTAACCTAGAAAACTGGAATACCCAAAACATAATCCACACATCAAATGACATACAAGAAGAAAGGAGGAGTGGCCCCTGGTTCTGGAAAGACTCAGTGAAACAGTATTCGGCAAAACCAGAACGGGGAAGTGGGAAGGGGTAGGAGGGAGGACAGGGGAAGAGAAGGGGGCTTACGGGACTATCGGGGAGTGGGGGGGCTAGAAAAGGGGAAATCATTTGAAATGTAAATAAATTATATCGAATAAAAAAAAAATCCGCCAAAAAAAAAAAAAGAGTATTCTTGGAGTTAGCCTTTAAAAGTAGTGATAATGCCCTTCCTCGACATGACAGACTATCAAATAAAAGGTCCATTGTCAGAAATAGCTTTTATTTTTTGGAATTATTTGTCAATGAACTCTCATAGACCCTGAAATATTACAAGCCATTGCTTTAATCTTTGTTACCCTCTAGAACTTGATGGTATTTTTGTTGCTGAAGTCCTAGAACTTGATGTTCTCCATACTTGAGCACAAGAATGTGGTGAAGTCAAATTTGCACTGGTATGAAAGTTTATCATTACTGCATAATTTTCATTGTGTTGGAAGGTATTATGAAGGTCACTTGATAGAAAAATAAGAATCAATTTTCTCTAACAGTGAATCCTGAAATCTACAATAGCAACTGGATGGCCTAACAAGATATGTGTACTGGTAGTAAACACCTACTTTTGATTATATTTAATCCCTTCTGAAGATGAAATTATGTGGGCTAAGGACTTATGTCTTTAAAAATCATATGTTTTTAGTAATAACCTGCTATTAGAATTATTTTGCTAAGTAGAAATAGCATTAAAATTACTACTAATAATTTATCATCATGCCCATAAATTACTTTGAACAGAAAAACTTCTTTTGCAGTAGATAATGATTATAATTAGTCTCATAACTGACCAAAAATCAGAGAATATGATTGTGGAATACTTATCTCTAGCCAGTTATCTATTTTATACTTACTCTGCATTAGGCTCTGGGATCATAGAGGAAGAAGGGGGAAAAGATCTTAAGAGTAAGAGGCAGTAGATGTTTACAATAGAGCAACGGTTTCCCATGCAAAGCAGGGCAGTCACACATATTAACTCACAGTGGTTGGTAGAGGATGCACAAGACCTGTGTAATCTTAGGACAGACAACATCCCAGCACAGAGTGGGAAACAAAGCACAAAATTCAACCCATATATAAGAAGTTATTGGGAAGTGGCAGCTGTTGGGAAAGAGTCAGTTTTCTTTAACGTTGTGGCTCTCAAAGATCAGGCTCCAGTGGATATCAATGTACCCAAGAGTTCACAGCCACCACAGATTGCACTTGGTAGAATTTTTAAGACACTTAAGGACATAAAGGTGGCAGGGGAGGAAAGTGGAGAATCTGGGAAAAGCTGGAAAATGGGTGAATATGATAAAGATGCATATCATATTCTCAAATAATTCATAAAAATATTAAACAAAAACTACCACCCAAATATTATATACCCATAAGATTTGGAATGGATGAAACTATATAAAGGTAAATTTAAAGTCCCACCATTAATTCTGCAAAAGTCATAAAAATATATGATTTGGCATAGTTTCTCTTTCTGAAATTTATTGAAGTCATCTTCTGTACACAAAGTTCTACTGTAGTCTATATTATGACAATGCTTAAAGCATGTTTCTTTGATGCTGAATGTTTCATGTACTTCACTATGTTTACAGAATGTGAACATGTAGATGAATCATCAAATATTAGTGTATGAGAAGGAGGTATGAAAGAGGACAAAGAAGATAGTGAAAGAGGAGAGAGGGAGAGAGGAAACGAGAGAGAGAGAAAATGCTATCGCCTAATTCTGTAAATCTATTGTTTTATAAGAAATTGATTTAAAGCATTTTTACATGGATGACTTTCTCCTGAACTGAAATATGTATTTTTCTAGAAGAGATGCCTAGAAATGTTGAAAGTGTGCTAAATACTTTATAGTGTATTTATTTATTTGTTTATTTATTTAAATATTGATTCTTCTCTTATATAATACATCCTGACCATAGTTCCCTTCCCCCATTTCTTGCAGCTTCCCCTACCTCTCCTCTCCCCCAGATCCACTGCTCAGCAGTTTTCTTTCAGAAATGAGCAGCTCTCCAATAGACAATAATCAAACAGGAAAAACTAAACTACGATAAGGCAAGGCAAAAATCTTTTAATATCAGTTTTCTAAAACATTTTGCTGATTCTCCCATTAATGGAAAAAACTATGTCTTACTTTAGGCTTCTTTTTTTTTTTTTAAAGAGGGATCTAGGCTAATGAAATCCTGAGTGATTTCAGACATCCACAATGATGAGAGTCACAGAAAATATCTACATTTGCATTTTACCAATCACAATTTTGCTAAGAACAGGATTTTGAAGGAAGATCTAATGATTCTTTAAATTTCCTCAATGTCTGCTGTATGTCTGTCTTGTCATTTCAGATTTTGGTAATTTGGATACTGTCTCTGTGCCCTCTGGATGGTCTTCCTAAGGGTTTACCCATCTTGTTGATTTTCTCAAAGAATCGGCTCCTGGTTTTGTTGTTTCTTTGTATAGTTCTTTTTGTTTCTACTTGGTTGTTTTCAGTCCTGATTTTCATTATTTCCTGTAGTCTACTCTTCTGGGTGTGTTTGCTGCTTCTTCTTGCTCTTGTTCTTGTTCTTGTTCTTGTTCTTGCTCTTGCTCTTGCTCTTGCTCTTGCTCTTGCTCTTGCTCTTGCTCTTGCTCTTGCTCTTGCTCTTGCTCTTGCTCTTGCTCTTGTTCTTGCTCTTGCTCTTGTCCTTGTCCTTGTCCTTGTCCTTGTTTTGTTCTTGTTCTTCTTCATGTTCTTGGTCTTGTATTTGTTGTTATTGTTGTTCTTGTTTTCCTCCTTCTCCTCCTTCTACTTTTCCTCCTCCTCCTCCTTCTTCATCTATTTTAGAGTATTCATACATACTTTTAAATCATTAGTATGAGAACTCTCCAATTTCTTTATGAAGGCACTTAGTGCCAGGAACTTTCCCATTCACAGTGCTTTCATTGTGTCCCATAAGTTTGGTTATGTTGTGCTCTCATTGTTATTGAATTCTTGAATGTCTTTAATTTATTTCTTTACTTCTCTGACCCAGTGAGTAGTGATCTGAGTTTCCATGGGTATGTAAGTTTTCTGTGGTTTCTGTCATTGTTGAAGTTCAGTTTTAACCCATGGTAATCTAATAAGATGAAAAGGATTATTTCTATCTTGTTGTATCTGTTGAGGCTTGTTTTGTGATTGATTTTATGGTCAGTTTTAGTGATGGTTCCCTGAGGTGCTTAGAAGAAGTTATATTCTATTGCATATGGCTAAAATGTTCTATAGATTATTTTTAGGTCTATTTGAATCGTCACTTTTGTTAATTTAATTATTTACCTGTTTAGTTTCTTTATCAATGATCTATTCATTGGTGAGTGTGGAGTGTTGAAGTTTCCCACTATTAATGCGTGAGGTTTGATGTGTGATTTAAGCATTGGGGGATATGGATCCTGATATGGCCACTTCCTGTACCTAGGAAGGACTCCCAGAGGAGGGATACTGTCATCAACACCAACCTCATGGTCAAGAACCAACCCCTGACACTATTAATAATACGCTGTTATGCTTGCAGACTGGAGCCTAGCATAACTGTCCTATGAGAGACTCTACCCAGCAGCCAACGGAAACAGATACATAGAACTAGAGCAAAACTTTAGCTAGATATCAGGGAGTTCTGTGGAAGATTTGTGGGGAAAACTGAGGGACCTGATGAGGAGGACAGGGACTCCACAGAAAGATCAACAGAGTCAATTAACCTGGACGCTTTTGGACTCCCACAGACTGAACTTCCAACCAAAGAGCATGCATAGGCTGGACCAAGGCCCCCTGAATATGTGTAGCCTGGTCTTCATGTGAAACTAAAGCAGGGTCTGTCCCTGAATCCGATGCCTGCCTGTGGATCCCATTCCACTAGCTGGGCTACCTCTTTTGGCCTCAGTAGGAGGGGATGTGCCTAGACCTGCAGTAACTTCATGTGCAGGGGTGGGTAAGAAGATCCAGGCGCCCTCCACTTTCTCAGAGGAGAAAGGGAGGGAAAAAGAACAGAAGAATCTGTGTAAGGGGTTAACAGAAAGAAAGGAGGACTGATATTGGCATGTACAGTGAATAAGCAAATAAATTGATACAAATAAAAATAAAATAAATTCTAGTAACGTATAAAATATACAACTGTAGACCAATTTGCCTGCCTTCTGATTTTACAGTAGCTTTTCTTGATTTATTTGCTTGTTTTTGCAGTTTGTCTATGAATCATACCTGCCTTACATCATTATGATTTTTAAATTCTGTATTTTTTAAAGTAAGCAAGAATCAAAGACATTCAGGAAGCAGTCTGATTGCTGAATCCTTCTGACCTTTTAAGAAAGCTTTCCTGTCTATGTACTTTTCCAAATCTAATTTAACATGAACTCTTTTTAGGTTTACTTTTACTCTTTTCAGTGGATACATTTAAGCACTTGTGGAAAGAGAAATCCTCTCTTTTGATCTTCAGTTTATTGATTTGAGGATTGTTTAGATAAAAAGGAAGCAAAACTGGAAAATAAATAAAGGAATTGTAAGAATACTATTTGTTGGGAACCATTAAAATTCTTCATACACATCACTTCATTTTTTTGTGTGTGTTGTCAATATATTTTGAGGCATATAATATTCCCACTTTCTTATGACTTAATATTAGGTTCTGAACATTTAAATACTTTTTCCAAAAGAAAAATAATGAAAATTATCTGAATAGAGGTGAAATGTTAGGTGAGATTGATGAGAAAAAGTAAGAAATGCTCCCATGTTTTTTAATCGGTTAGAATATATTGAAAACACAAAGCTGTATTGAAGGTAAATTATCTTTTGGCCTTTACACCTCTGTGTGTGAAAGTCTGGCAGAACTCTAGACTAGAACCCAAGGACTAGCTTCACAAGTTCACAATGATACAACAACACTTTTATGCAATTGGCTGTCTACAACATTTTATCCTTTGCAGTAGATCGAATCAAGCCCCAAATGCCATTTCATATCACTTCTGTTCCTTTGTAAGATCCAACCAAAGTCAGTCAAGTCAAGGCATGTGACACAGAACAACTGCCTGTGGTAACTTTTTATTTTCTTTAATCACTCTATTTCTCTTTCTGAGACATGGACTCATATAGCCCAGGCTGACATTGAATGTAGTGTGTAGCTAATGGAACCTGGAACTCTGAACTCTTTTTTGCCTCTATCCCCCAAGTTCTGGAATTATGCACACAAACCTCCATGCTTGACTTTGGTCCTCATGACATTAACATTTTTTTTCAAGAATGATGCTGCTCTAATCTTTTATATTTAAATACAATCATATTTTGTGTTATCTTCATAAGACTGGGTTGATCCTACCCATTTAGAAACACGTTTTCATGGTGTCTTTAGCTGTTGATAGAAGTTCACTACTTGGTCAACATGTTGTTGATTATTCCCCAAGCCTGTTCACTGCCAATCCTCTTTCTCCATTATAATAAACATGCAGACTGTAAGGTCAACTTCAAAACCTCCTTGAAATTATGTTCCCATCAAAACTTCCATGAAGAGTTATCTGCTGATGAAACCTTATCAAATCTTACTGTATTGATTGAGAGAGACTGAGCAGCCAGAATTTTCACTTCTTCTAGATGCTGCATTCCTATTTTTCTCTCATTCTTGGTACCCAACTGTGAGAGAAAGCATCACCTCTTCCCTTTTTCCCTTCTGTCCAGTCTCTTATTTCTTTTCCTACTTTTGTAAGTAAACATATATTAATTTCTACATTTTAGTGATCTATAATTATTATTTCTTTATTAATTGGGCAATAGAAAATTGCTGAAATTTGTATCCTTGTGATATAATTTTTAAATAACCTTTTTCTTTGAAGAATAGTGAAACACTCTGAGATCATCATGTACCCACCCTCTCCAAACTCTTCATCAGTCAGTTCTCAGAAGGCCTGACTGGGTTTAGTGGAAAATGATATTACAAATCAGGGGCTGTCTATCTTCACTGATTACTTTATTATATTTTGTACTTTCCTGTGTTGGGGAAGCCATTCCCTGACTGGGATCCTGGACTGTGTATGTGGAGAAAGGGATCTGGACAGCAAGCTCATATTCATTACTCTCTTCTGACTGGTGTCATGTGGCCAGCTGTTTCAAGCTCCTGTCCCTTGAACTATTAGCCCCCTCTTCCTTTAAGTTGCTTTTAATCAAAGCAACAGGAAAAGAGAATAAGATAAGCACCAACCTTTTGGGAGTAATTATATAATGATCATAGTATATGGGCAAATAATTATGTATATCACAAATAGAAGGTTAAGTTAATGAAAGAGAGCAATAATTTTGAAAAACGTTAAATTGCTGTTAGAAAATATTTTTATTGGCATCATATAAGAAATATCTTGTAATGACACAAGTGAAGCTCCTTCAGTAGTTACCCCTTAAACACTCTAATATTTCTCTCCCTTTGTTTTGAGGTCACATGCTTCTGGCTTTGACTCTTTTGTATACTCACAGGATAAAGACCCTTATACTTTTGCTCAGAAAGCAAGTTTTAGGTCATTAGTGATGTTAAGATAGAATGCAAAATCATTTTTTGATGTGTGACTATAAGGCTAATCTGAAAAAAGAGACTAATTTGAAGGTGAAAAATTGAATGATCATGGCTGGTGGTAATAACAACATTTTGGAGTAAGTCAATGATGCAAGGAAAGAAATAACAAATACATTTTCCCTGAAAAAAATATCTTCGTTCACAGAAGGAAGTGGGAAATGATTGATACTTAAAGGCTACATAAAATGTGTGATATAGTTACAATGCTTAATTAGTGTAGTAATTTAACCTATAAAATGTTATTGCCTAGATTGTACATAGTTTATATTCTTCATGCATCAATTATGGTTATTATAGTCTAATTTTCTGGGGTCAATACAGGTCACTAAGTGCTAAATAATTCAAAGTTTAGTCTTCATTTACTCTAGATAGCACATTCTACTAAATGTACATACCAAATAAACCCCTAAGTAAAGCCTTTATGATCAGATCACAGACCTTCCATCCAGAACACAATCCTGCAGAAAGCTCAGAGCCTTTTCTATTGACTACACATATGGCATATAAAATTCCCCAGCAGAATTGGTCATGAACACCTGAGAGAATCTGCATACTAATAGGGAAGTAATTCAGAATGCAGCTTCCTTTCCCATACTGTGTTTCTGTGCTTAAAAAGAGGAAGATCTGCTATGCAACAACACACGGTAACTGGAGTTCTCTACAACCAACAGATTTAAGGAAAACTAAGTCATAATACAATGATTTATATGATACTATTTAATCATCTCTTGTTGTAATTTTGCTTCAGCCCCCTACTCCAAGGACTGAGTGAGCAGCTCCTCAGTATTCCTTCTCCCCTTCTTTGGCATATTTAGCCCTTAACATTTTTCTAGGGTTGTTATCACAGAAAATTGTGCTTTCTGATAGCTTACAAATATTTCAGAAAGGATTAAATTAAAAGTGATTATGTAAGATGGTTGATTACACTTAATTATTTTAAAATTGGAAGTACTGGAGTGACTTCCTTTATAAGCTATGTGATGATTTATTTGTGAGTTAATCAGAACAAGGTGATTTCATGTTTTAAAAAATTCAACTTAAAAAAAACATGATTCTTTTTTTCAACTATATAATGTGTAAATATTTGTGAATCTAGGTATGTTTTCCCTGATGTAAGCTCTGCAGATCCTGTGGACATATCTAAGATACGGTACTCCACTTACATCTCTTTAATCCCATTGTTTCCTCTGCAACTGAGGTACATTCCTTTTTCTTTGACCTGGAACTTACATAATTTACTGAGTAAATGGGTTTTACTTAACTGATAGAAACATACCATTTTGTTATGAGAAAATTGTTCAAAAGATTTTGGGTGTGTTCTGAGCACTGGAAATACATTGTCTTTGCTACTGAGGTGAGAATCATTTAGCGATTGAAAAATAACACAAACTTCAACCTCTAAAAACTTTCTACAGTTTTGGTGACACAGACAATAAGAAATTTAGAATACGACAAGTATATTGTTTGAATAGATAAGTTAGGAGGGAAGCCTAGGTGGCCTATGATTCAGGAGGCCCCATGATTATTATAAGTCTGCTTCTGGAATGAACTACAACCCAGAATTGGAGGGCACACCTATGATCCAGATCTTGAGACTGGAAGACACAGGCTTCTGACCTGAATCTTGACATAGAGATTTTGAGGTGTAGTGGTCATGAAAAGCTTAGGTCCAGACAAGGTAGTGCATGCCTTTAATCCCAGAGACTGAGGTAAGCAGATCTCTGAGTTCAAGGTCAGCCTGGGACAAAGCAAGTTCCAGATCCAAGGGTACAGTGCACACTGATAATAAGAGCCACCTCAGCTTAGCCTTCTGCTGGACACCTATGTAAAAACACTGAAAGAAGGAAGAATCACTCTTCTTCACCGGCTTGCACTTACCTACCACTACAACTGTTGAAACTTTGCTCTTCAAGACTCCAGCTTCTACAGAAGACCAGGTGAAACAACCTGCCCCATTGTCTAAGCAACTACTGGATTTTTGGACTTCCCATTTCCAGCTGCTCATTGTTGGTTAGTTTCACTACAGACCATAAGCCGTTATAATAAATTCCCTTATTGTATAGAGACATTCCATAAGTTCTGTGAGTCTAGAGAACCCTTCCTAATGGGAATGTCTAAATGCACAGTTCCTTCCCTGAATAAATCTGTGTTTACATATAACCAAACTTGCCTCCATGCCATTCATAATATCTAAATAATGTAACTATTAGGAGGTAATGAAATTGTACTGTTTCTGAAATAAGTTCTTTATAATGCATTATATTAAGGAAGTTTCTCATCAAACATTGAATCCAAGGAAGCAGCAAACATGTAGAAGGTAAACTGCAGTGGAGATCCTCCAAGAATCTGAGGTTCTGCACACTGCCCACTCAGTGTCTCCCCCATGCTGCCAGGCTTACATGGATTTCCTTCTGTAACAGAACACTAGGATTTTATTTACTTTGTGTTCATTGCAGCTCCTGTTGTTGGTTTGGTGATGTTTTGGTGATCCATGTAAATATGTGGGTAACAGAAGAAAGATTACAGTGCTGAGCTGGGTGAGCACACACACATTCTCCAAGGCGTGGAAGCAACGTATCTAGGAAACTAAGAGAACTATGAAACAGAAGAGAAGATGCTCTGATCGTTGGAGGGGGATGAGGGGACCAGAGATAGAGAAATGAGGTGCCACCTGACAGATGAAAGACTAAAGATGCAGATTCCGGCCTTAAACTACGAGAGGACACAGTCACCCCAATCCCTGAGTTAGTAGATCCCACACATTTTCCCATAAAATCATATGCACTGTCTGTAACATCAGGCAAACATCACATCTTTTCTCAGCTTAGAAGTGATCATATATGCATTGTTCCAGGTGCGAAGCTTGTCTGTGCAGGAGTAGGTAGTCTGACTCCAGACTCTATTCGTGTACAAATGGGGAAACTGGGGTACACTTCATTCAAATAACCCACACAACCTAGATATATGGAGAATACTCAAAAGTAATTCAAATAATCTAACTTCAGATTCTCCTAATAATTTCAAATAAGTCCATTTAGGAATAATGTTATTAGAAGAAAAATTAGGAACAAAATCTCCTTAAATTCTCAAACATATTTCACAAATCCAGTTTGGTGTCAGTTTGTTCTAGATGAGAAAATGAGCAAAGATTTTAAATACTTCCTTGAAGAAACCAATATACATATATTCTATTGTTTTTCTTTTATATATGTATATATGTATATATGCATGTATGTATGTAGGTAGGTATGTAGGTATGTAGGCATGTAGGTATATGTGTATATATGCATATGTGTATCTGTGTATCTGTGTATCTCATAAGTTTTCTCTCTCTCTCTCTCTCTCTCTCTCTCTCTCTCTCTATATATATATATATATATATATATATATATATATATATACACATATATATGAGAAAGACAATAGAATGGCCCTTAATTTTCTACAGAATTATTTATAGTATCAAAAATGACCATGAACCATTATAACCAGATTATTGGATTTTTAAATTAAATTAATTTTTTCTTTACTTATTCAATTTACATTCCACTCACTCCCCCCTCTTCTGGTCAACCCCTCCAATAATCCTTTTACCATTCCCTTCCTCTTCTTCTCTGAGTGGGTGAGGCCCTTCTGTATAATTCCCCACCCGGGCACTTCAAGTCTCTTAGAATCTAGGCGTTTCTTCTCCTGATGCCAGCCCAGGCAGCACAGCTGGAATAACATATCCTTCTTACAGCCAATAGCTTTGGGGATGGTCCCTATTCCAGTTGTTCAGAGCCCACATGAAGACACAGCTTCACATCTGCTACATATGTGCATTTGCGAGGAGGCCTAGGTTCAGCCCATGTATGTTCTTTGGTTGGTGGTTCAGAGTCTGAGAGCCCCAAGAAGCCAGGTGAGTCGACTCTGTTAGTTTTCCTGTGGAGTTTCTATCCCCTTTGGGGCCCACAATCCTTCATTCTACTCTTCCATAACAGTTCCCAAGCTCTACCCACTGTTTGGCTGAGGGTGTCTGTATCTTTCTGAGTCAGCTGCTGATGGAGCCTCTCAGAGGACAGCCATACTAGTCTCCTGTCTGCAATCATAACAGTATCATTAATAGTTTTAGGGATTGGTGCTTGTCCATGAGATGGGTCTCAAGTCAGGCAGGTTGTTGACTGGCCATTTCTTCAGTGTCTGTTCCATCCCCCTTGCCTACATTTCTTGTAGATAGGATAAATTTTGGGTTGAAAGTTTTGTTGGTAGTTTGGTTTCTCTTTCACTGGGGTTCCTGCCTGGCTATTGGAAGTGGCTTCTTTGAGTTTCATATTCTCAGTGCTGTGAGCCATAGCTAAGATCACCCCATTGATTCCTGGGTGCCACCTTTATCTTAGGTCTCTGTTTGATCCTGAAGATGCCCCCTACCTCCTCACTACTGTTAGTTGCAGATTTCCATTCATTCCCATGGCCATCAAGCTCCTTCCCACACCTGATCCTGACCTCCCCCATTCCCATCCCCTTCCCCTTCCCTCCAAGTTCCCTCCCTCTAGCTGGCTCTTATGACTATTTTATTCTTTCTTCTAAGTGAAACTCGATATTCCTTGCTTGAGTCTTCCGTTTTGTTTAGTTTCTTTGGGTCTTCGGAATACAGCATGCTACCTGTATTTTATGGCTAATATCTATGTATAAGTGACTGCATAATGTGCATTTCATTTTAGAGCTGGTAACCAGATTATTATATGATGAGAGTTGGAAGACTATTCTCTTCTGGAATTTTTATTTGTGCTTTGCAGGTTGCAATTGCAGAGCAGCATGTGTTAGTAGGTGCATTTGCAAAAGTGCTACTAGCATCCTATAGTTCTTCCTGATTCCCTCAAAGGAGCAATTTAGAAATTTGAATTTTAAAAAGATCAAGACTGGGACATTTAATGAAACTGACAGCCATTTTAGGCAGTGTGGCTAGCACACAGTGTCACTAGTAATCATGTTAGTTTTCTGTTTGTGGTCTGAATTTGAAAATAAGTGTAAAACTGGAGGAAACCAAATGCTTTCATGTGTGTTATTTCCTTGGATGTTACTTTGCTAAGGCTATCAACAGCATATAGGTTTAGTCCAATTTCTTCCTGTTTTATGAATAAAGGGCCTAGGTAATGGTTCTCTCTCTCTCTCTCTCTCTCTCTCTCTCTCTCTCTCTCTCTCTCTCTCTCTGCCTCCCTCCCTTCTTCCCTCCCTCCCTTCCTCTCTGTCAGCGTCTCTGGAATATGTTATCAAAGTTACAATATAATGTTAATAATATCCCCACTTACAGACATTTTAATTGAAGAATAATTATGATGTTGTTTTATATTTCAGTAAAACAGGTATTCATTAAATCTTTAGCATTACCTGTGCTGTTCTTTAATTTGTGATACAAAGTCAATTATTTCCCTTTGTCATTTTGTGCATCTTAGCAGGAAAATGTCAAGTTTTCATTTCTTAGCCTCTTGATTACTTGATTTAACAAAGATTCTACAAGCTAAGAAAGTAAACCTTTATGAGGTAGACATTATTAGAGCTAACACAATATATTAGAAACTTAAAATTTGTCCTTGCCCCATGGTTTCTTCATTTTTAAATCAAATTCTCATTTAATTGGTATTGCTATCATAAGTAAAGGAATGGTGTTTTTCTTTTCTTGGTTTTCATTATTATATTGAATATTGTGTATTTCTAAAGGTTATTAGTACTTACTCTTTAAAAGGTGACAGTTTCAGGACCAAGGGAGAGAAGGCTCATTAGGCAAAAGGGCACAGAGCTACGGCTAGTGATCCGAGTCATTTCACAGGATTCATATAGAGGAAGGAGAGAATTGCCTCTTATCTATTGCCCTCTGACCTGCATATGTATCCTAAAGACATCTGTTCAGACACACACACACACACACACACACACACACACACTCACCACACACACACACAAACACACACACACACACTCACCACACACATATCCATAAACTTATTTTTATGTATTGAAAATGATGAAGTTCAAGTGTGACCATTGGGTTCCAGAGCATTGTTTCTAAGTTACTGGATTCAACACGTACCTTGTGATTTATTGTCAGACTTCTTCTTGTGTTCGGAATAGCATCATACTGTTGTTGGCCACTCTATTGCTGAATGCCTCTGCCAACTCTGTTGATAATTTCATCTGTGTTTGCTCTTGTAGTTTCTTATAATGACTCTCATTATTAGGTACCCTCCAGAACTCAATCTTTCCACACACTAACGGTATATTTGAATTATCATAAAATCTGTTAAAGTAGAAAAAAGATTATGTTATCAAATTCAATTTGTTGTAATGCTATGTATTAATTCTGTGTAGGCATTACAAATGATTAGAAGAAAGTAGGTTCCAATTATCCTAATATCATTTTACTTAAAAATTGTATTTATAGAAGCTATATATAAATTGGAATATCTTTTAAGGAGTGCCAGATAAGCCTACATTGGCAAAGTTTTTTCAACAAATCCAGTAAAAATTAAGGTAGCCTTCATAAAGGCAATCCAGTAACCAGCTAACTTGGCATCTATCTCATGCCAGGCACCAAAGTCTGACACTGCTACTGAAGCCATGTTGTGCTTGCAGAGAGGAGCCTAGAATGGCTGTCCTTTAAGAGGCCCTACCAGCTGCTGACTGAGACAGATGCAGGTACTTACAACCAACCATTTGACTGAGGTCTGAGGCTCCTATGGAAGAGTCAGGTGAAGGACTGAAGGAGCAGATGGGCATTGCCACCCCATAGCAAGAACAGCAGGGTTAACTAAGCTGACCTTTCAGAGCTCCCAGTGACTTCAACCAAAGGGCATACATGAGCTGGTCTGTGGTCCCTGGCACATGAAGTAGAGGATTGCCTTGTCTGGCCTTAGTGGGACAGGATTTGCCTAATCCTATGGAGACTTGATGCCCTAGGGAAGGGGGATTTTGTGGGGTAAGGTACAGGTGGGAAGGTTGATGAGCAACCTCTCAAGGGCAAATGAGAGGGTAAATGGGGTAAAAAAAAAAACCTCTGGTAGGGAGGACTGGAAAGGAGGGCAATGTTTGGAATGTAAATAAATAAAATAATTTAATTTAAAAATGTAAAAATAAAGCAGCATTTAGCTTTTCTCTTTGACCATGAAAACTGAATTTAGCATAAACTTCATTTTTTCTTATATTCCACCTTCTATTTTTAGTATATAAGTATAAAAGTATATGTGTGTGTGTGTGTGTGTGTGTATTATGTGTATTATTAATGCTGAAACTTGAGCTGAAGTAAGGCCTCATACGTGCTAATTAAGAACTTCACCACTGAACTGTTTCCCACACCAAAGCTCAGACTGATCTTGAGTTACTGAAGAGCAACATTTCTATCTTCCCATTTTGTGATAATAAACACCTAAGAAGTTATTTAGGAAAGGTAAATAATATGAAGAATCTTCAAGTCCCTTTAAAATCTCAGATAAAATATATAAACAGATTGGCCATCAAGTTGAAATGTTTCTAAGTGTTTACCATGGATCAACAAGTGATAACTGCAAGTTTCCATAGCAACAGAAGTACTATAAAGATAGATTTCTTCCTCACTGTTGCCGAGGACCTTGGAAGATTTTTTTATACTTTTAAAAATTCGTATTTGCTTTATAAAAAGAAGTCCCACCTGCATGTGATAGCAAGTAACAGGGCCTTAGCCCTCATACTCAAACTATGATGCAGGATGACCAAGAGTTCAAGGCCAGCCTGAGCTAATCAGTGAGCACAGAACAAAGAGAAATGTCAGAGTGATAGGGTAATGGTAGAGTAGACGTTCCTTGCAGACACTACAGGTTGAAGAACCATTCACACAACAAATTGCCATCTTTGCAGCTACAAACTCAGATTACAGATCACATATCCCAATTTTAATAAAATAAAAAGGAAAAATGCTCTGAAGAAGACAGGGAAAATGAATTGCCATGGTTACCTTAGTTTAAATAGTACTGCTCTGAGAACAAGTCCTCTGCTTGGTGGAAGGACTAGGCTAGGTGAATATCTGTGGGATTTTGTGGCTGCATGATTTTGGACGTTATATAGCTGCCTGGGTACGATAGAACGGAACCCTGCTTAGTTCAGTGGAGAAACAAATGTATATTAGGTACAAGACTTTATCTTTGAACTTGTTGAGGTAATGAAAAGTAGCACTGGAAGATTTTAATGACTTCTATCAGTTAGGGTGGTGTCCACAACTGGAGCCTTTTTAACAGTCTTGGCAACACATGGAGACTGGCAGGTAAATACAATTTTTTGGACTTCTAACTTAAATAGCATCACTCATAGCTAATTGTAGCAATTTCAGGCCACAAGTCCACCTAAGTTGTAAGCATACCCTAAAGTGGGATCCCTAGTCCAATCCTAGTACTACTATGTTTGTGATGGTGGTAGACTCACCTTGTGGCACAGGGTTGCAGCATTGGTGACAGAAGCCTGCTACTGATCTGTCATGTTTGACTCTCTAAGAACCAAGAAGAATGCCACAGAAGCTGCTCAGTGGCTAGAAATTATGGAAAAGCCATCTGGATTTGTACAATGTCTAGGAAGGACATTGATGGGATGCAATCTTTTGAGGTGCTCCTTCAGTTCTGCTGATAAGGACATGGACAGCAGATTTGAAATAAACCTTGGCTTGGCTTGCCCTCTAGGGCTGAAATAGGAATAGCATGTAACAGCAAATTCACCACAGAACTGGATTTACTCCACCATCTAAAGCTGAAGGAGTAAAAGTAAATATAAGTTTACAGGAAATATGCAATCTATTTTAAGACTAATATGCAATGTATTTTGAAAAAACAGTCACATAACAAAATAGCAGACTATAATAAATACCTATTTTTTTTTTATAAATACACAAGTATTTCAATAGAAATCATCAGGAGCTCCCAAAAACTAGAACATCACCACCAGGAAGGCAACAGGAAAAGACCAATATATGTAAATTCTGGTGTGGCAGAGAATTTAAAATATATTCTTAGGGGAAAACTAATACACTTCCAGAAAATACAAAAAGGTGGTTTAATATTTCCACAAAATTTGGATAGAAGCATTTTTTTTAAGAAGCAAAGAGAAAGCCTTTAACTGTGAAATAAAACACATTGAACAAGATTTAAAATGTGATAAAAGATGCTTGTCAAAAGATACATCAAAGAAAACCTTAGTGACTTCAAGACTATTTGAAAATGCACACAATGAAAAGTAGAGAAAAGAAAATGGAGACAAAGAAGAAAAATCATGGGGATTTGTGACAGCATTAAAAGAGCAAGTATGAATTCAGCAGAATTTTAGAATGGCAAAAAGGATAAATAGGGAAGAACGTTTTTTTTTCAGAAAGATAATAACAGAAAACTAACTCATCAAACCCAAGAAATGATACAAATACCCAGGTACAAAAAACCCAAGGTCATCCTTGACATTTAAGTGAACCAAATACATAAGGAAGGTACTATTATCAGTCTCTAAAGGAAGAAGAAAGGGAGGTGTCTCAAAGAAGCAAGATGAAGTAACAAACACCATATAAAGCCTTCCCAATTAAAAGACAGCACATATGTCAACAAGAAATTGATGGGTCTGGAAATGGTCGTAGTCAACTACCCCAATGTTCAGGCAAAATCATGAAAGGGAGGGTGGAAAGAATATAAGTGACAGACATTGAGGAAGGGGCTGTGATTCTGGATATGCCAAGGGCTGTTGTACCCTGTAACAGCTGGAGCTCACAGCAGCAGAGGCAACCTGTATATGACCTGTGTAAGACTGACCTATGAACATCTCATCATAGATGGGGATGGCTCAGAAGGCCACACTTCTCCCTGGGGAAGAATAGGCACTGAGTGGTGTCTAGAAGGGGAGGGTGGTCTAATATAACCACTGATGTAGTAGTCACTGGTAAGTTATCCTGGCTGAAGTAAATAATTTATCTATACTCAGACAGGCAATTCTAAGTGAATGAAGTTGGTTATAGACAAAAACAAAAAGGCATCAGAGTAGGAAGGGGATTTTGTTGGGAAGAATAGCACAAGATTAAAAAAAAGAATAATGTGGAATATATGATAAAAGTACATTACATCTGTGAAATTATTAAAAGAATATTTTAAGGAACAATAAATACAAAAGAAGACAAAAAGAACTTTGGAAAAATTACATGGTCTAAAAAGCAAATGCAATGATAATAAGGTGAAGGGTTGTCTAATAGAAATACAACTGTGACCACAGGCATACAGTTAAATACATAATAGAAATACAGCTTTAGCCACAGCATGAAATTTTTATTATCACAGTCAAAAATTTTTTTTGAATTTTTTTGTCTTTTTTTATTCGATATATTTTTTATTTACATTTCAAATGATTTCTCCTTTTCTAGCCCCCCACTCCCCGAAAGTCCCATAAGTCCCCTTTTCTCCCCCTGTCCTCCCACCCACCCCTTCCCACTTCCCCGTTCTGGTTTTGCCCTATACTTCTTCACTGAGTCTTTCTAGAACAAGGGGCCACTCCTCCTTTCTTCTTGTACCTCATTTGATGTATGGATTATGTTTGGGGTATTCCAGTTTTCTAGGTTAATATCCACTTATTAGTGAGTGCATACCATGAGTCACCTTTTGAGTCTGGGTTACCTCACTTAGTATGATGTTTTCTAGCTCCATCCATTTGCCTAAGAATTTCATGAATTCATTGTTTCTAATGGCTGAATAGTACTCCATTGTGTAGATATACCACATTTTTTGCATCCACTCTTCTGTTGAGGGATACCTGGGTTCTTTCCAGCATCTGGCAATTATAAATAGGGCTGCTATGAACATAGTAGAGCATGTATCCTTATTACATAGTGGGGAATCCTCTGGGTATATGCCCAGGAGTGGTATAGCAGGATCTTCTGGAAGTGAAGTGCCCAGTTTTCGGAGGAACCGCCAGACTGATTTCCAGAGTGGTTGTACCAATTTGCAACCCCACCAGAAGTGGAGGAGTGTTCCTCTTTCTCCACATCCTCTCCAACATCTGCTGTCTCCTGAATTTTAAGTCTGAGTCTGAAGTTACACTAACCTTACATGGGCTGGTCCTGAAGCCAGAACCAATTCCACTCTTAAAGCTTTTAGAGGAAAAACTACAAGAAAAAGAAAGAAGGAAAATGCAGACTACGTTTGTAAAAATAATTCAACACATAGAGAGCAATCAAGATCAAGGAATCTTCTAAGATTTTTGCCATAGAAATTTTCTAACTGTTGTGGATGAAGAAGACATCTGTCTTGGTCCTTACATATAGTTCTGTGTTATGCATGTCGTGTGGGACTTGTCGACCATTGCTTCCTCCCCTGATATAGCACCTCAGGGACTCTTAAGGGTGTGGCAGACTGTCAGATGGTCCATATGCTCTGCTTTATAGCACCCCCAACCTTTCCTGTCATTTGAAGTGCTATGACATAGACTATTCTGGATGTCAGACTGTGAAAAGATATGACCCAACCGTATTAGACTTAACGTGGCATAGACTCTTTGTCTCTGAAAGGATACTGTCTGTTTTCTTGCCATTCAGAATTCTGAATTAAATACATTAACAGCAGAAGAATGCGAATTGATCCATTCTTATCTCCTTGTATTAAGCTCAACTCCAAGTGGATCAAGGACCTCCACATAAATCCGGACACACTGAAACTGAAAAGAAACTGGGGAAGACCTTTGAGGACATGGGCACAGGAGAAAAGTTCCTGAACAGAACACCAATAGGTTATGCTCTAAGACCAAGAATTGACAAATGGGACCTCATAAAATTACAATGTTTCTGTAAGGCAAAGGACACTGTCAAACGGACAAAACATCCACCAACAGCTTGGGAAGGGATCCTCACCAGCCCTAAATTTGACAGAGGGCTAATATGTAATATATACAAAGAACTCAAGAAGGTAGACACCAGAGAACCAAATAACCCTATTACAAAGTGGGGTACGGAGCTAAACAAAGAATTTTCACATCAAGAGCTTCAGATGGCTGAGAAGCACCTTAAGAAATGTTCAACATCATTAGTCATTAGGAAAATGCAAATCAAAACAATCCTGCGATTTCACCTCACACCAGTCAGAATGGCTAAAGTTAAAAACTCAGGAGCCAGCAGGTGTTGGAGAGGATGTGGAGAAAAAGGAACACTCCTCCACTGCTGGTGGGATTGCAAGATGGTGCAAACTGCTTTGAAAATCAGTCTGGCGGTTCCTCAGAAATCTGGGCATGACACTTCTGGAGGACCCTGCTATACCACTCCTGGGCATATACCCAGAGGATTCCTCGGCATGCAATAAGAACACATGCTCTACTATGTTCATAGCAGCCCTGTTTGTAATAGCCAGAAGCTGGAAAGAACCCAGGTGTCCCTCAATGGAGGAATGGATAAAAAAATGTATTACATTTACACAATGGAGTACTATTCAGCCATCAGAAACAATGAATTCATGAAATTCTTAGACAAATGGATGGATCTGGAGAACATCATACTAAGTGAGGCAACCCAATCTCAAAAGATCAATCATGGTATGCACTCACTGATAAGTGGATATTAGCCTAGAAACATGGAATACACAAGACTTAATCCACATATTATATGATGTCCAAGAGGAATGGAGGAGTGGCCCCTGGTTCTGGAAAGACTCGGTGCAGCAGTATAGGGGAATACCAGAACAGGAAAGTGGGAAGGGGTGGATGAAGGAATAGGGGGAGGGAAGAGGGCTTATGGGACTTTCAGCGAGTGGGGAGCCAGAAAAAGGGAAATCATGTGAAATGTAAATAAAAAATATATCTAATTAAAAAAAAGAAAAGAAAAAAAATGTAATGTTGGGGGAGTGCCATAACATTGAATCATAGTATCCCATTTTTCAACTGATTTTGTAACTTTAAGTTGCTCTTTATATTTCCTAAGTTGCACTGCCAAAAATATGTATTTATCATCTTTCCTTACACGTTGTCTTTCTTTTTCAAGCAGTTTCTGCTACCACATGCATATCATGAGGTTTGGTTAGGGGCTGTACCACCCATGCTCATCTGCTGCTTCCCTCGCAGTGGAAATAAAAAATCTGGCATGTCCAGAGAAGAAGGGGGCTTATGGGACTTTCGGGGAGTGGGGAGCTAGAAAAGGGGAAATCATTTGAAATGTAAATAAAAAATATATTTAATAAAAAAAAACTGGCATGTACTAGCCTATGATACTTTGAGTAGATATTTCTCATCTCCTCAAAGAGATTTTACCAAGCATCCCAATCAATCAGTATCTACAGGTGGTACAAACACTTGACAGACACACATTCCCTAGAGCGAAGAACTCTTCCCACTTTCCCTGCCATCCATTTATCTGGGACAGTTTGTCCTACAAGCAACTCTTAGGCACAACTCATCTATTAAATGGCACAGCACAACCCCTTCTCTCAGATGCCCGTAACAAAGGAATGTAAAGACATTTGCGGCCCTAAGCTCTACTCAGAGCCCAAGCCATTGTACTTTATCATGGTATAAAATACAATTAGAGAGTGTTTTAAGAGGATCCTGGAAGGTCAGAAGTCAAAGATAAAAAGAATATCCCAGAGGAGTTTAGTTTCTTCGTTAACCAGTCAGGCACATTGTGGATGGTGTTACTATACTACATACATGCCAGTAGCCAGCAGTGCACATAGTTCCACCCCTTTTCTGGGCCCACCCTCACAACTCAGCACTGTGCCCCTCTCAGCCTTCATGGTCTGCTTACTAAGTGACATGTTCTTTCTTGATTTAGAAAAAACATACCATCAAAGTTGTTTTCCATGAATATAAGTTTAAACAACTACAGAAAGAATGGCTATTTGTTTGTTTTTTGTTTTGTTTTGTTTTGTTTTGTTTTGTTTTGTTTTGAGAAAGGATTTCTTTGTATAGCTCTGGCTGTTCTGGAACTCACTCTGTAGTCCAGGCTGGCCTTGAACTCAGAAATCTGCCTGCTTCTGCCTCCCAAGTGCTGGGATTAAAGACATGTGCTACCACTGCCCAGCTCAGAAAGAAAGTTTTAAAGAAACATGGAAATGAACATTTGTTTTTTTCTTTCTCTTTAGTGAAAGATCCCACAAGGTAGAGAAAGTATTTTGAATATAAATCAAAACCTTTACAGTACTGTAATTGGGTTAGTGGTCACTGATGCCCACCTGATTCCCCACATTCTAGAGCCCATATTACTTGCATAGCTTAGAGAAAATTGCTTAACATTTGTACTTTGCTAGAAAAATGGAATGATGACCCCATCTATGTCGTGAGATTTTAAGCAATGAATATATGAGGTATCTCAGATGATATGCAAAATGACTGCACATAAGGAGCTGTGACAAATATTAGCTAGTTTTAGGTTTGTCAATCAAAGGAACAACCTGTGTCTTGTCAGAGCTATACATGAGTTTGTTGCAGGCTTGTTAGTGCCCTTATGGATAGGATAATGGAATATAATACAAGATAAATGATTTAGGAATTATGTATGGTGTATAGTGTATGGTGGAGATATTTAGGAAGTGGGAGAAAGCATTCTGGGAGTTGATTTTGTGTCTGCAGTGGTTTAGAAGCATCATGCAAAGCTCCCTTCCTTGTTCCTAGTGACTGCTGCTCTCTAGGATGCTAAGAGCCGCATGGCCTCAAGGCCATATCAATAGCAGATAACCTGACTGTGACTTCCTATGGATCGCAGTACCTAGAGTTGGAATAAGCTTTATCTCCTGAGTCTGCAGCACAGTGTAGACATAGAGTAGTTAATGTGCAATTCGCCTGTTGTTTAGACTGTGCAGATGAAGGGGTAGAGGTATGTAAAGGTTAAGGACTGGGCCAAGGTTTAGTGTTGACTCAGTTTATTGGGCTATTGAACTTTATCAGGGAGATTACAACATAAATTTTCCTATTATGCGCTCACAGTAAAATGACAGCCTAGAATTACTGCTTTCTAAAGAGGTTCTTGTTCTTCCTGGACATGAACCTTAAATGTGGATGTGCTATCATGTAACATGCGGGCTTAAATCTTCTCCAGATTAAAATAAACTGAATTTAGAGGACTTTCAGATTTGGAATGGAAACAGTCCTTTAACAAGCCCCCTCCTTTGATCCCAGCAATCAGACAGCCATTCATCTTTATGGCCTCCTTGCTTTGCTCTAGCTTGTGACATTCCAGAGTGACACATCCCAGTAGCCCAAGCGTTGCTGTGTGGCCAGAGGGCTGAGTCTCCTTTTGTTCAATGTCAGAAGCATTTATTTCAAGACGCAGTTAAAATTCTTCTTTCAAAACCCTTCAGGGAACAGTTTCTTTCTGTTCAGAACATGTTTGGTTCACTTTTTTTCCTACCAACCTCCAGTTTATGTGACTTGTTTCCCTTCTCTTCCAAGGGACTGAAGCCAGCAAAGAGAAACAAATCAGGGAGCCTCTGGCTTCATCTGGTAGCCCTCCTTCACATTCCTGATGTGATAGCTTTGGGGGTTTTGTTTTTCGTTTTTTTTTTTTTTTTTTTTTTTTTTTTTTTGCCTTTGGAAATTTAACCAAAAATCTCACTAATTAGTTAGTATTTTAATAGATGGTATCATAAGAAACCCCTCTATAATATGGTAAATACCTTCAGTCTGAGAGAAACAATGAAGTAAAACAAAGAATGGGGGAAACAGAAGAAAAAATGGTTCATAAAACCAAGTCTACAGAACTAGCAAAGAGAGATAGAAATAAGATAGCATCCTTACTATTTCCCTACAAAATACCTCAATAAGAGAATCTTAGTAACACAACCAATCCCACCCTGAGGGAGGTACAGTGGAAAAACGTTTGAAAGTCAAATTTTTTGTCAACTCGGAAGTTAATTATGGCTATCAAACAAAATTTAGTAGTTTTCATTAGTATTTTTATGAATAACATAATACTAGGGACAGAGTATCATTTTATTAGGTAAATAACTTCATTAGGGATGAACTATCTCATGCTCTGGAAGAGGATGCATGCTTGTAATCCCAGCACTCAGAAAGCTGAAGCAAAAGGATCAGAAGTTCAAGCAGCAAGACTGTCTCAAAAATAAACTGCAGGCGTAGACATAATGAAAGGCAGGATATTTCCACGGCACTATTTGTTAGCATTCTGTCTGAACTCCACCTGACAGCTGGCAACAGGGGATGCTTGCCCCCTCCTCTCTCTGTTGTTCCTTCCTTGCTCTTTTGAGCTCTTGCTTCCTTGATCCTCCCTCCCCACTCTCTCCCCTTTCCCTTTCCCCCTCTCTCTCCAAGTGCTCATGGCCTGCCTTTACTTCTCTACCGTCTGTCTCTCTGCCTTTTTCTGTCTCTGCTACTCTCTTAACTCCCCTCCACACACCCTGAATAAACTCTTTTTTATACTATACCATTGTGTGGCTGGTCCTTCAGAAGGAAAGGGATGCCTTGGTATTGGCCTATTGAGACGCTCCCTTCTTCCATACCTGACTACACCCCGTCCCTCTTTTCTCTTTCATTTTTTAAAAACACATCACTATCCTGACAAATCAGTTGTAGGAAATGATGACATGACTGCTCCATAATTTGTCTAAGAGGAAAGATTGTATTGTGCATATGACAGAGAGAACTGATGAGGCTATGTGGAAGAATGGAGAGCCGAGAAAGGTGCAGACTGTACATCCATCAGACTGGACGTGGCCTGGGCTATCTGCACAAAAGACGAGAATATCGGGAGCTAGGAAATGGTAAGAGAAGCAGGAACAGAGAAGTGTGTCAGGGGAGAACATGAGAGCATAGCAAGCATAGCAGGATTTTAGGAAGCAGCAGCTGGGGAAGTAGTAGCGCCCTGTTCCTAAACTGGAGGGACTTTAGGGTGCAAGAAGAGTTGAGACGGGTTAGGATGTGAAAGTGGATTTTGAAATATGTAATGATTCCTTATGATACTGAGGGAGCCTAAATCAGCATGAGCTGAAAGGAGCTACAGATAACCATATGTTCTTCTGTCAGAGATAATGGAATTTGCTCCTTTGGGTAGGTGGGACTCAGTTTCACGAGTTCCTGAGGAATACTGGCTCTTTATGTGAACATCTGAAATTCTCCTACAGTTCAGATTATCTCACTTCTGGATATTTGGACTGTCTTTTGGATTTTGGGGATTAGGGTTTCCTTCATATGGAAACCAGCTGCAGATATCATTTTGATCAAAGTATCGCTAGAATTTAACAGTAATGAGATCTCTACTTGTCATGTGATACAATGGAAATAACATACAAAAGCACTATGGGATACCTATAAAACTATGTAGTTTAACCTAAATATAATGAAGGATAGGACAAATATAGAGAACAGTATGTAAAATTATTAATTTTTACATATGCACATATTTAAGTATATATGGATATATTTACCATATATACACATTTATTATACACACATCATATATATGCAACATATATATACACAACATATATATACAACATATATATACACAACATATATATATATACACAATATATATACACACACACACACACACACACACACACACATATATATACAAACATCCCAACTGCAGTTTCCCTCTCCTTCCTCTTTCCATTCCTTTCTCTTCTATATTTCTTCAGAAAATGACAAGCTTTTCATGGATAGGAACCTAAATCCATATTAAATTGATGTAAAACTAGGCACCTCCCCTCATATTGAGGCTAGATGACATTATACAGTATGAGAAAGAGTCCCCAAAGCAGGCGAAACAGTTGGAGACAGTGCTGCTCTTACTGTTTGGAGTCTCACAAGAAATCCAAGCTACACAACTAACATATGTGTAGAGGGCGTAAGCCAGTCCCACATAGGCTCTGTGATTCTTCCTTCAGTCTCTGTGAGCCTCTGTACACCCAGGTTAGTTGATTCTATGAGTTTTCTTGTGGTGTTCTTGATCCTCTCTCTCCTGTAATCCTACCTTCCTCTTTTCTGCAGGATTCCACGAATCAATTATAGTTCAAAAGGTCAATATTATAAAAATCAAAAAGTCAATATACTATCACATATTTAAAGTATGCAAAGGAGCATGGCTATTTAAGTACAATGTATAAGATTGGAGTAAATCTTGGACCATAAAGGGGTGAAATAAATGGTGAAACATGAATAGGATATTAATGCTGACAGGATTATATTTCCTAGTGATACAGGAATAGGTTATTTTTCTCTGCCGATTTAAAGAATGAAAAGGCAGGGAAAGCAAGGTGTCAGCTCTCAGCCAAGTTTCACTTTGTGTAAAAGCATGTATATGCACTCACATGCACGCAGGAGCAAGGCACAAAAAGAGATGGACACTAGGAGTGGGCCAAGACATTGTGCCTGAGTCCGTCTGTGCTTTTATCTGTTTGGGAGTGAGATGAGGTCCCTTTTTCCCATCAGAAGTGGCGGCAGTGGCTTATTGCAATGGATGAGCTAGCCTGAGCAAAGAACGGATCCTGTACAGTGGTTTACGCCACAGGAGCCTTCCAGGGGGAGGTTTGGAATCCTGGCTTGACAGATCCCTGCAACGGCGAAAAGAAGACCACCGAGCCTTTGTCATATAGCAGAGAAAATAGAAGGATAGATAATTTAATGGAAAGTTCATTAACTTATGTGGAGTCTACCACCCAGAGATCAGTCTGACCTCTAGTTCCTCACTATGTAGATTAGCAAAAATATCATTGTTGGTTTATAACATGTTTTCTGAGGCATCAGGGTGAAAGTCATATGGGAAATATTTATCACCTATTTGAAACTTTTTGTAAGTCTGAACTTACTTCAAAAAATGTTTAAACTCCATGATGATTATGATGATCATGATGATATTAAAGAGCAATAGCCCTTGCAAGGACATATAGTCTTTATGAAGAATTCAAAGGCTTTAAGATAAATTCAGGCTATCAAAACAACTTTGATGCAAGGGCCATTTCTTAATTAATTGCTCTAAAAGTTAGTAAATATGCAGTCATCAAGAAATGATTGATTTTGTGTGAAAAGGGAAAAGGATTATCATCTGTGAAGGGTTTATAGGACTATAATAGTCTTCAATTATGCTTTTTTATAATACTTCTATGTATAATATTCTTTGGTTATACTTTTTATACTAATTCTATGTTTAACTTGAAATCATTTTGTTTTCTACATTTAACATCGAAATAGATGATTAAAATTTTATTTACATATTAAAATAAAATATTTAATGCCTTATAATTAACAGCAAAATGTCATGGGGTTCATTTCTGTCCCTGTAATATATCTTTTCATAAAGTAGAAAACAGTTGAATGACAAGAGAGAGTAAGGTAGTATTCCAGAGTTATATGTGTATAGATATAGATAAAGATATAGATGCAAAGATAGAGATAAAGATAAGAATAAAGATAAAGGTAAAGAGATAGCTAGCTAGATGATAGATAGATAGAGAGAGAGAGATAGATAGATAGATAGATAGATAGATAGATAGATAGATAGATAGATAGATAGAGACAGAGATATGTAGACATAGACATAGAGATAGAGATAGAGATAGAAATATATAGATATATAGACAGACCATAGATAGATACATAGATAGATGCATATGTACAATGGTATAGTATCATGGTAGATAGGAAAGGTGTGACATGCATAAGTTTTTACTGAAGCTGAGTATAAAAACCAAAAAAACTATTTTAATGGGAAAACCATTACAAATTGCTTTATACTTTGATAAGTCCTTCAGAACCTTGATTTTACGGTTAGTATATAGTCAGTTCCTGTCTTGATATCCTTCAGTGATGAACAAAATGATATGGAAGCATAATCCAAAGAAACCATTTCAACCTTGGGAAATTATTGATGGTGGTACTTCATCACATCCATAATAACCCTGCAGGAGAAAGTCCTTAATAATCTACTAGTTAGCATCATTTAAAGCATCTTTCATTTCCACATCTTTGCCATTAACCAACATTTACCAGTTGTCCTACAAGTAACAATATACACTTGATATTCTTGGCACTTAATTTTATTCAACTGTAGTTGTGTTTTCTAACATTTTAATTTAAATTAAAATAGAGTATTATAACCAAAAAATGTATCCAATCTAACCTTAGAAATAAAGATGACAAATGCATGTGGCTGTTTTCCCCAGCAATATTATATTTCCTTGCTCTTACCAGAACTTGTAATGTGCTTTTGTTATGTCTCAGGAATATTTACGATGCAACTTTAGGGAGATTCTGAAATGGTGAAGACATAGAGACATTTCTCCTTTGCTTAGCATCACCTGGTTGGTAATAAAGAGCTTGCTGCGATTGGAACTCTGACAGGCTAATATTATTTAAATATTCATTAGTTCAGCTGCTAAGATCCTGTCAGCTCTGTGTTTATGTCAATTCTACTTTTCTCTCCTCAAAAAGTAGAGTGCAGCATTACTTGGTGTTTGCTCATTCTGGGCTACTCTGTGCCTCTAGTCTAACAAAGAAATGTGCCAGGTACCAGGCCATTTGACTAGGAAATACGCGAAGAAGAGGGGGCCAGGGATACTGTTACTGGTATCTGTAGGATTCTCTCATTTGCAGGATATAATGGATTAATTTTTAGCAATCTAAATATATGGGTAACAAAATACTAGACAAAAAAATCTTCTGAGGATGAGACACAATTATATTAGAGTATAAATTTAAGTTTTATATTCAGTGACTCTCAAGATGAGACAAATGCTGAAAGCTTCCTTCTTTCTTACCTCTAAGACTGTGTTGCAGCCATTGGCTCGCCTCTCTTCTTCTATTGTTTTCTCTTATGCAATCTTGGTGTTGGCTATAGAACAGAATGTAATAAAAGGCATTTTACTCAAGGCTATTCAGAACTCCTTCAGTCACACCAACTGATTCAAGACTGAAAGCCTAATCCACAGGAGTCTAAACCTCTTTATAGTATCAACAAATGTTACTCTTTTTAAAAGTTATGAGTAAAATAATTTTAAATAAGTGCTTATAAGTTTTGTAATCAAATTACATTCAAAAGTGAAGTTTCAATTGAGGATATAAAGTTACAGTGTTGACAGAAGCCTGTTTCTTCCAGGAAATGTATTTTAATATGCTTAAAGCAGTATTTGTCTGTTAAGGCATGCTGAAATAATAGAATACTATGTGTTGTATAAATAGCATAAATCTCTTTACTTATAAAAATTTGCATATGATTTCTGTTACCTCCTGTAATTGATATTTGGGTTTCTTTATGCTTTTTAAGGCAGAGAATACAGCTTATCTATTCTTGGGTACTGATAGAAATCAATAATACATTTGCAGTTCAATAAAAATACAAGTATCCTTACAATTTTACAGCAGAACTATGAAATGCAGGTATATTGACGTTAATGCATATTTTAACATTTAGTAATAATTGTATATATTCATAGAACTAAACGTAGAATCAATTGCTAACTTTCTTACTAATTTTAAAAATATCTCAATTTGTTTGTTGCATTATGAGTTCCTTGGTCTAAACAGTGTTCATGGAATAAAATGATGCTATTGTAAGCTACCTCTTAGGAAATAGGAGTGGGTTTCAGCAGAATCACTGTGGATAGGAAATGCAACTGTATCAAAAATAAGAATTTTTAACCCAGGAAAGTCCCACACAAGCAGGTACCATCCAATCTTTCGTGAGTAATTCAGAGTACAAGGTAACGTGGCAAATCACAACCACAACCAAGTATTCTGTATTTACTAATGCTCAGTAGCAAGCCAGAAACTATTTCTCAAAAGGAAAATAGTTTACTCATAGAAGATGGATGTATCTCTCAAGACTTTATCTCCAGCTCCATTACTTTTTCCTCCTCTTTCTCTCTCCCTTTCCCCTCTTCCTCCTCCTCCTCATCCTCTTTCCCTTCTGTTTCCTTCTCGTTCCCCTTGTCCCTCCTTCCTCATCCTAGTCTTTTTCCTCATCACCTATTCTAATTAGTACTGTGCATGTGTGCCTAGATATATGGACATCTACTGTGTTTTGTTTCTCTATTTTAGCTATATGCTTTTTAAAACAATTTCATTGTTCTGAGTAGTAATTTTATAATTATTACATATCATTTGCTTTCGCTATTATCAGTGCTATATTAATAATTATTTGGTTGCTATGAATTCAGCCTCTCATGTTTTGGATGTGATTTGAGTCATATATATTTCAATTTAAATAATCATTTGCATGTGTGTGTGCTATGTGCATATAGGTGTAAATTATGAGTGTGCAGGCACACACATGACAGTCCTATTTTTAAATTTATCACAGTTTGAATTTATAAGGTTTACTAGTTTTAGGAATTAACTTTATCAACATCAGAAATTTTATTCATCTTGTCTTCAAGTGCTTTTCTGTATCTTTGTCTTTGTCTTCTTTTTGACATGTCCATCTTCTGTGTTTGCTAGTATACTGTGGTGGAGCAGTAGTTTTTGTATGTGTGAACATTTTTCTTAACTTTTTCTTTCTGTTTATCTGAGTGATTGATAATGTTCCTGACATATTTTCAAAGTTAAAATAAATTTCATCAATTTTCTGCCACATCTAATACATTGTAGAGCTCTTCCAATGGATTTTTCATTTCAGTTGATATTACAATTTCGATTTAATCTTCATTACAGATTTCATTTTGAAATTTATATTGTTTGATTTAGTGAGACACCATCTTCATTTTCTTAAGTTTTGGGTACTATGTCATTATATTATTAAATTATTTTAAGTTATGACTAATATATGCTATAG
Organism: Apodemus sylvaticus; assembly: GCF_947179515.1. Lineage (NCBI taxonomy): Eukaryota > Metazoa > Chordata > Mammalia > Rodentia > Muridae > Apodemus > Apodemus sylvaticus. The sequence continues at coordinate 86,176,337 of NC_067475.1, read as the reverse complement.
CTAATGTTTGTTTCCTTCATACAGAATTTACCTTGATTGAATTTTTTAGAACCTATGTATTTTCTCTGTGATTTGATTAGTTTTATTCACTAGTTTTTCATTGCTTTTGTGTTTCAACATATTATGTTTTAATATAGTCTTCATATAGCTAAACATATTAATTTGTGAAAAGGAAACATTTAACATACATAGAAATTCAGTAAACCAGTATTTTCCTGCCCCTCCAGTTTATTGTTATTTTGTTGTCAGACAGCTACTATTTGTGACATTCTCTTACTTGTTCTGTATCCTTCTGTCAAAGGAATTATCATGCTTTCTTCTTCTTAGATATGAATTCAGTGAAGACCCCATGTGCTTTACTCATGACATTAAAGATATTACCTTCCATACCTTGAAACTAGTGTGAAAATCTGAGTGAGTGTGTGTATCTGTATATGAGTGTTGTGAGTAGTGAGTTGTGTGATTGTGTGTGTCTGTGTGTGTGTGTGTGTGTGTGGTAAGTGTATGTCTGTTGGAGGCACAATCCTTGTGATTATAGCGAAAAAGTTTTTTATCTCAAAAATATATTTGGCTGTGTTTGCAGAGAGAGAGAGAGAGCGCGCGCGCGCACGCGCGCACGAGAGAGAGAGAGAGAGAGAGAGAGAGAGAGAGAGAGAGAGAGAGAGAGAGAGAGAGAATGGAGACAGAGACAGAGACAAAGACAGAGAGAGCAGAGTGGAGTCTCGTTGCTTAGGAAATGCATGATTAGTTTTAACTTCATATCATAGACAACTCAGAGGTGAAAAGTTAGAGGCCTTAACATATTTCCTGTGCATCAAACACCCCTACCTGTGCACATTTTCAGATGGGCATCACAACTTTCCATAGTCATTGTGAATTGCTCATTTTCCTATATCTCATTCCATTTTTGGCCAAACCCTGTTTTCTCCATCTAGTGCTGTTTCTACCTCAGTAGATGTCATGTTAAGATTATCACTGTCTACTTTTGACAAATGCCCTTGAACTAGCCTTTTTCTTCTCTATCAAGATCAAATCAGTTTAAGCTAATTCCAGTAGGAGTTTTAAAGTCCTACAAAGTTCAGTCAGTGACAAAGCAGGAGGAGTGGAAAGTCCGAGGCATTCCAAGTGCATCCTTTGTGCTTTGGGAAGGCTTAACTGCCACTTTGCACAGCCAGCACAGTCATAAACATATTTTTTCCAGACTACTGTGAAGCTGGAAAGTTTTTGGAACAGAGTAGTTTGAGTTAAAGGGACAGGGAAGATTCTCAAGAGCTGTGTACCAGACGACAACTGACTTTAGCCTTCCCAATAGCTATTTGCCCCTCTCCTGTTCATGCTAGGATTTGGATGGGCTTATGTTCAGATGTTATGTATGCGATCACAGCTAATGTGAGTTCATGTGTGTTGTGGCCCTCCCTGTCTGACAATCACAATTTTGGTGCAGTCATTCACTGCCTCTGGCTCTAGCAATCCTTTCAGCCTTTATTAAGGAAGCCTGAGCTCTCACGACATAAGTGTGATGTGGATATGGATACTCCATTAATGGAGGTGCATTTTACAGTCTCTTTATTAAAAAAGAGTTATTGGGTTTTATTTAAGTATAGACATATATGTCTGTGTTATTATTGTCTTCCATGTGTGTTAAAGTGCATTTGGAATCCAAAAGAAGGCATCAGATTTCCTGGAGCTTTATTTACATGTGGTAGTGACATTGGTGCTGGCAATCAAATGATTATCTTCTGGAAGAGCATCAAAGACTCTTCAAAAACAACTGAGATATCTCTATAGTTACAGCTCCACCATCTATTATTCAATGCATCTTGAGTGATTTTGAGTTTCTGTACTTATTTCCATCTACCTAAATAAGCCACTTATACATTGAAGTTTGAGAGACTCGATATTTTATATCTATATCTATATCTATATCTATATCTATATCTATATCTATATCTATATCTATATCTATCTATCTATCTATCTATCTATCTATCTATATATATATATGTAAGATAAATAGTTAGGAATAGTTTAATACTATGCCCATTCAGCAGAATAAGAATCCACATATTCTTATAATTCAAATTATTTTTTTTAACACTCAGAGTAACATTTTTATTTAGGTTATTAAAATAAATATTAGCATCTCAATGAAACACCCAAAATTTTATGTACTATATAAAGACATTAGATTTTTGTTTTAAGAGCAGTTTAACAATTTCTGACTTTTATTGCAAAAACAAATATGAAGGAATCCTTTTTTGAGGCATCATAAGCTGTATAGGATTAAGGGTTTTATATTTACTACTTTATTTCTAAGTTATGAGACTGACTTAATAATCCACATTTTATCTTAGCAACATGGTTTAGGCTTATAATGGTGATTGAGAGTTTATCTGAACTGTATGTCAGGAAAACAAATTATAGCAATGTGCAGCTATATAGCAAGCTATTAGGAAGCCCATTTATTTGACATTATGAAGTAATACAATTTAAGAAATGGTAATATGGGTAATTGAATACTTCTGGTGCCTGAAAATATTCAATTATGTTAGAAAATAATTATTTAATCAATGTGCATATTACTTAGTATAAATTTTAATATTCACCTATATTTTGACAACCTGAATATTTCATTAATAAGGGAATATTAATTAAGCATATTAAACACTATTTGTAAAAGTATTTCTAAAACAGACATAACCACATCTGTCTTTTTAATAGTCATTTAGTTATAAAGGATAGATTTCTCACTTAAAAACTTAGAAATTCAAGATATAAAAGAACAACAACAGAACAGAAAAGTTAAGCATAATAATATAATGGCTACTCGAGAAAATATGTTTTATATTTTATCATTTAAGGGAGACATCTTTCCTGTATTATAACTCAGAATGGGTTCTACACAGTAACACCAAGAAATTGTGTATATAATTTAAACACTCTATTAATGAAAAAGTCACAGTAACAAGTTAGTATCAATAATTTTCTAGAAGTACTATTTTTTCAAGAGTAGATATTTCTTTTTATTAGATATTTTCTTTATTTATGTTTCAAATGTTATCCCCTTTCCTCATTTCTCCTCTGAAAACCCCCTATCCCATTCCCCCTCCCTGAGCTCACCAACCCACCAACTCCTGTTTCCCTGTCTTACACTGAAACTAATAGAAGTACAATTTTTATTGATAACTTCAATTATTCATTATAAGAGAACAAGCAAGGTAATCTTTAGAGTATATGGTGATTCCCTGTGCTCCTTGTACTATAGATTGTATAGTTTTTTTTTTCACTGAGACAAACATACAATGCCTTGTGCTAATTGGATTGCTTTTTAATTAAAGTTCTCTAACTGGTAATATTATGAATAATTTGTCTTTATTAAAAAATAGGAATTCAAATACTGAGGCAATTTGGGAGACAGTATTCTTAATTATAGTATACAGAATTAAATCTCTATGAGTTATCAAGACAGCCTAAAAGCTCACCAAAGAAATTATTTGCCCATATATGTGTGTGTGTGCATAGTTTTGTAAAACACAGATTACATCTTACATGTATAACTGTTATGAAATCTTGAAAACTCTTTCCTGGAATAAATCTTTGTATTTCTTGTTTAATTAAAAGTTTTGGTTCCATTTTCAAGTTTGAATGCTTAATTGTCAGTTTATGACAGTCAAGGAACTAAATTAAAAGAAAGTGAGGTGAAAGAAGTGATGGTTCTGGAGACTGTTGGAGAGTCATCAAAGGATGTGGCTGTTTTCCTCCTTGTGATTTTCTTTAAGCTTTGAGAGCCAGAAGGAGAGTCAGAGAACAAACAGGCATTGCAAAACCACAGAGATGAAAATGAAGCTGTAAACTACCGTGCACATAGTGTTGAGTTCTCCCGGATAAAGGCCCTGAAAGGGCATTAAAAATTGCTGCATACAAAAACAGCTCTAAATGAAACAAAATGCTTTGTTTTTTAACAGAATTGGCTGCATTATAAGAACATAGTGTTTGCAGACACAGCCCAGGATAAAGCTGATTCCACGTTCTATGGTTGTCATCAGAACAATTGTGCAAATGAGAAATAATGTCTGTCCTCCCTGAATCACACAGGAGTAGCTTAGTGAAGTCAGGCACAATTCATTAGCAATGTGGACCCCACCTGGGAGGGACTCATGGAGAACAGATTGAGAAATCTCAGCCTGAGATATCTAAGACAAGTTTGCAGCTGCTATCAGCAGCTTTCTCACCTCAGCTTCCCAGGAAAAGCTAAGAGTGTGTTCTACTAATGTAAGGATTTGGTGTGATTGAAGAGAGTTGCTTGTGGATGCTCACCCAAAATTTCAACCCTCATTCTACTTCAAAGAGAATATGGCTGACAGTAATGGAAGTCTTTAATGTTTTTAGAAGATTGTAACATAGTACTACAACTATCCCTATAAGAATAAAGAAGATGTGAACTGTGATGAACAATACTCTTGGTTGTTCTTTTCAATTATTTCCCTCACATGAACAAATGTTATTGAGTAGATTCCTTTCTAATGATGTTCTCTGGAGCTTGAATATGATTTTATCTACATACAGGTCAGAGATATATTATTACTTAGAGGCATTCTGTAATATATTCTGCAATCATTTTATCCATCCTGTAATGGAGTCTAATACTGAGTGGTCATACTAAAAGTAATCAGCAGTTGTTATGACATAGCTGACAAAGATCTGAATGGTATGCATCACTCATGCTGGTCATTGACTACAAGTGGCCATTGCATAATCACAGATAGATTTGGTGGCTATCAACTGGGGTCCCTTGAGTCAGAGGTCTCAAGGGCTCATAGCTCAACAGTCAGTCCCAGCTTTGGGTTTTTCTTTTATGTATTACTGTTTCCTATGCTATCTTATACCTTTTCTTTTTCTATTTAAACCAAAGCTATATAAAATAAAGTCAACACAGAATGAGTTCACCAGATGAATATCAGCTTATGGAGTCTCTGGATAACCTTTAATTCAGCCAAAAGAAGGAAAGTACCAACTACCAGAGTAGCTGGCCCATGGATGACTAAGTCACAGTGGAACCAGGAATGGATTTTGGCCAAACTCTGAATCTTATTATTATTTGTGGAAAATTCATTGCCCAGTTTCCATTGCAGTACCTACACCTATGGAGAGGGAGTTTTCCCATCTGCTTTCAATAGAATTACCAAAGCCTGATTGAAAAGATATCTGCAGTATGGTAAATATTCCAAATAAGAAGAAACAGTTTGGACCTGCGAGACGGCTTTGCAAGAGCTTGCCAGGAAAGCCTGACATCATGTATGTGATACCCAAATTCAACCATGGAGAGAGATCTGACTCCCAACCTCTGATTGTCACATGCACCCCATATACACACACTGTAGGATATGCTAAATTCACACACACACATATTCCACATGTCCAAAATCATAACCCTTTAGAGATTTAGACAAAATTTGAAGACAAAACAAGCAATATATGTGCAATTTAACCTTTGTGCATTTCAGTTTATTCATTTGAAAATTATTGGTAATTTTCAAACCCGTTTTTTGATTATACTCTGCCTATAAGGTAAAAAGGAATTGGAGCTTGGCCTACAAATGAAGCTTCAACAAATGAGGGAATGTGTTGTTTCTGAATGTTTGTAGACAGATACCACTTGGAGAGTGGTAGAAATGAAATGGCTTTTGCCTTACAAATCGTTCAAAAAGAGAAGGGCTCCTTTTCCTCTACACCAGCTGAGAGAGCATGGCACCGCTCCTCAGCACTTCTGTATGCCTGGAAGACATGATAGTTGCACTTCAATCAAGGTCAATAGTCTGCTGGCACTATGGTTACTTCTCAGGGCAATGAATGCCTACCCTACACAACTAAGGCTTGGCTCTAGTCTCTTTCAACTTATCATTACATAAAAATTCAAAATATTTCCCTAGAAATGCAAGCATCTGATCACACATGTGCATATATAACCATACAAAGGGATTTTCTTTTAAAAAATGAACTCTCTTCTCTAATTACAGTATGACATTTTCTCATCATATAAGTAAATGTCATCATATAAGTAAATAATATAAGTAAATTTGGTACAAAATTATCATATGCGTACACTTTAGGACCATTTGAGTCACCAAAAATAAAATACATGCAGAAAAAATATTTAATTCTGGCGGTGCTATTTTAGTAATATCTTAAGCCTGGTTATTTATAACCAACTTTATTTAAATCCAACAAGAAGACTTATTGAGTGTCTTACCCCAAGGGGTTTCCAAGTAATGAGCATATTCAAACTTAAACACTACAAATAATTTTAATAGATGTTGACATTTGGAAAATCTGGGAAATGGGCACTTGAGAACAACAACATTTTTAGTTATTTAATACTGCATATTATACTTTAAATACCTTAAGTGGGTGGGCCCTTGCCTAGTCATGCACAGTTCAAAATTAGGAGAAACCTTTGAGGGTAATCACATGCTCTGCAAGTAGTCAGTCCACCAGTGATTAACTTGCTCACTGTGAGCCTGGTACTAATGAAGCAGAGCACAGATTTAGTCTGTTAGTGAGCTGGTCACCTCAGCTCTTCATCGTCATTACAGTTTCTATTTCCAGTCCTCATGGTGAACATTTACACATGTCATGGGCTCCAAGGAGAAAAGGACATAAAGTATAGATGTGTAATTTTACATAGTCATTAACTAAGGTAGAAAATTAAATGCATCAGCTAAGGAGCAGTCAACAATATCCATGTGACAATATATACAGTTTAAATTATAATATCATTGATAAAAATGAACAAAGCCAGGGTAGCAGAACAGGTGACATGGCATAACGTATAAATATACAGTGATGTCCTGTGAATCATAAGACACAAACTCCTGACACACATTCGTCTCATTCATACTAGGTGAGGTATTAAAACTAGTAATGTGAAAACATTTACATGATTCTCCCAGGAGAAAACAGCCAAGAGATAAAAGGAGTCCTTCAAGAATCTAGGACAAAGTCTATCTTACTGATATTAATGGGAACATCAGATATTTATGGAAAATTAATATGCAAATTGTTAGTAAAAAAAGTAACACCTAGAGGAGAGACAAAGGGGCTCAGCACATAATGGCACTTGCTGCCAATCCTGTGGACTCAAGGTTAATTGTAAAAACCAGAGAGTGGAAGGAAAGGCATAACACGCATAAGTTGAACTCTGATTTCCAGTTGTGTTCCGTGTTGTATGTATGCACACAAACAAATGGGCACAGAGATGCAGACCCACAAACACACACTGAATCACATGTACACGCACATACACACACACACACACACACACACACACACACACACAGAGAGAGAGAGAGAGAGAGAGAGAGAGAGAGAGAGAGAGAGAGAGAGAGAGAAGCAGAATAAAATTTTTAACCCAGAAGTGTTCCTTCCCAAAGGAAAGACAGGGACAAAAAATGGAAAAGACACTGAAAGGCCATGTAGAGACCACCCCACCTAGGGCTCCATCCCATCTGCAGACACCAAACCCCAACACTATTGTCACCAAGAAACACTTGCTGACAGGAGCATTGTATGACTTTTACCCAAGAGGTTCTGCCAGCACCTGAGTAATACACATGCAGATACTCAGAGACAACCATCCAACTGAGCCTGAGGACCCCAACTAAAAAGCTACCGGAAGGACTGAGGGAACTGAAAGGGGATTGCAACCCCATGGAAGAACAATATCAACCAACTAGACCACTCAGAGCTCCCAGGAACTAAATCACCAACCAAAGAGTATACATGGAGGGACCCACAGCTCCAGCTGCATATGTGGCAGAGGATGGTCTTATATGGCATCAATGGGAGGGCAGGCTCTTAGTCTGTCCGTGGAGACTTGATGCCCAGCATAGGGGGATGCTAGAGCTGTGAGGTGTGAGTGGGTGGGTATGTGGAGGAGCACTCTCAGAGAGGCAAAGGGGAAGGGGGAGAGGCTATTGGAACAGGAGATTGTGGAGGGGAAACCAGGAAGGACAATATAATTAGAAATGCAAACAAATAAAATGATTAATGAAAAATGTTTGCAGAGAAAAAACTGGCAAAGGGTGTAACATTTGAAATGTAAACAAAATATCCAATTAGAAATATTTTTAATTACAGACATAAATAGCAGTGATGGCGACTAATCCAATTAATGACAGTTTGCTAAGTTTATGAATAATGATAGCTATATTCCACGGGAATGACCTCTACACATGCATGTAACTTCATTTGATGGTATTTCAAATTTTCAATTTTTTTGTTCATTTCTATTATTTTGAAGTGATCTTTTGTTTCAGAAATATGAAAAACTCTTTCAGATTTCCTGAATTTTAGACACTTCCTCAGTAAATTATGTGGTTCTTGAAGAAATTTGCTACAGAGATTAGTGTGGCATTGCCTAAATGTAAACCATTACAAAAATATTTATTATTAATATGGCAACATGGACTAAAGACAAGACATTCACTCAAATGAATAAGTGAAAATGTTATCAGTGTTTAGAGACATTGAGCAGGATTTTTAAATTTTCGTAAACTTAAAAAATACTACATAATATTTGAACTTCAGTATGAAGCATATGTATGCTTGCACAATTAAATGCATATATCATACACACATGTAAATACACTTGCACACTCATATATATCATATACACATGCAAATACACATGCATATTCATATATATATCATATACACAAATGCAAATATACATTCATATGCATGTACACACACAAACACAGACACGCACACGTATGGATTGGATATAGGTGTGTTTCTCAGAGGCTTTTGCTCCTGTTCCTTTTTTGTATGGACTTTTATTTTTTTATTATTATTATTTTTTTATTTATATGATGAGTACACTGTATCTATCTTCAGACACACCAGAAGAGGGCATCAGATCCCATGACAGATGGTTGTGAGCCACCATGTGGTTACTGGGAATTGAACTCAGGACCTCTGGAAGAGCAGTCAGTGCTCTTAACTAATGAGCCATCTTTCCAAGACCTATTGTTGGACTTTTAAAGAAAGGTTTTTAGAATTAGGGCTCCAAGCAAGACAGTATTTGATAGGAACATTAGGTGTGGGAATCAGTTTCTTCATTGTATGTCTTGAAATTAAAAAGATGCATGGTCAGGGGAGGACAGAATTCCATCTGAAGGGTTTCATTTTGTTCAGAATGTTCCTTGTGTTTCCCGAATACACATTCCCACACACACACACACACACACACACACGGAAAGGCACACACACGCATTTATATATGTATACACATATATAAATGCGTGTGCGTATGTATATATACATACATAATTTATATACTAGAGAAGTATAACAACTTTTGTTTAATAAAAATAGTCTATAAAATCTAGGCAGGCAGATTTCTGAGTTCGAGGCCAGCCTGGTCTACAAAGTGCATTCCAGGACAGCCAAGACTATACAGAGAAACCCTGTCTTGAAAAACCAAAACAAACAAAGAAAAAAGTCTATATTTATTTATAAGATCTATCTTTATAAGATTTTTTGAACTTGGTTAAATGTTATTTTGTTGGATCAAAAATAATTCAAATGAGTTTCACATGGATTAAGTTGCTACTTGTATAGGCATGTGTGGTATGAAACTGAGAGAAACCTAAAGAGTTGATAAGCATGGCCCTGCTCTAGATTGAATTACTTTGTTAATTATTAATAAATAAATACCAAATATAATCATTTTTCTACATTAACATTCATCACAAAATGATTATTTCCCCTTTAAAACGATTGCTAGATTTTTGAAGAAAACGTCATAACTATTGCTCTAAATACAATATAGAGCAAATAGGTATTATAGGAAATAAATAGAAGACATAAGATTTAGACTCTGATTTACCTTTTGTATCACTGACCGTTTTGCTTTGAGGAGAACAATGAAAAAATTGATGGTATTTTTAGAGCTCAGAAAATGCCTATGTTCACATTTCTGCATAGTAGATCCTGAAGAAAATGTGAGGAAAATCAGAGTTCTTTTAAAAATTATTCTTGTGATTCAAACTTCCATTTTGAAAATGCAACAGGTTACCATAACAATAATAAAATTGCTTGAGACCTTAACCCATGTATATATTAGACAATTCAAGGTGGGCACCGGAACCAGAGAAGGAGAAAGAGCATTTAGCTTCCTAATAAGCGCACTTTGCCATGCTGAGGTTATACACTGTCACTAGGGACATTAAATCTCAGTACTCTCACTTTTCTGGATACGCAATAGCTCCTGGGCAGATTTCCCAGAGGTTTTTGTTCTTGTCACTGCCTTGTTTGGGTTTTAAAAGACGAGTTTTAAGAGTTAGGGCCCCAAGCAAAACAGTATTTGATGGGAACTTTAGATGTGGGAGTCAGTTCCCTCATTTTTTATTTCTTGAAATTTGAAATGCATGGTCAGAGGAAGGTTGGATTCTATCTGAAGGATTGCATGTTGTTTAGAGTTTTCCTCTATCCTCCATGTACCATAATTCCATGTGCTTTTTACTGTGCAGGAAGTAAAATTTAGTATAATAAGCATGCTCATGGTCATGACCTCAAATGCTAAACTGCAAGTGTAAGAACACAGTGTTAGTACTGAATTTGCAGTTCTTCAGAAAGTTGAGGCTGAATTTGCAACCTGCAAAATTATTTGTTAATTTTTTACATCCTTTATGGAGGCCCTGCCACTGACCACAGCAAAATCAAAGACATAGTTCTGCTGAAAACCTCTGAGCACCTTACTCCTTCAAATGTCAGTGTCCAGATAGGAAACCGAGGGATGCAGAGATACCTCCTGTGTGTGTGTGTGTGTGTGTGTGTGTGTGTGTGTGTGTGTGTGTGTGTGACTCAGGCTGCAGTATACAGTACAGCAAAAGAACTGTCTATTCTAATTTGAATCATCTCATTTTTCATTTGAAGTTTGGCCAGCTTTTATGAAACAAGACAGGATAATAGGAGATGAGTTAGCTAAATTAACAAAGAGTTTCAAAAATGTATAAGATAGCAGTGTATATCATTATTATCAGATGCCTGAACTGGAAGAAATCAGTTTATCCCTAAAATTGTTTGATTTTAAATTGCATTGATAGAAGCTTTTGACATCTCAACAGTGTAGTGAAGTGAGTGATGGATCAAACATGGACTATTACATTTTCTTGTAAGATGAGCCTATGGATTTCTTGGGAGCACAAACATCATAGAAACAAACACGTCTAATTAATTTTTAAAAAGTGGCATCAAAACAAACATATAACATGTTCTTATTCTTTTGTGAGTGCAAAAACCTGATCTCAACTCTAGTTGTAAATAGAGTCTATGAGGATCTAAAGAAGTTAAATAATAGGTACAATGATATATTTGGATAGGAGTAATAGGTTGTGGCTTCCTACAATGCAGTGCGATGATATGAGTTTACAGCAATATTATTGCATATTTAAATTAGAACTAGAAGAGAGTTCACTGTGTATAGACATGAAGAAATAATAAGGAGGAAGGCAGGCTAGCTACCTTTTTCAGACCACTGCATATCATAAAGACGTATTTTATTTTTTGATGATGGACAGACTTTATTGGCAGACAAAGAAGGGAGAACAGCATCCCACGGCACACAATTGGGCTCAGCAGGGGGCATCCCCAACCTAGGCACTGGGCACATACTGCAGTGCCAGGTGAGCAAAAGCTTTCTCCTTGGCCTGGTAATCCTTGATGAAGGGGTAGGTCCTGTGTGCATCCTTCAGCTGTGACAAATATTTGATTGTCACATCAGGGGCTTACCCAGGTACTGTGACAGTCCAATGAGGTTGATGAGGATCTCAGGGTGACCACTGTTGTTGTCCAGTGCCTCTTGCAGCACACCCTCTGTAATCTCCCAGCTGCCCTGTGCTGCCTGGCCGTTGAATAGCAGCAGTGTGAGTGAGTACTTGTAGGTCAGTTCCTGGAATATGTATGTAGTAGGCTTCTTGTAGTTTCTCAGCACCCACAGCCAGGTTGACCCATGCAGTGGCTAGTTGGGTGAGGGTGGCATCCTCATCTTGGTTCAGCTCCTTATGGGTTAGGTCCAACCTGTCCAGCTTGAGGAGGATCTGAATCGTCATGACCATGCACATAAGGCTGTTGCCCTGGTGCAGGGTGCGCAGGGCTGCATCCGGGTTCTGGTCATGAAAGTAGACCGAGGCAGCCATGAGCAGGAAAGTGGTACTGGTCACATCCACAGTCCTGCTCATCTCATGATCCAGGTCCAACAGGATGCTGTCCCTCTGGTTCTCACTGGCAAGGTACTCAGCAAACATGTGGACAGCCTGGAGTTCTAGGACAGAGGGGGGCTTAATTTCATCTAGGTCCACACCACACTTCCTCTGAGTGAGGTATGCTCTGTACAGGAAGACGTCCTGATCTCTACTTCTCTCTTAGGACTGTACGGGTTCATGTGCTGTGCCTTGTCGATGCACTGCTGGTAGCTGCCTATGTAGAAAGCATTCTTCATGTCAAACAGCTCGTCTACCTCTCCAGAGACACCAGAGACTGCACAGAAAGCTAGAGGAACCATGTCACCACACCTCTAATCAGCCTTCTTCCTGGGAGACAGCAACAAATATATATTTTTAATTATTCTCAACTTTGATCATGTGTTAATTACTACATGCCAATTAAAATAAAGAACATTAAAGATGATTGAAAAATCTCTGGGAATATAATTAGTATATATAATTATATTTTTTAATGAAGTTATGTCACTTGGGTTAATGATGCTCACTCCAAAGCTATACACTATATAACCGAGCCCGGTCAGTGGCATAGGAAAGTTCCCTTTGAGTTGTCAGTCAAGGGAATCAGAGAGAGTTCAAAGATAATATAGGTTATTGACATTCCCCTTGATTGCTTCCCAAAACTTGAAAGTAAATCCTTAATGCTGAAGACACCATGCTTACAAGGTGGAAGAACTGAGCTGGAACTGAACAGAAAGCCTTCTTTCTAAGAACTAGCTCACTTGCATGGTATTCAGATTTCCTCCTACCAAGGGAGGAAGGCAATTAAAAATCTTACCCAGGTGAAACGCCTGTGAACCACACAATGGACAGAGTGGCATTTTATTTATTTTTTATTGATATATTTTTATTTACATTTCAAATGATTTCCCTTTTTCTGGGTCCCCACTCCCCGCAAGTCCCATAAGCCCTCTTCCGTCCCCCTGTTCTTCCATCCACCCCTTCCCATTTCCCTGTTCTGGAATTCCCCTATACTCTTGCACTGAGTCTTTGCAGAACCAGGGGCAGAGTGACATTTTATAACCAAGGGCATAATAATGGCCTATCTATCTTGGAGATAACCAGGAACAATCCAATTGGATTTGGGCTCACTCGAAAAGATTCATGCCTTCTGTGATACTGAAAATCTAACCAACTACCTAAAGCTAGTAACCTTATTAACCCTTAACATGCTACTATCACTTTCCTAAAGCAGTATAATTTGCAACTGTATTTATCTATCTTAATATCCACAAGAAAACATGGCTCTAACCCTTCATTAAAGAAGCTTATTTTGGGAGCATAGTGAGACCATTACAGAAATGCACATGTGGTCAAATGCGTATTAAAAACTGACTATGCTAATTGTGTCTTGAGTATTCAGAGCTTCTGCAGTAATTAATATCCACTTATCAATACACATTCCATGTGTATTCTTTTGTGATTGGGTTACCTCACTTAGGATATTTTCCAGTTCTAACCATTTCCCTAAGAATTTCATGAATTCATTGTTTTTAATTGCTGAGTAGTATTCCATTGTATAAATATACCACATTTTCTGTATCCATTCCTCCACTGAGGGACATCTGGGTTCTTTCAAGCTTCTGACTATCACAAATAAGGCTGATATGAACATAGTGCAACATGTGTCCTTGTTGCATGGGGGGGGGGAATCATCTGGGTATATGCCCAGGAGCAGTATAGCAGGTGTCATGCCCAGTTTTGAGGAATCGCCAGACTGATTTCCAGAGTGGTTGCACCATCTTGCAATCCCACCAGTAGTGGAGGAGTGTTCCTCTTTCCCCACATCCTTGCCAACACCTGCTGTCTCCTGAGTTTTTAACCTTAGCCATTATGACTGGTGTGAGGCAAAATATCAGGGTTGTTTTGATTTGCATTCCCCTAATGACTAATGATGAACATTTCTTAAGGTGCTCCTCAACCATCCAAATTTCTTCAGGTGAAAATTCTTTGTTTAGCTCTGTACCCCATTTTAAATAGGGTTATTTGGTTCTCTGGGGTCTAACTTCTTGAGTTCTTTGAATATATTGGATATTAGCCCTCTGTCAGATGTATGGTTGGTGAAGATCTTTTCCCAATTTGTTAGTTGCCATTTTGTCCTATTGACAGTGTCCTTTGCCTTGCAGAAACTTTGTAATTTTATGAGGTGCCATTTATCAATTCTTGATCTTAGAGCATAAGTTATTGGTGTTCTGTTCAGGAACTTTTCCCCTGTGCCCATGTCCTCAAGGGTCTTCCCCAGTTTCTTTTCTATTAGTGTCAGTGTGTCAGGTTTTATGTGGTGGTCCTTGATCCACTTGGAGTTGAGCTTAGTAAGAGGAGATAAGAATGGATCAATTCGCATTCTTCTGCATGCTGACCACCAATTGAACCAGCTCCATTTGTTGAAAAGGCTACCTTTTTTCTACTGGATGTTTTCTGCTCCTTTGTTAAAGATCAAGTGACCATAGGTGTGTGGGTTCATATCTGGGTCTTCGATCCTATTCCATTGATCCACTTGCCTGTCACCGTACCAATACCACGCTGTTTTTAACACTATTGCTCTGTAGTATTGCTTGAAGTCTGGGATACTGATTCCTCCAGAAATTCTTTTACTATTGCAGAATAGTTTTAGCTATCCTGGGTTTCTGTTATTCCAGATTCCCAAGAAGAAGGAAGGAGAGGGCCCTGGACCTGGAAAGGCTTGATCCAACATTGTGGGGGTATACCAGGACAGAGGACATATGGAGAGGGGGGAACCGGGAAAGGGGAAAGCATTTGGAATGCAAACAAAGAATATAGAAAAATAACTGACTATGAAGTCCTCAACTATCTTCAACAATGAATGGTTTTTAAGGGAGGAGGAATCAGTATATCTGTATTCTCCAGGTATCAGATACCTGACACTTTATCTAACCCAAAGTGATTATGCCTGTATGCATGCACACATGAGAGCATGCACAAATACACATGCACACACATACACAATATATAGGCTCAGCAAGTTGTATTTATATACACCTATGTACAGATATACACATGTATAAATACATATGTAACAGTAATGATTAAAGAAGTCATGAATTTGAGAGAGAGTAGGGAAGACATCAAAGAGCTGGAGTGGAAATGCTATAAATTCAGTACTTGCATACAAATTTCTCAAAATAAGATAAATGCAAAAGGAATATAAAACATGCAGATAGATAGATGGATGATAGATAGATAGAAGAAATTCATTACTGTATTTGCAATGAATATTTTTATATTCATAAAATATCTGCAATACAGTTGCTGTTAAAGAAAGTTATCTGACCCACATCAGTAAATAATTCGGCTTACTGTATGTCATTAATCAACCAGATATTGGAAGTACTTAGCTTCCAAGTACGGATAATTATTGAAAACCAAACTGGAATTCACTAATGTATACTCCTGCAAAATATAAGAATAGAATCAACAATATAACTATGAGCTACAGATGAGCTTAAAATTTTATTTTTGCAATATTATGAATTTAGAATACCCATATTGTGAAAAGTGTTCTTTGGTGAGTTTCTTGTTTGTATCTTTGTATCTTACCTTGTGCTAGAGTATGATTATTGTGTCTTTATTTTCAGAATTTATGTTGACAAAGAGCCTACAATAACTATAACTGAACAGAAACATTTATAAATTTTGCTTCATATTTATCTAAGAGGTGCACACAAAGTAATCTAAAAAATATGGGCTGAAAATTTACAAATTTTAATATTAAATGGAGTACTGACAATATTATCCCTAATTTTATTAGTAGTGTTTGTTTTCAGCTTACCAGACCTTTCCATCTCCTGAGAAATTTATTTAATTAAGCATAGTATGTCATAGCGAAGAGTCCATTGAAAAGAATGATTTCAGATTTACCATCTAAGAAATTATGCTTTGATTCTGTGGAGTTATTTTCAGAAATATTTAGACAAGTTTAAATGTTATAAGTCATCGGATAGCACTGCCATGCTAAAGAATTTTATGTTTCACAGAGAAAAATACTGAGACATAACAGAATCCTAGTATTAGACTGTGAAATGTTATCAAAGGGCTAAAGGAGCATATGGTAAAAGAACAACAACCACTCTGGAAATCAGTCTGGCAGTTCCTCCGAGAACTGGGTACCTCACTTCCAGAAGATCCTGCTATACCGCTCCTGGGCATATACCCAGAAGGTTCCCCAGCATTTAATAAAGATACATGTTCCACTAGGTTCATAGCAGCCCTATTTATAATTGCCAGAAGCTGGAAAGAACCCAGGTATCCCTCAACAGAAGAGTGGATGCAAAAAATGTGGTATATCTACACAATGGAGTACTATTCAGCCATTAGAAACAATGAATTCATTAAATTCTTAGGCAAATGGATAGAGCTGGAGAACATCATATTAAGTGAGGTGACCCAGACTCAAAAGGTGAATCATGGTATGCACTCACTAATAAGTGGATATTAACCTAGAAAACTGGAATACCAAAAACATAATCCACACATCAAATGAGGTACAAGAAGAAAGGAGGAGTGGCCCCTGGTTCTGGAAAGACTCAGTGAAGCACTATAGGGTAAAACCAGAACAGGGAAGTGGGAAGGGTTGGGTGGGAAAACGGGGAGGGAAGGGGGCTTATGGGACTTTCAGGGAGTGGGGGGCTAGAAAAGGGGAAATCATTTGAAATGTAAATAAATTATATCGAATAAAAAAAAAAGAATAAACAACTGAGAAATAGCCATCAGTAAACAAACCCTATGAAAAATACTGCCACAGAAATATAAATGTAGTGATGTATGGAAACATTAGATATAGATATTGAGATAGAGGTAGATATAGATACATATTCATATATAGATAGGTATTCATATATATTCATATATGTATATAGATATTCATATATATTCAAAATATATCAATAATTATGCTCTGTCAGTGGTTCCGGACTAATTCCAGACTATTAGTCTTGAATCACTGACAGAGCATCATTAGAAAGAAGAACAAAGATATAAATATTAAAATGAAAAATAATATAAATCATAAAATAAAATCAAACTATCATGTTCTATAAAATAGACAATGGAAGAGACAAAAAAGGGAAGAGGAAAATAGTTTACATAAAATTTCTAGTAGCATTTTTTAACAAAAATGAATTCAGCTAAGATGGCTCTTTATTCTGTTCTGGAAAAAATGTTTGCATCCACATACAAAGACATTATATTAAAAATTATATCTTTTTATTAAAAGGTTATGTATATTTTATTAAAAATAAAATATCTTTTACCATTAAGAGTGAAAATTTTCTAATCTACCTGAAAGGATGAGGAAAATAGACATTCTTATTTCATTCTTGATTTTAAAAGTATATTTTTTATTGCTGTAGTTAATGCTGGTTATAGGTTTATTATTAATATAGTCTCTATTATATTGATGTATGTTCTGGTTGTTCCTAGTTTCTTTAGGTTTTTGTTTTAAAGGTATATTTAATTAAAACAAACTTACTATGTGTATGTGTATTCATGAGAAGATGTATATAGGTATAAGCATATGAGCAGATATCTATAGAAGCCTGAAAGGGCATCAGATAATCTAGGGTAGGAGTTATAGTTTATAAACTGCTTAATATGGATGCTGCAGACCAAATGCCATTTCACAAAGAACCATACACATTCTTAACAGTTGGCCATTGCTCCAACCCTTTTCAGGGTTTCTGTAAAGAGTGTTGCTGGACTGAGTCAAAGCTCATTCCTGTAGCCTCAGACATGATCATAGGACATGTATTCTTGAGTTTGCGGTGTGTGTGGGGCTACAATTATTGATTTGGAGCTTTTTAAACATCCTTGAACCCCTGGAATGGAGGCAAGCTGGCCATGGTTAATGATCTTTTTATGACGTATTGTGAAATTTAGCTTGCCAGTGTTTTATTGAGAAATACTGATTTTTGGATTCATGATCATCAGCTTATGATTTTCTTTCTCAGTTGTGCCACTATCTAGTTTTGTTATGAAAGTAACACTTCCTTCATAGTTTGGTAACATTTCTTCCCATTATATTTTTTCACATAGTTTCAAAAGCATTGGTTTCAGTCCATCTTTGATGTGGGGAGAACACAGCAGCGTGCCCATCTGGACTCAAGCTTTACTCAAAGACACTTTCATTACTATGTCAATTCCATTGCCTGATCAAGGTCTGTTTCTCTTGTTTATACTCTCTTATATTGGCATTACTCTGTGCAGCATGACTCGAGAGGGGAATAACTGTGTCTGGCTAGTGTAAACCTATTTCAACAAGAAGAAAGGAAAAATAAACTTGGTACGTACTGGTTGTTTGTCTGTTCATATGCCATTGCATCATGTGTCCTGAGTTTTAGTTGTATTGCACTTGAGCCAATTCTCATTTACCTCAGGGTGAAGTGTGATTCTATCTAAACCTTCGTAATACATTCAAAAAATACATGGTCTGGCGTTCATGATGCTGTGCTTTTCTCAGACATAATTTTCTTAAATCATGTTTTCATTTGCTGTCCTCCCCACCATGTGTTCCTGTAGAAAGTTACCCGTCTACAATAGACTCCCAGAAATGGTTACATCAAAGAGAACTTTTAGGAGAAGGCACTGATTGACTAACTATATTCGGGAATGAAGATTGTGCAAGAGATGAACTCAGCAGCTTATTTTGTAAAATGCAGGAATCTTAAAAGAAATTGATTTTATTTAGAAGTGGTCAAAGTATAAATCTGTGTAAAATGTTACATGATAAATTTGTATGTAAATAGAATTCTAATAATTATGCTACTTACCGTAAGGATATTCCCTTTCAGCAGGGATTACTAAACACTAAGACACGACATTTGAAAGCATTATGGAGTAGTAAGTGGAATAAAACCAGAAACCCAGAAGTGTAAAAGATGGCAGTAAGGAGCTGGCAGAGTCCATTGCTCCATGACAACAATAATTCTCTAAACATTAGCTGGATTTCCTATGAAATTCGGTCCTTGGAACTCAGTTCTCTCCTCCTGAATCAGGCTCACCATTATTGAGCGATAATGCTGTCTCCAAATTTTCCACTGTGAAGTCTCTCCTCTCATTAACTACTTAAGTCTACATGAGCATCTTTTCCAGTGTGGCTACAGAAGGATCATCTCTAACATTCTATTTTCTAATACCAAGTTTGTTTATGGGCAGTATGATTTTATGAACCATTGCTCCACAGTCTTTGGAAGAGGACATAGATTTGCACCAAAAGCCCACCTCATTTCTTCTGCTTGGTTCTATAAAACTAGGTATCTTGATAGTAAATAACCTGGAAGCATAAAATGAAGATTATTTTATTCAACATCCGTTGGATACCTTTATATTTCACAGAGCCAGCTGAGTACCTCATGAGTCAGACACAGCTTGTGTTATCAGATCCTTTGGAATTCATTGTTGCAGACTGCTCTGTCACCTCAAAATGATGAAGTAACAAATTAGAATGGAGGACATATTTATCTTTCTGTACATCGCCCTCCAGAAGGGGAAGAGTGAGCACATGCCTGACATGGAAGCCTGGTAGTATATTCTTTCAGAGAAGGGGGAGCTGCATTTCCCATTCCTCTGTGAGTTGCCTTGAACATCGTTTCCAAAAAGTGTGCCAATTTGGGAAATGGAGCAAGCCAAAACCTTCCTGACTTCGATGCCAGCTTGCATCACTGTGAATGCTTTACTTCTGTTTTTGTTTTTTTGTTCATTTAGGATTAAACCATGAAAGTTGACTTGTTATTTTGTGATCCAGAGAAGGTGGTTTTCAGTCAGTATCCACTCTTCACTACACCACATAGATTCCTCTTTAGATTTCACTCTAACTCTCACACACTCACTTGGGAAGCATATGTTGATTCTGAACCTTTCCATTTACCTAGCTCTGCTCAGCTGGAGTCTTCAGAGACCAGAAGCTGAGGATCAGGGAGCTGGCAAAAACTATTTTGGGCGAGAGTTCAGGGCAGGTCTCCAGCCTCAGCAAAGTTCAAATCAAAAGTGCAAGGCAAAAGCAGTTATGAGAATTGGGCAATAATTATGTAAAACAAAATATTTATGAAAAGAAGCTGTCTCTGGAGTTTGTGTTAAACACAGCTAGGCACCAGTTAAATGTCCCCAGTGGGTCTGGGCTCACTGAATGGGTGTGGATGGTAAGCTGATGCTAGTCTAAACTTTTATGCACATCTCCTTGACTTCATGGAGTTCTGGGCAACCTGAATTACCAAGAGCTTCTAAGCAACCATATGAACTTCACATCTACAGTTTGTTTTTCTGAAAGAAGTGGAACAAGATTGTCTTAACCAAACAGATATTTGATAAAGACTTGGAAATGCACCTACAATCAATCAGGAATAAAATAAATATACCAACATCTAAAGCTGCCCCTTTATCTTCCTGTGAAACAAATCCTTTGATTACTAAGGAGTACATACACTCAGCCAAGTTAACTATAATAGCAGGAGGTGTAAAACTACTTTTGTATTTACTTTGGGATTTAATCCTCAGTTTCTTTATCACATCCTACTTATTTTGTTAGCAGAGTTCCAGTATCCAGCTTTGTACTCTTGTTTGGGCTGTTTTCAGTAGGAACACTTGAGAGGCAACCATTCTTTCCCACAAGGAGAAGTGTGCCCAACTTCTTCTAACTTTTACTGTTCCTTCAAACCCCAAATCTCTCATCAGCTGCAGTTCCCAAAGATGTCTTGAAAATTAAGTTTTCTTAGGCTTATTAGTTTAAAGATTTCTATGTTTAAATAATTATGCAGCTGTTTCAGTATAGAATTGGACTTTCCTGTTCAAATTGACCAATTAAATAAAATTAAAATCAAGTTAGAAGAGATAAGCAAGCACTTGGTCTTTGTGGATTCAGTTGTCCATATCATAGGTTACTGACTGCCTTGCATTCTCCTTTAACAGGAAGTTATTATTTACTATAATAATCCAGTTGCATTGGCAACTCAAAATAAATTTTAAATACAAAAAAGTAGTTGTTCAATTAGCTAATTAATTGCCTGAACACTTATCTTATTTATCTATTTGCAAACTGGCAATAGGGAAGATATAGCCTTGGAAACAGAAAAAAATAGCAAGGGCAAGGGAGATCCTTCAAGTGCTCCTTAGTCTATAAAGTGGCAAACACTTTACAAATGAGTATATGAAAATGGGCATGATTTCAGTTTCCTGGAATTTGAGCTTTAGGGAACTGTATGTCAAAAAATTCTGTCTTTCTTGGCACCACTGACATTTGGGTACAAATATTTCCTTCTGTGGTAAGCAGTGAATTGAAAACTGCTTAACAACATCCTCCGACTAACCCAGGCATGCTCAAAGCGTGACATGGGACACATCTCCAGGCTGAGCTAAGTATTTTCCAAAGAAGCACAATTGTTCCCAGTTGAGAAGCCGGATGACAAGACATCCTGAAACTTTAGCTCACTGCTTAGGCAAATGACTTGCTGCTGCCCTGTTTGAATATTAAAATCCCACAAAGTACTTTAAAAAATGAATGTTGAATTTCCATCTCCAAAGACTTCCTTATGAATGGTCTGAGCCTAGATAGGCATTAGGCCTTTAATATGTTCTGTTAGTTGAATATGTAGTCTGGACTGAAGATCCTAGCTAAAAAGTAAAATTGTTAGCCATCACATGATTGTGTTGAGTCTAAAGGTTCATTTTGTTAGGATAAGCATTTTTACTATATTAATTGTTCTGATCCATTAAGATAGGAGATTATCTGTCTTCTAATAACTTCTTCAGTTCATTTCTATTATGTGTTGCCTTTCCCTACCTCTTCTGATTACTTTTGGTATAAAATCTATTTTTTATACATTAAAACAACTAAGATTGTTTTATGGGTTTACTTGGAATATCTGATCCTAATTTTTCTTTCTTTCCTTGTGGTATTGTGTATCCTTGATGGAAAATTTTTAGAAGTTATATTTCTTGGATGCAATAGAAAGGTAGATCTTGTTTTATAATATAATTTGTTAATCTATGCCTTTTTACTGGGGAATTGAGTCTATGAGGTTACCAATGAACAGTGTGTGTTGATTCCTGTTATTTAGATATTATGGTGTGTTTGTGTTTATGTGTGTGTGTGTGTGTGTGTGTGCGTGCTTGTGTGTGTGTGGTTTTCATCTGTTATTATTGTTGTTTGCCTCATCTTTTGATTTGTTGGTCTGGGATTATTTATTTCATGTGTGTTCTGACTGTAATTAACCTCTTCAAGTTGAAATTATTGCTCTAGCTTCTTCAGCACAGATGAATTTGTAGCTAGATATACTTAATTAAGCTTTATCATTGATGTTTTTCTTTCCCTGTCTATTGTGATTAACAGTTTTGCTGAGGATAGTGCTTTGGATTTGTGTGTTTGGTCTCTTAGAGTTTGTAGACCACTCATTCTAGACCTGGCTTTTTGAGTCTCCATTTAATTGTCAGTTGTTATTCTAATGGATCTGACTTTATATGATGTTTCACCCTTTTCTCTTGTACCTTTTAATATTCTTTCATTATTTTATGTATTTAGTGTTTTAAGTATTACATGTTGTGTGAATTTATTTTTTGGTTTAGTCTATTCAGTGTTTTGTATGCTTCTTGTACCTTGATAGGTACCTTTTTAAGGTTAGAGAAATTTACTTTTATAATTTTGTTAAAAATAATTTTTGTGCCTTGGCCTGGATTATTTCTCCTCCTCCTCCTCCTCCTCCTCCTCCTCCTCCTCCTCCTCCTCCTCCTCCTCCTCCTCCTCCTCCTCCTCTTCTTCCTCCTCCTCCTCCTTTTCCTCTTCCTCCTCCTTCTTCTCCCCCTTTCCCTCCCCCTTTCCTCTTCCTCCTCCTTCTCCTCCTTCTCCTTCTATTCTTTTATTCATAGATTTGGTCTTTTCATACTGTCCCAGATTTCCTGTATATTTTATGACTAGAATTTTTATATGTAGCATATTATTTTACTGCTGTATTCATTTCTTCTATCTTTTCTTCAGTGCATGGCATTCTTTTCCCATGTCTTTTATTCTTTTGTTAAATCTTACCTCATTTTGTCATCACTTCTAATTTTTCAGTTCCAGTTTTATCTTAGCCTGTCCTCTTTAGTGAATCTACTTCTACTTTCATGTATTTAATTTCTTTCACCTTACTGTTGTTTGCTGTTTTATTTTCTTTTGTTGTTACTTCACAGACTTCATTAACTTCTTCAAGGTCCTTGAACATATTCATAACAAGTACATTGAACTTCTTGTCTTGGGCTTTTACTATGCTAAATTTCTCAGATTCTACTGGAGTAGTGTTACTGTGCACTGGTATAGACATATTAGCTTGTCTTTATGGATACTGGTTGTGTTTTTATACTGTTGTCTAGATATCTGAGATTCAGATGATTTTATGCTAATGTTGATATTTAGGCCTTGCTCTGTTGAGTGGGTGTTCTGTTCCTTGTTTTCCATTGCACTCTCTACATATTAGGAGTATATGGTTGATGTGGATTGTCTGGTAGAGTGTGCTTCTACATGATGGTGGTTGCCAGAAGGCAATAGAGGTGTCCTAGAAGAAGGAAAAAGAGGTCCTTCAAGAAAGATCTAAGCGGAGCCTGGGTGTATACCTAGAAGTGTGGTTCACAGTGAACTAGAGCTGTGGTGGGCAGAAGAGCTCCTGTGAGTAGGATGAAATAAGGCAAATGTTACCTGGAAAGACAGAGATGGAAGAGTTTGGGGAACTCTGTATCTGAAACAAGAATTTGAGTCTACAGTGAATGAAACTGAGGTGAGAACAAAGGCACTTGTAAGCAGTTTGTGACCTAGCAATGCGGAAGACTGGTGAGATCATAAGGGTGGGAAGGGAGGATGTGATTGCCTACTTAAGTCCCTGCCAGTATTTTTAGGTATTGGGTGCTGAAATAATGAAAAAAGGACTAGAGAGAGTAGTAAGCAGGAAGGGAGGAGTCCCCAGAGAAAGAAGGCAGAAAGGGAGATCAGGTACCTTCAAGAGTTATGGTACAGGGCTAGGGATGAGTGTGCGGAATGGATTGGAAGGATAGTGAAGATGGCCTACCTGATTCCCAGGCTGACTCAACTACCGACAGCTATTTCTTATCCTTTGTAATCATTGGCACACTGGCAAACTGTAGTTATAACTCTTTCTCTGCCTCAGATTTTTACATTGGGTATCTTCTATCAGCACAAAGTAAATTACTGAAGTTTGTAGAAATCTCCACTGCATTGACTTTGAGTGTATTTTGCATGTAGGGATGTTCTGAACTAAATTTAACGATTACTAAGCAGTAAATAAAATGTTTATTTAAAATAAACTTCATTTTCTACTCTTTAAGCCTGAATCAGTCTAGCAATAAGGAAAAGTGAAGCTAGTTTCCTAAGTCCTATTTCAAGCAACCGAGTGAACTGACAGCACTTTTGAAGACAATGAGAAATTTATTCCATTATTTTTTCTGGTTTGCTTTTAAACAGCTGTTGTATTAAGGAAAGAGAGTCAGAGACTTAGAGAGAGTGGGGAGAGAGGGAGATAAAGAGAGAGAATATGTGTGTGTGTGTGTGTGGTGTGTGTGTGTGTGTGTGTGTGTGTGTGTGCAACAACATTTAGTGGAGTAAAAGAAAGAAACAGAGCCATTAAATTGAGATGTGCGAGGTCAGGTATGTAAGAGGGCTTAGGAGAGGAAAAGAAAGGAGAGATGATGTAATCATAAAACAATTTCAAAACATAAAAGAAAATGATGTTTTTAAAGCAATGTGGGCATGATAGAATATGTTGATGCCAATAGTCCCAGACTCTCAGTTATCCAAAACAGAAGGATCCCTGGAGTCCAAGAGTCCATTGTGAGCAAAAATAAAAAGACTTTATCTGAGTGAATAAAAGGGTCACTGTAAAAAAGAAAGAACTATCAAAATTTTTAAAAATCTTATTTAGGTCACTAAAACATAATCCATTAATAATGTGTTGGCCTGCAGATTTGGTCATCTTACTTGGATAAAGCATTTCTACCTTTTGGGATTATATAAAAGTTTGACCTACCAATATTAGCAAATGACCTTATATTTCAGGACTTCATCTTGTCAATAGACTATTTCCTAACAGATTGCAGCTTCTTGAGTATTTTTTTTCACGGATTCTTTTTCTTTGTAATTTTTCCAACTGCTTTTTATTTGAACCATCTTTTTTTTATTTTGTCTTTATAATTTTTTTAAAAAAATATATTTATTTTTATTCTTTAATCCTTTTTATAATCCAGACTTCATCCTTGTCCTGGTCTGCTCCCCCTCTGACTGCTCCACATTCCATACCTGCCCCCCCCAACCCCATCTCCAAGAGGATGTCTCCACCTCTACCCCTATCCCACTAGGTATCCCCCACTTTCTGGAGCCTCAGGTCTCTTAAGGGTTAGGTGCATCTTCTCTCACTGAGGCCAGATCAGGCAATCCTCTGCTGCATATGTATTGGGGGACCTCATAGCTAGTGTATGCTGCCTGGTTGGTGGCTCAGTGTCTGAGAGATCTCTGGGCTCCAGATCAGTTGAGACTTCTATTCTTCCCATGGGGCCACCCTCCTCCGTATCTTCTTTCAGTTTTTCCCCAACCCAACATCATGGGTTCCAAGCATGTATATCTGACTCTTTCAGCTTCATGTTGGGCCTTTCAGAGGACAGGCCTGCTAGGCTCCTGTCTGCAAGCACACCACAGCATCAGTAACAGTGACAGGGCCCCAGACCTCCCTTTGAGCTGGATCCCAATTTGGGCTGGTCACTGGACCTTCTTTCCCTCATGCTCGTCTCCATTTTTGACTCTGCAGTTCTTTCAGAAAGGATTAATGCTAGGTTCAGAGTTTTTGACTGTGGAATGGCAACTCTGTCCCCCAACTTGATGCCCTGTCTCTACACTGGAAGTGGATTCTGCAAGTTCCCCCTTCCCATTGTAGAGCACTTTATTCAAGGTCCCTCCCTTTGAGTCCTGAGAGTCTCTCACCTCCAAGGTCTCCAGTACTTTCTACAGGATCCATCCCCACCTCCTACCTTCAGAGGTTGCAGGTTTCCATTCTTCCTGATGGCTCTCAGGACACCCAGCTATACTACTCTTGGACATATATCTAAAAGATGTCCCACCATGCCAAGGGGTACATGTTCCACTATGTTCAGTGTGGCCTTATCTGTGATAGACAGAAGCTGAAAACAATCCAGATGTCCCAAAATGGATAAATGGAAACAAAAAATGTTTGTCATTTGCACAATGGAATATTATTCAGCTATTAAGAATAAGGACATTGTGAGTTTTGCAGGAAAATGAGTGGAACTAGAAAATATCATCCTGATTGAAGTAATTCAGACCCAAAAGTACATTCATGGTATATACACAGTAATATGTAGATATTAGCCAAAAAAAAGTACATAATACCCAGGACACAACCCACAGAACTCAAGAAGGTTAATATGCCAAAATACCCAATTGAGGATGCCTCAGTCCCACTTAGGAGGGAGAAGGAAGCAGTCATGAGGGGCAGAGGGAGGGAGGAACCTGGGTGGGAGAGGAGTCATGGAGGGGAAAGGGGAAACATGACCAGGTATTGGGGGGGAGGAACAGAACTGAAGCCTTGAAACATCTTTGTAAATTGACAAATAGCTGAGTCTCAAGCAACTGTGCGCACAGTGGTTTAAACAAAAATGTTTAAAACCTGTGATGATACAGAAATGTAAATCTTACTTATGATAACTTCCTTAACTATAATTTCCATAGTTATTTATTAAAAATAAATGAATAATAAATTAAAATTTGAATTAAAATCTTTCATTATATTTTATTTAAAATATATATTAAAAAATGAATGCTGTCCTTTTACCTAAACACCAGTATGTTCTTTTCAACACTGTTTCTGATATAATGCTTGTAGAGCAAAATTGCCAAATTGTTGTTGAATGATGTAATTGGCAAAGAACATATTCATGTTCAACAACCATGCATTGGAAAGCCCACATTTACTTAATGTGTTTTGAAGACCATAGAGTTTTATATTTACAGAATTATGAGGACTAGCTTTAGCAGAATTTATTATTGCAAAATGATCTGTAAGACCCATATATAATAAAGATACTGAATACAAAGTTTAAAATATAAATCAAACTATAAATATATTTTAAGTAGTGTCCCAATAAATAAATGGAAATTCTACTAGTTAGCTAATTACTGATATTGAAAGTCTTCATAACTGGGGCAGGGTGGCTCAATGGATTAAAAGTTTAGAACATACATTGCTTTTATAGAGGATTCAAGTCTGTTTTCTGGCACCTATGTTGGTTGGCTGACGATGATCTGTAACTAGTTTCAGGGCTGCCACTCAGCTTCTCAGGACTTTGTGGCCACCTGCACACACACATACACATGCACACGCACACGCACACGCACGCACACACACACACACACATACACACACAATTTAAAAATAAATTTAAAAATAGTAAAAAAGCTTTTGATATTTTTTCTCAAACTGGCCTTTCATTTTTTTAATGTAATACAAATTTTAACTTGAACTGGCTATCCTAAATCTTCCTTTAGGTAGTATAATGGAATGTGTCTATATTATTATTATTATTATTATTATTATTATTATTATTATTATTATTATCATTAGTGTTATTCCAAAGTTCACAGAAGTGGAATGATTTCTGGAATTTATGATGCTCAAAAGTTTGAAATTACACTAGTAGAATTATACCAAGTTAAAGTGAAAATAAAATCTAATATTAAAATCCTACTAAATAGTAATAAATAAAGTTAACAGTTTCCCCTCTTTACTGGCTATGGAAGGTCAAAAATGCTGCTTCCTCCATGATATCTGTTTTAAGAATAAGACAAGGCCACTGTGGTACAGTTAAATTATTTTCATTAAGCATACTTAATTTATTTGCACATAAGCTTCGCAATTTATAATACAATCATTATTAACATTTTTAATGTTTGCTTTTTTTAAAAAGTCCATTTCATTCTTCATATTATTTTTACCATTATTGTTGCGTATGTGTGCATATATTCATTGTAGGTATATGAGTACATATGTGTGTATGTATGTGTTTGTGCCATGGTCCACCATGGAGATCCATCAACAAAATTGTGGAATCAAGTATTTCTTTCCATTTTTGTATGGTTTTCAAAATTAAACTCAGGTGAGCAGGCTTCAGTACCACATGCATTCATTCTCTCAGTGATCTGATATATACCTATTTTTCTAACTTCTTCCCCCTCCCAGACCTTGTTTTTTCTTTTATTGGAAATAGATTCTTTCCTCATGAACTATATCCTATTTATAGTTCCCCAACCTATACTCCTCCCAGAACTTTCCCATCTTGTCCTTCTAGTGTATCTTCTCCCTTTCTGTCTCTCTTTGGAAAAGAACAGGTTTCTAAGAGACAACAGCCAAACATAACAAAATAAAATATAATAAGATGAAATAAAACACATTGAAGTTGGATAAGGTAATCCAACAGGAGGAAAAGAATACTGAAAACAGGCAGAAGAGTCAGAGACCCACTTATTCTCACAGTCAGGATGCCCATAAAAATCTAAACTAAGAGCTAAAATGTGTACTCGGAAGACCTGGCAAAGACCATTGTAGACCCTATGCTTCCTGCTTCAGTCTCTCTGAGCTCATTTGTACTTTGCTTTGTTGATTCAGAAGGCCATGTACTAAGGCTGACCCCTATGCCTCTGCCTCTTAGAATCCATCTCCTCTTTCATTGTATTCCTTGAGCTCTGAGAGAAGGAATTCGATGGAGACCTTCAATTTAGACTCTTTTCACATAATGTCTGCCTGTGAATATCTCTTCCTAGCTGGAAGAATCTAATGTGAGGATGAATATATAACACAGCAATCTATGAGTAGAGGAGAATATTTTTAGGAATCGTTTTATTGAACTTTTATTTAACCAGTAGTGTTTGGCTTTACCATGAATCTCTAGGCTATCTAGGTTTTGTCCCTCATTTACCCAAGCTATATTGGTTCCTTCTTGTCAAGTGAGTCTTAGATTAAACCAAATATTTCTTAACTATTCCTATGTGCTCTGTGGCATCATTGCTCTAGTATATATTAGAAGCAGGACAGATTTTTAGGTCAAAGTTTTGATGGCTGAGTTGATGGCCACATTTGTCTTTGGGTAGACTGCAGAGTAACTCTCCACACCAAAGAGACTGGAAGTTAGAGGTAAGAGCTCCAGGTATGTTGAGGACAAGCTTCAGTCATTTTGGAGTTCACAAGAATGGGAATATTGGATTAACGCATTATCAGAATCTCAGGCAATGATGCAGATGCAAGCTGACAGGTGACTCACTATTCTGAAGCTGTGCTTTCAGGCGCTCTCTCTCTCTCTCTCTCTCTCTCTCTCTCTCTCTCTCTCTCTCTCTCTCTCTCTCTCTCTCTCCTTTATCTCTTTTATTATACATATATATCACAATTTTCTACAGTAATATTTCTGGAAATTTTTTTCTATTATTAGAAATCTCCCTCCTCTCATGGGGGTTCTCCCCATTCCTCACCAATCCAGTAGACCTAAATATTTTTTCCTCCATCTTGACCCTTGTATTTTCTATGGAGATCCTTGTAATTAATGACCCAGATCCATTATTCCTTTTCCTTGGGTTGTTCAATTCTCTTAACTAATAGAACTTCAGGTTTCCCAAAAACATTTCTTGCTTCAAATATTTCCTGGTACAACAAAACAGACAAGAAACAGCAGTGCCATCTGTATTTGAGAAAGCCAGAGTAGCATTCTTCAGGTTGACATTTCTCCCACAGCCAAAACTGTGTCATACTGCTGGGTTGGCAATCATGTCATTCCTGACACATTTGGGCATCATTTCAACTTTTCCGGGTTTAGTTAGTTGTGTGGGTGTTGTTCTCAGCAACGTAGCCCCCACTGTCAGTTTGTGAAGAACAGATTTTTGTTTTAGGAACAACTTGGGTTGTTTGAGGATTTGCATTGAATACTTTGGGCCAACAAATCAATTGAAGGTAATATAGTACCACCAGTGGAAGCCTCCTCTTGCTGTAAGAAAGAGACTTTGTATTCCAAATCCTAGGGGTCATCATTAGAATTACCTTCTTAAATTTCTGGAAGTTTCCACTGCATTAAATTTCCATACCATCTTCCAAATATCTGCATTTTCAGCTAGCTGTCTTGTCCCTCTACTCACTCACTCTTTCTACCCACATCTCTCCTACTCTGATATTCTACTCCTGTCCCTACCTATCCCCAGTGTATCAAAAAAAAATCAATTCTACTTTCCCAAATATGGAAGATACATGATCTGGATTAAACCCTTTCTCTTCAACTAATGGCTCTGGCTCTACAGATTATAGTTTGGTGTTATTTACTTAATGGCAAAAGAAATGAATACCTACCATATTTATCTCCCAGGGTCTGGGTTACTTCATTCAAGTTGATTTAACTTTGCTAGTTGCATCCATTTGACTATAAAATTTATTATGTCATTTTATTTAGCAGCTGAATAAATGTGTAGCTCCATTATGTAAAAGTAACACATTTTCTTTTTTCTATATTCTTTGTTTACATTCCAAATGTTTTCCCCTTTCCCAGTTCTCCCCTCCCCATAAGTCCGTTAAGCCCTCTTCTTTCCACCCATTCCCTATGTTCATAGCAGCTTTATTTATAATAGCCAGAAGCTGGAAAGAAACCAGATTTCCTTCAGTGGAGGAATGGATACAGAAAATGTGGTATATTTACACAATGGAATACTATTTAGCAATTAAAAACAATGAATTCATGAAATTTTTAGGCAAGTGGTTGGAACTGGAAAATATCATCTAAGTGAGGTAATCCAATCAAAAAGAATACACATGGAATGCAGTCACTAATAAGTGGATATTAATTAGCCCAGAAGCTCTGAATACTCAGATTATTCACAATTAACAATTAACACATTTCCTTTATCCATTCTTTTTTTGAGGGACAAGTAGGTTGTTTTCAGTTTCTGGCTATTATAAATTAAGCTGCAATGGATATGTTTGAGCAAGTTTTCTGATGGTAAGATAGAGCAATCCTTTGAGTTATGTGCCCAAGAGTGGTATATATGGGTCTTGAGGTAGATCAATTCCCAATTTCCTGAGGAGCTATCATATTGATTTCTATAGTGGGTATAGAGGATTGTATTTCCACCAGCAATGAAGGAGTGGTCCCCTTGCTCCACATCCTTGCCAACACGTATTGCTTTTTTTCTTAGCCTTTATGCCAAATATAAGATAGAATTCCAAAGTAGTTTTGATTCTCATTTCCCTGATGGGGAATGTTGAATATTCTTTAGCTGTTTCTCAGGCGTTTAAGATTCCTTCATTGAGAAGTCTCTATTTAGATCTTTATCCCATTTTTAAAATTGGATTGTTTGGCTTATTGATTTCTAGAAACCTTGAGTTAATTTTATATTTTGGATATTAGCCCTCTTTTAGATTTGTAGTTGGTGAAAAGATCTTCACATTCTCTTGGCTACAGTTTTGTCCTACTGATAGTGTCCTTTGCTTTACAGAAGCTTTTAGCTTCATGAGGCCACATTCATTAATTGTTGTTCTTAGTGTCTGTGCTATTGTTGTTCTGTTAAGAAAGTACTCTACTGTACCAATATATTTCCGGTTATAATTCACACTTTCTTTTCTATCGGGTTCAATGTACCTGTGTTTTTTGTTAAGGTTTTGATCCACTTAGACTTCAGTTTTGTGCACCATGATAAATATGCTTCTAAATTTATAGTGCTAAGTATCTACATTGCAAATAGATAGAACTCATATTAGCAACTTAAAAAGACCCCAGAAAGCTCTAGAAGAAAAAGAATTAATCATACCCTACAGAAGTAGATGGCAAGAAACAATAAAATGGGGAGCTGTGACCAATAAAATAGAAACAAAGAGAACCATACAAAGAATGAATGAAACAAAAAGTTGGTTCTTTGAGAAAATCAGAAAGGTAGACAAACCCTTATCCAAACTAACTTAAAGGCAGAGGAAAGACTATCCAAATTAAGAAAATCAGGAACAAAATGATGGATATAACAGCAAACAAAAAGTAAATTCAGAGAACTGCAAGGATATACTTTATAAACTTGGACTCCAACAACTAGGAAAATCTAATAGAAATCGATAATTTATAAACAATTTAATGTATCTATAACCCCTTGTGAAACAGAAGCAGTCATTAGAAGTTTCCCAACTTGAAAAAAACCTTAGGTCCAGATGGTTTTAGCATATCTTACTAGACTTTCAAAAAATAGTTAATGCCAACACTCAAGTTTCCAGAAAATAGAAACAGAAGTAATATTGTCCATTTCATTTTATGAGAGTTACTCTGATACTCAAAGGATAAGGGCTACAGACTAATTTCTGTTGTGAACACAGATACAAATTAATGCTCAAAAAAGTACTTGCAAATCCAAGACCAAAAACATCATGCACTATGCTTAAGTAGGTGTCATCCCAGAAGTGCATGGATGGTTCAATATAAAGAAATCAGTATGATAGAAATTATCACTTCACAGCAAACTGTAGCCAACATCATATTAAGTGGGGAGAAACTCAAACTAATTCTACTAAACTCAGGAACAAGACAAAACTGTTCACTCTCGCCAGTCCAACTCAATATAATAGTTGAAGTTTTAACTAGAGCAGTAAGAAAACTAAGAAAGATCAAATGAATCCACATTGGAAAGGAAGAAGCCAACGTATCAATCTTTGCATATGACATATGCAAATATGATGTAATTATTTGTATACATGAGCACAAAATTTCCACCAGAGATTTCCTACAGCTGATAAACATGTTCAGCAAAGTAGCTGAATATAAGATTGATAACAGCAAAAAATTAGAAAAATTTGTATATACAAATGAAGCTTGAACTGAGAAAGAAATGGGGCCGTTTACAATAGTCCCCAAATAATATAAAACAACATAAAAATTCTAATGAAACACTTTCACTTTTTTAAAAAAGTGAAAGACTTTTTTAAGACTTTTAAAAGTGAAAGTTTTTTTTTAAAGTCTTTAAAGAAAGAAATTGATGAAGATATTAGAAGATGGGAAGATCTCCCATGCTCATGAATTGGTAGGATTAACATACTAAAAATGGACATCTACCAAAAGCAAAATACATATTCAATGTAACCTTATGAAAATACTGAGACAATTATTTACAGACCTTGAAACGAAGCTTATTAACTTCTTATGGAAACACAAAAAATTCAGGATAGCACAACAATTCAAAACAATAAAAGAACTTCTGGATGCCATACCATTCCTGATTTCAAGTTGTAATACAGAGCTATAGTAGTAAAAATCCATATGGCATTGGCATAAAAATACATGCTGATCAATGGAACCAAATTGAAGACACAGACATAAATGAACACATATGAACACCCGATTATTGATAAAGAAGACAAAACACACTGGAAGAAAGATAGCTTCAACAGTTGTTGCTGGTCAAATGGATGCCAACATGTAAAACAATGCAAATAGATCCTTTTTTTCTTTTTAGTGTAATTCATGAAAGTCTGCTGCTTAGCAAAAATGTCCCTCGAGTGCCTACATGTTTGTATGCTTTTTGTTTATCTGTTTGTTTTCCAGTGTGGGAAAATTTCCCACGTTCTCAGGCACTTTACCAACTAAGTTACACCTATGATTTTTACATTGCAGGATTGCATGCCATATATTAGTTATTTTTGAGGATGGCATTGGAAGTCACACAAAAGAAAAGTACCCTTTAATAATTTGAAATGGCTGAATCTGTAGATGATTTTCTTATAAAATTAACTATTTCTCTAATAGCCACCATTCTCTTCAGCATGCTGGAATCAGAGAACTGAGTGTGGGTGGTAACTCTGGGATCTCCTTGTATGCCAATTGCTCACATGCACTCTTGCAATGGTTTGGAACACATAAAGCAGTGACGTCTACTGACTTGTCTCCCTCTATGCTGGTCTTCTATACATGAATATAGTCTGGTAAGAAATTTCAAGAGTTATATGAGGTTTTTTTTTTTTTTAAATTACTGCATATTTTCTTTATTCACATTTCAAATATTATATCCTTTCCTGGCTTTCGCCTAGGAAACCCCCTATCCTATCCACCCTCCTTCTGCATCTATAAGGCTATTCTCCCCGCCACACACACACACACACACACACACACACACACACACACACACACACTCCTGCCTCCCTGACTTGGCAATCCCCCAACAGTGGGGAATCGAGCCTTCACAGGACCAAGGACTTCTCCTGTTGATGCCCAACAAGGCCATCCTCTGCTACATACGCAGCTGGGGCCATGAATCCCTCCATATGTACTATTTTATTGATCATTTAGTACCTGGAAGCTCTGGATAGTCTGGTTGGTTGATATTTTTGTTCTTCCAATTGGGTTGTAAACCCCTTCAGCTCCTTCAGTGTTTTTTTCTAATTCCTCCATTTGGGACCCTGTGCTCAGTGCAATGGTTGGTTGTGAGCATCCACCTCTGTATTTGTCAAGCTCTGGCAGAGCCTCTCAGGAGACAGCTATATCAGGCTCCTGTCAGCAAGCACTTCTTTACATCCACAATAGTGTCTGCACTTGGTGACTGTATTTGAGATAGATCCCCAGGTGGGGGAGTCTTTGGATGGTCTTTCCTCCAGTCTCTGTTCCACACGGTTTCCTCCGTATTTCCTCCCTTGAGTATTTTGTTCCCCCTTCTAAGAAAGACAAAAGCATCCCTTTCCTTTGGTCTTCCTTCTTCTTGAGCTTCATGTGGTCTATGAATCTTGGATATTCCAAGCTTTCAGGCTGATATCCTCTTATCAGTAAGGGCATACCACGTGTGTAATTTTGTGATTGGGTTGCCTCACTCAAGATGACATTTTCTAGATCCATATATTTGCCTAAGAATTTCATGTAGTCATTGTTTTAATAGCTGAGTAGTACTCCATTGTGTAAATATACCACATTTTCTGTATCTGTTCCTCTGTTGAAGGACATCTGGGTTCTTTCCAGCTTCTGTCTATTATAAATAAGGCTGCTATAAATATAGTGGAGCATGTGTCCTTGTTGGCGCAACTTTTGGGTATATATCCCAGGAGTGGTATTCCTGGGTCCTCAGGTAATACTATTTCCTATTTTCTGAAGAACCACCAGACTGATTTCAAGAGTGGTTGTACCAACTTGCAATCTCACCAACAATGGAGGAGTGTTCCTTTTTCTGTACATCCTCTCCAGCATCTGCTATCATCGGCCTTTTTGATCTTAGCCATTCTGATTTCTGTGAGGTGGAATCTCAGGGTTGTTTTGATTTGCATTTCCCTTAAGACTAAGGATGTTTAATATTTCTTTAGGTTCTTCTCTGCCATTCAATATTCCTCGATTGAGAATTCATTGTTTAGCACTGTACCCCATTTTTAATAGAGTTATTTGATTCTCTGGAGTCTAACCTTGAGTTTTTTAATATATTAGATATTAGCCCTCTATCAGATGTAGAACTGGTAAAGATCTTTTCCCAATATATTGTTTCCCATTTTGTCCTTTTGACAGTGTCATTTGCCTTACAGAAGCTTTGCAATTTTATGAGGTACCCTTTATCAGTTCGTGATATTAGAGCATAACCCATTGGTGTTCTGTACAGGAAAATTTCCTGTGCCCATGTGTTTGAGGTTCTTCCCCACTCTCTCTTTTCTTAGTTTCAATGTATCTGGTTTTTGTGGAGGTCCTTGATCCACTTGGACTTGAGCTTTGTACAAGGAGATAAGAATGGATCAATTTACATTCTTGTACATGCTGTCAGTTGAACTAGCACCATTTGTTGAAAATGCTGTCTTTTTTCCACTGGATAGTTTTAGCTCATTTGTCAAAAATCAAGTGTCCATAGGAGTGTGGGTTCTTTTCTGGGTCTTTAATTCTATTCTATTCCTCTATCTAGCTGTCTTTGCATCAATTTCAAACAGGTTTTTTATCACTATTCCTCTGTAATACAGCTTGAGTTCAAGGATGGTGATTCCCCCCAGAAAAATTTTTATTGTTGAGAATAGTTTTC
This sequence comes from Apodemus sylvaticus, assembly GCF_947179515.1. Taxonomy (NCBI): domain Eukaryota; kingdom Metazoa; phylum Chordata; class Mammalia; order Rodentia; family Muridae; genus Apodemus; species Apodemus sylvaticus. Next base: position 86,140,010 of record NC_067475.1, on the reverse strand, counting down.
TCCATACTGGATTTTTTGTTATTCCAAATATATTTCTAAATTTCTCTTTCTATCTCTATGAGGAATTGAGTTAGAAGTTTTATTGGTATTGCATTGAATCTATACATTGTTTTTGGCAAGATGGCCATTTTTACCAAATTAATCCTTCCAGTCCATGAGCATCAGTAATTTTTCTATGTGCTGAGATCTTCTTTAATTTCATTCTTCATAGATTTGAAGCTTTTGAGATTTTTTTACAACACCATTACACATTTTCCATAAGCCTAACCTAAACTAACACAGAAATGTTATTAGTTAATAGCAAACTTTGTTTGGATTTCATTTGCTTTTCCAGTAGACATATTCAAGGATTCAGATTATACCTGCTATCTCATTATTTCTGACCTGTGATGACTTCCTAGACCTTCCTTTTACTTTGTGACTTTGACAGTTTAAAGACAATTTCTAATGCATTTTGTGAAGCTATACTTCAGTTCTGTTTGCACGATAATTAGACGAGGATATAGGATTGGGTGAAGAATACCATAAAGCAGTGACTTTCTCTTTACCTCATATTATAGATGTACATTAGTGTCCTCAAAAAGCTTATATACTGTAAGAGTTATGAAAATTAATCTCATGGCATATGCTTCCTGTTTAGTTCCTTAATAGAGTGACAGAACAGCATGAAAGGGTCAGTTTTAGCCTTGCTACATGAACCTCATCTATAATGAGATTTTGCCTATAATAATTCTAACCTTCCTTTACAATTCAAAGTCTAATAATTGATCTGCACACTAAGGCACAAACTAGTATAGCTAAGGACAAATTACTTGTTCCCATTCATTTGTTCCTCATCCACTGCATAATCTAGTCCTGTCTCTGGCAATTTCTAGGCACATCTCACTTTTGATTTTCTTCTTAATGCACATATAGTGAACATAATTGCACAATAGTGCAAAGACATTGTATTCAGAAGGCTATTGAGTAGGGAGATCTTCTTTAAGGTCATGATACATGGATGGGGTCACCTACTAGTATGCATCAGCCTTCAGTATTTTCTTATTTTCCAATAGGTTAGTTTGAATTTTGTCATGTGTTAGTTGGCTTACAAGAATGGCCTTAAAATTGGTATATTATACAAACATTTATCAAGCCCTCTCTGTTTAAGCTTCTTGCTAACTCATTGGTTAAAACAACTCATGTGATCAGATCAAATTTAAAGGGTCAGTGAGTGCCCTGTATTCCTTGTTAAAGAAAGTAGCAAAATTCCATTTTAAAAGGAATTACATAAAGGGATTCAAGATTATTTTTTAGAATTTATTTGGCACATACTGTTCCTTCTAGAAGTAGGTTATAGTAAATCATATTAATGGGTGAAGGGAACTCATGTTATTTGCTATAAACCATAATTTAAACTAAGTTCAAGACTGAATAGAGAATATACTTGAAAATGCTTTCCTAATCTCAATCTATCAAAGAATCTTTATGTGTAGATGAATGTCTTAACTTATAATATTAGAATATTTTTAATTTAAGTTTACACATAACTTAGAAACCACATAAATTAATTTCTATGATTAACAAATACAATTTCAAGTCAAACATCGTCTATTTGTTCTATTTTATTGTGTCTGCTATTTCTTTAACACAATACAGGTGTCTTTTCAGATTTCAGCTTTGTTCAACAACAGCAAAACCTTTTCTATATATTCTAAAATTATACAGGCTTCAGAATTTCCTAGCTATGGATACCAAGGAATATCCATGGGATAACATGGATTTTTGATCAGTAATGACATGCTATATCCAAGGTTACAGATTTAATAATTCAAATTTTTCATTTTGTAAGATATTTTGAAAGCTCACAATAATAAATGCCATATATTTCTTACTCTTAAATGAATCTATGCTCACCAGTGACCAATTATATTTTAAGAAATGTAGCTGTGTATCTCGAAACTACAAAATGTTTTAAACTGTATATTTTTAAAGATTTCTTTTAAAAATACATAGTACTAGAATTTAGTCCAGAGAAATGGGTCAGGTTTACAATTGTATAATATTAGACAGTTGTAACTGCATCTATTTTGATGATGATATACTGAAGTACTTTTGGATTGCTTTTTGAGGACAAATAGGCTCTGAGTATGAAGAATAATTATTAAAATCACATATATATTTCTAAGGCTATTGTGAGTTCAATATCTTTCCTATAATTGTGAGGCTATCATAAACATACCATTTATTGGACATAAAAATAGATGGCTAGGCCTTTGGCAGCCATGTTGTGTTCATGTAGACTTAATGAATAGAGTACCAATTCTTTGTACTGCCATCAATCAAATCAAACAAGCCAACTAAGAAAACAGCAATGGAAGAGACAATAGTTACAGTCAGGCACCAGAAGTAGATTTCAAATTAGAATGATGGGAGGGTAAAATGATGCTTTGGAATCAGAGGGTTTGAACATGATCCCAGGACAAGGGAATGGAGACAGGAGAATTCCTGGGGCATGCTGGTCAGCCAGTCTAACAAAATTGGCAAGCTCCTATTTTAGTGACAGATCCTGTCTCAAAACAGAAATTAGAAAGCAACTGAGGAAGACACCAAACATTGACCTCGAGTCTCAACCTACACATATATGCTCATGTATGGCCACAAACACACACATAAGCTTTACCTCCCACACGTACACAAATATATAAACAGTGGTATAAAAATACACTCCAAATTTTATCAAGGGGAAAGTGTAAAGATATTCCATCTGTTATGAGGTTTGATTTAGTTAAAATCCTCTGTAATATCAAATATAATAAACTGAATTATGTAGGATTTATTCTTTCATGTAAAAGACATTTTATGTTTAATATCATTTAAATTGAAATGGTATTATATTACTTTCCCCCTTTCCTATATTTTTGCTAATCCTTCCAAACCCTCTATGGCCCCCTACTCTCAAGTCGATAGCCTTTTCTCTATTATTATTCTTATATACATGTATATGTATATTCACACACAAACTAATATACACACAGCCTGCTGAAACTGTCTTATTCTGTTTACAATACTGACCACTCTACATGGGGCAGCCAGTAAGGGGGCTCAACCAACGAAAAGGCTAATTTTCTTCCCACCAGTCATTAGTTGTCTAAAGTTAGGGCCCGTGAAAATTTCCCCTTTCCATATTAACATGTCCACTGATATTGCCATTGGAGCTATTTCTAACTGAGAGTATCTCATAAGAGACTTAATAGGAGTTAGGCTCTTAAAATCATCCTGCCCCTTCTTCCATAATGTTCCATGTGCCATAGAAAATGGAGCTGTGGTACATATATCCAATGAGGCTAGACTCCCCGTGATGGTTTGTTCTCTGTATCATGTCCAGGTGTGTTTTTCTGTGATAGTTTCATTTTCTATAAAGAACATTTTCTTTTGTGAGGAGTAGTAGGTATACTCCTTAGGGGGTATAAGGATGATATTTAGAATGCCTTAATGAATTACATTGGTCTAGCAAATTGATTGTAACATTCTTTTCTGAGATACTGTGACATCACAATCTCTAGGAAGCAGCCTAGTTTTCTGGTACCAGTCCTGATTCCCTTCCTGTTGATTGAGCCTTAAATCCAATTAGACATCTGCTGGTTGCCATCAACATTACAGGGCTACTTACTGCATCTTTATGCATATCTTATAATTGTTATAGTGCAAAGGTGTTGCAGTTGTGTAGAACTGTTTACTTGATTTGCTGTTTTGGCAAGATGAATATTTTTTTAGAACCCTAAAAGCTAAACTGCAGGAAAAGAGGCTTTCAGATAAGATGTAGCTTGAATCAACAGAGTCCTTATTTTGAAGGGCAAGGTGTCTTCAGCAATAAGGGACAGTCTTCAACTCATGAGTCACAACTAAAGGCTAATTCAATAGTCAACTTTGTTTTGGTGGTCACTTTGACTACTCTAACTGGCCACTTAGAAGAAGGTTTCTTATGCCAGGTAGTAAGGCTTTTGTTAGACTATGGTTATTGTGGGGAGTATTGTCAGCCCCAGTTTGCTTAAATTCTTTAAGATATGTGTGTGTGTGTGTGTGTGTGCGCGTGTGTGTAATTCACATACACTTATGAATATTGTGTATAGTTTTAGATAAATATTTTTTAAATGTGATTCCTTGAGCCTTTATCAAACAACTCTGTTGTGCTTGTCCTTCATCTCTCTTTACCTGCATCGACCTGCTTCACACCTTCAAATGTGGCATCCAATAAATATGATTGAGCTCTAAAGGAACATTAAATCATGAAATTTGTAGGTAAATGGATTGATATAAAAAATAATATTGAGTGGTGAGGAAGTCCAAACTTAGAAAGATTATTTTCTCTCATTTCTAAATGCTAACACTAAATCCTCAGATAAGGTTTAACCTCAAAACCAGGAAAGTGTGAAGAGAACATAGGTGAAAGGAGGACTTTTGATAGGAATTTCAGGGTACAGGTAGCAAGAAGTTGGAAATCTGCATATTTTAAAGGCTATTGTTAATATTGTCCTGCCAGTTTTCCAAATGAATCAGGGTATGACAACCAGAAAAGACAAGATGGTGGTCAAAGGACTTTCCCAGTAGCTTCCCAATCTCCACTCATATATATTAACTAAAAGGATAATTAAATTCATATGGCCATTACTGGAGAGAGATTTTGAGAGGAAGGGAAGATTGAGAAAACATGGTAGACATGATAGAATATACTCTTTATATCTAGTCATCAATAGATAGGGAAGATCCTTGATTCAAAATGAAGATGGAGCCATAAAACCGTGAGAACGAGAACATAATAGAAGCAAAAGAAAATATCCATTAATTTTGTTCTTTAGTAGATATGAATGGAACCATCTATGATCCAGCATACGGACAATGACCTGAATAATGGCACCGTGCAAGAGCTATTATAATCAGTGTGCACTCAGCACTTGAACTGTTTGGATTGGAAGAGAATTTTAAACAGAGACCAAAGGAGCCTGGCTCACAAAGCTGTGGGTCATGGGGGAGGATGTGGTCACTCTGAGTGCTATGGAAGCAAAGAAAGTAAAAATGTAACATTTTATTTCCTTGAGATAAAGGTTTCAGAATTGAGGCAATACAAGCATGATCTGTTGCTGATGGCTGAGTCACACAAAACATTAAAGACACTTACCTATCATCTGTCTTAGATTCCCCCATAAATATCGGGGGGGGGGTATGAGAAAGCAGTGAAAAGATAAGCATTACAGAGGCAACTCGACTTGGGAGAGGTGGTGTTTGATGCCTAGTTGCCTGGTACAGATAGGAATGCATTCACAGAGGGTTAAGAAATTGATGATTCAGCAGGAAAATGGAGACTAGTGTGGTACTTTAGCAACTCTGTTGGGCCTCATGTGATCTGTGAACTTTTTGAGGCACAGGAGAAGCTTTTCCTGTTATAAATAATCTAGAGTGACACACACCATAACCAGATCCATAAAGTGCTTATGCAGTAAAGAGGGAATGAAAAAGGACAAAAGAAAAGCATCTACCCATGTTGCTTTAACGCAAAGGGGGCAAGATTCTTGTGAAGCAGTAGATCCTAGACAAAAATTATGAAAAACATGCAATGTATTCCTAGTTTTCTTCTGGAAGACTTTGGGGCCATAGAGACAAATGTGAAAGAAATGATTGAGCTTTTCCTGTGGTTGGGGAGTTATTCCCCTAGAGCATATAGTGTCAATGTCAAAGTGGTCATAGGATGTTTACCTAGCTTCAGCCCTTCCATTAAGCAGGTGCAAGCAATTGGAAAGTCAAGGGTTTCCATGTTGACCCAGAGTCACCTGAACCAGGGAGTCAACTCCAGCTATAGACAGGGAAGACAACAAACAGTGCAGGCCTACTTCTACTTAAACTTCAGCCAAACAAAGAGGTGTAAGCCAGACTTACTGATACCACTGCGTAAAGAGAGATACTCAGCAGTCTCACAGTGAGGACGCCCAAAGTAGTGTCACCCAAGGTAGTGAGGTAGCCTGATAGCTCATTGAAAATGTCTGTAGATTATGGAAACCAAGTTAAGACAATGTGCTCCATCAATGCAGCTGTATCCCACTTCGCTCTCTTAAAATAAAAGTGATGGAAGGGATGATAAAACAATGAGAATCAGAACATCTCCTCAATATGTCCTACTTAGTGTCTTCTTATTAGACAAAGAACAAAGGAACTTCTTTGGGATGTGTGGTAGTAGGCTTTCAGAGATAATATTCACTTGTGCAAAAATGTTTCATGGCATAATGCTAATACTTACGGATATAAAATAATTTTAAGAATGTGAAAAATAGTAAAGACAACCATTAAGGAGTTTAAATAAAGCCACCCTGCATGAGCAGAGAAGAAGAGACTTCCCAGAAGCTATAAGAATGTTAGATGAACTGGGAACTCCTTAGTAGTTGTTGACTCTATTGTTACTGCTGGTGGTTGAGTGTAAAATAGGTGGCATATATCTGTTGCTGAATGGATTACATACTTTGAAAGTCAAAGAGATTTTAGACTGACACTGAGGGTCTTTCCCAACAGACTGGCTTTTACAGTGTGGGAAGACACTCTGTGGGTACTGGAGGAGAAGTGCCACAAGCAATCTTGTTCACATGTGCCCCATGTGTGTTACAATACCAAAATGTTACACAAGTTATGTTTACAGATGCAAAAGTGGCTCCAATTGCTATCAGATTGGATTAAAGGCCCACTCATAGGAAGGTTCTGTTAACCAGGGCATGAACACATGACTGGCAAATTCATAGGCCCCAGCACGTGAGCCACTGCTATTATTTTACTTGTGTGTCAAATTATAAACATTTGTACTTATGTCCCAAGGATCATTGTTGTCATCAGCCTCAACTTGCCATGCATGGAAACTTCGTTTTTTGCAGTACAAGGAGTATAGCAGAGATTCAGAACTGCTTAAATTCCAGAGACTGACTGGTTTCTTGGCCTAGTATTCCAAAATTAGCCATAATAATCAGGTATCTTTATTTCTCCCTCCATTGATCAGGTAACATTGCAGAAGTAATAATGGAATGAATGTAAGATCCAGAGAAAGTTAGCCAGCATTATGTATCAATAGTCTTTGAATTAAAATATTCTTTTCTAGAGAGAGGACCATTAACTCGGAAAATTACATTTACAAAGCTCAAAAAGTAAACAGCTCAAGAGTCTTATAAAGTTTCTGAAACTTGTGAGAGTCACAAGGACCCTCCTCGAAATTATATAAGTTGCAATTTCTGGGAATAATATACCATTAGACCAGCAGAACTGCCAGCAAGACATCATGAGTCATCCCTCCTATGGTGATAGACTTTTCAGTAACCTATACTCTGTATGTAAAACCAATAAGCTCACTTATTTAGTATGCCAACTTAGATAGAATAATTTCTTTGATCTGTCATTGATACCCTGCCTGAGATTCATAGACATTCGTTTATGTCTCCCCAGGAAAAGTCATACAATATAGGCAAACTTATTTAAACCCTGAGCATTGGCATAAGCATTTATAGATGTGACATACACAATTATTCACCTGTATGTGACAAACTATAATTTAAAGCACTAGAAAATATGCAGAACAAAGCATTTCCAGTTGTGCTTCTTAAATATCTTTATGTTCCTTAAGTTATCATTTCTTCTTGCTAAGCCGGAATTGCAAAGTTTCAAGAAGCAGAACAATATATTCAAATGCATCATTTTGGTCAAATCTCCTGAGTCAGCTGAAATTTCAGACTTCTTTTGCAAATACTCTATAATGCCTTTCCTTCGTTCTCTATTTTGGCAATTATCCACAGGCTTCAATGTTCTCTGTAATGGCTTATGTGACAGTATGATGTACATAGGTTCCTCAATTATTATGTAGGATTATGTGATATTATTATGTTTACTAGTAGTATGATTTTTATGTATTCACTTTCCTTATTGAATTTTAATTGATGCATATTTATATAAAAGTTAGTGTGTATGTTTGTGTGTGTGTGTGTGTGTGTGTGCTTATGGAATGTGAGGTGTAATGGTTTGATACAGATGTACATTGTAATGCGACTTTGTTAGGATTTTTCTGCTGTGAACAAACACCATGACCATGGCAACTCTGATAAGGACAGCATTTAATGGGGGCTGCCTTACAGGTTCAGAGGTTCAGTCCATTATCATCAAAGCAAGAGCATGGCAGCATCCAGGCAAGCATGGTGCAGGAGGAACTGGGAGTTCTACATTTTCATCTGGAGTCTGCTAGCAGAAAACTGACTTTGAGGCAGCTAGGACTAGGGTATTAAAGCCTGTACCCACAGTGACACACCTACTCCTACAAGACCACAACCTCTGGCCCAAGCACTTACAAGTCATTACAATGATTAAATAAATATAATTAGCATACTTACCTTGCACATATTTACTATTTCATTGAGAAATTTTCAGATGCACTGTCAACAATTTAAAATATATATTATTGCTAAGTATAATATTCCTTGGCATTGAAAGAAAGCCAGTTCCTTCTTCTCTTCCTCTTTGGTTGTTGTTGTTGTTGTTATTGTTGTTGTTGTTGTTGTTGTTGTTGTTGTTGTTGTTGTTCTTCTTCTTCTTCTTCTTCTTCTTCTTCTTCTTCTTCTTCTTCTCTTTCTCTTCCTCCTCCTCCTCCTCTTCCTTCTCCTTTCCCCTCATCTCCTCCTCTTCCTTTTCTTTTTCTTTCATCTCCTTCTTCACTATTATTATCAGTATTATTTTAGATAACTCATGAATGTTTCTACCATCACTATCTTCTTCTGACATCCTTTATTTTTCTCCATTTTAAACTATTACATGAAAGACAATCCACTCATATGAATTTTATTATTAAAAAAAAACACTGTCTAGAGAATTTCTAGTTCAAGTACATAAAGTCAACATAAATATTTGCAAAGTGGATGAAGGATTTCATTCACCCAAGTGCATATGCAAACTGTTTCAATTCCAGGTGGGTGCATAATATATCATCACACTGTATGGACATAAGGAAAGGCATGTGTGTTCTGCCAAAATTCCTGTAGTGGTGCATGAGGTGCCTGGAATGTCCTGGTTTCTGTCTCAAGAAAGCAGATTGAGTAAGTCCATTTAACATGGATAAATTGCTCTGTGGATAATTAGAATGTCAAAGAGCTACCATTACAGCACAAAATCATACTTTCTGATTTATGCCCAGCATCACACTCTCCAAATCCTTTCTGAAAGCCACAGTCTGGGATTTTACTGTCTAATAGTTTCGTGCTTTTATGCACATGTTATATATCTTTCTGTTGGAATAGAAAGAAGATCTTCATCTTTCTCAGCCTTCCAGCACATGTTCATTCTCTCCTGGAGGCTCATGCGTGGATAATGCACATTGTAAATCCTTGTAGATTCCAAGTTCTCAAAGAACAAAGACAACATGAGAACAGAGTGCAGCTCCCTGCTCATCCCTTCCTCCCCAGCACCTCCCTGCTTGCCTCACCCAAAGGAACAAACAGAATCATTTGTCCTTGTTATAAAAATGATTGAGCCACTTTTAAAAATTGAACTTCAAAGATCTGACTTCTTGTTTTCATTTAATTCATTATTTCTTTGCTCTAGTTGTCAATAAATCAAGTCATAAGCCACTAAAAGCTCCAGAGCCACTAAATGCTTGAGGCTTGCTTTGCAGCGAACTTTTATGTTTCATTTCCATTTTGAGACAAAACGCCTGATGCTTGCTTCATCAATGGGTGAATCATAGCCCCTTTTCAAAAGTATGTTTTATTTAACCTTTGGTAAAAGGTTCAAGGTACAGAGAGCTCAGTCAGAGGGTCTATGTTTATGTATCTGTTCCATATCACACTGCCAAAATTGACTTGAAAGTTTCTTCTCAGTTCATATAGGAGAAAAAAGACCCCAACTATCCAAAAATTTCCTTGGAATTAAGCACATGACCACTATAAACTAAGGGGAAAATATAAGTTCAAGTATTATAAAGAAAACTTGCACATGTGAACCACAGAATGTGACAGGATAGCAAGTTCTCTGTGGCAAGCTGTTTAAACAAGCTGATAGCTTATGTGGTTTTGTTTCTGTTTATTTTCAGTACATTTTCAATGGGTTCTAGTCTACACAGGTGGCTCACTGGACTACCTATAACAGAGGTCTCAACCTGTAGGTTCTGACTCTTTTGGGAGTCTAATGACTATTTAGCTGGGGCCTTATATCATATGGTTTACATATCAGATATTTACACTGTTATTCATTTCCATAGCAAAATCACAGTTATGAAATAGCAATTTTTATGGTTTGAGGAAGTGTATTAAAGAGTCACAGGGTGAGATAGCTTGAAAATCACTGACCAAAGCTAGCTTAAAAGAGAAATTTACCTAGAATAAGCCTCGGGCCTTAGGAAACAGTTGTGGAGTGCTCTAAATGAAGTGTGGATGGTATAAATCTATCATATATTACAATAAAAGTTCTCATGAGAAAACTTTGCAATCATTTTTATTCTTGACATTTGAAAATTCATGTTGATGTTTCATCAAAATAAAGACTCAGAAACACAGAAGAACATCTGGAGCAACGGCTTAGTGTTTAAGTGCACACAGAGCTCATAGAGAGAACCTTGGTTCAATTCTTAACACAGACATGGGAGTTGACCAACCTCCCTGACCCTGCTTCCACAGGTTCTGACACCATCTTCTGGACTCCATGGGCACCAGGTAATGCACTTACATGCATATAGAAAAAAAAGCATTTATGCATATAAAATAAAATAAATCTTATTTTTAAAGATATAAGAGAAAGTGAGTAAGGATATTATTTATTCAGAAGGGTCAAATTTGTTTATAAAACTTATGATGTTCCACATATATTAGGTTTTGAAATGTTAAAAATAGTTGTTATAGAAGGGAAACAAATAAAAGCAGAACAATGTGTGCTGTTATTAGCAACTCACTTTCTTTGATACAAATTCAACAGAAATTCCCATCTCATGCTACACAAGATGCTAAATCTACTGATATTTCTGGAAGGTATTATGAGCTGATTTCTAGACCACGATGAAGAAATCCAGGCTTAGAAAGATGAAGAGCTTACATTGTATGTGGACTTGAGAAAAGAAGTTATAAGTGCAGATAAACAGTCAAGTTCAGAGCAGATGAAAACTATAGCTGTTTTACTCACATATCTATGGTGTACGCATTCAATAGTGTTGACTAGGGCAATAGACATGCTCTGGTTTGGGGGGAATCACATCATGAAGTTAAAGAATCACTAGCAAAATGATACAAGAAAATCAGGTAATCTGATCAATCCAATATTGAGAAGTTTTTAGGCAGTCTATTGATTAGAAAAATGTGAATTTAAAAGTATCATCAAACAGGAAATAGTTGTACTGTAGCTGAGACAAACCAATCAAAGCTGAGTAGAAAAGCTGAATGCAAAGGGGAGATAAATAAAAGGCAAAGCCATTGTAGCCAGAGCAGTTAGAAAGCTTAAATCTCTAGTAAGCACATGGTTAACAAATAGAATATAATGGATGTGGAAATTGCCATCTTAGTTCTGGACATGGGAAACTTTAAATGGAACAAATGGTTTTAACACTCTAAGTTTCTGATCACTACAGACAAATGATCAAGATCAGGCAACAACCTGGTTACCATGAAGAATTGCCAGGTAAAATTTGATGCTGTAAAGGAAGATGCTGATGAGTAAAGCCCAAACCCATTCAGTGAAATGAAGGGATAGAGCTCAGGTGGGTGCATAATATATCATCACACTGTATGGACATAAGGAAAGGCATGTGTGTGCCATGATATAGAGATATAGAGATATAGAGATATAGAGATATAGAGATATAGAGATATAGAGATATAGAGATATAGAGATATAGAGATATAGAGATATAGAGATATAGAGAGAGATTTAGAGATATAGAGATATAGAGATATAGAGATATAGAGATAGATATAGATAGATATAGATATAGATAGATATATAGATTAGATATAGATATAGATATAGATATAGATAGATAGATTAGATATAGATATAGATATAGATATCGATAGATAGATAGATATAGATATAGATATAGATATAGATATAGATATAGATATAGATATAGTTATAGTTATAGATAGATAGATTAGATATAGATATAGATAGAGATAGAGATAGATAGAGAGAGAGAGAGAGAGAGAGAGAGAGAGAGAGATAGATAGATGTAAAGACCAAAATATAAACAATGACCTCCTTTTAAAAATCCTATACCAAATGTCTAAAAGAAAATTACTATTTTCACATGGTTTTCATATTATAGACTTTAATTTGGGTCATCTTTCTTTTTTGAGAGCTATTTCAATTTTTTCTTGGAAAGGTTTAAGAAAAATATTTATGCTTTTCTTGTTAAATAAATTGGAAATATATGAACAAGTTATATCCATGAAACTTTGTGATTCATTGTTTAACATGATCCAGAGGATTGGTAGAAATATGTTGATATGGATTTGGATTTTCTTTTTACTTATTTCTAGGAATTAAACTCTGAGCCTTTCTCACATATACTATCTGTAGTGGTTTGTATAGGTTTGGCCCACATCAAGTGACACTATTAAGAGGTGTGTTCTTGTGGAGGTGTGGTCTTGTTTGAAGAAGCGTCACTGTGGGAGTAGGCTTTGAGGTCAGGTACTCAGGCTCTGCCCATTTTGGAAGAGAGCCTCCTGGATGCCTGAGGATGAGAGTCCTTTTCTTCTACTGTCTTTGGATGAAGATGTAGAACCCTTCTGTCTTATATCTTATGTCTTCTATTATGTCTGGGAGTAAACATAAACAGAAGAAATAATTTTGTGATAAATTATGTCATGAAAAATCCAAACCTAAACACTGGACAGGCCACATGGAATTTGTTTAAGCATATTAGAAAACATTTAAAGGAAATGTTTGCATTTACCCCAGGCAAAAGTGAGTAGCACATCGGGTTTTTTAGCTAAGAAAAACATTAGGATGCCATAACACATTTGTGGTGAGAAATTGAATCATTTGCCCGTATTGGAATTATCTTCCCGCAGGCAAAAATCTAATATGTTTTAATGTCAGTATTTTCCTGATAATTTCTAGGCTCTTGTTTTGTTTTGTTTTGTTATTAACTTTAACCTACATGTTTCCATGGGAGAGGAAGAAATTGCATGGGATACTACCTAAACCTATCTTAAACTCTGTGTAACAAATCTTTTCCTTATCTTATATGCCAGCAAGATTCTGACATTATTTATTTTTATCATAATGGTTCCCTCTCGGGTGCGGAGAAAGAGGAACACTCCTCCACTGCTGGTGGGGTTGCAAATTGGTACAACCACTCTGGAAAGCAGTCTGGCGGTTCCTCCGAAAACTGGGCACCTCACTTCCAGAAGATCCTGCTATATCACTCCTGGGCATATACCCAGAGGATTCCCCACCATGTAATAAGGATACATGCTCTACTATGTTCATAGCAGCCCTATTTATAATTGCCAGATGCTGGAAAGAACCCAGGTATCCCTCAACAGAAGAGTGGATGCAAAAAATGTGGTATATCTACACAATGGAGTACTATTCAGCCATTAGAAACAATGAATTCATGAAATTCTTAGGCAAATGGATGGAGCTAGAGAACATCATACTAAGTGAGGTAACCCAGACTCAAAAGGTGAATCATGGTATGCACTCACTAATAAGTGGTTATTAACCTAGAAAACTGGAATACCCAAAACATAATCCACACATCAAATGAGATACAAGAAGAAAGCAGGAGTGGTCCCTGGTTCTGGAAAGACTCAGTGAAACAGTATTTGGCAAAACCAGAACGGGGAACTGGGAAGGGGTGGGAGGGAGGACAGGGGAAGAGAAGGGGGCTTACGGGACTTTCGGGGAGTGGGGGGGGGCTAGAAAAGGGGAAATCATTTGAAATGTAAATAAATTATATCGAATAAAAAAAAAGAATGAAAAAAAAATAATGGTTCCCTCTCATTGACCCACAACAAAGTAAGTGGCAAATATTTGAATGACCATATAGGCCTTAAACACAAGGTAGAGTTTCCTCATAATGAAAACACTACTAAATACAGGCAAAATTTGGAGGATAAAAAGAAATCTAAAGGGAAACTTTTTTCTCTATTTTATACATGAGCTGCTTACATACAAATATGAGTCTTGAATGTTATTAAAAATACAAGACAGCTAACACTTGTTACTCAATCAGTACAAAGGGAAGATTTACCCACACCCCAGAGCAATCATTTTCCCATTTTATTTATTTTTGTACAGTATGAATCATCTATCTCTGTGCAAATTCAATTCTAATAGAAAAAAATCTTATTATTCCTCTTAGCTTCTCTTCAAAATGCTGCCTCACACCAGACACTGATGACTTAGAATCACCCAGCTTAATGGTCCATTTGTCTCTGTACACCATCAGTCTGTAGAGACACTTGACATTGTTTAATCTGGGCTCAATCCATCACTGAGGATTCATTGCTCACCTGAAAGAACTGCAAAAGCTCTATCACAATGCCTCTACCATGGCATCTCTCCTTAAATCCTTTCCAAACTGAGTGAAAATGACTCAGTCCCCAAATTTACCTTAATGTTGGTAAAATTCCCTGCGTGAAAGTTATTTCGATTGGCCTTAAGTCTTTGAATAGTTCATGAGCTTTACTGAGCTATTGATAAACATTGTTTTCTGGAGTTTTTCATTCATGGCTTAATTTTAGTTGATTTAATTAGCCCAATAAGCTTTCCTAAGAAATTCATGATTTAAATAATCTAACTAGCATCTTCCCCAATTTATTATTATTGTTAATTAATAGTATACATTAACACATTTAAATATTTATTCTACACGCCTCCTATACTTTTTAAGTATAGCTATATAGGAAGTATATAGATATACCTTTTATACTTTTTAAGGTATCCTATATATATATAAGGTATCATATATATATGTATATGTATATATATGTATATATATATATATATATATATAAGCTATGTGCTTGTATGAATGTATGGTATATAAGATATATATAAGATATATATGTGTGTGTGTATATATATATATATATATATATATATATATATGGCATCTTATATATTTAAGGTATACTATATATGTAAGGAGGTACATATATATGCCTCCCATACTTTTTAATGTAGACTTTGGTAGTCATTCTTTTGGCTTTGGATTTTCAGTATAAATGGAGTATCCTTTTCTAAAATGCTTGGAACAAAAATTGGTGCAGACTTCAAAACTTGCCAAATTCCAGAAGAAATGTGTTTATAGAATGGGTTGTCTTGTGAATGAGATATTGTGTTTCATTAATGTGTACACATTTCTTCATACACAAAAATTTCAACTTTTTAAATATATTTATTTCATGTGGCCTTCAAAATCTTTCCATGGCTGGTTTTATTATATGAGGTCTGGTGTAAAATGCCTGAGGAGTTTCATGACCGTTGAACAAAATATTTTGAAAATTGTGTCCCTCAAATTTTTATAAGTTGGATTTCTTTCAGGAAATTTAAATGTTTCTGTTTTGAATTCTCCAATAACTCATTGGTTGTTCAAAGGGATACTCTTCACTTTCTAGGTATCTCTAACATTCTAAATTTCTTTGTTGATTGTTTCTGGTTTTATTCACCATGATCAGAAAACATGTTGGATATGCCTTAAATGGTTTGTTATAGTTCATTTTAAAATATGATTCATGGACTTTCATGGAGAGAACCGTATGGGACTGATGGATGTAGTTTCAGTGAATGCCTGCATACATGTGATCTCCAGCAGCTTTTTGCTTTTCTTTAAAAAAAAAATTATATAAATTGCCTGTCGATGAAAATGGGATGCAAAAATCCCCACTAAAGTTGGTCTCTTACCTAAGGTCTAAGAATGTTTAAGAATGTGTTGTGGATTGCCCTGATGCTCTTTGTATTTTGATGCTAATTCTGCTTCCTCAAGAGGGGCTGTCCAGGAGGAGTGATTCCATGTGAACCTTCTCCCCATTTTATCTAGTCAAAAAAGCATCAGAATCTAATTGCTGGGCAAAGGATATGGTGGGTGGGATTTCTGGACTCAGGAGGAGGAGGAGGAGGAGGAGGAGGAGGAGAGAGATGAGGAGAGGGGAAGGGATGTGTACCAGGCTATGGAGTGGATAGGAAGTAATAGACATGTAACTCTCAGGGACTGATAGTTTGTAGCCTCCACAGGCTGCTGCGGCTAAGGAGGATGGGGCAAGAAATTTTTTGCCCAGAGTTTGCATAATTTGGCTGGTTTAAAATATTAAGACTGTCTTGTGTTTTACATCCTCACTGACTCAGGTGTGCAGGAGAAAAGACTCAGCAGAGGGGCAGCCATTAGAAGTTTGTTGAATATGTGGGGACTGCTGTGTATTTTAAAATTACAAGCAACGAGAGTGTACATGTTCCAACTTTTGATACATGTAGACTTACAATCATTATAATGTATACATGATCCCTTGATTAAATGTTAATAAAATAAAATAATTCACTTTCTCTCTTCTCACAATTTTTATATCAAAACCTTTTCACCAGATATAAATTGGGGACTTCTTCACCCTTAACCTTTCAATTTGTTTAATATATCATGCTGTATTTGTACAATATATCTCTATTTCTGTGTGTATCTTTGCTAAAGAGTTTCTTGGAGGCTTTATACTATTGCTAATCTTGGTACTGTTGATTTAACTCTTTCTGCCAGTCTCTGTATATTAGTTGGAGAATTCAGGCTTATCTATCAATGAAAATCTTGAGTATCACCTGCCCAGTTGTTATAACTGTTCATATTTGATCAATGTGCATTGATAGTTCTACTGATAACCTTTTGAATATATGAATATCTGCGGTATTACATATATTAATTTGTTAAATTTTATCATATATGAGTTATCCTTACCAAGTTGTCAATAGTTAATCTATGTAGATGGGTATGAGTATGAGTAAAGCTGACAGACAAAAGCCAGTTTCATTCCTTGTAGCCCCAGGTGCCTCTTGAACATTTCCTTAACTACTAGAAACTGAAGAATAGTTATTCATTAGTTTAAATTACATAATATATTATGAAGTTCTAATGATATCACTCATAAATTGTACTCTGATTTGGTAATATAAATTTACTTTTCCTTTATCCTTGTATAGTTTATACCTTCTCAGAAAGAGATATAAAAAGATAAGACATGTTCATATACACACATATTTGCATGTTTATGCATCTAAGATAAATGTGCCCTTTTATCCAGGTCATTGACCATGGACCTAATGTTCACATAGATACCGGTATCAGTTTTATGCATCTTCATGTGAAATTTGTATGTTGATTGTGTTGATTTCTCAATGAATATTGCAAGAAACCAAACTGTGGAAAACCAGACTTTCAACAGCTCTCACCTTGAGAATCCACTCACCTTGCGGTTGACAGCTGAACCATCCCCTTCTTTACACAAGGCTGATCAACTGGTGCTTATCCTACCTGAACACCTGGGGTTGTCTAGGCAGAACCAGAATTCCAGAAAAACAGGTAGATGCTTTGAGCTGCAGTCAACATCCACCCCAGATGACCTTTCCTCTTTCTGTGCCTTTAGCATTCCCCTCAGCCCCTCCCTACTTCCTCTCATTCCTCCTCGGACCCCCAAATAACTAGGTCCCACGGGACGGTATAAGTGGCGCCCCAATGTGGTGCTCAAGGTATGGTCCTTCACTGGATGGAAATTACCCCAGGAGAAGGCCTCAGCGGCAAAGAAGCCATTTGGAGGAAGCACTCTCACTGCTCATGAGAGAAAAGCATTTCTCGGTAAGTTGGCATTTCCATCCCAGAAGAAATGGGCCATTAATTGTCTAAAGAAGTGGTTTTCATTAGAGACCTGAAAGCTCTCAGAGAAAGGGGAGTTAGAGTTAAAAAGAAAGATATGGCAAAAAGTAGGTCAAGAATTAAATGAAATATTGACCAGACAGGGCCCCAATGCTGTCCCACCTCTCTCCAAGTGGTCATGGCCAGTCTCTACTTATCTACACTCTCTCTCTGCCTTTCTCAGTCTCCACTACCCCATTAACTTTCATCCTCCATCCTGAGTAAACTTTATTCTATACCATGACTATGTGTGTGTTCGCCTAGGCACCCCCTGTCCCCCTTGTTAAATTTTAAACAAGAGAAAAAGCAGGTTTCAGAAAAGCAGTTTTTCCATGTGTAGGATATGGTATCAAGAAAAGGGGAAAAATGGTTAAAAGCTATTTCAGAACTCACCTGGGAAGGAGAGGAAAATGGGAGACATCCTGTTTCCTCTCTGAAACCTACTGGAGATCTCCTTAGTTCTGGTTAAGGTATTTGGATCTCTTTGGGACATCAAGTTCCCTCTCCATCTGTTGTCTATCTTTGATGCACCAAAACCTGCCCATATGTGTGTCAATTTATGTTGTCTATTGTTTTGATTGGCTAAATGATCATTGTTTTTATGTTTTATGTTAAAAAGAAAAAAATGGTAAAAAAAAAAAAAAAAAAAAGAAAAGCATTATCTGCTGCCAGTCCTGCCAGTCTGCAATTTACACAGAGGAGGCTAATTTAAGGTGCCTCACATTCATAAGTAGGAGTCAAACACAACTGAAGAAAAAGCCAGTTTTAAAAGGCCACCAGCCTCAACACTTAGGAAAACTTTGGTTTAACTTATGAAATTTGTGTAATCGCTTTATTCTTGTTTTTAATGGGTCTTAATGGTATACGGTTTTACATATCTTGACTACAGAGTTATAAATTAATTGGTCATGATTTAAAAGGTATAGTGTTATTAAGAAAAGGTTTGTTTAAAACTGGTGATTCAGTGTTGGAGCTCTCTTAACTAGCTACATGTGGCCTAATGCAACTCACACCTTGTTCTTGTTTATAATTGGTCTTGAAGGTATGAGTATATTTTGCATGTCTTGACTATATAGAGTATTGGCTTATAAGTCATTGGACATGATTTAAAAGGTATAATGTTATTAACAAAAAGTTAGGTTAAAACTGGTAGTTTAGGTTAGTAGCCATTTTAAACAACATGTGGCATGATGTAACCCAGGAAATACAGGCCTCTAAGATGCTTCTAAATTGGCACAGTGTTTTGTGTGAATCTTGGCCTGGATATTGGACTTAGAAGAAATACGATTTAAAATAATGTCTCTTTAATAAGTTACACTGTCATACACTTGAACATAAGAACAGGCAAACAAACCTTGTGCTGTAAAAATAATGTGTTTGCCATTGATTTTAAAGAAAATAGATTGTTTAAAATTGGGATTTGCTTCCAAAGTTATAGTTGTGCTCTAATATTGCAAGAAAAAAATTGAGTTACAATAAAAATTCCCAGTGTGTCATTGGCTGCAGTTTTCAGTTTGCAGTCTGGTTAAAGGCTCATGATTCTTAACATATATTATAATTAGGATAATTTTAAGAGTGATACAGCTGTGGCCATTATAGGCCTATTGACACTTTCTCACAAGTTTATTGGCTACAATGGTAGAAACAAAATTTAACTCTCCAAGATTAAAAGGAGATCTCAGTGGAAATTTATTTGATATCAAACAGGCTCCTTTGACTACTATGAAACTATGAGTAGAATT
The DNA here is from genome assembly GCF_947179515.1 of Apodemus sylvaticus. NCBI lineage: Eukaryota > Metazoa > Chordata > Mammalia > Rodentia > Muridae > Apodemus > Apodemus sylvaticus. The sequence goes on along the minus strand of NC_067475.1, from coordinate 86,120,390 downwards.
TTTCTGGGAACCCTAAATTACAGGTTCCTTTTGTTATTCAATCCTCAAAATGTCCTTGCTGGACAGGTGGGTTTGGGTCTGGTCTTAGATAAAAGGCTCAGATTAGAAGATGGTTACTTTTGAGGTACAGGCATATACCACCCTTGCCAAGGACTCAAGGTGGGTTCTTGGTCAGATTAAAAAAAATAGAAAGAAAGAAAAGAAAAAATTTGCATTTGAGTTAATGCAAAGCTTAGAGCTGCTTCAGGGGAAGCTAGTGAGGAAGCTTGTGAGAAATTGTTTTTGCCCTGCAGGCCTCACCTAGGGAGTGTTTGGCTAAAGGAACATTCTTGACAGACTTATCTAGGTGTGGTTTAAAATGCAGTTCATATCTTTGAAAGGTCAATAAGGCTATGTAGAACTTATAAAGGCATTGAAATTTGGCCTGTGTACTCCATACAAAATTATTATGGATTTAAAGTGTTGTTTTTTGTTTTACATTCTGATAATAATAAAAGCATTTGCTTCTAACTTTAAAGAAGCAATAAAGCAATTTCATTAGGTTTTTTTTTTTTTCCTCAAGGAATGGCTAATAGCCTTACCTTATGTGAGAAAAAATGTTTTGTCTCTGTTTCAATACAAGAAGCTCGGATCTTAAATTTTTCAGTGTATAATGTTCATGGAATGGTCATTACAGGCCTTTGCTCCTAACTATGGACTTTCAGAATTTTTACGTAAATGATTTTTAAAGGCTGTTAGTATATATTAATTGGCTTTATCTTATATTAATCTCATCTTAAGCTTGCCCTGGGAGTACCTAAACCTCTGTTTTCAAGGTAAAAAATGTTTGTCCCTTGTTTCAAACAGCAATCAAATTGGTTATTAGAAAACATTGATGGTTGTTCTATTACATGACAAGCCTTTTTTTTTTGACAAAATTACTAATTGTTATCTAAAAAATAAATTGTTAAACATTTATCTCTATACATGTTTTTATATTGTTATATATTTATACATGCATCCTATAAAAATGCATCTACTATGGGAGTAAAACTCATATAATTAGATCACATGTTTATTCTTTTGAGTGGCCCCTTGCTTCAGCACAGATAATTGAATTGGGTGCTGTTGCTGTTCTGTTTAAAATGTTAAAAATCAAACTTTTGATTTATATATTAATAATATATCTAATATAGCTCATGGCTTACAATTGCTTGAAATTGTTTCTCTTTTAATGCTATCAATTATTAACTTTACAATTATTCATGAAAATACAATTCAAAAAATTAATCAAAAATATACATATGACTATTGACAGCTTTTCAAGCTTTCTAGTTATAGCTGTTCTTGCATATGTTATTTTTTATACTGAATGTTCCAAATCAGATTAAGACAAATATTATAGCTGATTATTATAGTCAGCCATTTGAGATGTTTGATATTCGTCATATTACTGAGATTCCTCATAATTCGCAGAGGCAAGGTACTATGGAACAGACCCATAGAACTTTACAACAATATTTTTTATAATAAAAGAGGGGAGAATCACATATCTATATATCACAAAAATTTTAAAATTTTAATGCCAGGGAACTCTCTGAGTGTAGAGGAGAGGGCATGTTTGTGTTTTTATCTGCTGGATGCCGAAGGAACATGCTAGCTGCCAGAATATGCTGATGCTGAGACTTCTCCATGGCTCTCCACCTTGCTCCCCAGCCTTTTGGGACCCCTTGTGGGTCTTCTGTTGCTTTTTCATTTGGCCCTGGGCTTTTAACAGATTGACCAGTTTCGTTAAAGCACAGATTGATTCTGCCTTAAACAAACTAGTTGCAGTCCACTACCATCAGCTAGACATCCGAGGCTCAGCTGAAGACCTCTCTTCCACTGACGCAGAGACAGCAACTATTGGCCTTCAGTTCTCCACCCTGCTGCAGGCATGGAGCCTTTCTGGTTCTGTAGGCTGTGGAGACATCAATGACAGGGAGGGTGACCTCCGGCTCCTAATAGTGTCTGAGGGCTATAAGCTGTGAGGTAGCCAAAGATGGGAATATTGTGGTGCCACAAGCCAGATGCACATCGTCTATTGGCTGCAGGGTGACTCCATGACGGGATTATTGTGAGTCCACTACCTGGGCACTCATCATGACCACCAAGGGCCTGATTAAGTCATTAGAGTGGGATGTGATGCCGGGAGTGGGTGCCACTCACATACCCTAAGACAGAGGCCCTAACCTACTAGGACCTAAAAAGTCCTAGTTACTGCGGTGCTGGACGTGGGTGCAAGTCACATAGCTCTCTACCAACCCTCTTTCCATAGCCACCTTCCTACTTTATTAAAGAAAAGAGGGGGATATGCATGAGACCAAACTGGAAAACCAGAATTTCAACAGCTCTCACCTTGAGAATCCACTCACCTTGCGGTTGACAGCCTTCTTCACACAAGGCTGATCAATTGGTTCTTTTTTTTTTTTATTATTCGATATAATTTATTTACATTTCAAATGATTTCCCCTTTTCTAGCCCCCCCCACTCCCCGAAAGTCCCGCAAGCCCCCTTCTCTTCCCCTGTCCTCCCACCCACCCCTTCCCACTTCCCCGTTCTGGTTTTGCTGACCTGCCTGAACACCTGGGGTTGTCTAGGTAGAACCAGAATTCCAGAAAAACAGCTAGATGCTTCGAGCCGCGCAGTCAACATCCAGCCCAGATGACCTTTCCTCTTTCTGTGCCTTTAACATTTCCCTTAGCCCCTCCCTACTTCCTCTTACAGTGTATTAAAAACCAGACGTTTTGCTGTTCATTAAAGAGGCCTTGACAAGACACCCCTTTTGCTTGGCTTTGCTCTTCTTTCCCGCTCGTTTCTCTTCCAGTCTCGGTCCTCCTCGACCCCCGGAATAACTAGGTCCCGCAGTACGGGAGAGAATATAATGCTTATGCAAGACAATATTTGCATATTTTGGATAATTATATTTGCCAAACTACACTCAGCCTTTAGAATAAGTGTCATTATTTTTATTTTATCATTGACGCATGAATTCAATAACTTACCTACTCAGATTTCGAAGTCTTCTTATTAATAAAATAAAGATGTAACTCTTTTCAGAGTATCTTGGCTTATGTCTTCTATAAAGGAGAAGACTATTAAAATAGCGCAACCCTCTGGGCCATATTCTCTTGGCCCTTGGCAGCTTTCTTTCTCCCTCCTGCATGTTCTTATATTCCATGCCTGCTTCCTCCTGTTCCTATTGGTCCTCTCTCTCTAAGCCCACAAAATCTCAACTAGACCTATATCTCTTCTGCCCAGCTATTAGCTGTTGGTATCTTTATTCTTCAATCAGAATTAACTTGGGTTAATTAAATAATAGAATCTCAGGGACTATGATGAAGACTCCAAGTCTTTGGGGCCCCTCATTTAGCATTTTAATAGACAGTAAAAGGCAAAACCTTAACACAGACTCAACTGCTCTCACTGATGTCATTGCTGCCTATATCTGCATGTGTATATTTCAGCAACCACCATTATATTCTCTTATATATTCATAGAAGAGAAAGAAAAATCCAGTCATTCTGCCAAAGAGGAAAGGAAATCATTTCCCCAGTCATTTTCCCCATTCCTCTTCCCCCTAGGTCTGTATCTACTCCTGTACACACTATATTTCTTCCTCTGTGGAACAAAACAAACCATTTCTTCCCCCTTTCCTCACACATGGTACTGAGCAGTATAGTCAAGAAGGATATAAAGGCAAAAATCAAATATTCTACATGTTAATTTTTGTGTAACTCCTCTTGGAAAAATACACTAACATTAATTCGGTGACTGTGTAGAACACAGTTTATATGCCAAGCCCCAAGTTCAATCCCCACCCTTGAAAAAAATCTCACTAACTCTTGATTTTCATTGTGAGATCACTTTGCAAAAGGGTCTGAGAGTTCCAACGTGGTATGTAAAAAATACCAAAGAATAAGAAACAGTCATACCAAGAAAATATACCTTACACTTGCCTTTGGCCTTGAAGTCTCTGTATCTCTGTATAAAGAATACTTTCCTATGGCTTCAAAGCAATAAATATACAAAACCAGATGAAAAGTTGTTGGCTAAATGCTGTTAACATGGTTCCCTGCACCTCCATCTTCTTTCCTGACCTTTGTTGAGACCTTGAGAGTAAATCAAATGCAGATGGGTCCAGGCCTTAGATTTATTATTCTTGGTTGCTTCAATCTCTTCTCAGCTAAAAATAACCTGGACAGCTCATTAATTACAAGGCCTATATTTTTTGTGGTTCCTAGTAATACTCAGCATTTTAAAGTTTGGGTTACCCTGACTTTGAGCACAAACAGGGTTAGATGTCCAGAGAAATACAGATAAAAATCCAGGGTCATTTCTGGTTTTATTTTAATTATTTTTTACACTCCATATTTTATTCCCACCCCACATCTGTCCATCCTCTGACTGTCCCACATCCCATATCTCCTCTCCCACCCTGTCTTTAAATGGATGTCCCCACTCCAAACCCCATCTGACCTGATCCATCCTAGGGAACCCACTGCACTCAGAGCAGTTGGTATGAACCCCTCGCCCCACAGCAGGGTCATTTCTTTAGCTACACTAATACGCTCTCCTCTCATTCATACTTGTAGTACTTAGGAGTCTTCTAGATCTCTGTGGAGAATTCCCCTACTTCCCTTTCTTTCAATCATTGTATCAAAGTTTCATTAGGGAAACAGATGGTCCATCTTTTATGAATGCACAGACTATACTGACAGAAGAAAAATATTTCTCAAATATTTCTGAGTATCAATACCATTCTATTGTGTTAAAGATGTTCCTTACTGGTTATTTGTGAGAGAAAACACAATGATAAAAGTCTGTTTTCCTAAATTTTCATCTACATCTTTGCAATGTTAACATCTAATACTTGTAGTCATTACTACAAAAATGTCTTCCAATTTCACCAGTCTTTCTAAATAAAATCTATGACTTTGTTCATACAAATGTTTCCCAAACAGGCAAGGAACACAATTTGGCTTCTAAACCTTATCCACAGCTCAGAGATACCAAGCACTTTGAGTAATAGAAGACATAAATGAATACAAGATTTTAATCTCAATAGATTTGCAAGTTGATAACTGAACATATGTGCAATCGCCTATGCAAGTGACATTTTGTAATTAGTTCACAATGGTGTAGACAATATCAAAGATAGGTATGATTATCTGAGAGATAATAGGAGTGGTCACTTATTTAAATATGGAAACAAAAGTATGATGAAAGTACTATTCAGTGGTTATCACTCTACATCTGTAATATTTCTGAATTAATTATGTTAGTAACTTTCTAACACTGTAAAACACAAGCATTCTTTTTTTTCTAAATTGGATATTTTATTTCTTTACATTTCAAATGTTACCCCCTTTCCTGGTTTCCCCTCCAGAAACAGATACCACATTCCCTGCTTTCCCTGTTTCTATAAGGATGCTCCCCCAACCACCCACCCACTCATGCCTCCCTGCCCTAACATTCCTCTACACTGGGGCAAGCATTCTTTCAATGATTTATATATTTAGTCACTTAATTGAAGATAACTTAAGGACAATTGAATGACAGTGTTCAGTTTTGTGTCCCTGTTTGACAATATGTTTTTTCTATCTTAAAGTAGTATTTTGATTTGTTCCTTACACATGCATATGTTTGTGTATATATGTAAGAATATATATATATATAGATAGATAAATAGATATATGTGGTTATGCATGTGTGTATGTATATATTGATAAACACATGTATTTTAAATAGTCTTCTGTTCTTTAAGCCATTTACCCGTTGACACTTTTGTAATGTTTTCCATAACATAAATAATTTTTATGTTCATTGTCTCCCTAGTGATTTTTTCTTTATTCGGTTCTTATACAATACATTATATTGCAGCCTCCCTCTCTCTCCTCCTCCAAGTCCCCTGCCCTCCTCTACTCTCTTCCAGATCCACTGCTCCTCTCTTTGCCTTCAGAAAAGAGTTAGCCTCCTAGTGATATCAACGAAACATGGTATAAAAAGATATACTAAGAGTAAGCACAAACCCTCATATGAAGGCTGGATGAGGCAACCATGTAGGAAGAAAAGGGTTCTACAAAAAAAGTAAGAGTCAGATACACCCTAGTCCCACTGTAATGAGTTCCACAGACACCTCAAGCTAAACAACAATAGCATGTATGCAGAGGACCTAGTCTTGACCCATGAAGGCCCGGGCTTGCCACTTCAGTATCGGTAAGGTCCTGTGAGCCCTGCACAGTTAATTCTGTGGGCCATGGTCCTGATGTCTTAGAACCTTCTGGCTCCTCAAATCCTCCATCTCCCACTTCTTCAAAGTTCCTGAGCTCCACCTAATATTTGGTTGTGGGTCTCTGTACCTGTTTCCATCCTCTGACAGAGGAAGTCTTTCTGAGGATGATTGACTAGGCACCTGTCTATGAGTATAGCAGAATGACATTAAAAATATTTTCACTGTCTTTTAGTAATTTTTTGTCAGTTGTATTCCAAAATTCTAGTTCAAGTATATCAAAGACCTCAACATAAAATCAGATACAATAAGCCTGAAAGAAGTGAAAGAAGGGAATATCCAAAATGCTTGAATACAGGAGACAAAGTCGTAAACATAACAACTATAATACAGGCAGTAAGATCAGTAATTAATAAATGGTACCTCTTGAAACTTAAAGGCTTCTTCTATAAGATAATGGACATTGTCATCAAGACAAAATGATAGTCTAAAGATTGGGAAAGATTTGAATCAACTCCACATCCACTAGATGACTAACTTCTAAAATATATAAAGAGCTTGAGAAACTGGGTATAAACAAATAAAACAATCTAATTTTTAAACATGGGGTACAGATATAAACAGAGAATCTCAACAAAAGAATCTGAAATGGTCAAGAAACACTTAAAGAAATGTTCAACATTCTTAGTCATGAGGGAAATGCAAATCAAAACTAATTTGAAATTCCATTTTATACCAGTCAGAATGGCTAAGTTCAATAACATGAATTGCCAGTTTGCGCTGATGAGATGTTAAGCAAGGAGAACACTCATTTGCTTATGGGAGTGCAAACCAATCCAGTCACTATGGAAATCAATGAGAGTTCCTCACAAAATTGGGAATCAATCTACCTTAAGATCAAGCTATACCACTCTTGGGCATATGCCCAAAACACATTATATCCTATCACAAGGACATTTGTTCAACGCCACTCCAAGTAGCTTTATTCATAATATCCAGAAACTGGAAACAACCTAGATGTTCCTCAAGTAAAGAGTAGAGAAAGGTATTATGGTCCATTTACACAATCCAGTATTATTTGCCTATTAAAAAACAATGGCATTAAGAAATTTGAAAAATAATGGATGGAACTAGAAAATTTTATCCTGAGTGAGGTAATCCAGGTATAAAAACACAAGTTTTATACATATAAATATATATAAAATGATATATTATACATATATATAATATATATTATATGGTCATATATAAAAATGTTATATAAAATAATATATATGTTATATATACTCACTTATAAGTAGATTTTATTGCCAAGAAAAGGATGGTCTTACTACAATTAACAGACTCAGGCTAAAGGAGGGCTCTGGATGACCACATTGATATTCCTGGGAAAGAGAAATAGAATAGCATTTTGAGTGCACTAAGGCCAGTGGAGATGGGAAGAGGAGGGGTCAGGTGGAGGAGGAAAGGTCTGATGGAAAGATGACTGGTGGGTGTTTAAGGGGCATTGTGGTAATCAGTGCAGCAGAATTTTACTGGAATCGATGAATATGACCCTAATAAGGTCTCTTAGTAATAGAGGATATGGAACCTGAACTGGTATCCTCTGTAAACAGGCTAGCTCCTAGTGTTGGAACTGGAACACAGCCCTAACCACAAAACTTTCTACCCTGTAAACCTGTCCTTCCTATAAGATGTTCTGGAACAGTGATGGCTCAGTGCTTGTGGGTGTGGCCTACCAATGACCTGCCTAGCCTGAGGCCCACTCCATGAGTGGGAGCCCAGCCCTGACACTGCATGGATGATCAAGAATGAGAAGGGGAATGGCTGAGAGATTCTAGTAAATTATATATGCATGTACTGTAAGAAAATGGGACTTTTGCTACACTGTTTTATCATAGTTCTGTGCTTTTTACAGTAGAGAGATATGACAATTTTCAGATTGACAAACACCTATGTTTGTTCACCCAAAATGGCAACACTTCTCAGGCAGACTGCTGAACTATAATAGGCTCTTTGAAAGATAATAAACAAAACATTTTAAATATTTCAGATAATTGTTTAAACCACAGTAGATTTTTAGTGTAAAGGCAATTGGTATGTGTGAGTTCAGTAAAAATGTATGGATATTTATGACTAAAATAACTAAACAAACCTACAGTTAGGTTTACCTTTTATACAATCTCAGAAGATTTGTATCTTAACAAGATGTCTTTGAGTACAAAAGAATAAAACCTTTAGAATAATCACAGGTTTTAGAAAAATAGATTTTCTGAAGTATCATTTTTAGTAAAAAAAAAAAAAAAAAGATCTGAGTATCTATTCACACCAAAATAAAATGGCATTTACTTTTAAAGGTCATTTATATTTTTTACAATACAAATATGAAAAGCACACTCAGTTATTAAAGGCAAATAGAATTGCACAGGGTGGTCACTGTAGAAGAAAAAAATTATCTGCTTTTGTGGAAATACCTTTCCTGTTTGTGGCTATACTACAGAAGAGGTTGGTTAGAAGGAAGCTCTCTGAGGAGATCTTTGTGGTCCCCACAAGGACAGTAGGAAAGAAGTTTATAGGGAAAGCTGAAATTGTAGTGTTCTGTGAAATTACATCTTAGAAGTCTAAGCTTTTTCTCTAAAGCCCCCATCCCTCATTTCCTTCCCCTGCTCTCCCACCTACCCTTTCCTTATTTTTCCTGCTTATTTGAGTGTTATTTCAATTTTGACTACCACGATGAAGGACTCATTCATCTGCCAAATCATTGCTTCTATTACAAGGAAAAAGAGCTTTAAGTAACAATTTTCATTTGCAACTCAAAGCACAAAAGATATTTTAATCACATGTGAATGGACAGCGAAAGCACTGCAACTTTCAACTGTTCCTCACATGGAAAAGACCATATTCTGGCATGTACATTGCCTCTTCTTGAGCACATGTACACTGACTATGCCTCCTTGATTTTACATGCCCCAGAGCAAACACATATGACATTTGCTCTTCTCCAAAAGGAAAGTTTAACCACAAATCCTTGCCATGTCTACAGTTTACCTAAGCCTCATGTTATTCCAATTTAATATAAATACAGTATGGGATACAAATTCTGAGTTTGTTCTCATGCACCGTGAATTTTGACTTTGCCAGACATCTGTTGTGCTTGTAAAGAAAGTAGGCTGCCTTTGAAAGGTGAACACTCCTTTACCTTTATGTATTCCAGGAACTGCCTGCATAGTTAACTGCTATTTTGGCCAGAAGGTACATTTAATTTGGCTCATATTCCATCTTTCATTAACAAAGTTATTTATAGAATATGAATGATAGATGATTCACCTCTTTCCATCTGGACTGTTACCAGGACTCTATAGTTAACTTAAGCCCTTTCATAATGAGAAAAACAATAGAGTGTAAATGAAAGCTCTTTGTTTCAGATCATAATATTTTATTATTATAGGTTGGTTAGGAGATTGCATAGCAATCATACTTACAAATAGAGTCTTTCTGAAATGATCATTCTTTCCTCCCTCTGTCTCTACCTGTCTTGGTACATTGTATATGCCTCAGCCCAGGAAAGTCAGGTGCCTTTACATGCTTACCATAAGCTAACATGATAATTAATCTATTATTCTAAAATTTGGAACAATCAAAACAGTTTGAGAAAAATGATGATTCCAAATGTCATAAAACACTTCAATAGCAATTATATGGGAGTTTTAGGGAAATCTATACATCAGAATGAAGAGAAGCTATCCAATCAGGATTTTATTCCCTAAAGATGCCATAATAAATGGTCCCATCCTACTTTATGTGTTGTGCCCTCTATATTATTGTGTCTGGTTTTGTGTCTGGAGGGACTGTCTATAGTATCTTAATCTTTTGTAACTCTGGTCATATCTAATTATTGCTCTTTTAATGTCAATAATAAAAAACTATTAGTTCTTCTGTCAAGTCAAATTATGTTTGATTTGAATTGAAAGATCATGTTGAGTGAGACTGCATATTTTCTTGAAAATAGCATCTTAAAAATATGTAAGTAAGACCATATCTTTCTTACCATACTATAAAGATGTTTTCTTCTAAGGGAGTTAATCATATGACAACAGAAAACATATCTTCCGTCTATATTGATACATCAAGAGATATTCCCAGAGCCCTCTTTTCAAATTTGAACTGATGAGCATAGACTTCCTTAGAAATTTTACCTGTATTTTTCTTTAATTATATGGTGAATTAAAGTGTGTAATTATAGAAGAAATGGATAAATTCAAAGAGAAATACTAGGCAAGAAACTACATGGAAGGGCTGGTCTTTTCCTTTACAAGTTGTCTTCTTTCCATTTCTAGACCATTCTGTCAGAAGTTATCAACTATGTGCAAGCTGTTTTATTATATAAGCATGAGATCGTGAAGTCTGTTAGTATATACTAAGCTAGCATCTAGGTTTTTTTTTTTTTTTACAAAATGTAATTACAATATTTGAGCTTCATTGTTTATATTTCTCATCTATGAGCATAGTATAAATTCTTAACACAGCTGTTAACATTTTGGAAAACAGCATATATCAAAACGTCTGCAAGTAAGCATTTCTTAGTATGGTAATTACACATTTCAGACTAAATTGAATTTGGAATTATGGTAAAGCAGGAACATCATTGTCTAATATATAAAATAAGCAGCGTCTTCATTCAAATTCCTGGCTAGATCTTTTACTCTTGTCACAATAATTAACTTTCAATATCCCTAGTATGGATTCATTTTTATCATCATTCTCTGTGATATATGATACAAACTCAACAAAGCTTCTGCTTGAATGAATAACTGCAATTCTAACACTCACATAATCATTAGTCATTGCCAAAAAAGTAAAGCAATGCCAGAAAAGTAAGCAGTCACTCAGGGACTCTGTAATGCAAGATACGGAAGCCCAACAAACCCTTCCCTCTCCAAGCTATCTTTGAACACAATTTAAACAATTTTAATTTTAAAAACAATTTCATTTAAAATATTTAAAATAAATTACAAAAATATATACATATAAATGACTATCTCAGAGAAACTTAAAACCAACTTTTGTCAAAAGTAATCAGAGGGCAAAAAGAGTGACTCATAAAGTTTTGAATGGTAGGTTGAAAGCAGCAATTTTAAAATAAAATAATCTCATCATTCATATAAGTCAAGTACCAAAGACTTTGGTCCAAGTACCATATATCAAAACAGAACAAAACTATCTGCAGCATTGAGAAGTCTGTGAAACCACAATGTTAACACTGACATCCGGTCAAATACTAATGCAGAAGACTTGAGAAAAAAAGAAAGAAAAATCAAAACTTTTTTGAACATATTGATGAACACATAAATGAATAATTGAAATACAAATAAGATAACTTTTAATGTTGAGCTGAAATCTTCAAACATAATTAAAATACTTAGTGATATAAACAAGCAGACATATTACTGTGCACAAGTGTCTTTGTTAGGTATCTGCAACAGGCATCAGGCAACAAGACACAGACTGATCATGAAAAGAAGGAAAAAGAGAGAGCGAGATTCAGTATCATCACTTAGAGAAGAAGAACAAAGTCTAGTGACCTACAAAATATTACATTTATTTATTTTTATTTATTTATATCTTTAGTTCTATAGTGATGTCTAGAGCATTCTATATGATGCAGTAGGCTCTACTACTGAATTGTATCCTGAGGAACACATTAACTCTATTATGTAGCACAATTTTTCTTATAGTTAGGTGTATATATTACTGTCTAATTGTATTCTGAGTTTATCATAAATATGCATTGTTTTTATTATAGATTTATGTTAATAGATCTATATGATGTTACACCAGATATATCTTAATACCTTAACCTTTCTCAAATGACTTAAATGTGGGATCAACTTCATTACACTGAGTGTTCTTCAGATGACCTTATCCATGTGCATTTTATGTAAGTGTCTCAAATTCAGAGTACTCACAGACAACGACAAAAATGTTTCTAAAAAAATTTTTTATTTTTTCAAACATTACTGGGATAGTGATGATTCTTACATGTTTTAAGTCTGGTTATGACTAGAATGTTTGTGCACTTGAAAGTATGCACTTTAGGGTTATATTCCCAAGTATGATGGTAGTAGAGATGAATGAAGCATGTTGGGAAAAGTTAGGCTTACATGAGGCTAGGAAAGTGGAGCCCTTAAGATATAATGAATATTCTTGTAAGAGTAGACAATATAGAGTCTTTGTTGCCATAGGACAAATAAAGAGATCATGCAAGCAAACAAAGCAGTGATAGTTTGCTCCAACGTAAGAGCCCTCAGAAGGAAACAGGCCTTGTGTTAACTTTGGGTCTGATCATTCTCCTGAACCATGGGAAATAGGTCTCTGCTGTTTGATATATTTCAAATGCCTATGGAGTTTACTCTTTGAGCATGATTGTATAAAATGTCTGCTTTTAACATTTTCTATTTTTATTCTTTCTTTTTTATGCTTAACAAAATACTAATGAATACTTTTCTTTTATCTTATTGCAATAGTAGCAAGTTTATCCTTAGATAATTGAATCAGAGCCATAAAACACACTTCATAGTCAAAGCTATAGCAGCTTGCAAACAACAGATTGGCTTGTGATTCAATTCGGTGGAGGTTGCTTACACACTTAATATTTCTTATGAATAATTTAACCTAAAAGATAAATAGGTCTGGGCAAGGAATCAATTAGGATAATGGTTTTTAGATGTTGGCAGATTTGTTATATGCAATTGCACATTTATTAAAGATGTCTCCTCATTCAGGATGATTTCTTTTTTGTAATATTAAAGAGAAAAGTCATAGTCAAGGTCACAGATTTCATTTCATGAATTTCATCACTGACAGTGTAATGTCTTGAATATTAAATGGTCTTGGCTACCTAAACGATCCAGTGTCATTGTCTTCAAAACTAAGGCCACTTTTAAAGTTGTGCACATACTAGCTCATGTGCATTGATCATCAACTCCAAGGAGGCCTTTCATTGAGCTGGTCTTTCACATACTCCACATGCGTCTGAGTATTATCCAGCTGTAGGTGGCATCTCCGGTTGACAGAGGGGGTACGTTTCACTGCTCGTGGGTTGCTTTTTCTTCTGTTTCTCTTTACAGCTTATTTATGTTTTCTCTTTGTTTCAATTTTATTCCTTAATTTTCTTTAGACTCTTGGGCATGTGTAGCCCATGGCCCATGGATAACATGGACTTGGATTGTTATAGATGTACTCCAGCATAGTATCATAAATATATGTAAGGCAGAACGAGGAACTGGAGATGTATCTCAGTCAGTAGAATGCTTGCTTAACAGGCACTTAGGCCTGGGTTTGAACCCCAAAAACTGAATATATCCAGTTTGATGTGGCACAGCCCTTCAACCCCAACATTTTGGAGATGAAAGCAAAAGGATCAGAAGTTCAAATTATTTTCTTTATTTTTCTTTTCTATAGTAGCAGCCTGATTATTGCTGAGTGTTCCAAGGTCTCTCACTCTCTGCATGGTGTCTAGCTATGAGTGTCTGTTTTTGTCCCTGTCTGTTACAGGAGGAATGTTCTCTGATAAAAGCTGAGCAAGGTGTTGGCCTATAAATATAGAAGAGTGTCACTAGGAGCCATTTTATTTCTATATAATTGTAGAGAACACTAGTATTTTGTTTTACCATAGGTTCCCGGACTATCTAGTCTCAGGCTCTTAGTTCCCCAAGCAGTGCCATTTATGGGTTCCATATTGTAAAGTAGACTTTCAGCCAAGCAAGCTTTATGCTACGCTTTCACTAGTATACCTTGTAAGTAGGATACCATTGTAGATCAAAGGGTTTTTTTTTTTATCTTGATTGGATTTTATATTTCTCCTTTAATAGCATGGCATGAAGAGAACCTTCCCATACCAAAGACATGAGCATGTACCAAATCTCTCCCTCACGTCTCAGAAAACTCTAAGAAGTTAGAAAGGGTGTAAAAGCCATAAGGGTTGGAAGACACCAAGAAACAAGGCCCTTTAAATCAGCAGGATGTATGTTCACATGAACTCACAGAGTCTGAGGCATCATACACAGAGCATGCAATGGTCTGTATCTGATGGATCATAGAGCTGAAAGGACAAGTGGACAACATGTTCCCATCCCTAACCTAGACATTATCTCCAATAGATAACCACTTGCAAATAAAAAATTAATTTTCTTTAAACTAGTCTCACTAGGGAAAATTCTACTCTTAAGGGTAGGCTGAATGACTGGAAGCAGATGCGCAAAGGAAAATGAATTCAACAATATCATTGGAGATTTCTTGTCTCATAATGTTGTCAGGAGTTTATTATTAATATGAATATTATTTATGTTATCTTATCTTATATTTTTATTTTTTCTCTCTTTTTACTACACTGGTTCTTCACATATATATCATGGCTTCAATTTCAGTGCTTTTATGGGATCCCTGAGTGTGCAAAGGGTGGGCTTCTGTGTCTGTATCTGGTTCGTGTGCTTTGCTTTGGATCTTTTCCTTCTTTTTTTCCATTCTAACATGATAGATTTTTTTTATATTATATTATATTGAATTATATTATATTAATTATATTATGTTAATTATATTATATCCCCTTAAAACCTGCTTGTTTTCTAATAAGAGACAGAAAGGGGATGGATTCAGATGGGAGGTAGGGAGAAGTTGAGAGGAGAAGCTGGAGGGGAAACTATAATCAGGATATATCATATGAGATAAATCCACTTTCAATAAAAAGAAAAAATATCATTTGTGTATAGGAGGAATCTGTAGTTCTGTTTTTCTTTGTAACTTGATTTTTCAGTTTGTTGGGTATGAACTTTGTAGATAATATTATATATAAAACAAAGCCTATTAAATATTTTGAATATCTATCATTTTCACCTTGTAAGCCTAATTAATCATCATTGTTATCATTACTTTTGTTGTTATATGAGGAAAAATCTCTTAAAAACCACACGGCAAAACCAAGTAGCTTCTAAGTCCTCTCCATCTTATAATACTTAATCTGGTATCATTGTTTCATGATTACATCAAAGAGAGAAACAACAAAATTTGCAATCTACTGTGGAATAATAGTTTTTATTACTATATAATCAACCAAGTTACTGTCATTGAGATAAGTCAAAATGACCTTCAAACCTGTGGGAGATGACATGCCTCAAAATTTAATCAACACTTATTCCCTCTCTGAGAATAGATGTACAGACATTATGGAAGCTAGTTCAGTTTTATTCAACATGTACAAATGTCTAGAATATTGTCAAACTCTGAAAAAAAGTCAAGTTGTAACAGTGGCACATTTGGGCAGCCATATGATAAGTAGCTTTATGCCTATCCCTTTGTTTAGGTCAGAAATAGTGTGCAAGTGTGTAAAGGCCAGAATGTTTGTCTCTAAGGGTCAAACTGGCTCTTTTACACTTTCTAAGCAAGTGTCATTGTTTTGCTTTGGTTCATGCCTCAAGACAATAGCATAGGTGAAAAACACATACTTTGCTTAAAAGTATGTAGGTAAATGAGAGGTAATAGTGAAGCTCAATGATAGAATGCTTGGCTAGGACATGTCTGCTGACTGATTTCTAGCTTATAGACAGAAGGAGTTGGTGGTGGAGATAAATGGGAGAGAAAAGCAGAGGAAGCAAGGGAGGAAAGAAAAACAAGGAAAGAGTACCAGATAGTTTCAAATACCAGCTTAACCTAAAGTTACCAGTCTCTGGGCATGAAGAATTGACTTGATTAGTTTAATTGAGGGGGAGTGTCTCACCCATTAAAGGTGGTAGCATTCTCTGGACTTGGGTCTTGGTCTGTAGAAGAAGAAGAAAGTGAGGTGAGAGCATGCAGCCATCATTTGCTGGTGCTTGGCTGTGAATGCAATATGACCAGTTCGAGCTTCAATAACTGGATATGCCTTCAGTCTGTGAACCAGAAGAACCAACCTTTTTCTCAATCAAATTGTGTGTAGTAGGGGGTTTGACACTGTAACTGCAAAAGAAACAGAGAGAGAAAGAAGGTGAAAGTGAGGGAGAGGAGGAGGGATGGAGGAGGAAAAGAGGGAAGAGAGCACCTAGCACACAATCTGAGATGTATAGTAATTCAAGGTCTTTAACTGACTAAACATAAAATCCTTTTTCATTACTATAGATGTTTCTAGTGTTTAATCCTACTTGGGATTTTACTTCTATTTCACCAGGATGACTAAACTTTCTGAGTCTCTTTGTAGGTAACCAAGGGTGTATAAACAGATGTAGGTTCTAAAATGTCATCAACTTTGCAACTGATGTGCCAACACATTTATGAATGTGGGCATTGCCCTCTCTATCCCTTCCTCTCTCCTTACTGTGGACATCAGGGACCCACACTTGAGTAGGACTGTCATAGAAGGAGACTCCTTGCATTTCTGAATCATATACAGACCTCTACTTTTATCAGTTATGACAAAAAGCTAAAACACAAAGTCCCACTCTCAATAATCCAGCATGGAAAACCTGATAAAATGATGGATGATAATTGATATGTAACACCAATCTTAATCAAGACTTTATTAATTTATTCATAGAAGATTTATTAATTATTCATAAACAATTTTACACATGGTTTAATGTGTCTGCATAAATCGGCCTTTACTCATTTGTTTTTCTGCTTATGATTAGTGTACACACACCATCTTGAAGGATCAAGAGAAAAGCCATCCTTCACTTAGCTGAATCACAATCAATTCAGAGAATCCCTTTTCACATAACTATGGTGTTATGTGAAACACCATAGTTATGGTCAAAGGTTTTCTGTGCTTGTAAAATTACTATTGATCTCATGGTGAATAAATATTCTTTTAAAAGGCTGTGATATATTTCATCTTGGAGAAGTAGGTTCTGAATTAGAGCAAATACAATCAGCAGCAATGTAACAAACCATAGAGGAAAATAAATAATGGGTAAAAAATATGAAATGGTGAGCCAGTCCAGACAAATGAACTCAACACAACTAAACATGTATCACCCAGGCTCTTCTTTTCGTCAGTATAATAACAAACTTTTGGATATCCAACTCTGAATAAACTCACATTTTATCAGAGCAGTGTGGAATTCTCTTAATTTTACAATGCACTTTTCCTTTCTTTCTGAGTTCATGTAGTAAAGTCGTAGTCTTTAATGTAAGAAATAATAGAGAAATGCAGCTCAAAAGAAAAAAGATATTTTTGAAGAGTGAGAGTTCAATTACATAAAATTATTTTTAGGCTTGACCTAGACTGTTGGCTGTAAAAATAAAATAAAACAAAACATCCCCACTCCTTTCCAAAAGCTGTGAAGGGTGAAATGGCGGTGAAGGAGCAGGAACACAGACTGCTTGGTGGATGCGGTTTGTTTTTGTTTTATTTTTAATGGCCAAGACCTGGAAGGATAGGGCAGAAAGGAAGTAAGAAAAAAGAATTTAGAAAAGTGTTCCTTTGATTTAAAAGGAAATGAATAGATCTATTTACTCACCGAACAGTTAAAAGCAAGTTTACAGCTAACGGGAACCTTCCAGCATATGGTTGAAACTTTACAGAGAACGTATTGAAACAATTTCACAAATTAGGTGAGATGTGGCCAGCATTCACATAGACTATTTTAATCTTTCACAGTAATCCTGAGACTGAAATATAGCATCTGTTCAGAAATTGGGAAAATAACTAATTATCTCAAAAATATATTGTGATAATTATAAGGGAACACAGATTTTAACGTACACTGATCACATAGGTGATAACACTCCTGTTGGCAATTTTCATGCCCAATCGGGGCACCTTCCTCCTTTCGACTTTTGAGCAAGACAGAGAACCACTAAACAAGAATACAGTTCTTTAGCTAATAACAAGGAAAGTGGGAGGGAACTAGAAATCAGTTTCTCAAGATTGGAGAATAAGGCTTGGAGAATGTGTTCCAACCTCCTCCTCTGTTTGATAGTTCTTTCCACTTGTTACCATAAAAATTATCAGCCCTGAGATTTCTATCATGAGATTTCTATCAATTTATCAATTTTATCAATTTCTATCAATTCTTCTTGCCATTCTTCTGATGGATAAATTACACCCAGAGTTTTTCTTCACACCAACTTGACCTAAGACTTATGGTCCATAATATTTTGTTCTCAAAGAAAAGCACAATTAAACTATGACAGACATTCGGTGACTGAGAGTCATCTATCCAGTGAGCTTCACTTCTTTCCTTGGCAGCTATCTCAGTTACTTTTCTAAACAAAAGCAAATATTTCCATGATTAGCTTCACATAAAATTGCCATTACGCTATTGGTGTTCTGTTCAGGAACTTTCCCACTGTACCGATGTCCTCAAGGGTCTTCTCCAGTTTCTTTTCTATTAGTTTCAGAGTGTCTAGCTTTATGTAAAGGTCCTTGATCCATCTGGAGTTGAGCTTAGTACAAGGAGATTAGGATGGATCAATTTGAATTCTTCTGCATGCTAAACTCCTGTTGAACCAGCACCATTTGTTGAAAAGGCTATCTTTTTTCCACTGGATGTTTTCAGCTCCTTTGTCTAGGATCAAGTGGCCATAGGTGTGTGGGTTCATTTCTGGATCTTCAATCCTATCCATTGTTCCGCCTGCCTGTCACTGTACCAATGCCATGCAGTTTTTAACACTATTGCTCTGTAGTATTGCTTGAAGTCAGGGATACTTATTCCCCCAGAATTTCTTTTGTTGTTCAGAATAGTTTTAGCTATTCTGGGATTTTTGTTATTCCAGATGAACTTGAGAATTGTTCTTTCTAACTCTATGAAGAACTGAGTTGGGATTTTGATGAGGATTGCATTGAATCTGTATATTGCTTTTGGCAAAATGGCCATTTTAACTACATTAATCCTGCCAATTCATGAGCATGGAATATTTTTCCATTTTCTGAGGTCTTCCTCCATTTCCTTCTTCAGAGTCTTGAAGTTCTTGTCATACAGATTTTTCACATGTTTGGTCAGAGTCATCCCAAGGTACTTTATACTGTTTGTGCCTATTGTGAAGGGTGTCATTTCCCTAATTTCTTTCTCAGCCTGCTTATCCTTTGAGTATAGGAAGGCTACTGATTTGCTTGGGTTGATTTTATGACCTGCCACTTCACTGAAGTTGTTTATCAGCTGTAGGAGTTCTCTTGTAGAGTTTTTTGGGTCACTAAGGTAGACTATCATATCTTCTGCAAATAGTGATAGTTTGATTTCTTCCTTTCCAATTTGTATCCCTTTGACCTCATTATGTTGTCGAATTGCCCGAGCTAGTACCTCAAGTACAATATTGAAAAGATAAGGAGAGAGGAGGCAGCCTTGTCTAGTCCCTGATTTTAGTGGGATTGCATCAAGTTTCTCTCCAATTAGCTTGATGCTGGCTACCGGTTTGCTGTATATTGCTTTTACTATGTTTAGGTATGGGCCTTGAATTCCTGTTCTTTCTAAGACTGTTAGCATAAAAGGATGCTGAATTTTGTCAAATGCTTTTTCAGCATCCAATGAAATGACCATGTGGTTTTTTTCTTTGAGTTTATTTATGTAGTGGATTGCATTGATGGATTTCCGTATATTGAACCATCCCTGCATCCATGGGATAAACCCTACTTGATCGTGGTGGATGATCATTTTTATTTGTTCTTGGATTCAGTTGGCAAGAATTTTATTGAGAATTTTTGCATCATTCGGATAGCTGAGAAGCATCTTAAAATACGTTCAACTTCATTAGTCATTAGGGAAATGCAAATCAAAACAACCCTGAGATTTCATCTTACAGCAGTCAGAATGGATAAGATTAAAAATTCAGGATACAGCAGGTGTTGGTGAGAATGTGGAGAAAGAGGAACACTCCTCCACTGCTGGTGTGGTTGCAAATTGGTACAACCACTCTGGAAATCCGTCTGGCGGATCCTCAGAAAACAGGGCATGTCACTTCCGGAGGATCCTGCTATTCTACTCCTGGGCATATACCCAGAGGATTCCCCAGCAGGCAATAAGGATTCATGCTCCACTATGTTCATAGCAGCCCTATTTATAATAGCCAGAAGCTGGAGAGAACACAAGTATCCCTCAACAGAAGAATGGATGCAAAAAATGTGGAGTACTACTCAGCCATTAGAAACAATGAATTCATGAAATTCTTAGGCAAATGGATGGAGCTGGAGAACATCATACTAAGTGAGGTAACCTAGTCTCAAAAGATCAATCATGGTATACACTCACTAATAAGTGGATAGTAGCCTAGAAAATTGGAATACCCAAAACAATCCACACATCAAATGAGGTACAAGAAGAACGGAGAAGTGGCCCCTGATTCTGGAAAGACTCAGTGTAGCAGTATAGGGGAAAACTAGAACAGGGAAGTGGGAAGGGGTGGATGGGAGAAAAGGGGGGAGGTAAGAGGGCTTATGGGACTTTCGGGGAGTGGGGGGCCAGATAAGGGGAAATCATTTGAAATGTAAATAAAAAATATATCGAATAAAAGAAAAGCAGAGACAAAAAAAAAGAAGAAAAGTTTATAGACAGTAAGATGGCTATCACCATGAGAGATAACATAGCTTGTCTGACTAAAGTCATTTTAAAAATCCTTCCAAAGCATTTATTAGTCATATTTAAAATAAAAATTCAAAGGCATAAAACAAAATATAATAACTTATATTTTATTATAATAAAATACATGAGTATCTAAATTTATCTATTATTTATATACATTTTTAGCCATCCCAGTATTTATTAGGTAAGAGGCAATGTATTTCTAAAATAAGAAGCACTGTCATCAGTATCATTGTCAAACATAAATTATATTCCTTTTACTACTCAAAAAGTGCAAAAGCTGCAAATATTTAATAGGAGTAGAAAAACCTACCAAGCACAAGCTCGGTTTGTTTGTAGGCTTCATTAAAACCCACTCTCTAGGGATAATAGATGAGCTTGTCAGTCAGCCTTACGCCATATAAGTGTTTAAAAAAACTTGTATTAAAAAGATGTTTTCTTGATATACTTTCAAAGATGTATTAATTTTAGTTTTCATCTATGTGTGAATGCATGAGTTATATGCACCTCTGTTCCAGAAAACTATAAAGACCAGATAAATGGAGTTGAATTATTTGGAATTACAATTACAAGCAGTTATGAGTAGTTGTGTAGGTGCTGGAAAATAAACCTATGTCCTCGGCAAGAGCAGCCAATTCTTGCTTCAGCCGAGCCACCTCTCTAGCTGAAGATATTTGATATAAACAATTATAATCAAGAGGGTTTTTTGCTTTGATTTATGTGATAATTGAGCAAAGTATTTCCTAGTCACATTTTCTATGGAGTTGCAGATAATTGTTTGAGGGCACCTGCAGCTGCAAGTACTGAGGAAGTTATCAGTTAGGTTCATAGAATTGAACAGATCCAACCAATACACAAGAGCCTAGCTCAAGAAAGCCAGGACTTTTACAGTTGTCACATATAGAATACATAGGTGCAAACACATAAATATCCTACTGACTTTCACAACCAAGCTCTAAAAACTTCTTTACTCTAAGACATCATTTTATTCTCAGTTTACATGTGTGTTTCCATCACACATTTTGTCACATAACAGAATGTTGGTGATTACAAATGAAAAATAACATCAATAAGAGGTTCTTGAAAACACAACACCAAAAACCAACTCAAATCAAATACATACTAAATGATCAGTGTTACCTGTGCTGGAATGTAGAATGTCACAGTAGCTTTGTTTCTAAACATATATGCACACGATGAATGCTACTTTGCCACAGAGCTTCCAGGAACACTGCCTGAAATATCTGTTTAGAGCTGAGAGCATTGCATGTTATATGTTACAGTACTTACTGATCTTACAGAAACATAATGCCTTAATATCAGAAACAAAGACTTATATATAACATTTTCTTTCCATTGCTCTTGAACATTATTAAGTTAATATGCCACTGGATTTGCATTTAGTACAATGTTTGATCATAAATTTTTCTGGTTTAGTTTGTGACTCAAGTTTTACAAAACATTATTCATTGAGTTTTAGTTTGGGATTAGAATAGAATTTCCAATAATTTCTTCTGCTGATGTGTACTATATAGTTATTCAAAGTGACACTGTCATTGTAGATAACTATAAAATTGAAATGTAGATAAACTTGAAAGTGGTGATACCCTGTGCCTTATGAAAGAAAATATTTATCCACCATTAAATTCCTCACAGAAAACAAGCACAGCTATCTCAGTATTAAAAAAAATACTTTAATAATTATAAAACTACATATAAATACAATGTTTATATATAAGTAAAAACCATAGAGTTGTTTTTAATAAACCTATAGTTTATCAGTAAGTGTTTGATTTGTATATCTATTTTAAATTCCTATGGAACTTCAGCTAAATAAAAAGCACACAGAGACAGCAGAGCAGAAAAGATTTAAGAAACCTTTACATTGCCTACCTGTGGACCACAAATCTTAGATATTTATGCTTATTTATGCTTCCCTATTCCTAGTAATGACCATTTTTATTGCCTGCTCTAATAATTAGAAACATATATATATATATATATATATATATACACATATATACATGTATATAACCTATATACATATAGGATAAATTTTATTGATTCACAGCAACAGCATAAAATATAATATCTGTCAGAGTTATATAGGAATCTTAATACATACATTATACGACAGTGTTTAACCTCAAGTCTTAAGGTAATGTAACAAAAAAAAAAAACCTTTCAATAGGTTGTCACTTTTCATTTGTTTCCCATGAAAATGGATTGAAGTCATTTGATACATGCACTTATCTAAGTCTATATGCATATTCTTTCCAAGAGATTGCTTTATTTTTATAGGTCAATGTGATGGTATATGTTTCCAAACAGATATTTCTACAGTATCCCTTCAATTATTCTAGTTGCAATTTTAGAATGAACATATTGTTTGCATAGAACTGGTATGATTTCATGAAAGTTTAAGAAGTCATAAGATCTTCTTTTAACTGTTAAAAGAATGCCTCTACTCTAAATCCATATGTCTATGCAAGTGATGCTGGGCTGAACCTCCGAAGCCTGACATGCCTTGGTCAAGAACTCCATTACCCCCCTTAAACTTGAGGGAGAGAGACTGGAAGTCTGTAAACAGAACTTTATATTCCTTGAGTCATAATACAGACATTTTGTCTATGTCCATACTATCCTTGATGCCAATCTTGCATAATTCCTCTTTCAGGAAGACATTACCCCAGGAACTCTTTCACTTTAGTGGTTTCATAGTTTACCAGAAGCATACTCTCCAGGGCCATTCCCCCAACAGCTCACAGCAAGTTCTTCAGCCCCCAAAGTTCCTCAGATCTCTTTTTCTCAGACAGCAACCAAGAGAGACTGTTATTATAGGTTAAGAGGATAATCAGCTCAGGCATTCTATATTAATTCGTTTCTGCACACAAGGAGTCAAAGAGGTATCAGTTTGCCTTTGCAAAAGACAAAACAATGAGGGAAATTGAAATTATTGGATTTATTAAGTTTTGGAAAAGTCTTCTTGGGGAGAACTTAGACCTCAAGGTAGAAAATCGTTATCAGCATACCATGATATCTGAATACGAGAAGGGGCACAGGGATCTTGGGATTCAATTAGCTGATTGCATCAGGCAACCAAAAGTTTTTGAGATAAATTAAATGTTTGTTCATCAAAGGATGGAGTTATCTCCTTTTCAGGAACAGGTGAGCTCCTGGGAGTCACATATCCTTCCAGAGGTAATATCTGAAATTTTTCCCCAGTAAATTGCCTTATAACCAGCTCATTAATTATTCATAGATTCTATAAATAATGTCTGTGTTGGGCCTTTTCCAAAATCTTTGGCAAGGTCAATGAAGTTAAATAGTAAATGTGCACATCAATATAGCAAGTTGGTTGACTCTCTGCTCTGACATGACATTTCATTTATGTTTGCAGACTGAAATTACCTAACAAGGCCTGTAAGAGAATGACATTAAGGTTAAGGATTGTAATAGGAGTCTAAGTATTTTTCATGGAGTTGAGATTTTTACTCAAAAATATCTCCAAGGACAAGAAGGTTAAAAATGTGCAGGTAGAGCAGATTTTATAATGTAAACCAAACATAATATCCTTTTAAAACATTCACAACATGCATGTTTTGTGTATCTTATCTCTTTGTTAAATTGATTAATTAAATGACAAATTATGGGTGATTTATTTGGAAAAAAGAGGAGATAACCTTGGTGTGGGTCATGACATCATTCATAAAGGTGGTGAGGCAGATGGAACCTACTCATCCATCCCATTACAGTGAAATCTCTAGCAAATAGAAACACTCAAAGTAATTTCCCAAGGGTGTGACATTTTCAAGGTGACCCTTCAATGACTAAAGTCATCTGCAGAACAGAAGTGGCTATATGTGGGCATTGAATGGGATTCTGATTTGTTCCTATAACAACTTTCCACTGAGCAATCAAGGTATCATTGTATATTATATTCCCTATTTACCCCACTGCATATACAAAACATAAAGTATCAGAGGCTTAATCTTCCCTGGGTCCTTGCAGTGAACCTTTGACCAATGCTAGAAAATCAGCAGTCACAACCAATCTTCATTCATCACTTCCTGACTTTATGTCAGCAGCTGGTGATAGTTTCCTAAACCATTGTTCTCAAGAGCTTCTTTGAAGAGAATAAGATACCTCCACACATCCATGGATCTATTTATACAACCATTGATCTTTCCATTCATCCATTCATCCATCTATCCATCCATCCATCCATTCATCCATTCCTCCTTTGCAGGGCTTCTCACTGAGAAGTGAAAATAAAATTGTCATTGGAGTTGAATCACAGGAGGAATCTGGGTGAGAGAGACGCCAGAGAGTAGGAGAGCAGAGGTACGAAATGTAAGGAGAACTGTGAAAAGAAGAATGAGAAACTGAACAAAATTGGCAAGAGTAGGGTAATGGTGGGCATCTCTAGGATGTGGAAGATACCTGAGATTAGGGAGGTTCTGGGGAATCTATGAGGGTGCCTCTGGCTGAGGCTCCTATTAGCAGGGGATGTAGAACCTGAAGTGGCTACCTCCTGTAGCCAGGCAGGACTGCCAGTAGAGGGATAAAGACACCAGCCAAACCACAAAACCTTTGACCCAAAACTTTTCCTGCCTACAAGAAGTGCAGGGGCAGAGATGGCATTGAGTATGAGGGAATAGCCAACCAATAACCAGCCCTACTTGAGGCAAAAATCCATCCCAAAGGCAAAAATCAATCAGTGACACTATTAATGACATACTGTTATGCTTACAAATAGAATCCTGGCATAAGTGTTCTCAGAGAAGTTCCACCCAGTAGCTGATGGAAACAGATGCAGACACCCACAACCAAATATTAGATGGAGCCCAGTAAATCTTGTGGAAGAGTAGGGGTAGGATTGAGGAAACTGGTGTGTGTGGGGGGCAGGAGTAGAATAGAAAATCCAGAAGAAGACTAGTGGAGTCAATTACTCACAAAGACTGAACAACCAACAAAAGAAGATAAAAGGCTGTACTCAGGACCCCTGAATATATGCAGCTTGATATTCATGCAGGTCCCCTAACAACTAGAGCAGGGGCTTACTCTAACTGTTGCCCGCCTCTCGATCCTGTCCCTTTAACTAGGCTGTCTTAGCTGGCCTCAACAGGGAAAGGATATACCTAGTACTGCACTGACTTGAGAGGTCCCTATAATCCTTTTCAGAGATAAAGGGAAGAGAGTTATTAGAACGGAGCAGTGTAAGGGTAGGACTGGGACGAGAGGGAGTTTATGATTATGATAAAGTGCATAAATAAAAACAATTAATATGCACTTATCAGTGAGTGCATACCACGTGTGTTCTTTTGTGATTGGGTTACCTCACTCAAGATGATATTTTTCAATTCCATCCATTTGCCTAAGAATTTCATGAATTTGTTGTTTTTAATAGCTGAATAGTCCTCCATTGTGTAAAAATACCACATTTTCTCTATTCATTCCTCCATTGAGGGACATCTGGGTTCTTTCCAGCTTCTGGTTATTATAAACAGGACATTTCACATAGCAAATGAAGCCCAAGAAGGAGAAAGAACAAAGTATGGATACTCTGGTCCTTCTTAGAAGGGGGAACAAAATACCCCCAGAAGCAAATACAGAGAAAAAGTATGCTGCAGAGTGTAAGGGAAAGACCATCCAGAGACTACCCCTCCTAGGGATCCATCCCATATAGAGTGACAAAGCCCAGATACTATTGTGGATGCCAACAAGTGCTTGCTGATAGGAGCCTGATATGGCTGTCACCTGGGAGAGTCTGCCAGTGCATGACAAATACAGAGGCAGACACTCTCAGCCAACCATTGAACTGAGCACAGGGTCCCCCAATGGAGGAGCTAGAGAAAGGACCCAAGGACCTAAAGGGGTTTGCAATGCCATAGGAAGGACAACAATATGAACTACCCAGTACTCCCAGAGCTCCCAGGAACAAAACAATTGGCCAGAGAGTACACATGGTGTTACCCAGGGCTCCAGACGCATAGGCAATGGAGGAAGATCTTGTTAGATACCAAAGGGAGGAGAGGCCCTTGATCCTGGAATGTCACAGTGCAGAGGAATACCAGGAAAGGGTTGGTTGGGAAACTGGAGCAGGGGGAGATGGCTCATGGGATTTTCAGGGGTGGGACAATTAATGGACATAGTGGAGCATGTATCCTTAATTATAATTTGGAGCATCTTTTGGGTATGCCCAGGAGTGGTATAGCTGGGTCCTCAGGTAGTACTATGTCTAATTTTCTGAGGAACTGCCAAAATGGTTTCCAGAGTGGTTGTATCAGCTTGCAATCCCATCAGGATTGGAGGAGTGGTCCTCTTTCTACACATCCTCACCAGCATCTGCTGAGTTTTTCATCTTAGCCATTCTGACTGGTGTGAGGTGGAATCTCAGGCTTGGTTTGGTTTTCATTTCTTTGATAACTAAGAATGCTGAACATTTCTTTAGGTACTTCACAGCCATTTGAGTTTCCTCAGTTGAGACTTCTCTGTTTAGCTGTGTATAGCATTTTTAATAGGGTCATTTGACTCTCTGGAGTCTAACTTCTTGAGTTCTTTGTATATATTGGATATTAGCCCTCTATCAGATATACATCTTATTGGTAGAGATCTTTTCCCAATATTTTGGTTGACATTTTGTCCTATTGTCCGGATCCTTTGCCTTACAGAAAGAAGCTTTATAGTTTTATGAGGTCCCATTTGTTGATTCTTGTTCTTAAGCTCAACTCCAAATGGATCAAGGTCCTCCACATAAAGCCAGATACTCTGAAACTAATAGAAAAGAAACTGGGGAAGACCCTTGAGAACATCGGTACAGAGGGGAAGTTCCTGAACAGAACACCAAAAACTTATGCTCTAAGATCAAGAATTGACAAATGGGACCTCATAACATTACAAAGTTTCTGTAAAGCAAAGGACACCATCAAAAGGACAAGTCGGCAACCAACAAATTGGGAAAAGATCTTCACCAACCCTACCTCAGATAGAGGGCTAATATCCAATATATACAAAGAACTCAAGAAGTTAGACCACCGAAAACCAAATAATCCTATTTAAAAAATGGGGTACAGAGTTAAACAAAGAATTCTCACCTGAAGAACTTTGGATGGTTGTACCAATTTGCAACCCCACCAGCAGTGGAGGAGTGTTCCTCTTTGTCCACACCCTCTCAAACACCTGCTGTCTCCTGAATTTTTAATCTTAGCCATTCTGACTGGTGTAAGGTGAAATCTCAGGGTTGTTTTGCTGGGCACCTCACTTCCAGAAGATCCTGCTATACCACTCCTGGGCATATACCCAGAGGATTCCCCACCATGTAATAAGGATACATGCTCTACTATGTTCATAGCAGCCCTATTTATAATTGCCAGATGCTGGAAAGAACCCAGGTATCCCTCAACAGAAGAGTGGATGCAAAAAATGTGGTATATCTACACAATGGAGTACTATTCAGCCATTAGAAACAATGAATTCATGAAATTCTTAGGCAAATGGATGGAGCTAGAGAACATCATACTAAGTGAGGTAACCCAGACTCAAAAGGAGAATCATGGTATGCACTCACTAATAAGTGGATATTAACCTAGAAAACTGGAATACCCAAAACATAACCCACACATCAAATGAGGTACAAGAAGAAAGGAGGAGTGGCCCCTTGTTCTGGAAAGACTCAGTGAAGCAGTATTCGGGAAAACCAGAACGGGGAAGTGGGAAGGGGTGGGTGGGAGGACAGGGGAAGAGAAAGGGGCTTATGGGACTTTCGGAGAGTGGGGGGCTAGAAAAGGGGAAATCATTTGAAATGTAAATAAAAAATTATATCGAATAAAAAAAAAGAACTTTGGATGGCGGAGAAACATCTTTAAAAATGCTCAACTTCACTAGTCATCAGGGAAATGCAAATCAAAACAACATTGAGAGTTCACCTTACACCAGTCAGAATGGATAAGATTAAAAACTCTGGAGACAGCAGGTGTTGTCGAGGATGTGGAGAGGAGGAACACTCCTCCACTGCTGGTGGGGTTGCAAATTGGTGCAACCACCCTGGAAATCAGGAACCGTCTGGCAGTTCCTCAGAAAACTGGGCATGTCACTTCCGAAAGATCCTGCTATACCACTCCTGGGCATATACCCAGAGGATTCCCCAGGATATAATAAGGATATATGCTCCACTATGTTCATAGCAGCCCTATTTATAATAGCCAGAAGCTGGAAAGAACCCAGGTATCCCTCAACAGAAGAATGGATGCAAAAAATGTGGTATATATACACACAATGGAGTACTATTCAGCCATTAGAAACAATAATTTCATGAAATTCTTAGGCAAATGGATGGAGCTGGAGAACATCATACTAAGTGAGGTAAGCCAGTCTCAAAAGATCAATCATGGTATGCACTCACTAATAAGTGGATATTAGCCTGGAAAAATGGAATACCCAAAACATAGTCCACACATCAAATGAGGTACAAGAAGAATGGAGGAGTGGCCCCTGGTTCTGGAAAGACTCAGTGTACCAGTATAAGGCACAACCAGAACAGGGAAGTGGAAAGAGGTGGGTGGGAGAACAGGGGGAGGGAAGGGGGCTTATATGACTTTCGGGGAGTGGGGGACCAGAAAAGTGGAAATCATTTGAAATGTAAATAAAAAATATATCCAATAAAATAAAAAAAAAGAATTACTACTAACAAACAAACAAAAAAAAAAGCATAAGCCATTGGTGTTCTGTTCAGGAAAATTTCCCCTGTACCCATGTGCTTAAGGCTCTTCCCCAGTTTCTTTTCTAGTAGTTTCAGTGTGTCAGTGTGTCTGGTTTTATGTAGAGGTCCTTGATCCACTTGGACTTGAGCTTAGGACACAGAGATAATAATGGATCAATTTGCATTCTTCTGCATGCTAGCCACCAGTTGAACCAGCACCATTTGTTGAAAATGCTGTCTTTTTTCCACTGGATGGTTTTAGCTCCTTTGTCAAAGATCAAGTGATCATAGGTGTGTGGGTTCATTTCTGGGTCTTCAATTCTATTCCACTGATCATCTTGCCTCTCTCTGTACCAATACCATAGAGTTTTTATCACTATTGCTGTGTAGTAGAGCTTGAGATAAGGGATTGTGATTCCCTCAAAAGTTCTTTTGTTGTTGACAACAGTTTTTGCTCTACTGTTTGTTTTTTGTTATTTCAATGAATTTGAAGATTGCTATTTCTAGCTCTATGAATTGGAATTTTGATGGGGATTGCATTGAATCTGTAGATTGCTTTCAGCAAGATGGCCATTATTACTATATTAATCCTGACAATCCATGAGCATGGGAGATCTTTCCATCTTCTGAGGTCTTCATCAATTTCTTTCTTCAGAGGCTTGAAGCAAGAGATCTTTCACTTGCTTGGTTAGAGTCACACCAAGGTATTTAATATTATTTACTACTGTAAAGGGTGTCTTATACCCAAATTTCTTTTTCAACTTGTTTATCCTTTAAGTAGAGGAAGGCTGCTGATTTGAGTTAATTTTATATAACTTTTATATATAATTTATATAACTTTGGTGAAGTTGTTTATCATCTTTAGGAGTTTTCTGGTGGAATTTTTGAGGTCACTTAAGTATACTATCATATCATCTGCAAATACAAATTTTGACTTTTTCCTTTTCAATTTGTATACCTTCAACCCAGTTTTGTTTTCTAATTGCTCTAACTAGAACTTCGAGTACTATATTAAATAGATAGGGAGAGAGTGGGCAGATTGTCTGTCCCCAATTTCAGTGGCATTGCTTCAAGTGTTTCTCCATTTAGTTTGATGTTGGCTACTGGCTTGCTGTATATTGCTTTCACTATGATTATAGGAGCCCTATTTATAATAGCCAGAAGCTGAAAAGAACCCAGAAGTCCTTCAACAGAGGAATGGATACAGAAAATATGGTATATTTAAACAATGGAGTTCTGCTCTGCTATTAAAAACAATGAATTCATGAAATTCTTAGGCAAATGGATGGACCTAAGAAGTGTCATCCTGACTGAGGTAACCCAATAACATAAAACATACATGATACACACTCCTGATAAGTAGATGTTAGCCCAAAATCTCAGAATAAACAATATACAACTCACAGACCACATGAAACTCAAGAAGAAGGAAGTCCAAAGTGTGGGTCCTTCGATTTTTCTGAGAAAGGGAAGAGAATACACAAGAGCAATTACGAAGACAAATTGTGGGGCAGAGACTGAAGGAATGGCCACGCAGAGACTGTCCTACCTGGGGATTCATCCTGTAAACAGTCACCAAACTGGACACTATTATAGTCGACAAAAAGGGCTTGCAGAAAGGAGCCTGTTATAGCTGTCTCCTGAGGGGCCCTGCCAGAGCCTTACAGATCCTGAGGCAGATACTAGCAACCAACCATTGGACTGAGCATGGCGTCCCCAATGGAGAAGTTGGAGGTATTACTGGAGGAGCTGAAGGGGTTGGAAGCCCCATGGGAAGAAGGAGGATGTACACAAACCATATCCCCCAGGGCTCC
This sequence comes from Apodemus sylvaticus, assembly GCF_947179515.1. Taxonomy (NCBI): domain Eukaryota; kingdom Metazoa; phylum Chordata; class Mammalia; order Rodentia; family Muridae; genus Apodemus; species Apodemus sylvaticus. The sequence continues at coordinate 86,089,079 of NC_067475.1, read as the reverse complement.
CAAGGGATACACATGGTTCCAGCCGCATTTGTGGTAGAGGAATGCTTTATAGGGCATCGGTGGGAGGAGAGGTCCTTGGTCATATGAAGGCTCGATAAAGGCTCTAGCATAGGGAAATAGAGTGGAAATTCGATAATTTACAGTTCAGTGGATCAGTTACACTTCTATTCTGGAACTCAGGAGTTTAAGGCCAGCAGTGGTACTAAGCAAGATACTGTCTCAAAAGTGAGGGAAGAAAGACAATTAAATGTAATTTTACTAATTAGATTATTTAAGTTGATAAAACATTGTTCCCCAAGTCTCTCTCCATCAGCATGGTGTCTTCTTGTGTGAGTTTTGTTTCTTAAACAATTAATTCCTTCATGTCTTTATTGAGCTGGTGTCTCAGCCTTGTCACCTCAGTGGAAATAAATTTTCCAGAGTGGATAATCCTACTCTTGGAGACTAAGGACTATTTTATTCATCTACTTGCCCAGCTGTCTCCTACCACTTCACTCCCACTAAGCTCCATTTCCTGCCTGAGGAAACTGTCCATCCTCTGTTGAATTGCTTGGGCCAGTGAGTAGCCTTCCCTGAGTCATCCAGGAATTTCCAGCGTGGTTACCCAATGTAACTGTTTTGAAACTTCGGTCTTATGAATCACTCATTTTCCCTCTTCAGGGGCTCCGTCAGAATCAGAAAAGTCTACTTTGTTTTTCCAAGCATGATACCGGACCATTTATACCTAAGTAGAAGGAATTGTTTACCTCCATATGAGTCAAAAGCAATCTTGGTTATAATGGGAGATGTACTAATGTCACACAGTCACACTGTCTACTCATGGTGCATGGTAGACAAGGATCTCAGTTCTTTCTGGGAGATTGGTCCATTTTGCAAAATGTCTCTAAAGCCCTCCAGTTTATGTGTGTCTAGATGAGTCTTCATGAGGTAGACGATTCCTGACACATGTGTTTAAAAATAGGTACAGTTTAAGTTTGGTTCACATAGCTCTTTAGTTTCACTGAATTACAGAAAACAGTTAAGACTTATGAGAAACTATATAGGAAATGTATTGTAGTACATTGCATCTAGGAGATTATTTTGAGTCTGTTTTTTATTTCCTACATCAATTTTTTCTCAGACACATTTAGCCATTTTCCAAGCAGCAGTATCTAGTTAGGACAGGTAAGTAAATACTTTAGTGCTCAATGAGGAGGTATTGCTACCCAGCCACAGGGCAAAGCTGATCTAAGCAATGTTTCTAAATTAGGTAGAATTATTAATAGGAAAAAAAATAATGGAACACCAGAGCAAGTTAGCTTTGTGCTCAGCATTTTAAATAAATTACCCTAATCTAGTTATGTGAAATGATAAAAATTGTCATAAACTAAGTTTTGCCCCATTTATTAAGCAAATATACCTATTCTTGCACATACTCTACTCATTTTTAAAGGGTAGCTTTGAAATATCCATCTGATAATGAGTTAAAATGTTTATGGTGAATATTTTGAATCATTTTTTGTTTTGTTTTGTTATTTATGGGTTTTCAAGATAGGATTTCTCTGTGTAGCCATGGATGTCTTGGAACTCATTCTGTAGACCAGGATGGCTTTGAATTCAGAAATTAGCCTACCTCTGCCTCCCAAGTGCTGGGATTAAAGGCATTCACCAGCATGGCCCAGATAGGAATTAATTCTTAAACATTGATTAGTTTTACTAATAATAGAGGTACAAAATTTTTCCCCTATTATTTCACTAAGTACAACCTTGCCTTTCTATACAAAATACCTACTTCAATATTCCTAATATATGCTTTTGATTCTCGAATTATATCTTTGAAATTTCCTTTACTGAAAACTGCAAGCAAAAGATAGATCTCCATTAAAATAAATGCACCAGTCATGAAGACCAGGAATTTTCAGTCTTCCTTCATCATTAAGCAGGGTGATGTGGTCTCCTACACTGATCATGGTCTGAGCATTAATACTGCCACATGGAAATATGGTAATCTACTTCCATGTCTTGGAGAAAACTTGTATTCTTTTGACTTTGAATAAAACAAAAACATTTAAAATAGCCTACATACTCACAATCAAAGCTTTACTCTTACCTCACTTCTCTCTTGGACTCATTCATTCCAGCTACCCAGATTTCCTCAGAATGCCTTACATTCACATATGCTCTGGCCTTAACACATTTGCATCCTCATTTTATCTTCCTAAATTTTCTTTCCCTTTTTTCTGAACATTCAGAATTTGCTTAAATATTATCATTTACCCACACTGGCCTTGAATTTCTGGACCCAAGTGATATTCTAGCCTTCACTTTTTAACATCAACAGAGCTCTAAGCTTCTCTTAAAAAGCACAGAGTACTACCTTTCAAATGAGCAAAGCTAATATATTAGATCTCAGTTTGTAATCCATTGAAAATCCAGTTTTTCTGCATGGTATTGGTACAGTGACAGTAAGGTAGATCAATGAAATAGAACTGAAGACCCAGAAATGAATCCACACACCTATGGTCACTTGATCTTTGACAAAGGAGTTACAACCATCCAGTGGGAAAAAATATAGCCTTTCAAAAAATGGTGCTGGTCCAACTGGAGGTCAGCATGCAGAAGAATGCAAATTGATCCATTCTTATCTCCATGTACTAAACTCAAGTCCAAGTGGATCAAAGACATTCACATAAAACCAGACACACTGAAACTAATAGAAAAATAACTAGGGAAGAGTCTTGAGAACACCAGTAGATTATGCTCTAAGATCAAGAATTGAAAAATGGGGCTTCATAAAATTATTGAGTTTCTATGAGGCAAAGGACACTGTCAAAAGGACAAAATCACAACCAAAAAACTGGGCAAATATCATTACCAACCCTACATCCTACAGAGGGCTAATATCCAAGATATACAAAGAACTCAAGAAGATAGACTCCAGAGAGCCAAATAACCCTATTAAAAATTGGGTACAGAGATAAACACAGAATTTTCACCTTAGGAATAGTGAATAATTGAGAAGCACCTAAAGAAATGTTCAACATCCTTAGTCATCAGGGAAATGAAAATCAAACCAACCATGAGATTTTACCTCACACCAGTCAGAATGTCTAAGATCAAAAACTCAGGAGAAAATAGGTGCTGGCGAGGATGTGGAGAAAGATTAAACACTCCTCCACTGCTGGTGGGATTGCAAGCTGGTACAACCACTCTAGACATCAGTTTGGCATTTCTTCAGAAAACTGGGCATGATACTACTGGAGGATACTACCCTATACCACTCCTGAGCATACACCTAAAGGATTCCTCAGCATGTAATAAGGATAGATGCTCCACTATGATCATAGCAGTCCTATTTATAATAGCCAGAAGCTAGAAATAACCCATATCTCCCTCAGTGGAGGAATGAATACAGAAAATGTGGTATATTTATACTATGAAATACTACTCAGCTATTTAAAAAAAGAATTCATGAAATTCTTAAGCAAGTGTGTGGAACTGAAAAATGTCATCCTGAGTGAGGTAACCCAATCACAAAAGAACACACATGGTATGTACTCACTGATACGTGGATATTAGCCCAGAATCTTGGAGTACCCAAGAAACAATTCATATATCAAATGATACCCACAAAGAAGGAAGGAGAGGCCCCTGGTCCTAGAAAGGCTCAGTGCAGCAGTGTAGGGGAATACCAGGACAGGGAAGCAGGATAGGGAAGGGGTTAATAGGGGAACAGGAGGAGGGAAGAAGGCTTATGGGACTTTTGGAGAGGGGGGAACCTGGAAAGGGGAAATCATTTGAAATGTAAATAAAGAATATATCTAATAAAAATCTGAAAAAACAATTTCTGCAAATAGTTCAATAACATAATCTAATTTTTTCTGATTTTCATGGCATTTAATGCCTTCCTTATGGTTTACTTCAATATTCAATTTATTGGCTGATGTCTACAAACTTACTGAAAGTAAACATCTCAGAATTAAAATTATTTGCTGTCCACAAAAACCTATACCTAAAATTATAGTTAAATTATGCATACAGTCAGTGTGTGTGTGTGTGTGTGTTGTTGTTGTTGTTGTTTTTGTGAAAGAATAGCATGAGTAGAGAGTAACGAAGGAGAAGCTGTTGGTGACAATGACATTCTTTATCCTATTTTTTCTAACCAAGTTACAAACATATATCATAGAAACAGAAAACTAGCAAGCAGACATCCAACTTGTCATAAAACACAGTCTCTAGGAATAATAAAAGAACAAGTAAATCATTTCTGGGTATTCTAATGTTAAAAAGTCTTGATTTATCTAAAGATGATTTATAGCAATAATTGAATTCCAAAATTTTGTTTGTTTTAAATACAAAGAAAGGACTTTATTTTCTTAATTAATATATTTTTCAAGTATTTTCAAACCATATTTTGCATTCATGTTTTAAATGAATTATTTGGGAGGCCTTTGGTGGGAGCCTTCCGGTCTCTGCTTTGAGATAGGAAACAGCCTGGGCCCTGGCACCCCGTCTCCAGGCTGAGCAAGAGGCCAGCTGTACACCCAGAGGCCGGCTGGAAAGAAGCACCATGCTCTGGTGAGTCCGGACCTGCAGAGCTGAGGATCCAGTCCTGCAGCCTGTGGTGGGAGCCTTGCGGTCTCTACTTTGGGATTGGGAACAGCCTGGGCCACTGCATCCTGTCTCCAGGAAGTGCAAGAGGCCAGCTGTGAACCCAGAGGCAGGTTGGGAGGAGGCAGCTTGCTCTGGTGAGTCTGGCCCTACAGAACATAGGATCCAGTCCTGAGACCTCTAGCAGGAGCCTTCGGTCTCTGCTTCAGGATCAAGAACAGCCTGGAAAGAACCCAGGTATCCCTCAACAGAAGAGTGGATGCAAAAAATGTGGTATATCTACACAATGGAGTACTATTCAGACATTAGAAACAATGAATTCATGAAATTCTTAGGCAAATGGATGGAGCTAGAGAACATCATACTAAGTGAGGTAACCCAGACTCAAAAGGTGAATCATGGTATGCACTCACTAATAAGTGGATATTAACCTAGAAAACTGGAATACCCAAAACATAATCCACACATCAAATGAGGTACAAGAAGAAAGGAGGAGTGGCCCCTGGTTCTGGAAAGACTCAGTGAAGCAGTATTCGGCAAAACCAGAACGGGGAAGTAGGAAAGGGTCAGTGGGAGAACAGGGGAAGAGAAGTGGGCTGATGGGACTTTCGGGGAGTCGGGGGCTAGAAAAGCGGAAATCATTTGAAATGTAAATAAATTATATTGAATAAAAAGAATTAAAAAAAAAAAAAGAACAGCCTGGGCCACAGTGCCCTGTCTCCAGGCAGCGCAGGAGGCCAGCTGTGCACCCAGAGGCCAGCTGGGAAGAGGCAGCTTGCACTGGTGAGTCCAGCATTGACAACAAGACCAACTAACACCAGTGAAAACTAGATGGCAAAAGGCAAACGTAGGAATGTTACTAACAGAAATCAAGGCAATATGGCAGCATCTGAAGCCAATTCTCCATTACCAGCATGTCCTGGATACCCCAACACCCAGAAAAACAAGATTTTAAAATCACTGGACATGAAGCTGTTATAGGATCACATGAAGGACATAAATAAATCTCTTAAAGAAACTCAGGAGAAAATGGATCAAAAGTTTCCATTAAAAGGGAAACACAAAAATCATTGAAAGAAATTCAGGAGAATACAGAAGCCAATAAGGAAGAAATGCAAAAATCACTTAAAGAAATACAGGAGAACTTTGGTCAACAGGCTGAGGTCATGAAAGAGGAAACACAAAAATGTCTTAAAGAATTACAGGAAAACATAAACAAGCTAGTGAAGGAGCTAAGCAAAACAATCCAGGATCTAAAATCAGAAATATAAACAACTAAGAAATCTCAAAGGGAGACCACGTTGGAGATAGAAAACCTTGGAAAGAAATCAAGGGCCATAGATGCAAATATCAACAACAGAATACAAGAGATAGAAGAAAGAATCTCAGGTGCTGAAGATACCATAGAAACCATGGACTCAACAGTTAAAGAAAATGCAAAATGCAAAAAGCTTGTAACCCAAAACATCCAGGAAATCCAGGACACAATGAGAAGACCAAACCTAAGGATTATAGGCATAGATGAAGATTGACAACTTAAAGGGCCAGCAAATATCTTCAATAAAATTATGGGAAAAAAACCCAAATGGACTAAACAAAGAAAGAATATTAAAAGCAGTAAGAGAAAAAGGCCAAGTAACATATAAAGGAAGACCTATCAGAATCATGTAAGAGTTCTCACCAGAGATTATGAAAGCTAGAAGTTCCTGGGCAGATCTCATGCAGAATCTAAGAGAACACAATGCGAGCCAAAACTACTATACCCAGCAAAATTCTCAATCACCATAGATGGAGAAACTAAGATATTCCATGACAAAGCAAAGGTTACCCAATATCTTTCCACAAACCCAGCCCTACAAATGATAATAGGAGAAAACACCAATACGAGGAGGGAAACCTCACCCTGGAAAAAGCAAGATAGTTACCTTCTTTCATCAAACCCAAAAGAAGATAACCAATCAAATTTTTAAAATACCACAAAAAATGACAGGAAGTAATAATCTCTATTCCTTAATATCTTTTAACATCAATGGACTAATGGACTGGATACGTAAACAGGACCCTACATTTTGCTGCATGCAGGAAACACACCTCAGTGTCAAAGACAAACCCTACCTTAGAGTAAAAGGCTGGAAGACAATATTACAAGCAAACGGTCTCAGGAACGAAGCAGGAGTAGCAATTCTAATATCAGATAAAATTGACTTTCAACCCAACATCATCAAAAGAGACTCTGAGGGACACTTCTTGCTGGTCAAAGGAAAAATACACCAAGAAGAACTCTCAATCCTGGAAATATATGCTCCAATTGCAAGGGCACCCTCATTCATAAAAGAAACTTTACAAAAGACCAAAGCACACATTGCACCTAATACAATAATTGTGGGTGACTTCACCACTGTACTTTCCTCAATGGACTGATCAGGAAAACAGAAACTGAACAGGGACACAGTGAAACTAATTGAAGCTTTGGACCAATTAGATTTTATATATATAACATTTTATCCTAAAGCAAAAGAATATACCTTTTTCTCAGCACCTCATGGTACCTTCTCCAAAATTGATTATATAATTCATCACAAGACAGACCTCAACAAATATAAAAAGATCAAACTAATCCCATGCCTCCTATCAGATCATTATGGAGAAAAAGTGGTCTTCAATAGCAACAAAAACAGCAGAAAGCCCACATATACGTGGAAACTGAACAATATTCTACTCAATGATACCTTGCTCAAGGAAAGAAGAAAGAAAGAAATCAAAGACGTTTTAGAATTTAATAAAAATGAAGACACAACATACCCAAATATATGGGACACAATGAAAACAGTGCTAAGAGGAAAACTCATAGCTCTGAGTGCCTCCAAAAAAAAAAAAAAAAAAAAAAATGGAGAGAGCATACACTAGCAGGTTTACAACACACCTTGAAAGCCCTGGAACAAAAAGAAGCTATTTCGCCCAGGAGGAATAGAAGGCAGGAAATCATCAAACTCAGAGCTGAAATCAATCAAGTAGAAACAAAGAGAACCATACAAAGAATCAACAAAACCTGGAACTGGTTCTTTGAGAAAATCAACAAGATAGAAAAACCCTTAGCCGGAATAGCCAAAGGGCACAGAGACAGTATCCAGATTTACAAAATTAGAAATGAAAAGGGAGATATAACAACAGAAAACTGAGGAAATTTAAAAAATCATCAGATCCTACTACAAAAACCTATTCTGAACACAACTGGAAAATCTGGAGGAAATGGACAGTTTCCTAGACAGATATCAGACACCAAAATTAAATCAGGATCAAATAGATCATCTAAATAGTCCCATAACCCCTGAAGAAATAAAAGGTGTCATAGAAAGTCTCCCAACCAAAAAAAGCATGGGACCAGATGGCTTCAGTGCAGAATTCTTCAGACCTTCATAGAAGACCTAACCCCAATACTCAAGAAGTTAGACCCCAGAGAACCAAATAACCCAATTAAAAATGGGGTACAGATCTAAAGAAAGAATTTTCACCTGAAGAAATTCGGATGGCCGAGTAGCACCTTAAGAAATGCTCAACATTATAAGTCATTAGGGAAATGCAAATCAAAACAACCCTGAGATTTCACCTTACACCAGTCAGAATGGCTAAGGTTAAAAACTCAGGAGACAACAGGTGTTGGCGAGGATGTGGAGAAAGAGGAACACTCCTCCACGGCTGGTGGGGTTGTAAGATGGTACAACCACTCTGGAAATCAGTCTGGTGGTTCCTCAGAAAACTGGACATGACACTTCTGGAGGACCTTGCTATACCTCTCCTGGGCATATACCCAAAGGATTCCCTGGCATGCAATAGAGACACATGCTCCATTATGTTCATAGCAGCCTTATTTATACTAGCCAGAAACTGGAAACCCAGATGTCCCTCAATGGCAGAATGGATACAGAAAATGTGGTATATTTACACAATGGAATACTACTCAGCAATTAAAAGCAATTCATGAAATTTTTAGGCAAATGGTTGGACTGGAAAATATCATCCTAAGTGAGGTAACCCAATCACAAAAGAATACACATGGAATGCAATCTCTGATAAGTAAATATTAATTAGTCCAGAAGCTCTGAATACCCAAGGCACAATTAGCATAACAAATGACTCCCATGAGAAGTATGGAGAGGGTCCTGATCCTGGAAAGGCTTGATCTAGCATTGGAGGGGTGTACCAGGACAGAGAAAAAGGAGAGAGGTGATTGGAGAATGGGTGGAGAGAAGAAGGTTTATAGGACATATGGGGAGGGGGCAACTGGGAAAGGCGAAATCATTTGGCATGTAAACAAAGAATATAGAAAAGAAAAATATATAATGAAAAAAGAAAAAAGTTCACACACAAAAAAAAGAAAAGAAAAGAAAAAGAAAAAGAATAAATCCCAAAAGAAGCTGTATAATAAAATTCCGTTTGGGGAGATGAAAATAAAATGAATTATTTCGGGAGTATCTACAGCTGCTAACTGGGCACCAAGTTTCTGATTTAGAACAAGAGTACAAGAGTGCAAGAGTACAGTTCCTTGGGTTAAGATAAAATTTTAGACTTTTACATAAAGAACGTATATCCATAAATGGATAAATGTCCAAATAAAGGATTAATTGATTTTATGTTACAAAATAACTAAAATTTTGAGCAGATATTTTACATAAAGTTTTATTACTGATAGTTTTTCCATAAAACCATCTGTTCCTTAGTACTTTTTTAACAATATAGGTAGTATGTCATTACTACTATTAAAATTTAAAAAGAGGAAAATAGTTGCTTATCATGCAACAACCAGAGCAGTGCAATATTACAGACATGAATTTGTTCTTTGTTGTTGTTCATTGTTAAAATTTGATGCATGACCTTGTACCATCTGTAAGAATAATAGGTTTTAATCTCTTCTTCAAATTATAAATATGTAAGCATCAATAAAAATTATTTATAACTGGTTTTGATAATCCATTAAACCTTCTCCCTGAACACTGATACATAGGGCCCTGTTCTTCACTTTACCAGTGTGAAAACTGAACTGGAGAAATTAAGTAACTTGTTCCAAACTACACATCTAGAAATGTCATTAAATTAACCCTTAAATCTAGAGATTCCATACTTAATATTCTATGCCCTTAGGCTCTTTCTATTACTTATTGTTCCTTTACTACAAGAAATTTCTGCAGTAATCTACTTAAATAGAGAAAAAGGTTAATGTTGGCATATTGTTTCCAAGGTTTCAATTCATAACCTGTTGGCTTCCTTGCTTTGGGGTCAGACCAAGATGTGAATGGCAGTGCAAACCACCCAATTTCCAGCAGCCAAAAAAGAATATAGGAGGATGAGAGCATGATTCTCAGATGCATAACATACCTCTAATTGTCTAAAATTCTCCCACAACTACTTGCATGTTAAGATTTTAACCAGTTGTAATGGAATCAAGTTTTAAGTACTGGGCCTTTGGGGACACTTAAAATCCACACTATAGAAATAAACTATAATTCCTGCATATTATAATGCAGAAGAATTAATTTAATGCTTGCAAATACATAATCTATTAATGAAATATATTTATTTTGTATAATCTATAGCATGGTACATGAGCATTAACAAATCCACTTAATTTGGGATATTATGTGATCCTGTTTCTTGAAGTCAATGAGTTCCTTTTTCTTATCTAAAATTCACAGATTAGTTTTCACAAGTGTGCTACATGTTTCCCTTGGGTTGCCAGGGCATGGGCTCCAAAGTAGCTTCTCTGTGCACTTCATTTTAACTAAAGATTCTGATGCCGTCTTGATTCCCAGTTCTACTAACTATGAAAAACTTTTGTGCACAGTATTCCTTCACTGTATTTTCATCTCTAATCTACCTTTTCCCCCTAACTTAATGCATCCATCCTCCTGTTCAATAGCCTGTTCCTAGTTTCCTAACTCCATCACACATTGTAGGATAAACAATGTATAAGCATGAATATTTATTTTGTCATGTCTGTACTAGAATTTGCTGTCATTTGTATTCCTGACTATTGAAATTCTGATTGGGATGACCTGGGTTTTTAAAGTAATTTTTGCATTTTTTTTTGATAGCTGTATGTTTTGAACTTTTTCAAGTGGTCTTCTTCAGAACATCATTGCCTTTGCTTGTAAGTTCCAGTGTACTCCACATTTTGCCCTTTAGCAGTTTAGATATATTCTGTCTTACATTTAAGTCCTTATTCCATTAATTGTTGAGGTTGTGCAGGTGGAGAGGTAAACATATAGTTTCATTTTATTTTCATGTTGAAATTCGCATTTTCTAGTACCATTGATTGAAGTGGTTGTGCACTTCTGTGTGCATTTCTGTCATCTTTGTAAAGGTCCTGTAATGGAACCTGCATGGACTTACCTTTCAGTCCATTGATTTATTGTGCCAGAAAAAATATTTTTTCATCATCATCATTGTTATTATTATTAATATTACTATGGCTTTACAGTATAGTTTAAAAGTAGTTATTGTGATACCTCTGCAATATATAATTCTTTTGTTCAGGATTGTTTTGGATATTCTTGGTTGTTTGTACCTCCATATAAAAATTGAGATCTCTATTTTTTATATGTCCATGAAGATTACCCCTCATATTGTAATTGGAATTACATTGAATTTGTTAATTTTTTGTGGGATATACTTCCTTATAAGATTAATTCTAGTAGCTTATTAAAGTTTTCACTATAGAGGTTTCCCCCTTATACATTGGGTTTGTTCCCAAGTATTTCATGTGTGTGTGTGTGTATGTGTGTGTTGTGCAAGCGATTGTTTTACTGATTTATTTTTAATATACATATACACACATATAAATATGATTAATATATTTGTCTGTTAATTTTTATCAATTTTAGTAGGTTTTCTTGGAATTTATGTAAAGAATGACACCATTTATAAATATGCGTATCTTGAATTCTTCATTTCCTATCTATCTTCTTTCATCTTATTGATCTAGCTAAGACTTCGAAACTACATTCAGAACGATGGGATAGAATGGATAACCTGGCCTTGTTTTTGACCTTAGTGAAAACTGAGTCTTTATTTAAAGTATGCTATGAAAGTTAAGCAATAAAAAATGAACTATTTGTCATGAAGTATTCAGAGCAAAAACGTTTATGACTATTGCTTTATCATATAGGAACTCAAGTAAATCAACTCTTGAAATATGAAGGAAAAAGAGTTCCCAGCATGGGAGGAGGAAAAAAAACAATACAAAAATATTCTCAAGGCTACAAACGGGACAAACAGGGAACTAAACAAGCAAGAAATATAATGGTTTATCTATTGCAGTTATTTTACATAAGTATATTTTTCAATAAGGTATGTATACTATGAGGAGTAAAGGTAGAAAATGAGAGGAGGAAAATGTCTAGAGTTTAAGTAGATGGAAAACATCCCTGAGGTACAAGATACAGAACCTTTAAGTGTTTCTCTGTGCTGCACCTTCTGCCTGCAACCTCGGGAGCATTCTAGCTGTAAGCTCCCTTCAGATTTCATCTCATCATTAAAAAATCCAAAAATAATGATTCTCCCACATGTTTAAAGTAGGAAATAGAAACAGAATACATTAATCCTGACTGATCTCTTTCTTATTGCAAGTATATTAAAAGTAAGTACATATTATGTCTGCAGTAGATACTGAAAGTTGTATGATATATATATAAAATAATAGTCAAAAATAGTAAACAGGAGATATAGCATGTAAGCAAGCAATTAAAGTACCTGAGAACATGCAACCACATGTTTCTGGGGTTGATTTAAACTAAGAAAAAGTAATCACAAAGTTTACTTCAAAACCTTTTTGTCTTGCTTAACTTTTCTAGTCAATAAGGGAGTCATTCTCCAGTTTCAGTGTTCATTCCCCATGGCAGCATCTTGAGTTTCATCAACAATAACTTTTTTCTGGTTTCTTTATACCTAGAAAAATTCTAGTATTAGTTAGTGGCTCCCACATAAACTGTGTTTTCAGTTACTACCGAAGGAAAAATACCAAGAAGGCAATTTGATGCATTGCCTCATTACCAAATTATTTAGTACAATTCCTCTTGGTATTTTAATTTTTCTCTCTCAATACTGAACATGTGCAAGTAGTATTGATTTTACAATCTAGATCATCTTTACCTGCATCCTTCAAATAATACAACTAGATATATGATTATTTTTTACATAGGCATACCTCTAATTCCAAACTTTTTTTTATATAGGCATGCCTCGAGTCATCTGAAGAAAAAAAAAAATGTCTTTTAGAAAATCCAATCATGGATCTGTTAAAGTTATTCAACATTTTTTTGCTTTTAAGATTCCTTTTGCTTTCTTTTTTTTATTCGATATATTTGTTATTTACATTTCAAATGATTTCTCCTTTTCTGGCTCCCCACCACCTGAAAGTCCCATAAGCCCTCTTCCTTCCCTCTGTTCCCCCATCCACCAGTTCCCACTTCCCTGTGCTGCACTGAGCCTTTCCAGAACCAGGGGTTACTCCTCTGTTCTTCTTGGGCATCATTTGATATGTGGATTATGTCTTGGGTATTCCAAGTTTCTAGGTGAATATCCACTTATCAGTGAGTGCATACCATGATTGATCTTTTGAGACTGGGCTACCTCACTTAGTATGATGTTCTCCAGTTCCATCCATTTGTCTAAGAATTTCATGAACTCACTGTTTCTAATGGCTGAATAGAAATCCATTGTGTATATATACCACATTTTTTGTATCCATTCCTCCACTGAGGGACACCTGGATTCTTTCCAGCTTCTGGCTATACATGCAGGCTGAACAATACTCTACTCAATGATACTTTGGCCAAAGAAGAAAGAAAGAAAGAAATCAAAGACTTTTTAGAATTAATGAAAGTGAAGGCACAACATATCCAAATCTTGGGGACACAATGAAAACAGTGCTAAGAGGAAAACTCATAGCCCTGAGTGCCTCCAAAAAGAAACGGGAGAGAGCATACACTAGCACCTTAATGGCACATGTGAAAGCTCTGGAACAAAAGAAGCTAATTCACCCAGGAGGAGTAGAAGACAGGAAATTATCAAATTCAGGGCTGAAATCAATCAAATGGAAACAAAGAGAACCATACAAAGAATCAACAAAACCAGGAGGTGGTTCTTTGAGAAAATCAACAAGATAGATAAACCCTTAGCCAGACTAACCAAAGGGCACTTAGACAGTATCCAAATTAACAAAATTAGAAATGAAAAGGGGGATATAACAACAGAAATTGAGGAAATTCAAAAAAATCATCAGATCCTACTACAAAAGCCTATACTCAACACAACTGGAGAAACTGGAGGAAATGGACATTTTCAAAGACAGATAAAAAAATACCAAAATTAAATCAGGATCAAATAGATCATCTAAACATTCCCATAACTCCTAAAGAAATAGAAGGGGTCAGAGAAAGTCTTCCAACCAAAAAAGCACTGGTCCAGATGGTTTCAGTGCAGAATTCTATCAGACCTTCAAAGAAGACCTAACACCAATACTCTTCAAACTCTTCCACAAAATAGAAACAGAAGGAAGACTGCCCAACTCCTTCTACGAAGCCACAATTACGCTGATACCAAAACCACACAAAGATCCAACAAAGAGAACTTCAGACCAATTTCCCTTATGAACATCGATGCAAAAATACTCAATATAATTCTTCCTTACTGAATCCAAGAACACATCAAAACGATCATCCACCATGATCAGGTAGGCTTCATCTCAGGGATGCAGGGATGGTTCAATATATGAAAATCCATCAATGCAATCCACTACATAAACAAACTCAAAGAAAAAACTACATTGTCATTTCATTGGATGCTGAAAAAGCATTTGACAAAATTCAACATCCTTTCATGCTTAAAGTCTTGGAAAGAACAGGAATTCATTTTGCTTTCTTGGGATGTCCAAATATGCTGTAAAATCCCATCTCGCAAAGAGAAAATACTGTCCCATTTTTAAAAAATGTGTATAACCTATATAATACAAAGTTTTTTTTACTGTAAAAAATATACCATTAGAAGCTGTCTCATGACATTAAATCTTTTCTGTTTTGAGAACCATATGCTCCCTGACAATGAGATTCATCCATTTGCTTTTAGAGCCCTGAAAGGTCAATGTTTAACTTTTGTACATTTCTCAGGGAATTTAACTCTAGTCCTCAGATGCTCCTTACCTCTTATTAGAGTAACTGCTATACTGTGAAACACCATAAGATCTGTTAGCAGTGGATTAATGTGCATGGTGAACAAAAGTTTTTTTGTTTTTTTTTTTTTGTTTTTTTTTACATTAAGAATTTATATTTTCCTGCGTTTGCCCTTTGCCATCTTGTTCTCTGGAGCTAGTTGGTCTTGTCTCTGGCTGGTGTTTCAGCCTCCTGAGAGGCTCTAGGGCTATTTCTGCAACACTGGATGGCAGGGTTTCCCCTGTTGCAGATTGCTGATGTGCTGTTCTCCTCTTGGGTGCCCTTGCAGCCCTAGTGTGTTTTGCCCCAGATTGTGTCTGTGAACCAGATGGTGCCCTTTTGCTCCTTCAGGGAGTGCTGAGGGTGTATGCTGCAGGGACCTTTTCTGCGTGCTGATCACTCTGCTGGCCAGCAGAACTCCCAACCAGGTTGGTGCACACAAGGCTAGCCTCGCTGCTCAGGCCCTGAGCTGGAGAACATCATACTAAGTGAGGTAACCCAGACTCAAAAGATGAATCATGGTATGCACTCACTAATAAGTGGATATTAACCTAGAAAACTGGAATACCCAAAACATAATCCATACATCAAGTGAGGCACAAGAAGAATGGAGGAGTGGCCCCTTGTTCTGGAAAGACTCAGTGAAGCAGTATAGGGCAAAACCAGAATGGGGAAGTGGGAAGGGGTGGTTGGGAGGACAGGGGGAAAGAAGGGGGCTTATGGGACTTTTGGGGAGTGGGGGGCTAGAAAAGTGGAAACCATTGGAAATGTAAATAAAAAATATATCGAATAAAAAAATTATCCATGATAATCTTTAATTTTGGCATTTTTTTTACATTTTTCTACAATTTTATCAGAAGTATTTTCCACATAAATCTTCAATTCTATCATAAAATGTTTCTATTTCCTTTTTCAATATATTTAGCAATGTTTTTTATGTCTACCACTTTACTCTTTAATTTTTCGTTGTCAGTTTTAATGTGTTTTTCTATATATCTCTTCTATTTTATCAGAAATATTTTCCATGTAAATCTTCAGTTTTATCATACAATGTTTTTACTTCCTTTTTCAATAAAAGAACATGCTTTTCAAAAAAGCCCAATGAATAAAAAAATCAAATAAAAAAAGAATTTATATTTTAAGTTTAACAAGGCATGTGAATAAAGCAGAAGTCTGTGTCTCTAGAAGTAAACTATTAGCAGGGATTGTTTTCATATAATTGGGAGCAGACAACAGACAGGACAGGAACAGAACTTACTCAGATGTACAGAACTTGTATTGTCAGACAGCCCACAAGCATTAGCTCTCTTTTGGAGATGAAAGACAGCCAAAGGGAAGCAAGGAAGGAAGGATGCTTCTAAAAATATGTTGATTTGCTTCCAATGTGGTAATGGTCCCTGGTGATAAATGTGCTTTCTGATCTCTTTATTTCATATGTTAAGTTTCTCTCAAGGGCCTGACAGATCTGCAATGATAAAATAGCCCACATCAAGTGTTCCTTTTACCCAGGAATATCATCACACACACACACACACACACACACACACACACGTAGTTACTTGTAGATAAACAACTGAAAAATTATCAGTTCTTTCTCTGGAGTCACCCACATTCACAGATTACAGTAAGTGATTGCCAAAATTGCTGACAGAAAGAACAAGAAAACTGAAAATAAGAGAAAGGCAAAAGGAAACATTCAAAAACGGCTGGGACCTTCCTGAAAAAGATCCAGGGCCTTTCAGGGAAGAGTAAGTTTGGCAAACAGGTGGCCCTGTGTGGCTACAGTTTGTCAGAAGTTGCTAGTCTGAGACCTGCCCTCAGCCAACCCACTTGTCTCCTTCCACTCTCCTCCCAACCAGGTAGGACCCATCACTTCTGACCTCAGACACCCATGGGAGGTAAAGGTTAAAATAGAGTGTTTATCTGGTGGCTGTGGTGTAAATGTGTTTATTATTTGCAATCTTAATAATGAAAATAGATAAAGAGTGAAGTCTGGATTTCTAAGTGCATAGAAGTGCTATGTTAAAGAAGTTTTTTACAACTAATTTTCTCGTGTAGCTTTCAAATACCCTCCATTAATGAAGAAATGTCATTATACTTACTTGGTAAAATAAACAAGTAACATAGTATTCTTAGACACAACTTTTCTTGAAATATCACCATCACTGATAAAAGTATCCATACAGTCACCAAACCCCTAAACTGTTGTGGATGCCAGGGAATGCTTGCTGAAAGGAGCCTGATATGGCTGTCTCCTGAGAGGCTCTGCCAGAGCCTTGCAAATACAGAGGCAGATGCTCACAGCCAACCAGTGGACCGAGTGCAAGGTCCCCAATGGAGGAGTTAGAGAAAGAAATAAAGAAGCTGAAGGGGTTTGCAACCCCATAGGAAGAACAACAATATCAACCAACCAGACCCACCAGAGCTCCAAAGGACTAAGCCATCAACCAAGGAGTACACATGGCTCCAGCTGCATTTGTAGCAGAGGATGGCCTTGTCAGGCATCTTTGGGAGGAGAGAAACATCCTTGGGCCTGTGAAGGCTTGATAGATGTTCCAGTGTAGGAGAATCAAGGGCAGGGAGGTGGGAGTTGGGTGGATAGAGGAACACCCTCATTGAAGCAGGGAGGTGTGGGAAAGGGGGTCTCTGGAAGTAGGTAAAACCAAGAAAAGGGTTAACATCTGAAATGTAAATAAATAAAATATTAAATAAAAAAATAAAAAAGAAATAGAATGAATATTATATTAACAGGATAAAAGATGAATCAGTTTCTTACAAACAAGTATTACATCTGTATAACTTTCCCTTAGAGAGTTTGAATTATATTTAAGAAAATGAAGATAGGTAAATGTGATATATTGATTAATAATACCCATTTAAAATTGAAACTAAAGGAACAGGTACTTAGACCAGTGAAAACTCACATACATAGTTCATAAGATGTCCTCTAAGGTGGGGAAGAGATCTGAAAAGAACTAAAAGAAACAACATCCAATGATTAACGATACTGAACATTTCTTTAGGTGTTTCTCAGCCATATTCTAGTCCTCAGTTGAGAATTTTTTTGTTTACCTCTGTACCCCCACCTTTTTTTTTTTTTTGGTTTTTTCAAGACAGGGTTTCTCTCTGTAGCCCTGGTTGTCCTGGTACTCACTTTCTAGACCAGGCTGGCCTCTAACTGAGAAATCCGCCTGCCTCTGGTTCCCAAGTGCTGAGACTAAAGGCATGCATCACCACTGCCTGGCATCTTTTTCCCCCCATTTTTAATAGGGTTATTTTGTGCTCTGGAGTCTAAATTCTTGAGTTCATTGTATATATTGGCTATTAACCCTCTATTTGATGTAGCATTGGTATATCTTTTCCCAATACGTTGGTTGCTGTTTTGTCCTATTGACAGAGTCCTTTGCCTTATAGAAGCTTTGCAATTTTATGACGTTCCATGTCTTAATTCTTAATCTTAGAGCATAAGCTACTGCTGTTCTATTCAGGAATTTTTCCGCTGTGCTCATGTGCTCCAGGTTCTTCCCCCACTTTCTCTCACACCAGTCAGAATGGCCAAGATCAAAAACTCAGGGGAGAGCAAATGCTGGAGAGCATGTGGAGAAAGAGGAACACTCCTCCATTGCCAGTAGGGTTGTTAGCTGGTACAACTCTGGATATCTTTTTAGTGATTCCTCAGAACATTGGACATAGCACTACCATAGGACCCAGCTATAACATCCCTGGGCATATACCCAGAAGATGCTCCAACATGTAATAAGGACACATGCTCCACTATGTTCATAGTAGCCTCATATATAATAGCCAGAAGCTGGAAAGAACCCAGATGTCCCTCAACATAGGAATGTATACAGAAAATGTGGTACATTTACACAATGGAGTACTACTCCATTAAATTAAAAGCAATGAATTCATGAAATTCTTAGGCAAATGGATGGAGCTAGAAAATATCATCTTGAGTGAGGTGACCCAACCACAAAAGAACACCTATGGTATCCACTCACTAGTAAGTGGATATTAGTCCAAAAGCTCAGAATGTCCAAGATACAAATCACAGACCACAAGAAGCTCAAGAAGAAGGAAGACCAAACTGTGGATACTTTGATCCTTATTGGAAAGTGGATCAAAATACCAATGGCTCACAGTCAACCAACAGAATGAGCATAGGGTCCCCAATGGAGCAGCTATAGAAAGGACCCAAGGAGCTGAAGAGGTTTGCAGTCCTGCAGGACAAACAACAATATGTACCACTCAGTACCCTCAGAGCTCCCAGTGACTAAAATCCCCAACCAAAGTTTACACAGGGATGGAACCATGGCTCCAGCTACATACATAACACAAGATGACCATTTCAGACATCAAGGAGAGGAGAGGCCATTGGTCCTGTGAAGGCTCAATTCCCCAGAATAGGGGAATGAACGTCAGGAACCTTGGGAGGTGGGTGAGCAGGGGAAGGGGTTGGGAGAAAAAAGAGCAGATGGGTAATTCAGACAAAGGGGAGGCCTTATTGGAAGAGTCAGAAGACAATGCTAACAACCATGATGCTTTAATGGAATATTTAAAGGGAAAACTGTTACACTTGCTTTTTAAAAACCTAGGATAAATGTAATTTAGGACCTACACCATTTTATTACACAAAAAATGAAGAGTATGACAGAAACAACAACAACAACAACAACAACAGATAGGCCTCATTCCTATGACTCAGGAAGCAGAGACAGGAATCACAAGTGTGAGGCTAGCCTGCTTCTTAATGACACCCTGTTAAAATTGCATAACTAAGATTTTAAACTAAGTTGACTGACTGACCTGTTCATCCTGGTCTGGCCTCAGTGGAAGGGGATGAGCCCAGTCCTGCAGTGACTTGATGTACCAGGGTGGGTTGGTAGACAGTGGAGGTCTCCACCTTCCCAGAGGAGAATGGAATAGAGGGATGGAGGGATAGGGGAGAATCTGTTTAAGGAGTGGGTCAGGGATGAGAAGAGGGTCTGTGATCTAGATGTAAGTGAGTGAGTGAGTAAATGGAGAAAAACTCAGAAGTTGGTGAATATTCTCCTGGAAACTCAAAATGCTAATTGGATACTACTGTAATAAGCATTTCCTGCAGGACATCTGGCTCCTAGTAGCATTCTTTCACTTGTCAGTAAGTAGATGTTAGGCTGCTTATAAAATAGCGGAAGTCAAATCATTAACACTTGGCTGTGTGGCATAGGCCAAATTATACTACAGAAGATGGCATGCTATTACTGTAAGCATTACATGATAGTGGTACACTGTGAAAAAGTCTGTGCACTGTACTTCTAATGTGTATATACAGTACACATAATGGTCAGTCCCAGTCAGTTTAATTGTAAGTCACAGATTTATAAGAAAAATATCTTTAAAAAAAGATTTTCTCAAAATGGGTAAATCATTTTCATTTCAAAGTCTAAGAAAACATACAAACCTGCTAATGAAACCCACACATTTTCTCCACACAATTCTGGACAGAACTGGAATCAAGGAAGGATGAAAACAATCTTCTATTCATATTCTAAATGCAGATATGTATTTAGGGAAGACTGAGTTAAGTATCAGACATTCTCAAAGCCACCCCAGGAAAGAATAATACCATAGAGTTAGGATAATAAACATGCTAGCTAAATTATGGTTCAAACGTGGGATATTCACAAACAAACAATTATCCCTCATCTGGAACCTCTAATATGGTACCTTCCACTTTTAGCATTTTAAATCAGAGGTCCCACTTGAAGTGTAATTTTAAAAGGTGCACAATTAGTCCTGTCTTGACACAGCACTTTGACTTGTTTTTTTTTCTTTATTGATATATTTTTTTATTTACATTTCAAATAATTTCCCCTTTTCTGGGTCCCCACTCTCCGCAAGTCCCATAAGCCCTCTTCCCTCCCCCTGTTCCTCCATCTACCCCTTCCCATTTCCCTGTTCTGGTATTCTTGACTTGTTTTTTTATTTACCCTTTTTTTGTTGTTGTCCACATGGCTGAAACAATGTTTCCAGAATCATTTGCTTAGGAGCAGACTGTAAAAGGCAAAGTTTGATTATTATTTTCTTTTGCTTTTTTTTTTTTTTTTTTTAAGTTTCTGTAGTAACAGAAGAGGCTAATTTGAGCTGTGGATCTAAAACAGGGAAGCTAGATATTTGCTAAGAAATGGTCTGTTCACTAGATTCATTTTCTAGTTTTAGGATTTATTTAGTTAGTTTTGGTTTTATAAATATATATTTTTCTGCGTGGAGGAAAGTGTGCACAATGGTGTAGAGATGCTCAGAAATGGTCACAGAACCCCTGAGATGTAGTTTCAGGTGGTTATGAGCTGCTAGTGTGAGTGGTAAGTTGATCCTGGCTTCCCTGCAGAAACTTAACTGCTTTTAGCTGCTAAACCATGTCTCTAACTCCTTCAGTGGTGTCTTGGCATGAAATTTTTGATATTATATCTTCAAATTCACACAATTTATTCAAAATCTTCTAAGATTTATTTTATATATTATTAACACAGAAAAACATAATTAGACATTATTTTAAGGAAGTATAGCACCAAATAAAGATTACCAAAACAATAATTTCAAAATAGAAAGATTTGCTGACTCTATTTTTCCACAATTAGAGAAAGAAATAAAAATCTGTTATTCTTAGAGCAAGTATAAGAACTCCCATCTCATTATTAGGACCAGGAAAAATACAAAAATGCAAACAACAAGAACTTACATGGATGTTTCCTCTATGGCATTGTGTGCCTTCGAGCCCCTAATGTTACATAGCTCTGTTCCCTTATGTTTGTAGTAAGCATCATTGATCACAATCTCACCAACTGACATCTTCAACAAGACAATTACAATGTGCCACTTCTACTCAATTTATTTTGAAGAAATTCATTGGTTAAAAAGTCAAAGAAATTACATGATAAAATAATAGAGAACTACTTATACTTATGCATATATTCTAAAAATATTGACTTACAACTTATTTCTTTTATTTTTTGTGTGGGTTATGTGAGATGTTTACATTTTTATTTGTATGTGCTCATGCTAATTTATCTCAAAATATTTAACTGTGGGTTACCAAGTCAAGTAGACTTGGTGTGTGTATATATATATAGGTATACATATATATACACATATATACACACATATGTATATATATATACCTATATACACATATATACACACATATGTATATATTACATGTACATTCATTCCCATGTTTATACTTTAATATCATTTTTCCTTTTTATTTTTTATTAGATATTTGTTTTATTTACATTTCAAATGGTATCCCCTTTCCTCATTACCTCTCCAAAAATACCTATCCCATCCCCCCTTCCCCTGCTCACAACCCCCATGCCCACTTTCCTAACTGGCATTACCCTACTCTGGGGCATTGAGCCTTCACAGGACCAATGGCCTCTCTACTCGTTGATATCTGAAATGGCCATCTTCTGCTACGTATGTAGCTGGAGCCATTGGTCCCCCCATGTGCACTCTTTGGTTGGTGGTTTAGCGCCTGGGAACTCTGGGGTTACTGAGTGGTACATACTGTTGCTCCCCCTGAGTGGCTACAAACCTTTTCAGCTCTTTGGGTCTTTTCTTTTGTTGCTTCATTGAAGAACCTATGCTCAGTCTATTGGTTGGCTGTGATCCATGGGTATTTTTATCCACCGTCCAATAAGTACCTAAGTATCAACATTTTGGTCTTCCTTCTTCTTGAGCTTCATGTGGTCTATGTTTTGTATCTTGGGTATTCCAAGCTTTTGGGCTAATTTCCACTTATCAGTGAGTGGATAATGTGGGAGTTCTTTTGTGATTGGGTTACCTCACTCAAGATGATATTTTCTAGTTCCATCCATTTGCCTAAGAATTTCATGAATTCATGGCTTTTAATTTAATAGCTGAGTAATACTCCATTGTATAAATGTACCACATTTTCTGTATCCATTCCTCTGTTGAGGGACATCTGGGTTATTTCCAGCTTCTGGCTATTATAAATAAGGCTGCTATGAACATAGTGGAACATGTATCTTGATTACATCTTCTGAGTATATGCCCAGGAGTGGTATAGCTGGGTCCTCAGGTAGTGCTATGTCCAATTTTCTGAGGAACTGTCAAACTGATTTCCAAAGTGGATTTACCAGCTTGCAAACCCACCAGCAATGAAGGAGTCTTCCTCTTTCTCCACATCCTCTCCAGAAACTGCTGTACCGTGAGATTTTGATCTTGGCCATTCTGACTGTTGTGAGGTGAAATATCAGGATTGCTTTGATTTGCATTTCCCTGAAGATGTAGGATGTTGAATATTTCTTTGGGTGTTTCTCAGCCATCTGGTATTTCTCGGTTGAGAAATCTTTGTTTAGCTCTGTAACCCAATTTTCAATAGGATTATTTGATTCTCTGGAGTCTAAATCCTTTAATTCTTTGTATATATTGGATATTACTCCCCCCATCAGATGTAGAATTGGTAAAGATGTTTTCCCAATCTGGTGGTTGCGATTTTGTCCTATTGACAGTGTCCTTTGCCTTATAGAAGCTTTGCAAATTTATGAAGTCCCATCTGTCAGTTCTTGATCTTAGAGCATAGCTATTAGTGTTGTATTCAGGAAATTTTCCATTGTGCCCATGTGATCCAAGTTCTTCCCTAATTTCTTTTCTATTAGATTCAGTGTATCTGCTTTTATGTGGAGGACCTTGATCTACTTGGACTTGAGCTTTGTACAGGGAAATAAGAATGAATCAATTTGCATCCTTCTACATGTTGACTGCCTGTTGACCCAGCACCATTTGTTGAGAATGCTGTCTGTTTTCCACTGGATAGTTTTAGCTCCTTGTTAAAGATAACATGACTATAGGTGTGTGGGTTTGTTTCTGGGTCTTCAATTCTATTCCGTTGACCTACCTGCCTCTCATTGTACCAACACCACACATTTTTTATCACTACTGCTCTGTAGTATAGCTTGAGGTCAGGGAAGGTGATTCTACCAGCAGTTCTTTTATTATTGAGAATAGTTTTTGCTATCTTGGGTTATTTGTTATTCCAGAAGAATTTGGAAATTGCTCTTTATAACTCTTTTTATTGGAATTTTGGTGGGGATAAATGTATAGATTGCATCAGGCAAGATGGCCATTTTTACTATATTAACCCTGTAAATCCATGATTGTGGAATATGTTTCCATCTTCTGAGATCATCTTCAAATTCTTTCTTCAGAGACTTGAAGTTCTTGTCATACAGATCTTCTACTTGTTTGGTTAGAGCCACACAAAGGTATTTTATATTACTTGTGACTATTGTGAAGGGTGTCATTTCCAAATTTCTTTCTCAAGCCTCTGTCCTTTGAGAACAGGAAGGCTACTGGTTTGTCTGAGTTAATTTTATATCCAGCCACTTTGCTGAAGTTGACTATAGGTTTAGAAGTTCTCTGGTAGAATTTTTGGGGTTACTTTCTTAAGTATACTATCATAATAGCTGCAAATAGTGATACTTTAACTTCTTCCTTTCCTTTTTTTTAATTGAAAAGGGAAGTAAAAACACTTTATGATAAAATTAAAGAATTACATGGAAAAGATTTCAAATAAGCATGTTGAAATTGACAATTTTCATGGAAAATTAAAGAGTAAAGTGATAGACATATGAACCATGTCTAAATTAATTGAAATATGGAATAGAAACATTTTATAATAGAATTGAAGATTTACATGGAAAATATTTCTGGTAAAATTGTAGAAAAATGTAGAAAAACATGTTAGAATTGAATATTATTGTGGGAATTTTTATATAGATATAATAATGGTAGGAATAAAAGTATTCCTAAGATGATTGAAAGTGGAATTATAAATATTTTCTGATAAACATGAAGATTTACATGGAAAATATTTCTCATAAAATTGAAGAAATATAAAAATATATTAAAATTAAAGATCATCATGGAAATTATACAGATACAATGATAGGCATAAAGATAATTCTAAGTTGATTGAAGGTAGAATTATAAACATTTTCAGGTAAAATTGAAGATTTACATGGAAAATATTTCTGGAAAATTTCAAGAAATGTATAGACAAACAAGTTAAAATTGACTATTACATGGAAAATTTTAAATATAAAATGGTAGATATAAAAACTTTCAAATTAATTGAAGGTGGAATTAGAAACATTTGTGATAAAATAAAAAGTTTATATTGAAAATATTTCTGATAAAATAGAGGAAATATATAGAGAGACATTAAAGTTGAAGGTTATCATGAAAATAATGCAGATAAAATGGTAGACATAAAAACATTACTAAACTAATTAAAATGGGAATTAAAAACATTTTCTGATATAATTGAAGATTTACATGAGAAATATTTCATTAGCCTATGTCTTTTAATTGGTGAGTTGAGTCCATTGTTGTAAAGAGATATTAAGGAACAGTGATTGTTGCTTCTTGTTATTTTTTTTAATGTTATTTTTATATTTGTGTGGGTACCTTCTTTTGGGTTTGTTGGAAGAAGATTACTTTCTTGCTTTTTCTAGGTTGTAGTTTCCTTCCTTGTTTTGGCATTTTCAATCAGTTATCCTTTGTAGGGCTGGATTTATGGACAGATATTGTGTAAATTTGTTTTTATCATGGAATATCTTGTTTTTTCCATCTACGATGAGTGAGAGCTTTGCTGGGTATAGTAGCTTGGGCGGGCATTTGTGTTCTCTTAGAGTCTGTAAGAGGTCTGCCCAGGATCTTCTAGCTTTCATCATCTCTGTTGAGAAGTCTGGTGTAATTCTGATAGGTCTGCCTTTTATCAGCATCATGAGATACGATTTTAAATCTAAATCTTGCTTTTCCAGTGTGTAGGTATATCCTGGACTTGCTGTGGTGGGAGAACTGGGTTCTGATGTTGCCATGTGGCCTTGGTTTCTGTTGGTAGGTTTCTTGTACTTGCCTTTCATCATATGGTTATCTCTAGTGCTAGTTGATATACTTGTCTCTGGCTGGAGTTTGTTCCTCCCGTGGGCCTGTAAGCCTGTATCCTTACTCCTCTGAGCTCAAAAGTGAAAGCACTGCTGGGAGATCTCTCTCTCCTTGAGGACTATGCACAGAAGGCTGTGGAGTTTCCTGGCTCCCTGGTGCAAATGGAAGACTTCTCTCCCAGCTGCTCCACTGATCTTATTCCCTGTGTGCTCCTAGCTGGTCCCCTTCTGAGTGAAGGTGGAGATCTCACCTCTGTACTCAGAAGTGAAAGCACTGCTGGGAGATCGCTCTCTGTGCACAGAAGGCTGGGGAGTCTCCTAGCTCCCTGGTGCCAAAGGCAGTGGAAAGACTTCAGTCTCCAACTTCTTCCTTTCCCATTTGTATCCCTTTGACCTCCCTTTGTGGTCTAGTTGTTCTGGCTAGGGCTTTGAGTATTGTATTGAACAGGTAGGGAGAGAGTGGACAGCCTTGTCTAGTCCCTGATTTCAGTGGAATTGCTTCAAGTTTCTCTCCATTTAGTTTGATGTTGACTACTGATTTTCTGTATATTGCTTTTACTATGTTTAGGTATGGGTCTTGAATTCCTGATATTTTTAAGATTTTTATCATAAAGAGGTATTGGATTTTGTCAAATGCTTTCTCAGCATCTAATGAAGTGATCATGTGTTTTTACATTGAGTTTGTTTATATAGTGTTTATATTGTTGGTTTTCTGTATATTGAACCATCCCTGCATCCCCAGGATGAAGCCTACTTGATCATGGTGGATGATTGTTTTTATGTGTTCTTGGATTCTGTTGTCAAGAATTTTATTGAGTATTTTTTTTGCATTGTTATTCAGAAGGGAAATTGGTCAAAAGCTCTCTTCCTTTTGTGGGTCTTTGTGTGGTTTAGGAATAATAGTAATTGTGGCTTCAATGAATGAATTGGATAGTGTTTCTTCTGTTTCTATTTTGTGGAATAGTTTGAAAAGTATTGGTATTAGGTCTTCTTTGAAGGTCTGATATAACTCTGCATTAAACCATCTGGTCCTGAGATTTTTTGATTGGGAGACTATTAATGACTTCTATTTCTTTAGGGGTTATGGGATTGTTTAGCTCATTTATCTGACCCTGATTTAACATTGGTATTTGGTATCAGTCTAGAAAATTGTCCATTTTGTCTAGATTTACCAGTTTTGTTGAGTATAGGCTTTTGTAGTAGGATCTGATGATTTTTTTGGATTTCTCAGTATCTGTTGTTATGTTTCCCTTTCATTTCTGATATTGCTGATTTGGATACTGTCTCTGTGCCTCTCGTTAACTTGGGTAAGGGTTTATCAATCTTGGTTTATTTCTATGAACCAGCTTCTGGTTTAGTTGATTCTTTTTATAGTTCTTTCTGTTTCTACTTGTTTTTTATTTCAGCCCTGAGTTTGG
Source organism: Apodemus sylvaticus (assembly GCF_947179515.1). Taxonomy (NCBI): domain Eukaryota; kingdom Metazoa; phylum Chordata; class Mammalia; order Rodentia; family Muridae; genus Apodemus; species Apodemus sylvaticus. The sequence goes on along the minus strand of NC_067475.1, from coordinate 86,061,914 downwards.
TTATTTCCTGCAGTCTACTATCCTTGAGTATCCTCCTCCTTTTTGTTCTAGAGCCATCAAATGTGCTATCAAGCTGATAGTGTATGCTCTTTCCGGATTCTATTTGGAGGCAATCAGAGCTATGAGCTTTCCTCTTAGCAGTGCTTTCATTGTGTCTAATAAGTTTGGGTGTGCTGTGCCTTCATTTTCATTAAATTCTAAAGTCTATTTAATTTCATTCTTTATACCTTCTTTGACCAAGTTATCATTGAGTACCATGTTGTACAGTTTCCATGTGTATGTGGGATTTCTGTTGTTTTTCTTGTTATTGAAGACCAACCTTAATCCGTGGTGATCTGATATGGTACATGGAATTATTTCAATCTTCTTAAATCTGCTAAGGTCTGTTTTGTGACTGAGTATATGGTCATTTTTGGAGAATGTACGGAGAGGTGTTGAGAAGAAGGTATATTTTTTTTGTTTTAGGATACAAAAAATAGATATCTGTTAAATCCATTTGTTTCATAACTTCTGTTTGTTTCACTGTTTCTCTGTCTAGTTTGTGTTTCCCTGATCTGTCCATTGATGAGAGTAGGGTGTTGAAGTCTCCCACTATTATTGTGTGCAATGTGTGCTTTGAGCTTTAGTAAAGTTTCCTTTATGAATGTGGAATGCCCTTGTATTTGGAGCATATACATTCAGAATAGAAAGTTCATCTTGATAGATTTCTCCTTCGTTGCATATGAAGTGTCCTCCCTTATCTTTTTTGATTATTTTAGGTTGAAAGTCAATTTTATTCGATATTAGGATGCCTACAACAGCTTGTTTCTTTGGACCATTTGCTTAAAAAATTGTTTTCTAGCCTTTTACTCTGAGGTAGTATCTGTCTTTGTTCCTGAGGTGGGTTTCCTGTGTGCAGCAAAATGTCGGGTCCTGCTTATGTATCCAAACTGTTAATCTATGTTTTTTTTTATTGGAGAATTAGTCCATTAATATTAAGAGATAAGGAGAAGTGATTGTTGCTTCCTGTTATTTTTGTTATTAGATATGTTGTAATGTTTGTGTGGCTCTCTTCTTGTTGGTTTGTTAAAAGAAGATTAATTTCTTGCTTTTTCTAGTATCTAGCTTCCCTCCTTTTCTTGGTGTTTTCCATTAATTATCCTTTGAAGGGATGGTTTTGTGAAAAAATATTGTGCAAATTTGTTTTTGTCAAGGAATACCTTGGTTTCTCCATCTATTGAGAGTTTTGCTGGATATACTAGCCTGGGTTGGCATTTGTAATCCCTTAGGGTCTGTATGACATTTGTCTAGGATCTGCTGGCTTTTATAGTGTCTGGTGATAAGTCTGCTGTAATGCTGATAGGTCTGCCTTTATATATTAATTGACTTTTTTCCCTTACTGCTTTTATTATTCTTTCTTTGTTTAGTGCATTTGATGTTTTGATCATTATGTGATGGGAGGAATTTCTTTTCTGGTCCAATCTATTTGGAGTTCTGTAGGCTTCTTATATGTTCATGGGCCTCTCTTTCTTTAGGTTAGGGAAGTTTTCTTCTACAATTTTGTTGAAGACATTTACTGGCCCTTGAAGCTGGAAATCTTCCCTCTTTTCTATATCCTTAGGCTTGGTCTTCTCATTTTTGTTCTGGATTTCCTGGATGTTTTGGATCCGGAGCTTTTTACATTTTGCATTTTCTTTGACTGTTGTGTCAATGCTTTCTATGGTATCATCTGCATCTTAGATTCTCTCTTCTAACTCTTATATATTCTGTTGTTGATGCTTGCATCTATGACTTTGGACTTCTTTCCTAGGTTATCTATGTCCAGAGTTGTTTCCCATTGTTATTTATTTATTGTTTCTACCTCCATTTTTAAATCCTGAATGGTTTTGTTGAATTCTGTCACCTGTTTTGTTGTGTTTTCCTAGAGATCTTTAAGGGCTTTTCCCTATTTACAGAAAAATAAGAAGATAAGAATCAGGCTTATACAGGAGGGCAGTGGTGGTGCACACCTTTAATCCCAGTACTTGAGAGGCAGAGGCAGGTGGATTTCTAAGTTCAAAGTCAGCCTAGTCTACAGAGTGAGTTCCAGGATAGCCAGGGCTAAACAGCGAAACCCTGTCTCACAAAACAAAAAATAAAATAAAATAAAATAAATAAAATAAAATAAAATAAAAATAAAAAAGAATCAGGCTTATGCTGAATTAGCACATCCTCAAGGGTAATGTTCAAAATAATTGCACATTAAAAATGATTTTTCAGGAAATAAGCAATTCTTTCAGTATTAAAATCATTCAGACACTGTCTCAGATGGGAATATAAATGGGAATATAAATTCATTACATATTAAGATAGTCATTATTACAGATGTGTTGTTTATTGGAGATCATACATGTTTTAGGTGACAAAAGATTGCAAAAAATAGCAGTCATCCACTGAAAGCTTATAGTTCAAATAATGACAAGGTTTAAACATTATGATAAGCAGGAAAAACACAAATATGCATACTGTTATATATGATATAAAAACCTGCAATTGATATTTTTCTATTATATTGGTTTCTCAATAAATCCAGCAATTTTCTTTCTGTGTATATTAGACTAGTGGGTAGAGATACATTATTCTTAATTTTTATTTTATTAAAATTATAGAAAAGGAAATTTAAAGACTGTTTTTTTTTAATGTCTGCTTTCCTGTTGAACTACAAAGCCAGGATCACATCAGCAAAATAGAGTAAAGAATTGAGGCCCTAGCTTAGATTACAACTTCTGTAACCTGTAATTTCAACAAAGTAAAACATACATATAAATCCACTTTTATCTTCATGGAAATTCTTTATTCATATCTTCATCCTGGGAAGACATTGAGTGAGTGAATATCTGATTTATTCCTATATATATATATATGTATATATACATATATATATATATATATTCTAGGAGTCCTGCTACATGTCAGATATGACACAGAACATAATACTCTTCTTATCCACAAATTTTATCTAGAAGGCATGAAACTAGAGGGCAAGTATCAGCAAACATATAGTAACATTATCTGGCTATAAATTGGGGTCATTTGATTACTAAGATACAACAGTAGAGTCAGTTATCAGTTAAATCAATATGTTTAACCAAAAGCCTTTTTGATGAACTGTAAATTGAACCACATCCTAACAAACAGTGAAATAATAGTGGCCAGGTCTAATGATATACTGGTTCAACATAAGCCATAAAAAAGGAGAGTGTTCATGGGGAGTATACTTGTTTCCTATCCAAAAGTACCTGGGGTTCATCCTTAGCATTGAAAATCTTGATAACTCATACAATTGCATTGCTTATTGTGCCTTTAAAGTTCATGAGTTTTAGAATCTCAGTTAGAATTATATAACTTGTAGATTGTGTTTAATCTAATAATATTAAAATGAGCAAATGCAATATTTTCACTAAAACTCTTGATCTATCAACATAAGACTTTCTCCAAAATCTTCTGTCCATCATTAAATGATTATTAATAATTTTCTGTATAAATATTAGTTCCTTTAAATTCATGGAAGTTATGTGCTGTCTCTTGGCTATTAAGTGCCTTTCACAGGACCATGTTTGTTGTGGTCTGGAGCTTGTGGATCCTTAGGAAGTAGGACTAGAGTAGGGAAGTCAAGTGACAGAGATAGTGTGTCCCAGGACCCCTTTACTTCCTTTTCAACTCTAGATACTGTGGTAAAAATTCTCTCCCATGCACTTTTGTGATGTTGACCATGTCATCATAGACAAAAGAAACAGGAACAAGTAATCATGGACTGAAGCCTGGAAGATGATGATCAAATTAATTTATTTCCTTCTAATTTTATTTATCAAAGGTGTTTAGTCATAGTGATCAAAAACTAAGATGCCTTACTCATCATACTTTTAAACTTTTTGGTTTTGTTGTTTAAGGAATTCTGATTACTTTTACATATTTAGCCTTTTATCTATAGCCTAGATAAATTTATTGACTATTTTTATACATGTTTTGCATAATGGATATTTTTCTTCTAGCAATGATACTTTTTCCACACTAAGCCTCATATCTTTCATTCCATTACTTTGTAGTTTTGTAGTTTTGTATAGTATGATAGCTATAGAAGATAGTCTTATTTCTTTTGTTTTAATTTCAAGACCCAAACTGTAAATATTTCTCATTAATGTGATCTTTCCTGGGAATTTTCTTGTAGACACACTTTATCAGATTGGAAAATTCCACTGGTATTTTTAATTCAATGAGAGTTTAGCATGAACAAGCATTAAACTCTCTTCCAGTTCTATTGAAATGATCAAACAAATTTCTCTCATTTTCTTCTTTAGTAGGTAACTTACATTTAAAAGACTTTAGACACTAAGTCTCCCTTGCACATCTAAAAGAAACTCACACTTAATCATGATTCAAGCCATTTGGTCTGATTTCTTGCTAAGATTTTCCACTTGATGTTTTCTGAATTAGTATATATTTATTGCACATAGTGATGGATTCCAAGACCTCTTCATTCATTTCATAAGGTTTGATGGCATCCTCTAAGCTTTCCATTAACTCCTAATCCACTGTCGCTACCAGTTCACTTCCTTGCTCTAAATAAGCTCAATTTTTTACTTTTACACGATTATTTCCATATATGATTTATGGCTATATTGTGTGTATTATATGTAAAATCTAGGAACACACATAAGAGAAAATGTACCTGTTTTTTCAATCAGTTAATTTCACTTATTATTTTTATTTTCCATTCCACTCATTGTCTAAAAGTGACGTAATTTGTTGTTCTTTGTAGATGAATTGAGATTCAATTTATTTCTTATCTAGTAGCTATAACTTGGCTTGTGTGAAAATGCCCCAATAATCATAGTTGTGCAGTCATTTTTCTATTTTGGCCATAGCAGTTAAATAAAAATGGCCCCCACAGGCTCATATATTTGACTTCTTAGTCATCAGGAATTGGAACTAAGGATTAGAATGTGTTACCTTGTTGGAGTAAGTGTAGCCTTGTTGCAGGAAGTGTGTCACTGTGGATATGCTTCGAGGTTTCAGAGGTGCAAGGCAGGCTCAATGTCTCTCTTCCTGTTGCCTTCAGATCCAGATGTAGAAGCCTCAGCTACTGAGTCTGCCTGCATGCGTCCCATGCTCCCTGCCTGGAGGAGAATGGACTAAACCTCTGACTGTGTAAGCAAGTGTCAATTAAATAGTTCATTTTACAAAAATTGCCATGTCCATGGTATCTCTATACAGCAATAGAATTCTGATGAAGATATGTGCCTACTTATATTCCCACCTGTAGTTCAGCTAGATCCTCTGATTCTCTGATGGACCCTCCATCCTTCTGTTGTTACTGTATTTGTGTGTGCGTGCTTGTGTGTGTGTGTGTGTGTGTGTGTGTGTGTGTGTATGTGTGTGTGATTTGAATGCATCTGGGTGTGCCTGGGGAAATCATGGGAATCAGATTTCTTCCTAAATAAAACTACCTTGTACATTGAGACAAGGTTTCTCATTTGAAATCAGAAGTTGCCAATTTGGCTAGTCTGGGTATCCAGCTTGCTCTGGGTGTCACTTGCATCTGCTGATCAAGAGTGATAATTGTAAGCAGCCCCCACAATTACCAGGCATTTACATGGATGCTGGGGAATCCAGATGTCATCCTCACACTTTTATAGCAAGTGCTTTACCCACACAGCCTTGTCTACAGCCCTATTTTAAGTTTGATGAGGAAACTATAATAATGTCTATAGTGGCTACAGATTTATAATCTCATCTTTAGTACTTCAGTGCCCCAGTTTCCTATATAATCACCAGTATTTGCTTTTTAACTATGTCAAATCTGAAAAATTTTACAACTGTGTTCATCAGAAAGTCTGACAAATAATTTTTATTGTGTTGCCTATTTAGGTTGACTATCAATGTAATCCCGGGTTTGTAAAATGAACTTCTTAGCATTCCATGCCTTTCCATCTTGCAATAATTTAAGAAACATTGATGTGAGATTTTAAATGATATACTACAATTTAGCAGGGCTTTTGTAATTGAGACTTTTGTTTTGGTTTGTTTTGTATTATTGTTTCGATCTCTTTATTCATTATAGACTTGTTTAAGTTGTTTCAGTATCTCATAGTTTATCTATCTGGAAATATATGTCTTATCTTTCACTCATAGTTTCCCCTTTTACTGGAGAAATTTTGAAGAACAGCACTTGCCTTGGAAGGGCAATGAAGAGAGGAATGTTTGCCTTTATAGTGTCCTTGCTAAGGATTCATTGTGGGCCTTTTCATGGCTTTCCATTGCTCCAGAACAATACCCACAGGAAGTGGTTGTTTCCAACTATGTGTATTGTATCTGGACTCTAGTTTCCTGCGTTGGCTGGTGTGCAACTGTGTTCAGTAATGAAAGCCATGTTAATATTGTTTCCTAAGTGTCTCTAGTTTCTTGGGTTTTCATTCTTCACTATACAAATAATGTTTCATTCTTTTCTTTGCTTGCTATGCCATATGTCAACCACATTCTATTTTTTCAGTCTAATATTTGATTTTGAAAATTACAGGACATATTTGTGAGGTACTCTTCTTCTCTAGTCTGGGCTGTCACCTCCTGCAACTGCAGTCTGTACTCTCTGTGTGATTTTGAACCCTCTAGAGTAGCCTCTCTCTCTCTCTCCCTCCCTTCCTTCCTTTCCTCCTCCCTTTCCCTCTCCCTCTCTCTCCCTCCCTCCCTCTCCCCTTTCTTTCCCTCTCTCTCTATCCCACTCACTCTCTCTCCCTCCCTCCCTCTCTCTATACCTTCCTCCCTCTCCTTCTCCCTCTCCAGCTCCCTTTCCCTCTCCTCCTTCTCACTCTCTCTCCTTCCCTCTCTCTCTTTCTCTTTGCTCCAGTGCCTTCCTATGGTCATCAATATCAGTATTAGAGGATGCTTACATATATCTTGTCCTTATTTATTCTCAGTTTAAACCCAGAGGTTCAAGTATTATTCTCCATCTTCATCCCCATAGAGTCTACCACTAATTGTGTTGACAGATACCAAACTAGTCATGTACTTTTTATTTCTTGTGGCATGTTAAATTTTAAATTAATATTTATTTTATATAAATTCTCAAGCTTGTAATAATCATTTTTAATTTCCACTTCATGTCTGTATCCACGTGGTTAAACTTGTAATGATGTCTCCTTTCTCATTTTTTTAATCTTTATTAATTTTTTACAGTCCAGTCTTTACCACCCTCCCAGTCTATCCTCCCACATTCCTCATCCCATTCCTCATCCCCTACCCCATTCTTCAAGAGGATGTCCCCCTTCCAGGCCTCCTCACTCCCTAGGTCCTCAAGTCTCTCAAGGGTTAGGCACTGAAGGTTTTCTCACTGAGGCCAGAGCAGACAGTTTACTGCTGTATTAGTGTCAGGGGCCACGGCCCAGTACCCAAATGTCACCTGGTTGATGGCTCAGTCTCTGATAGATTTCAGAGGCCTGTGTTAGTTGACACTGACAGTCTTCCTATGGGGTAACCCTTTTCCTTACCTTCTCCCAGCATTTCCTTAATTCAACAACGGGACTCCCAGACTTCATTCCCTTGTTTGTGTGTAAATATTTGTTTCTATCTCAGTCATCTGCTTGTTGGGCCTCTCAGAGGACAGCCATGCTAGGGTCATATCTGTAAGCAAATCACAGCATCAGTAATAGTGTTGGGCCTAGGAGCTTCCTTTTGAAGTGGATTCCAAGTTGGACCAGTCACTGGGATACCTTTCCCTCAGTCTCTTCTCCATTTTTGTCCCTGCAGTTCTTTCTTATACAGAAATCCCATGGCTCATGATCAAAGACCAAAAATTAATAAATGAGGCCTCATGAAACTTAAAAGCTTCTGTAAGGCAAAGGGCATAGTCTTGGTCAAATCCTCAACCTGAATATTGGGAAAAATATCTTCACTAACCACATGTCTGATAGAGAGCTAATATCCAAAATATATAAAGAACTCTGGAAGCTAACATTCAAAACAACCAAAAAACCCAATTTTTAAAAAATGGGGGCATGGAGCTTAGGTTCCAGTCCTGAGGCCTCTGGCAGGAGCCCTCAGATCTTTCTGCTTCCAGATCCAGATCAACCTGGGCGACAACACCACATCTCCAGGTCCTGCAAGAGGCAAGAGGGGCTTCCGGGAGGCCGGCTGGGAGGAGTCAGTGTGCTATGGTGAATCCAGCAGGCCCCAGCGGGAGCCTTCAGGTGTCTGCTTCGGGATCTGAACAGCCTGGGCAACAGCGCCCTGTCTCCAGGCAGTGCAGGAGGTAAGCTGTGCACTAGAGGCCACCTGGGAAGGGGCAGCTTGCACTGGTGAGTCCAGCATTGACAAGACCAACTAACACCAGTGAGATCTAGATGTCAAAAGGCAAACACAGGAACATCACTAACAGAAATCAAGGCAATATGGCAACGTCTGAACACAATTCTCCTTTAACAGCATGTCCTGGATACCCCATCACACCAGTAAAACAAGATTTGGATTTAAAATCACTGGTCATGATGCTGGTACAGGAACACATGAAGCACATACTTAAAGAAATTCAGGAGAAAATGGATCAAAAGTTAGAAACCCTTGCAAGGGAAACACAAAAATCATTGAAAGAAATCCAGGAGAATACAAAAGCCAATAAGGAGGAAACGCAAAAAACACTTAAAGAAATACAGGAGAACTTTGGTCAACAGGCTGAGGTCATTAAAGAGGAAACACAAAAATCTCTTAAAGAATTACAGGAAAGCACAAACAAGCAAGTGAAGGAGCTAAGCAAAACCATGCAGGGTCTAAAATCAGAAGTAGAAACAACTAAGAAAACTCAAAGGGAGACAACTTTGGAGATAGAAAGCCTTGGGAGGAAACCAGAAGACAGAGATGCAAATATCAACAACAGAATACAAGAGATAGAAGAAAGAATCTCAGATGCTGAAGATTCCATAGAAACCATGGACTCAACAGTTAAAGAAAATGCAAAATGCAAAAAGCTTGTAACCCAAAATATCCAGGAAATCCAGGACACAATGAGAAGACCAAACCTAAGGATTATAGGCATAGATGAGAGTGAAGATTTACAACTTAAAGGGCCAGCAAATATTTTCAATAAAATAATGGAAGAAAACTTCCCTAACCTAAAGAGAGAGATGCCTATGAATATACAAGAAGCCTACAGAACTCCAACAGACTGGACGAGAACAGAAATACTTCCCGTCACATAATAATCAAAACACCAAATGTACTAAACAAAGAAAAAATATTAAAGGCAGTAAGAGAAAAAGGCCAAGTAACATATAAAAGAAGACCTATCAGAATCACAGCAGACTTTTCACCTGAGACTATGAAGGCTAGAAGATCCTGGACAGATCTCATGCAGACTCTAAGAGAACACAAATGCCAGCCAAAACTACTATATACAGCAAAACTCTCAATCACCATAGATGGAGAAACTAAGATATTCCATGACAAAACCAAGTTTACCCAATATCTATCCACAAACCCAGACCTACAAAGGATAATAGGAGGAAAACACCAATACAAGGAGGGAAACTTCACCCTGGAAAAAGCAAGATAGTAACCTTTCATCAAACCCAAATGAAGTTAACCAATCAAATTTAAAAAATAACGTCAAAAATGACAGGAAGTAACAATCACTATTCCTTAATATCTCTTAACATCGATGGACTCAATGCCCCAATAAAAAGATATAGACTAACCGACTGGATACGTAAAGAGGACCGTACATTTTGCTGCTTACAGGAAACACACCTCAGGGTCAAAGACAAACACTACCTTAGAGTAAAAGGCTGGAAGACAATTTTATAAGCAAATGATCTCAGGAAACAAGCTGGAGTAGCCATTTTAATATCAGATAAAATTGACTTTCAACCCAAAGTCATCAAAAGAGACTCTGAGGGACAGTTCTTTCTGGTCAAAGGAAAAATACAACAAGAAGAACGTTCAATCCTGAACATCTATGCTCCAAATGCAAGGGCACCCTCTTTCCTATAAGAAACTTTATTAAAGCTCAAAGCACACATTGCACCTAACACAATAATTGTGGGTGACTTCAACACTACACTTTCCTCAATGGACCGATCAGGAAAACAGAAACTAAACAGGGACACAATGAAACTAATTGAAGCGTTAGACCAATTAGGTTTAACAGATATATATAGAACATTCTATCCTAAAGCAAAAGAATATACCTTTTTCTCAGCACCTCATGGTACCTTCTCCAAAATCGACCATATAATTGGTCACAAGACAGACCTCAACAAATATAAGAAGATCAAACTAATCCCATGCCTCCAATCAGATCACTATGAAGTAAAAGTGGTCTTCAATAGCGACAAAAACAACAGAAAACCCACATACACGTGGAAACTGAACAACATTCTACTCAATGATACCTTGGTGAAGGAAGAAATAAAGAAAGAAATTAAAGACTTTTTAGAACACAATGAAAATGAAGATACAACATACCCAAACCTATGGGACACAATGAAAGCAGTGCTAAGAGGAAAACTCATAGCCCTGAGTGTCTCCCAAAAGAAAATGGAGAGAGTATACACTACCAGCTTAATGACACACCTGAAAGCCCTGGAACAAAAAGAAGGTATTTCACCCCGGAAGAGTAGAAGGCAGGAAATCATCAAACTCAGGGCTGAAATCAATCAAGTAGAAACAAAGAGAACCATACAAAGAATCAACAAAACCAGGAACTGGTTCTTTGAGAAAATCAACAAGATAGATAAAGCCTTAGCCAGACTAACCAAAGGGCACAGAGACAGTATCCAGATTAACAAACTTAGAAATGAAAAGGGAGATATAACAACAGAAACTGAGCAAATTCAAAAAATCATTAGATCCTACTACAAAAGCCTATACTCAACACACCTGGAGAATCTGGAGGAAATGGACAGTTTCCTAGACAGATATCCGACACCAAAACTAAATCAGGATCAAATAGATCAACTAAACAGTCCCATAACACCTGAAGAAATAAAAAGGGTCATAGAAAGTCTCCCAACCAAAAAAAGCACGGGACCAGATGGCTTCAGTGCAGAGTTCTATCAGACCTTCATAGAAGACCTAACACCAATACTCTTGAAACTATTCCACAAAATAGAAACAGAAGGAACTCTACCCAAGTCGTTCTATGAAGCCACAATTACGCTGATACCAAAACCACAAAAGATCCAACAAAGAAAGAGAACTTCAGGCCAATTTCTCTTATGAACATTGATGCAAAAATACTTAATAAAATTCTTGCCAACCGAATCCAAGAACACATCAAAATGATCATCCACCAAGATCAAGTAGGCTTCATCCCAGGGATGCAGGGATGGTTCAATATAAGGAAATCCATCAATGCTATCCACTACATAAACAAACTCAAAGAAAAAAAAACATATGATCATCTCATTAGATGCAGAAAAAGCATTTGACAAAATCCAGCATCATTTCATGCTAAAAGTCTTGGAAAGAACAGGAATTCAAGGCCCATACCTAAACATCATTAAAGCAATATACAGCAAACCGGTAGCCAGCATCAAACTAAATGGAGAGAAACTTGAAGCAATCCCACTAAAATCAGGGACTAGACAAGGCTGTCCTCTCTCTCCATATCTTTTCAATATAGTACTTGAAGTTCTAGCTAGAGCAATTAGACAACATAAGGAGGTCAAGGGGATACAAATTGGAAAGGAAGAAGTCAAATTATCACTGTTTGCAGATGACATAATAGTCTACTTAAGTGACCCGAAAACCTCTACCAGAGAACTCCTACAGCTGATAAACAACTTCAGCAAAGTGGCTGGTTATAAAATCGACTCAAGCAAATCAGTTGCCTTCCTATACTCAAAGGATAAGCAGGCTGAGAAAGAAGTTAGGGAAAGGACACCCTTCAAAATAGCCACAAACAATATAAAGTATCTTGGTGTGACTCTAACCAAACAAGTGAAAGATCTATATGACAAGAACTTCAGGTCTCTGAAGAAGGAAATCGAGGAAGACCTCAGAAAATGGAAAAATCTGCCATGCTCGTGGATTGGCAGGATTAATATAGTTAAAATGGCCATCTTGCCAAAAGCGATCTACAGATTCAATGCAATCCCCATCAAAATCCCAACTCAGTTCTTCACAGAGTTAGAAAAAGCAATTCTCAAATTCATCTGGAATAACAAGAAACCCAGGATAGCTAAAACTATTCTCAACAACAAAAGAAATTCTGGGGGAATCAGTATCCCTGACTTCAAGCAATACTACAGAGCAATAGTGTTAAAAACTGCATGGTATTGGCACAGTGACAGACAAGTGGACCAATGGAATAGAATTGAAGATCCAGAAATGAATCCACACACCTATGGTCACTTGATCTTCGACAAAGGAGCCAAAAACATCCAGTGGGAAAAGGATAGCCTTTTCAACAAATGGTGCTGGATCAATTGGAGGTCAGCATGCAGAAGAATGTGAATTGATCCATTCTTATCTCCATGTACTAAACTTTACTCCAAGTGGATCAAGGACCTCCATGTAAAACCAGACACACTGAAACTAATAGAAAAGAAACTGGGGAAGACCCATGAGGACATGGGCACAGGGGAAAAGTTCCTGAACAGATCACCCATAGCTTATGCTTTAAGATCAAGAATTGACAAATGGGACCTCATAAAATTACAAAGTTTCTGTAAGGCAAAGGACACTGTTAAAAGGACACAATGGCAACCATCAAATTGGGAAAGGATATTCACCAACCCCACATCTGATAGAGGGCTAATATCCAATATATACAAAGAACTCGAGAAGTTAGACCCCAGGGAACCAAATAACCCTATTAAAAAGGGGTACAGATCTTAATAAAGAATTTTCACCTGAAGAAATTCGTATGGCCGAGAGGCACCTTAAGAAGTGCCCAACATCATTAGTCATTAGGGAAATGCAGATCAAAACAACCCTGAGATTTCACCTTACACCAGTCAGAATGGCTAAGGTCAAAAACTCAGGAGACAGCAGGTGTTGGCGAGAATGCGGAGAAAGAGGAACACTCCTCCACTGCTGGTGGGGCTGTAAGATGGTACAACCACTGTGGAAATCAGTCTGTAGGTTCCTCAGAAAACTGGACATGAGACTACCAGAGGACCCTGCTATACCTCTCCTGGGCATATACCCAAAGGATTCCCCGGCATGCAATAAAGACACATGCTCCATGATGTTCATAGCAGCCTTATTTATAATAGCCAGAAGCTGGAAAGAACCCAGATGCCCCTCAAAGGAGGAATGGATACAGAAAATGTGGTATATTTACACGATGGAATACTACTCAGCAACTAGAAACAATGAATTCACAGAATTTTTAGGCAAATGGTTTGATCTGGAAAATATCATCCTAAGTGAGGTAACCCAATCACAAAAGAATACACATGGAATGCAATCTCTGATAAGTGGATATTAATTAGCCCAGAAGCCCTGAATACCCAAGGCACAAATTGCATAACAAATGACTCCCATGAAGAAGTATGGAGAGGGTTCTGATCCTGGAAAGGATTGATCTAGCATGGGAAGGGAATATAAGGACAGAGAAAACAGAGGGAGGTGATTGGAGAAGGGATGGAGAGAAGAAGGTTTATGGGACATATGGGGAGTGGGGATCCGGGAAAGGGGAAATCATTTGGAATGTAAACAAAGAATACAGAAAATTAAAAAAAAAATAAGTTACAAAAAAAATGGGATAGAGAGATAAACAGAATTTACAACAGAGGAATCTCAAATGGCCTAGAAGCACTTAAAGAAATGTTCAAAGTCCTTAGTGATTAGAGCATGTAAGATAGATATTGAGAGGTTTTTCTTTCTTTTTTTATTTATTTATTTTTATTTATTTTTGTCTTTTTTTTATTTGATATATTTTTTATTTACATTTCAAATGATTTCCCCTTTTCTAGCCCCCCACTCCCCGAAAGTCCCATAAGCCCCCTTCTCTCCCCTTGTCCTCCCACCCACCCCTTCCCACTTCCCCATTCTGGTTTTGCCCTATACTTCTTCACTGAGTCTTTCTAGAACAAGGGGCCACTCCTCCTTTCTTCTTGTACCTCATTTGATGTATGGATTATGTTTGGGGTATTCCAGTTTTCTAGGTTAATATCCACTTATTAGTGAGTGCATTCTAGTTTAAAAGATATAAATCTCAAATGTGTGAAATAAAATTCATTGACAACGAAATCTTTTGTTTAATTGATATGAGCATATATGTTCCAACTTTATTTTTATTAGATAAATTCTTAATTTACATTTTAAATGATCTCACCTTTCTTGATCCCCCTTCCCCAAAAGTGACATAAGCCCCCTCCCCTTCCCCTGTTCCCCAATCAACCCCCTCCAGCTTCCCTGTCCCAGATGTGTCTTGGGTATTCTGAGCTTCTGGGCTAATATTCACTTATCAGTGAGTGCATACCATGTGTGTTCTTTTGTTATTGTGTTACCTCACTTAGGATGATATTTTCCAGTTCCAACCATTTGCCTAAGAATTTCATGAATTCATTGTTTTTAATAGCTGAGTAGTATCCCATAGTATAAATATACCACATTTTCTGTATCCATTTCTTCATTGAGGGACATCTGGGTTCTTTCCAGCTTCTGGCTATTATAAATAGGACTTTTATGAATATAGTGGAGCATGTGTCCTTATTACATGCCAGAGAATCCTCTGGGTATATGCCTGGGAGTGGTATAATGGGGTCCTCTGGTAGTATCATGCCCAGTTTTCTAAGGAATTTCCAGACTGGTTTTACCAACTTGCTCTCCCACAAGCAGTGGAGTGTTCCTCTTTCTCCACATCCTTGCTGTCTCCTGAGAATTTGATCTTACCATTCTGACTGGTACAAGGTGAAATCTCAGAGTTGCTTTGAATTGCATTTCCCAGATGACTAAACATTTCTTTAGGTGCTTCTCAGCCAATCGATATTCCTCAGGTGAAAATTCTTTGTTTAGCTTGGTACCTGTCTTAGTCAGGGTTTCTGTTCCTGCACAAACATCATGACAAAGAAGCAAGTTGGGGAGGAAAGGGTTTATTCAGCTTACAGTTCTGCATTGCTATTCATCACA
The DNA here is from genome assembly GCF_947179515.1 of Apodemus sylvaticus. Taxonomy (NCBI): domain Eukaryota; kingdom Metazoa; phylum Chordata; class Mammalia; order Rodentia; family Muridae; genus Apodemus; species Apodemus sylvaticus. The sequence goes on along the minus strand of NC_067475.1, from coordinate 86,046,827 downwards.
AAAGGAAGTCAGGACTAGAACTCAAGCAGGTCAGGAAGCAGGAGCTGATGCAGAGGCCATGGAGGGATGTTTCTTACTGGCTTGCTTCCCCTGGCTTTCTCAGCCTGCTCTCTTATAGAACCCAAGAATACCAGCCCAGGGATGGTACCACCCACAAGGAGCACTTCTCCCTTCATCACTAATTGAGAAAATACCCCACAGCTGGATCTCATGGAGGCACTTCCCCAATTGAAGATCCTTTCTCTGTGATAACTCCAGCCTGTGTCAAGTTGACACACAAAACCAGCCAGTACAATTGACACCTTGTCAACTTGACACACAAACACATCACTATTAAGCTTCAACCCTTACTTTCTTATTCATCCCCAAGATCTAAATTACTTTAAAAGTCCCAGTCTTTACATATTAAAAGTTCAATCACTTTAAAATGTCCAATATCTTTTAAAATTAAAAGTCTTTTAAAAATTCAAAGTCTCTTAACTGTGGGCTCCACTAAAATACCTTCTTCTTTCAAGAGGAAAACATCAGGGCACAGTCACAACCAAAAGCAAAACTCAAACTCTAATGATTCAATGTCTGCGATCCAACTCACAATCTTCTGGGCTCCTCTAAGGGCTTGGGTCACTTCTTCAGTCCTGCCCTTTGTAGCACATAGCTTGTCTTCTAGGCTCCAGCTGCCTGTACTCCACTGCTGCTGCTGCTCTTGGTGGTTATCGCATGGTACTGGCATCTCCAAAACACTGCTATCTTCTTCAACAATAGCTTCTCATAGGCTCTCTTCATGGTGACAAGCCTCTGCTCCTATGCATGACCCCTTCAAGTCCTGGGCCATCAATTGCAACTGAGGCTGCACCTTCACCAATGGCCTTCCGTGGCCTCTCCCTGTGCCAAGAGCCTCAGCTGCTCTTCATGACCCCTTCATGCCTTCAAAACCAGAACCATCTGGGTGACTCTTACATAGTACCAAGTCCAGCCACAGCACAAAATACAACTGTGGCTATCTCTGGAACAGTCTCTGTGCTCTCAGAAAACACTTCCCAGAAGATTTCACTTCAGTGATGCTGGTTTCTTCTTAATCGCTGCTAATTTCTTAGCTCCAGCTAAGCAGCATCAATAGTTCTAGTAACAAAGCTTCGATTTAGTGGTTCTGGTATCTTGTTAATCACAGCTGATTCTTCAGCCCCAGATAACCAAAACCACAGAATCTCCACAATCAAACATGGCCCTGATAAGAGTCTTTAATCTTACCTCTGAAAGTTCACAAGTCAGGCCTCCATCTTCTGCAATGTTATCAACATTATCTTCCAAGCTCCTACAGAACATTCCACAAACACCAAATGGATCAGCTATCCCAAAGTTCCAAAGGCCTTCCACAGTCCTCCCCAATACATGGTCAGGTTGTCACAAGAATACCCCACTACACTGGTATCAATTTGTCTTAGTCAGGGTTTCTATTCCTGCACAAACATCATGACCAAGAAGCAAGTTGGAGAGGAGAGAGTTTATTCAGCTTACAGTTCTACATTGCTATTCATCACAAAAGGAATTCTGGACTGGAAGTCAAGCAGGTCAGGAAGCAGGAGCTGATGCAGAGGCCATGGAGGGATGTTTCTTACTGGCTTGCTTCCCCTGGCTTTCTCAGCCTGCTCTCTTATAGAACCCAAAAATACCAGCCCAGGGATGGTACCACCCACAAGGGGCCCTTCCCCCTTGATCACTAATTGAGAAAATACCCCACAGCTGGATCTCATGGAGGCACTTCCCCAACTGAAGCTCCTTTCTCTGTGATAACTCCAGCCTGTGTCAAGGTGACACATAAAACCAACCAGTACAGTACCCCATCTTAATAGGGTTATTTGGCTCTCTGGAGTCTGACTTCTTGAGTTCTTTGTATATATTGGATATTAGCCCTCTGTGGGATGTAGGGTTTGTAAAGATCTTTTCCCAATTTGTTGGTTGCCATTTTGTTTTATTGACAATGTCCCTTGCCTTACAGACTCTTGGTAATTTTATGAGATCCCATTTGTCAATTCTTGATCTTAGAGCATAAGCTATTGGTGTTCTGTTCAGGAAATTTTCCCATGCTGATGTGCTCCAGGCTTTCTCCAAGTTTCTTTTCTAGTAGTTTCAGTGTGTCTGGTTTTATGTGGAGGTCCTTGATCCACTTGGATTTGAGCTTAGTACAAGAGGATACGATTGGATCAATTTGCATTCTTCTGCATGCTAGCCTCCAGTTGAACCAGCACCATTTGTTGAAAAGGCTATCTTTTTTCCACTGGATGGTTTTAGCTCTTTGGCAAAGACCAAGTGCCCATAGGTGTGTGGGTTTATTTCTTGGTCTTCAATTCCGTTCCATTGATCCACCTACCTGTCATTGTACCAATACCATGCAATTTTTAACATTATTGCTCTGTAGTACTGCTTGAGGTCTAAGATACTGATTCTACCAGAAGTTCTTTTACTGCTTAGGATAGTTTTAGCTATCCTGGGTTTTTTGTTATTTCAGATGAATTTGAGAATTGCTCTTTCTATAACCTCTACTTATAATTGTATTTTGTGTTTATTTCTATTACTGTATAAGTAGATATCTCATGGTCATATTTTTTATTAAATTGAAACTATAGGTGTAATACTAAAATATACTTTAGAAACCATTTTTAAATTACCAGTGACAAAATTTCCCTATAGATATACATCACACTGAAAATTGTATTTTAAGATGTGACGAAATCACCTCTGCCTTTTAAAATAAAAATTAGAATAATTGATGGAAAAATAAAATTGCAACCACTCCACCCAACCCCCAAAAAAACCCATGCCATGCAAAGAAATCTAAACCTACTTTTATCCTGGTTTCTATCTGCAGAAATTTGTGTCAGTGTATATACTTGCATGGCTTCTAGCAAATACATAAAAACAAAGACTTCATATGGTAAACATGGAATATTTACTGAATTGCTTGTGCTTTGTTCTCTTGTTTTTGCAATACTTCTAAAATGATAATGATCTCATGAACCACATGCATAAAAATATTAGCATAACTAAAACAGTTAGATGGAGGACTTTTACACACTTATATGTGTACAGCTGAGGCACAACATGATTAGAACAACTAGAACATGCTAATTTCTTGTTCCTTTTGATGCCTCTCCAACCCTTACTATGATCTCGTCATTGTAACATCAAAGTAACCTTGTCTAGACTGTTAGTTTAATATGACCAACTGGTTCTAAATCATTCTTCTCGAGGTAGTCTATCTGTTTTTCTCCACTCAATTGTGTATGCTGCATGCATTTCTCTCAATTGAATGAGACACTTTCAGATTCTCTCTCTGGTACACCCACCCACAGAGTTTTGAGAGGTCACAGATGAATAGTCACATGATTACATTTGGAAACACTAGAGCTTCAGTGCTTTGCAATTTGACAACAAGGTGTGCTAATCCAAATCCAAAATTCAATGTGATGGTAAAAACTGTCTATCATTCCTAGATACAGAAATAGTGGAGAATGATTTTCTTTCCCTGTCAAAATATTGGTGTTTGATCTAAAAACATGTGGGCTGTGTGTTCTCTTTCTATCACCTCAAAATAGTAATACTGTAAAGATTGAGAAGACATCTTATCTTAAAGTTCAGCTTTGGTAAATTATTATCTCAGTTAACAGAGGCTAGCCTTCATATTCACTATAGAACTGAATATGAACTCACTATGTAAATAAAGTGGCCCCTGGTACTCCTGGCTTCATCCCCCAACTGCAAGAATTACAGAAATGTACCACTGCAGAGATCTATGGTGCCTTCTTATAGGGATGAAAAACCTATGCATAGTAATAAACCTGATAAAAACTACTGATAAAATATTAATAATATAAAATAAAAACAGAAGTAAAATAATATAACATATACAATGTTCATGTATTCATTTGGAATAAAAGTAAATTTATTTTGGAAATGCATCGAATCACTTAGATATTCATTCAGATAATTAAATATTTACCTTCCAAAGACTTTCTAGAAATTCATATGGCTTAAATATAGAAAAATATATAATGCTCACAGTTATTCATTGCATGAAGAAACTATGAATAGTTTGGCAGCACATAATTATAACAATGGTAATTTAATAACTACATGTTACTCTTGAGACGAGACTTCTTTTTTATTAATATCCATTATTAATGTGCAGCTAAAGTCAAAAATTTCCATATGTGTTTTTATTTAAATATAATAGATGCTAATCAAATAGAAATATTTCAATTAAATCATTACATATATATAATCTACTATTTTTTACATAAGGGTTTTCAAAGAATGGGGAAAATTGTTTCTAAATTATGATAGAAAATTATGTGCTAATATATTCCAAGTCCATTAAAAGAATCACAAACTCAAAATTAATAGAAAAATGTAAAATCCAAAGTTTGAAGTATTTACCTTTGGATAATTATCTATTTATGAGTAGTTTAAAATTTAGTTACTTTTAATTTTCCTATTTTAATAGTTTTAAAAAGGTTGAGTTTTGTATAAGATATGGTTATGTTACCTTTATAATACAATGCATACAAAATTAAGAAACATATATAAAAGCAGAGAAGGAAAAGAGCTAGTACAATTAAATTATAAACATCACTATAAACTAATAATTAGCACACTTTTAAGGCTTTTCAATGGACTAAAGTTTGGGCTCAAATTCCCGAAAACCAGGAAAACACAGACATGCACATACAAAGCTATTACATGATTGGCAGTTTGAATAAACTGGAAGCAAACCAGATACTCCAAGGAAACACAATTGTCCTTGGTAATTGGAGCTTAACAATCCTTCTGTCGGCTCTTACAAAATTTTACTGAGTTATGTTGTCAAGTGAAACAGACAGGAGGTCTGGAAAGAATAGATGGGTTTCAATTAAGCCTTTCTTTAGTTTTGAATATTTGAATAGGTAGAGAGGAAGCACTGGAGACAGAGACAACAACAAGAATGGAACTGAGAAGTGATGAATTAGCTCTGCATGTTTCAGGTCATTTAAAATGGCAAGAGTTGGATGTATTTGGGAAACCTACTAGTAATGTATAGTTCCAATGTCAATGACACTCTTGGGGAGACAGATGAAGTTTCAGATAAAAAACAAGGATGAGGGACAGAGAAGAATGTGAAGTCTGTTGTGGAAACAAAAAAGAAACATGTATCACCATTTTAAGTAGACACTAATCATGTAATGAAAACACAAAATCCACTTTGTGTACATCTTTAAAAATAAAATGGCAGAGCATAATAACAGCTATTTCTTAACTTTTAGCTGAAAACAGAGGTTTATAACACAATTTTACATATCTACACAATTTTCCTAGTGTGCACACTTTTTATTTTAAAGGTAAGGGCATAGAGCAGTTAAGATATTCAAGATTTACATTAGGTAAAATATTAAGATCAAAATTTTCTATGCTTATATGTTTTCTCTATCTGTATCCTGTTACTATTGAAGTATGAACTCTGGATTCTGTACATTTGAGTTTTAACATGGTCTCCTAAGTCACATTAGTAGTGCTTAGTATCTTAATTTTCTTCCCTTGCAAGTGAATGTGATAACATACCTCAGTATTGAAGAGTAAGTTATATATTTTTTAGGATACATTGAAAATGGCACACAACACCCAATATGCAGGTCTTATTTTCTATTGCTATTTCTTTTCACTTCAAACCAAATATAAATAAAAATAAAGGGAAGTGGACCAATTGCAGGCATTCACCTGAAGCAGATGTGTAGAGTTTTGTTATTTCCCCAAGACAACATAAGTTTTCACAAACCTAGAAATTAATACATCAAAATTCAAGGGCTGAGACTAAAATTTTCAATACTTCTGTAAACCTCTTCCAAATTATATTGTAAGTCTCCAAAGAATAGTTACACACATGGCTGATAATTACTCTGGTATTCCAAGAAGTTGTTGTAGTGTATTTAAGCATTATGCAAGAGTGTAACCACAGATACAAAAATGGCATGCAGCCATACTGGAATTGTCTCCAGCTGCCAAGGGTCTGAACACATGATTGGTCACCATCATAAAAAGCATGCTCTCATAGCACAGCAGCAATTGTGAAATTGATTGAATAATAATTATAGTTTAAATTGACAATTTTCTTATTTAAAAAAATCTTTAAAACATGGGTTAGTAGTTTAGGATATCATCATACAAGTAGGTAAATGACGTACACATAAAATAGGGCAAGTTGTCCTGCATATGTCAAAGCCTGAATGATCCTCAACCAATAGTGATTAGAAAATTTCCAAACCAAAAATTGTCCCTCAACTAAACATGTAACTGATACAGTGTAAACAGCTACTTTTCTAAAACTTCCATCCTTGTTCTGAAAAGACTCAGTGAAGCAGTATAGAGCAAAATCAGAACAGGGAAGTGGGAAGGGTTGGGTGGGAAAACAGGGAAGGGGACTGATGGAACTTTTGGGGAGTGGGGGTCCAGAAAAGGGGAAATCATTTGAAATGTAAATAAATATATCAATAAATTTAAAAAAAATAAAATAAAAAAAAGACAGGATTTAAAGTACAAGTAACTGCATGTAAGATTACATGAAGATGTACACCAACTAGTCAGAGACTTGACTAGCTCAGGATATATTTTATATTTCAGGGTGGTTCTGGCATCAATTCTTCATGGATACTTATAGACACCTGGGTACATAGGTAAGTGGCACTACTCTGAGTTTACACATAGAAATTGTACCCATAGAAATTCCTCACTTTGAAATCGACAAACAAATATAAGAGAGAATCATTGGGTAAACTCAGTCAATGTGTATTTCATCTCTATGTATTTCCTTTGTAATTTCTACTGATCGTGTGTATATTTTTAAATAAGCTTTAATCAGAGACCATTAGAAAATGACCTCTATAACAAAAACAATAAAACTTAGTTTTCTCTAAAACAGAAAAATCTTTGTTTGCAAATTTCCAAATGTTTTAGAATCCACAGATATTTTTGTAACATTAACTAAAGTTGAACATTCATGTGTAGAAATATATTAAATGCATTCAACATGCATACAATAATATATTTTAATATATTAATTGGATAATATTTTAAAATTATTAGCAAGAAATAGCTAGGTAGTGCATCTCAAATTGTGTTGGAGGAGCTGCCGAAGTACACACTGACTTACGTAAGAGAAAATTCAGTCATAAAATAGGAAAACATCAGGACAACAATTCATTAGTTGAAGGACTAAAATCTCAATTTTGAAGTATCAGAAAGCAGTCGTTAGTTTTAACATTTGGGTTTGAAATAATTTGGTTTTTACAAGGGATTGTAAGACTATGTAAAATAACCATGTTTCATGGTTTCTCCTTTTCTTATAGCAAATTTGTGCATGTTGCAGCATGTCTTCTTATGTCACACACACACACACACACACTGAAGTGTGCTAACATAAACAAGAAGGTGGCACTGACAACACTTGCTGAAGCTAGTCAGACTGAATAATTATGCATGTCCCATTTGTGTGTTACCCTTTTAGTCTCAATGCATTTAGCCTCCTTCTGTGATGAAGAGAACAAGAAGAAGGCAATAAGAAGGCTAACAAGGGTGAAAAGAAAGAGCTTATGATGGTGATATGCTTCAATGAGTCCTTATTTAGCATTGTGTAGAATGTATTTCCATTTACATTGGATGCAAAGGGAAGGTTATACTATTGTCCAAGAGAAGAAAGTCCCAATGAATAATTAGAATGCAAGCAAAAACAGAAAATGGAGATTTAAAAAGATTATTTGTCAAAACCACATCATACCATTCTCTTTTCAGATGGTCTTGCTATTTAAATTAAAGTGTCTGCGGAGATGTATTTGACAACAAATAGAACTCAAATGCCCTCTTGTATGTGTTAACCTTATTAATTGTTTTAACATTCAAGTGCCTGCACTCACTGGCATAGAAAGTTCCGGTTATTTATTGGCATTTATTGTGGCAGACCTTTGTTCTTTGTGTTATTCAGCTCTGTTTTACTTAGGAGCCAGGAACTCTGACAGCTGCTGCCAGTTCTGTGAAGTTTGTTTAAAACAATGGGGGACATTTCCTAGCAACCTCACATCCAGTTTCTGGTACCCTCTCTGAGATCACATTCCACATCCTCAGCTCATCTCCATAAGCTCACAGGGAAAATCATGGTGCATGTGTGCACACATGCGGACCAACACAAAATAACCTAAATCCCCAACTGGGTCACTTAAAATCTTGCCCAGTGTTCACAATCTATGTGACTATTTGACATATGAAGCATGTGTGGTCATTAAAGCTGAACTAATTGCATGGAAATATATTCAAATCAATTACTCTCTTCGGTTTCCTGTTTAAGGCTTACTTTTGTGAACACAATAATACACAGCTGAAAATAGGGTTCTAATAATTAAATTACTTATTTATTTGAATAAAATACTAGTCAGAAATCCTCATCATCCTGTGCCTAATATGTGATGCTCCATAGCCATTGTCTATTTTGTTATAATCCTCAACATCCTGTTAACTTTTGGTAATGCACGCTTATCTTGAATCAACTTGAAAACATGACAGAAGAATGAAATCAACATTGTTTCAAAGTTAGTAATAGCCAGAGATTGGACTGGTTTTATTTTTCAAATAATAATAAAAATACTTAGAACATTATAAGACTTAATGAAAATGCCATGCCAGTAAGTTACAGGGATCAACTCCAACACTGAAACTTCATGTGTTCATTTCTCCCCTTATTTTATATTAATATATTATCTTCATATCCTTATGTAAAATAGAAACAGTAGAAAAAATAATCTAAAGTCCCTTTCTAGCTAACATTCTATAATTCCATAAATGTCCTTGCTCTTCCGGAAGCTGCTCTGCATTAACAATTGAGAAGGAGGAGACAGTTACAAATACAAAGTTACTTGTCAGCTTTGACTACCATGTTGGACAAGAGCCACCATCTACAAGCCTGGGACAATGGAGTGGTCAACTGATCACAAAGAGCTAGAGGGCTAGAGGCAGGAAGACCCCCGTCAATCAATATAAAGATGGGTACTCCAGTCCTGAGTAAAACAGTGATTTCAACTTACTAGAAATTACTGAGAAGCTATTTCAATTCAAATTCAAAGAGTGGTCAAAATGCATAGTTTGTATACAAAAGCAGCCTGGTGCCTCAGAGATGATGAAGTGTACTGAGTCTATTCATTTTCTTGCTGTCTGTGTCTGAATCCACAATAGACAGAATGAAATTGTAATTACTATTCAGAATATACTATGTGAAAATTTAGACATTTCCCAAAAATCAAGGGCACTATTGCCAAGAAAATGTGGAATCCAGAGGCTTGGATTGTCCTTAATGATGTTCTGAACCTCACTGCCATTATAGACATGTGTATTATCCACATTTTGTAAAACACATTAAGGGCCATTAGGTGACAGTGTGATTCCTCAATCATCTGTTGTTCATTCATAAGATGGAAATGCAGAAAATGTTCATTTAAATGGGGGAAAAGCACGTTTATCTCTTCCGTTTCTTCTTTTTTATTCTTTCTATTTATCTTGAAAATTAGAATAGGTAGAAAGTGTCTTACCTTGATAAGAGCTTGCTCAGAATTAAGTAAATTATACTTCTGGCTACTATTTGGTTCTCTATGAAGATTCCTATGATGTCGCGGGCAAAGTCAGTCTCAATACTATTGAATTTAAAGATACTTGATGAGCACAGAATAGCTGTATCTTCCTTTTAGGATCTCCTAGGACATACAGCAACTTCCAAATTCCTTGTAATCCCAAGACGTGGCAGCACAAGATAGCGTCAAGAAGGAGATGGGGAGGAAAGTGCCATGGGAGAACTAGAGTGAAGGAGAGGCACCAGAGCACATACACACAGAAGTAGCTTATATAAGGTTTAGAAATTTATTGTACCAAAACATATTCACTCTGGTCTTCATGGAAACATTTATTTGCTAAGAGTGTTAAAAGAGTGTGAGGCATAAATGGAAGGAGCATTAAAGGAAAACAGACTGGCAGATTCCACATAGGGACATAAGTCTCACTGTGGCATCTGTTTATACTACAAGGGTCCATTCATTATCACTAAACTTCTCTTGCTTGGCCTAGTTTCTGATTGTATTTTCATTTTATCTACTTCTAAAAGTTGGTCTTATTCTCATAACGGAAGCTATCCTCAAATCTGATCTCTATTTGTTGCCCAAGTTCCATTACCTTAGCAATGATGAATGGCCTCAGGAGTAATGAATGTCTACTGCCCACACTTTCCTATTAGACACCGTTTGCATCTCAACTTATGATCAAGTTGCCCGGAGATAAGTGAGTCCATGTCCTTTAGATCTTGTGTGTGTTCTGTATCTGATTTTGGACCCACTGTTCAGACGCTGGCACCCTGCCTGCCTGTATTTTTCTTTTGCTTCTGGCAAACAATTTCTTTGTCCCATACGCTTGCCAGCAACTTTCTTAAAACTGTTTTTGTCATCAGAATTATAGCAGGGTTGGTCTGTTTAGAATCTGACCTATCAAGTTGGTGAGTTTTCTCCCACACCTACATTATCTAGTGAGAGATAACAGGAAAAAAAGAATAGTATAGTGTTTGAGATCAAACTGAATTGTAAACAATGTGGCAAAAAGCTCCTTGTTTTCCTTTTAATTTCTGAATGTTTCCTTATTCCTAGGATCCCCTTTATCTAACGCCAGTGCTAACCAACTGTTAGATTATACACATTAAGAGGCTACTTTCTTTACAGAGTTCATATGAAGACTGGAATTCAGGATGTCTTTTGGAGCTGTGCAGACTTAATATTTAACTCTAATACCAAAGACAGTGTTTTAGGAAACTTAGCAAAGGAACTCTGAATCAGTTTGTTTCTTAAAGTTTTTTTTTTTACTATGACTAGCAATATAACAAAAACTGAATAATAATAACAATAATGATGATGATAATAATAATAATAATAATAATAATAATAAATAACATATACAAAATCCTTATATCAGCACTACCCAGGACTCATCAGTGTGCAGAAGTCACTTGCCTCCCCTTTAAATTCCTATTCCATTCATACCAAAGAAAATATTTAAGTCAAATTACATCAAAGAAAAAGAAAATACCCCTTCATTTTTTTCTAAGACATAAGTCTAGACCATGACATCATGTCTCTTTTGTCTCTTTCCTGCTTACATTAATTTTTATGCCATTGGCTAACAGTACAAAAGCCAATGGAAGAAATAGAATCTAAGATCCAAAGGAATAGAAATGCCTGACTTCACAAGTCATGAGAATAATCATGTCTGTTTTAAGGCCGCCACTGATATTTAATTAACGGAAACCCTCACTCACTGATTTATAGACTCTAAGTTTTAGAGAATGATGATTTAATTATCAGAAGAGAAATGACAATCAAGTAGGAAAGAAAGCCAGTTTCTGAAGAGATCACTAATGGATTTAAAACAGCAACTCAAGCTAGCAGTGTGGCTTCTTGCATTTCTTTGGCAAATTGAGTGCTAAGACAGCTTGATAATACTTACAGAATGTGTTTATAATTAGAAGGGAAATAGTTGTGTGTTTAAGCGTTTTCTCCTTCTCTACCTGTGCCCTGTGAAAGATCTAGTGAGCATGTGCCAGCTAGAACCATGCACTTATCAAACTGGCGAACAGAAGCATCAGGGGAACAAGTTGTCCTCTAACGTTCCAAACTACAAATAACTGACATTTTTCACAGTTCTGGATGCTGGTTGTTCAAAACTAAGCTTGAGTTGATTTGTACTGGAGTTGAAGGCCTATACTCTGCTGCAGACAGCTGTTTTCTATACATATGGATGAGAGACAGGAAGAGAAAGCCAACTTTGTATAGTTTGATTTCCAAAGATGCTAATTGTATTTCTTTAATAATCAACCAGTATGGTCTCACTGAATTTTAAGTACCTAATAGAGACAGTATTCAGAAACAGAATCTTTAGGCTTAAAAGTCATCATAGGAATATTTAGTGTGCAGGGTTTAGCCCTTGAATTGTACTTATATATTTTTAATGAAATTATTTCTGTGTTGGATGATGCTTTATAGGTGGCTGCATAACAATATAGTATTATATAACATATAATAATATATAATTATATGATAAGATAACAATTATATAATGAGAAAATAATAAGCTATATACTAAAATTATTAATAACTTTTTTTAAACATTATAGGAAAAAGATGATACTCAAATTATATGTATGATTAATAGAAGAAACTTTAAATTGAGCAAACATATCCCACATCAGAAAGTAGTTTGTTAAAATCTCAGAATATTGGGAGAGCAATCCAAGGATCATTTGAAATTAGTAGATGTTAAAGTGCTTTTTAATTAACACATATATTAATTAACACAGACATTTTTCCTATTTAATCCAGTTTCACTTACAAATGTGCCTCAAAATGATGACAAGTTCAAGTACAACATTATTTTCTACTCTGTTGAAGAAACAAAACAACCCAACTAGATTTTTTTAAGTGCTATCTACATACAAAAGCCTGTCTGATCATTAGAGTAAATACTCAAGTTTAGGCCTTCTAACTGGAAACAGAATCATCTTTATTCCCTATGTTTTGCTAACAGCTTTAAAACTGTAAGCAGTAGGAAAATGAGCTAAGTAAATGGCCATCGAGGTAAGGATCCCTAATTTACCTAATCATCAAGTAATTAAACTCTTAAGGGTGGATGGCCAATGAATCCTCTGGATCTCTCCTAATTTCCATTCCTATTTTTATTCATTCTGTGAAATTCATTTCCTCAAAAGGAAAACAACAGCAATAAACAACAAACAAACAAAATCCACAGACTTTTATTTGCCTTTAGTCCTAAATTACTTGTGTGCCAGTTCAAATTAATTATTGCCTCCTAAGGAATGCTGTGTGTCTGAAGTTGTTGCTGTGGCCCCAGGAACTGCTTCCTAAATGACATTCTGTGATATTCCCTACCTCTTATCTGCCTGACACTCATCAGTCAGCCCAGAGCAATGGCTCTGAGCCAACACCGCTTGCAACTACGAACAGAATAGAAGCCTCTTTGTCTCTGTTTAAATAATTACATTACACTTCTAATGCATGCCTGCTGGAATGAAGTTTAACAGAAAGATGGAGTGACTTCAGATGCAATCTGAAAATGGTACCAGTAGCAATGACCTTTCAGACATTTATTTTAAATTATTTAAAAACACAATTATTTAAGATACGGAATTAAACCAAAGAGAAACACAACTGTGTGGTTCGAAAGAAGAAAGGCAAAGGGAATATATATATACATATATATAATATATATATATACATATATATTATATATATACATATATATTGTACATACATATTCTGATTTGTAATATCTGATTTTACATATATAAATACATGCTGATTTGTAATATTGTAATATCTGAGGATTATGTTTCCCTTTGATTAGATTTTACCTTTACAATGTAAATTCCTTGAGAAATGAAATGTTTAACTTAGATCCAATAAAGTCTTTTCCTACATTAAGTAGCTCTTCCCCATTATTGTAAGACACACATTTCTTATAATTGCTAATATGTAGTGCAATGATTTTTTTCCTTTGGTGTCAAGAGCTACTGTCTATGCTTGGGGTCAGAGATCAGCAATAATAGCATATTTACAAACATGTAGAAAATATCTGGATATTTGTAGATACAAGGACAAGAGACTTGGAGTCATGATACTTTACAAAAAAATACTTAGACAGCTCCTTTAAGCAACAGAACGTGAGAAAACAATAGTCAATATTAAACTGGTCTACAAAGCCTTAATTACTACAGAAAGCTTCATTGTGAGGGTAAATATTTTATGTCAAAATGTTAAAGTGAAATCAAGCACAAAAACTATAACATTTTAGTCATCCCAAATTACAAAATTAAAATGTTTTCTTAAACATGCTTTGGTAAGAAACAAATGAAGAAGTCTTATAGATGTTTTTTTATTTATATACTTCATAAAATCCTTATAAAATTTTAAAAATAGATTGATCAACTCTTTTTACGTATCTTGTCAACTTAGAGTTTAATTATAAAATTTATAAAACCCACAGACTATGAAGGAAAGTAAACTTAAGGAGGGCTTCGTTTTCTGACTAGTAGCAAGGAGTGCATAGGTGAATTTAGAGAGATACAAAGGTTCCTGTTTGCTGGCACTTTAAGTACATTAAGCAATGGCTAAAGAGCTGGGAGTGTGGCGAAGGGACTGCAGAGAGATTCTCCTTTTGATCTGTGGGACTGTGAAAGTTGCATCTTGGATGCAACAGATGAGTTGTCAGGGTTTTGAAGTGAACTTCCTATGATTGGTGGAGCCAAGGGAGATTAAACACCCAAGAACTCAGTGAGCCTAGTGAACCAGGTCTGCATTGGGCACTGAAATATTAAAGAGAACAAAGGAATGGAAGCTATCAACCAGAAAACAGTGATTTCGTGAGATGACAGGGGAAAGAGTGAAATAAATTAGAAAGATTTGTCTTAGTCGGGGTTTCTATTCCTGCACAAACATCATGACCAAGAAGCAAGTTGGGGAGGAAAGGGTTTATTTAGCTTACAGTTCTGCATTGCTGTTCATCACAAAAAAAAGTCAGGACTGGAACTCAAGCAGGTTAGGAAGCAGGAGCTGATGCAGAGGCCATGGTGGGATGTTCCTTGCTGGCTTGATTCCCGCTCTCTTATAGAACCCAAGAACATCAGACCAAAGACGGTACCACTCACAAGGGGCCCTCCCCACTTGATCACTAATTGAGAAAATGCCCCACAGCTGGATCTCATGGAGGCACTTCCCCAACTGAAGCTCCTTTCTCTGTGATGACTCCAGCCTGTGTCAAGTTGACACACAAAACCAGCCAGTACAATTGGCAATCATTTCTGGAAATTATCAAAAAGCAGAGACTCAGTCATGGAAAATTAGCATGTTGCTTAAGAACCTATCAAACTGACCCACTGAAAGTAAAGAGTAAAGATATCCATAGAGCAGCCATATTATGGCTAACTAAAGAAATACATTCTATGAAAGAAGTCTTGATTGTTTTAAATTGTATATGTAGTAGCATCTCTACTTTAATAATGTATTCATCATTATACTTTAAACTTAGGCTGGTGTTGTATCTCAGTGATTGAATCCTTGCCTAGCATGCACCAAGTACCACCTCCATTCATCAGAGTAATGTTAAGGAATAATTCAATAGGTTTCTTTTCCTTTATGACACTGAAAATTGAACTTTGATTATCACTTATGAGAGCAAACTGTGAACTTCTACACCCTAAACATTTGCCTAATATTGACAATATCAGAATAGTCTCTGTCCTGTGAGACCAGAATTACATTTAAAAATAAAAGATACATCTGTGAAGAGTGAGTATGGACAGAGGGGAGTGAGGAGAACTAACTAAATTTGTTATGTAGGTCCACCAAAGCTGACTTTTCTCTGGACTGCTTTGTGGGCTGCACGGTGGTCTTTCAGTAAAAGTCTCTCATCATTTTCAATAGGCTGGTTTCCTAACCTATTACAACATCAAATCTTTTAAATCAAAATGTTTTTAAATGTACATTAACAGTTCTGGAGAGATAGCTTAGTGGATGAGAACACATTCTTGTCTTGTAGAGGACTCAGCTTCAGTTACCAGAACAAATGTGGTAGACCAAAATCATTTATATCTGTAGTTGCAGGAGAACCTCTTCCTTTGGCTGGCCTGTATGGTCTCTTACATTTATATGGGACACACAGGTGAGTGGGCTCACACAAGTCACATAAATAAAACTAAATAAACTTTTAAAAAGAATTAATGCAGTGTTCAAATTCTAAGACATATTTTCTGTATGCATGTCTCACAAGGAGCTCTGTTTACTATTTTATGACTCAGAACATTTTTCTTAAAAACT
Source organism: Apodemus sylvaticus (assembly GCF_947179515.1). Taxonomy (NCBI): domain Eukaryota; kingdom Metazoa; phylum Chordata; class Mammalia; order Rodentia; family Muridae; genus Apodemus; species Apodemus sylvaticus. Next base: position 86,030,895 of record NC_067475.1, on the reverse strand, counting down.
TTAACATTTATTAAAAATTGTTCTTATAATGGGGGGGAGGGCGGAGTTCCCAAAATAAAATGTCTCTAGATCCTGACTCTGAGCATCTAGAATCCTGAGAGCATAGAGCTAGACTTAGAGAAAAACTAAAGGAAAGAAAAAACTGCATGCGACAGTATGCCCAAATAAACATCCAACAAGCCTTCCAAATGCAGAAGCCAAACAGTTTGCATTATTTTTCTCCACTTGGTCTTGATCGAGTCAACATCTAGTTGGCAATTTAGGGTAAACCATAAAAGCTAAAGTCACCCACTGATTCGGCTCCATGGGACATCATTATTTTATTCTGGTTCTGATCCCAGTCGTTGGCTTATAATATCCTTCATACCAAAAAAACTGTTTCCCGTGGAAAATTTAGTCCACCAAAACATTAGCAGGGCAAGCCCCTCCTCATCTCACACAGCATTCCACTGCCTTTACTACATTCCAACCCTGTAAATATTGATAGCCCCCTTCTAGACCTTCATTGAGGGTTTGTTCACAACTCATTTAAAGTGTAAATTCTATGCTGGACCTCATATAATCCTCCAGGCATTATTTAGCATCTGAACTCTGAAGTCCTAAGAGCTATATACCTACATTCTTCATTTGTTTCAAAACCTCTGGCAGGATTGCAGTTTCTTGTTTCCATTGGTACTGTCAACCATGTGACTTCCTCCGGACAAGGAAAGGTGTACAAATGTCCACTGTTTCAGCCATATGGCTGAAGATGCCTACCATATCATTCAGAGTCTTCTCACCTCCCTCTGTCTCCATGAATATCAGTGAATTGTTATCATGTGTCATAGAACAGGACATTTGGGCCGAACAAGATACAGAAAGAACATTACGTTTATTATTTTTAAATTCTGGGACTTTGCAGTAACAAATGCAGAAACTGACTATCCTGGATGATGTCAACAAATACTCAGATATGAAGTCTATTTCTTTATCAGTTGAGAAAATGTCAGATTGAAGGAACATATGATAACATGTGCAGGACTTTTTAAAATGTCTATTGGGTCCTTAGTGTTTAACCAAGATCTTCCCAATTATTTTCCATATTGAAAACATCATGGCCAAATCACAGAGACAGTCATGTGTTATGTCTATATTATCTACTTATTATCTTCTAAGTATAGTAACCATCATATGATCTAATCAATATGATAATAAATGCTAATTATTACCTATGTGTATCACAGTGTGTTACATTATTTTCATTGAGATAATTGTTGACTGTGAATGAGAATACTTGCACTTCTTGCTTTGAGTTTAGCTTTATCAGTGTTAGATGTCAGAAGAACACATTCATCAAGTTATGATACATGTAAATATTTAACCTTCTGCTTAGGTTGTCAATTACGGAAATTATATTTTGGATATTAGAGACAACTTGAGTTATCCATACTTTGAAATGGCTCTCAAGATGGACAATAAAAAATATTTCACTACAACTCAAAACTATTTGACTTCTAAGCTGTAACAAACTCAGGTCAAAAATTAAATTCTCTTTCCACTTGATTTGGGGGGAAATGTAAATTTCTGGCTTAAAGAAGAGAAATTCAATAGTGGCTTATGAAACTAGAAGGTCTAGAAATAAATTCTTCTAACATCTTTTGAGAGCACATGCTGTAGTATTTATCACAAGATCTGATGAGTTAAATGTAGCATAAGGATTACATTTCTCTACCAGCATACAATATGGTGAGATATCAAGATATGAGTACTTTGGCAATATTCATTTGGTTCTGACAAATTAAAGGGTTTCAGAATTATGCTTTGAAGTGTTTCAAAAAGAAAAACCCTCACTGCTTTTTACATTTGGTCATTCTTTGTAATGCCTCCAAACTGGATATTGTTCTCAAGTTCAGTGGGTAATAAACAAATCAGAAATGGTTTGGACTGTGATCACAAATTTACTCTCACAAATAAATTTTGCTTTTGTTTTTTTATCTGAATCTCATCGTAACATTTTCCTATGAGCAATGTCTCCTAGAGCTACACCATTTTAAAACAAAATTTCAACAAATAATAATAAAAAAAGAAAAACCAAGCAACTCAGTTTTCTGAACTTTTCTGCCCATAGGACTCTTGCATTGCAGGAAAAAATGTGACTGCTTATATTGTTATCCATTAAGCATTTATGTCTGTGCAACTTAGTAACAGTTAGTAATCCAAATTTTTATATTCATTTTAAAAGAACTTTTATCCATAAATTAAAAGGAACACTATTTCCATTTAATCCTTAAGCAATTATAGTCACTTGCAAAAATGGATCATGTACACCAATTGGTTTTACCCACAACTTAATCTTTAAAATCTGGCTTGAAGTAACAACCTTATTTTACCCTGATTTTATAACATCTTTTGACATTTGCAGTGGTAAGAAATGAAAATGTCAGGCTCACAGAACTCTACCATCATTAGATAGAAGGTACTATAATTTCACGTTAAAATCGATCTTGAGTTAGTCAGGCAGTGTTCTGGAGAGTCCAGAAGCTCCTGTCTCAACTTCAGCTGTAGGCAATACCTAGGGACTTTCATGAGTGAAATCTTGTGGATCTCAAGATATCTGAGTGAACATTTTAGGAATAATATGTTTCCCAATTCTTTCATTTTTTAAAGTTATCAACTCAATCTCGATTAAGTAAGGATTGATATCAATAGAAAAGAATGTTATCAATACCACTTGGTACAACACCTTGTTATTCTTACTGTATCCTCACATAATGATTTTATGTTTACAGGAGTACTCATAAATTTAGAAAAGCAAAGTCATCAGAGTCAACTTTTAATAAGAGCACAGGAGAATTTTCTCTGAAAGGCTAATAATGAAATACTTGCTAGAAATTCTTTACTGTGATAAAACTAAGCATACATATCACTTAAATAATATCTGTGCTATACACTCCCTCTCAGAACTCAAAGATCATCTCTGAACAGGAGGAAAAAAGCCAATGATGGTACTTAACTTTAAGGAACTTAACGAAAACTTGTATGTTTTCAAGATACAATGAAACAAATGCACATGTGAACTCACAGTGAATGTAACTGCATGCAAAAGTCTTGCTTAGTCTTAAACTAGACAAAATCCTGGCAGTTTGGAGGAAAGAAGGTGGATATAAAGAATCACCCTTAGCTGAGGAACTACTGGAATTTGTTATCTTTTGGAGGAGGGTAAATCTGCCTGATTCAATGTTCATCTCACACACACACACACACACACACACACACACACACACATATATATATATATATATATAATGAGAAAGTATAGATGATAGAGAGAGAGAGAGAGAGAAAGAGAGAGAGAGAGAAATGCATGCCTACATACATACTAAAAATGTAATAGAAAGGAATCACATGGGAAACTACTACCCTCACCAGAAGAGGTAGATCGTCATATACTTTGGAACTTGAAATACAGACTGTTGTTCGGCACACAGATTTTGGGAATACAATCTGGATGCTCCTCTGTAAGATCAGTAAATATTCTTTATTACTGAAACATCTTTCCAGCCTCAAGGGGTTTCCTCCTGAATAGTCATGTGAGGAAAAGAAATAGTAGTTCTTTATGAAATCCTTAGTAGATACAAACTCCATTCCAAGGGGCTCAGAATGAGGGCAAGCTTTCATTTCCTAAATCTTTGGGAGGAAAAAGCACATCCATCATCAAAAACCATGCAAAGATTATCTCTCCTAATGTTCACTTTGAGATCAATGTGGCCAACATCTGAATTTAAAAGAGATATAGACATTCAGGCTATATCTTTTGAAAAGAAAGCACTTAATCAATAAAGATAGATGAACAGTGGAAAATTAGGGCAACTACCAGCAGTTCCTTTGGTGGAATCTACAGTGTGGATGATAGTTGGCATAGGCACCAGGGATAGAGCTATTGTGAGGATGCATTTGAGGGTGAGGAGGGGCAAGCTTGCATCACTGGTCCACAGCAGCTGGTGCAGTTTAAAGATGGTGAAGCTTCCCTCTCTCAACTTCCTTCCATGCACCGGGTTCTGCCTTCATTTATTAAGAGGAAAACATTTTAATCCGAAGGGTTTTCTCATGCTGCTTGTTCAACTGTAGGTATTGACAGTCCAATAAATTTGGTTCACTTTTGTATTGTTACTTTTTGACTTCCTGGCAATCTCATGAGGGTTCACAATGTTAGATTGTTAAAAATGCACCTACAGATGTCTTAAATGGCAGCCCTTTAGTTTCTCTAAAAGGTTTCTAAAAGGCAGGCCTTTTGCTTGCCTGATTGTAACACTGGGAATTGGCCACTGATCTTTCCAGTCACTTCAGAAAAGTTTTTTCACCTATGCTCCCAAGGTTCATCTCTTGACAACCCTTTTTAGTAGTGGCCAGATTTTGATTTACAAAACATATCTAAATATGTAATTGTACACCACCTGAAGAGGCAGGTTTTCTCCAAACCAAACTACAATTATTTTTTTACTAAATAATCTTTTTCTCTATTTTTTTCACAATTTACAACAATCCAAAGTAAACCAGCCAGGACTATAAAACCTTGATTGGAAACACCTTTGAATATATCATAGAGTTTATTTAATACAACTTCTAGTTTCTTTATTTATTCAGTAGATAATATATTGTTAAACTTTTGATGTTATATAACAGATTCATCTTTCCTAAAGTTTAGAATAGCATTGTGTTCTCTTTCCTTTTTCTTCCTCTTCCTATCACCTTTCTTCTCCCTTACTTTTCTAGATGTGTATTTGGTATTTAGAATGAAATTCATGTCCTTGCATGTCTGTCAAGAGTCTTATTACTAAGCCAGACCTTCTGCACTGGCACCTTGTTCACTTTCTGCCTTTTATCCGTCATCTGAATAGCATGCTAAGCACAAGAGTTTCTTTGACACAAACTCAAGACATATTCTAAAGAGAAGTTGCTGACCACATCAGCAAATGTACCTACTTTTCTAAGTTTGTACAAGGTAAACATACCGTGTGCTGGTGGATTTATTGAGCATCACATCTAGGAAATATCATGTAAGATTTAAAAGTATAAAATAAATATGACAGAAATAGTTGTACATTTAAAATATCTGTGCTACTACTCAAGGGCTTTGTCATCACTATTTCATAAGTTGAAATCCTCCCCACCCAGGTATCAGTATCAGGAGACTGGGGCTATGAGGGAAATGATTATGAGCTCGTGAGATTAGTGTCCTAACAAAAGAGGCTTGAGGGGATGCCAACCCCACCACCCATCATATAAGTGGATAGTAAAAAGCTGGCTAAGGAGGCAGGACATGGGTCTTCATTAGTCACTGAATCTGCTGATATTTTTGTTTCAGATACCCCCGCCTCCAGAAAAGTAGAATAATATGACTCAGTTACCTGTTGCTTATTATATTTTATTTTGATAAGGACAAATATATTTAGATAACTGCCTCATATGTCAACATATGTCATTTTGAATTATGCCTGTTAGTTAATGTTGTAATATATAGAAGGGTCTGGCAATGAATGCTCACGTTGAAATAATGAGTAATGATAGTCAATGTGATTTTGTTATTGATATGTTTTCTTTTACTATCTAAGCAACACTATCATCTTGAACTCCCAATTAATTGAGCTCCTAAGTTTGCCACAAGAGTCTAGAAAGAATTTTGATTTTAAGAGTAGTTACTAGACATCCTTCTTTTAAATTGGCTAAGAATTTTCCAAAGGAGAAGTAAAAGATTTGTAATGAAGTAAATTAAAATGCCCAAGAATTATTAGAAATTCTTAGGAACAAAGATCTAGATCATAACTGCCCATTCTTTTCCTTGCAGATTCTTGTCTATATTTACTACCATAAGATATGTGAGTAATATTTAGAGACCAATATCTTAGAAGCTAAATGCCAGGCTCAATGAGAAAAGAAGACAAATGCGGACAGAATATGAGTATACATGCATTGAGAGGCTATGAACAACTACATGTAAGCCTAAAAATAATATTTTAAAAACTATAACATAGGTATGCTCTAGTATCTATCATATTTTTAAATGACAATTTACTAAATAATGATAAAGGGGGAATGTGATCAATAACTAAAAAGTTAATAAATAAGTAAATAATAATAAACAAACAGATAAGAAAATTTGACAAATCACAAATTTGAGTAAGAAGTTACTATTTTTCTCTATTAAATGTTCATGATTTTTGTCGAAAAGGTAAACATTAAGTTTTTATAGAAAACATATTATCTTGAGTCTGGAATAAAATATGATGATATGTTATAAAGTTTCATAAAGTTTCCTGTGTCTATTGTTGTTGTTTTAGTTTTTGGTTTTTTTGAGACAGGGTTTCTCTGTATAGCCCTGGCTGTCCTGAAACTCACTCTGTAGACCAGGCTGGCCTTGAACTCAAAAATCCACCTGCCTCTGCCTCCCAAGTGCTGGGATTAAAAGTGTGCGCCACCACTGCCAGGCCAAGTTTCCTGTGTCTTATCCAGGTATTTTCACTCTTATGAATCTACAATAAGGGTCTGAGAGTTACTATGACTTAAATAATAAATAATTTTTTAACAATATGTCCAATAAAATAGAGCTATCCAAGAGTAGGAAAATTCATCAATGGTGACAAATCATTTTTATATAATAATTAAATAACTCAAACTTAAACTTACAGTAAAAGTTATTCCTTAATTTCAGATACTGCTTATAAGTTTTGCTTTGTTTTATTTTGTTTCATGATCTTCCTTCCGGCTTTGAAACACAAACTCTGACAAAACCAATAACTTTTTTGTTACTAAATAATCATGGAAGGAAGGTTGGAAAATTAAAATAAACAAGACTACTCTTCTTTCACGCCAAGATAACCATAAGCGTCTGGTAAGAACTGATAAATGAAACTCAAATACCTAAAGATGCTACGATGTCAAAGATAAGCACAAATGTCAACTCTATTAAGTTGAGCACCACTTTTAGAAGTAAAGGCCATATAGATATTTCTTTTACTGATAGTTCAAAGTCAAGAGTTGTTCTTCGATCCATCAATGATTGCCTGGCCATGATGAAATGCTATCAGGTAAATGCATTTACTCCTCCTCCTGTTCCTCCTCATTAAACTCAAAACTGTGCTTGGCAATGTGATCCAAGGGTGAACAAATGAACCAGCTAGTAAGAAACAAAAGTTAATGACCCACCTTCTACTTTAATCTCTGTATATCTCACAAACAACTTGCAGACAAATGAACCAGATTGCTTTGGCTTTGAGACCCATATACCCAGAGCATTTACTTTAAAATCACTGAAAGAAAATAAATATACTACCCAAAAAGGAGAGTGAAGAAATATAAACAAGAGTAAATTACAAAATCATTCTTAACAACACTTTATGCATTTCCGACATATTGGTTATATGCCCTGACCAGATTTTGCAAGGCCTCCTGCAGTGAAGAATTCACCTTTCTATATTATATCTGTTCCAAGTGTTGCTAAGGAACACTAAACTGTAACGCCAGGAATCTTCCTATCACATATGGCAATGACACTTGTTCCTACTTAAGGGACTTTCAGCATGCTAACTGATTACAGAAAGACAAATGATCCCTTCCAAAAGTGTGTGGCAAAAGTCCTTCTTGGATGGAGACTGAACTCAAGGACAAAGAAAAGTGTTTCATTTCCATGCTACCAATGGTCTATGATTTGACGATTCTCTTTCTGGAGCCTTTGTTTGGCTTGTAATCTCTTTGGAAACATCAGCAGAACTAAGGGCTAAAGCATTCAGTGTTGACTAAAATGCTTTCAAAACATGATGAGGCTAGTTATTAAAAACAAACAACTGTATAGCATCTGTGTTAGTTATTTACCTTGACCAAAAGTAAATTAAGAAATATTTTATTTTGCCTCACATTTGAAAAGGAACCTGTGGTATCATAGCAGGTTACCATAGGTGACTGGAAGCTCATCACATCCTTAACCATACACAGAGGAAGGGAGCTGTAGGAGGGATAAGGTTATCAATCATCCAATGTTTCCAAAGTAATATACTGTCCCCATCAAGGCTGTGCCTCCTCAAAGTTCTGTAAAGTCCTTGATCAGCTGGGGGCCTAGTGTTCATATTAAAAAAAACTACAAGGGTAGGGACACTTTTCATTCAAATCATGTAGGCATTTCTTTTGCTAAGGAATATTTCCTCTCCAGTATAACACATTTTATAGTTTTAGTAGAGCCCTGTTATAAAGAGTCTCATAATGGGCTTAATTACCTCCTGGCTAGAAAGAACAAAAAGGAGCAATAGAAAATAATCACATTGAATTTAATTTAGAATCCAAGTGCCAGAATATTGCATGTTAGGAATTTCATATGTATAATTAATAATCTACTCTGTGACAACATATTATTTAATTGAGTGTGAAGCACACTCTTGGATAATCAAGACATTTTTTTAAATGCCCTGTTTGTTGTGTTTCTTCACTTGCATTTTTAAGTATTAATCATCTGAGTTTATAAAATAAACATGGAACACAGAAGGAGGCAACTCATCTGGGGAAGTGACTTCAAAAGTAGGAAACTAGGTCACATGGAACTCTGCCTGTGTTTGCATTTCATAGCCCTGCCTTAATTAGAACTGTTAGATCATCTCAGGTTCTGCACAGGCCTTCAACGGTGCTGTTTATGTTTCTTTGAGCAAACTCATTGTCACCTTCTTCAATTTTCCTTTAAATTTATTGATTTAATTACATGAATTGCAATCACAAATATGCATGTTCAAGGCAGCCAGCTTTATACTTTATACTTCATACTTTAGAAGGCAATGAGTTTGTATATACAATTTATTCTTTATAAAAGGAGTCAAAATGTGTGCCATTGTTTAACTCTGACTGATTGCTAAAAGAATATTCTCTCTCTCTGTCTCTCTCAGTCTCTCTGTCTCTGTCTCTGTCTCTGTCTCTGTCTCTCTCTCTCTCTCTCTCTCTCTCTCTCTCTCTCTCTCTCTCCCCTCTCTCTCTCTCGGGTTTTATGTGTCTTAGACCAGCCTTGGACTCTCTAAAACTCCAAAGATGATTTTGAACTTCTGATCCTCTGGCCTCCTTTGAAAAGGAAGAGAGGCAGGAGGTAGTGTTCACAGAGAATTATGCAGAGCTCAGAGTCTAGCACTGTGCTTCATACATGTTAGGCAAGCAAGCCACAGACTAAGATGTCTCTGCTATACCTGACATGAGAGTGACTTTAAAAATTAACTATTGCAAATGAACAAGTGGTGATGAATGGAATAATTATCTTGAATTTTAAAAAATTTATTTATTTATTAACATGACAAACACTGCCCCCTCCCATAATCATCTGATTAGAAGCTGAAAAGCCTTCAACAAAATTTAATATCCCTTCATGTTAAAAGTCTTAGAGAGAGCAGGGATATAAGTCACATACCTTAACATAATAAAAACAATATACAGAAAGCCAATAACCAGAATCAAATTATGTAGAGATAAATTTGAAGCACTTCCACTAAACCAGGGACAAAACAAGCTCCTCTCTCTCTCACTATCTGTCTAATACAATACTTAAAATGCTATTTAGAGAAATAAGAAAACAAAAATATATCAAGGCAATAAATGAGAAAGGAAGAAGACAAAGTATCCACATTTGCAGATGATATGATGGTATGCAAAGGCAACCCCAAAATTTGCACAAGAGAACTCCTACAGCTGATAAATACCTTCTGCAAAGTGGCTGGATACAAAGTTATCTAAAAATAAACCAAGTAGCTCTCCTTTATACAAATGATAAAATGGCCAAGAAAGAAATTAGGGAATCAACACCCTTTTCAATATCCATGAATAATATAAAATATCTTGGTGTAACTCTAACCAAACAATTGAAAGACCTATATGATAAGAATTTCAAGGCTGTGAAGAAAGAAAATGAAGAGGATATCAGAAGATGGAAAGATCTCCCATGCTCATGGATAGGTTGAATTGTTAGGTAAAATTGCCATCTTACCAAAAGGAATCTATAAATTATCCCCTTCAGAGCCTATAATTCTTACTCCAATGCTTCCATAAGAGACCTAACCTCTGTCCAATCTTTGGCTGTGGGTAGCTGTATCTGTTTCAGTTAGCTGCTGGGTAGAGTCTCTCAGAATATAGGTTTGCTAGGCTCCTGACTACAAGCATAACAGAGTATCATTAATAATGTCAGGGATTAATGTTTGCCCACAGAATGGATCTCAAGTTGGTCAGAGTAATAGTTGGCCATTCCTTCAGTCTCTGCACCATCTTTGTCTTTGCACTGTTTTTAGACAGGGAAAATTTGGGTCAAAAGTTTCATGGGTGGGTTGGTGTTCTTATGGTTCTACTGGGGGTCATGCCTGGCTATAGGAGATAGCCTCGTCAGGTACCAAGACCCTATTGTTAGGCACTTCAGCTAAGGTCACAAGGCTCCTAGGAGCCTCTACCATCCCAGGTCCCTGGGGCTAGGGATTCATGCATCCACCCAACAGAGTAGCTGCATATTTCTATTCATTCTACAAGCTCTCTAGCCCTCTGGCCCTCTGGCTCTTTGGCCCTCTCTCTCCTCTCTCTCTCTCTCTCATTCTCTCTCTCTCTCTCTCTCTCTCTCTCTCTCTCTCTCTCTCTCTCTCTCTCCACACCTGATCTTGCCCTATTATTTCGCTCTCTCCCCCCTCTCTCCTCCCTCTCTCTCCCATATCCTCATTACATCTGCTTACTATGATTATTTTATTCCCCTTCTAAGTGAAATTCAAGCATCTTCACTTGGACCTTTCTTCTTGTATCATGAGTATCCTGTACTTTATGTCTAATAGGCACTTATCACTGAATACATATCATACATTTCTTTGGGGTCCAGGTTCCCTCACTCAGGATGATATTTTCTAGTCCTGTAACATTTGCCTGCACAATTCAGAAAGTCCTTGTTTCTAATAGCTGAATAGTATTCCCTTGTGTAAATGAACCATATGTTCTGTATTCGTTCTTCAGATGAGGGACATCTGGAGTGCTTCTGGTTTCTGGCTTTTACAAATCAGGCTGTTATAAACATAGTAGAGCATGTATCCTTGAGGTATAGTAAAGTAAATTTTGGGTATATGTCCAAGAGCAGTATAGTGGTTCTTCAGGTAGAACTATACCGAATTTTCTGACAAACAGCCATATTGATTTCCAGAATAGTTGTACAAGTTTTTATCCCAACAGTGAAGGAGTGTTCACCTTTATCCAGCATGTGCTCTCCCTTGAGGTTTTTATCTTAGCCATTCTAAGAGGCAATGCTGAGACAGCTGCAGGGGCAGAGTTGCTGGTAGTAGTGCAGGAAGCCTGCTGTTCTTCTAGAGTTTTGTTTCTACTGAGCTATTGGGTTTTGTGGCGGCTGACAACAGGGTGGGGGGAGAGGACTCATTGCATGGGGCTGACATGGCAACAACCCACCAAGGGAACTGGGTACAGTAGTCTAGGCTGGCATCTGTGGTTGTTACAGTCCACAAGACATGTGTCCAGGATCTTCCAGGTTTTAGAGTCTCTGTTGAGAAGTTAGGTGTAATTCTGAAAGGCCTGCCTTTGTTACTTGTCCTTTTCTCTTACAACATTCTTTCTTCTTTGTGTACATATATTGTTTTGATTATGTGGTGGGAGGAATTTCTTTTTGATTTAATGTAGTTGATATTCACTGTAAGTTTATAGCCATCTTTCTTTACGTTAGGGGAGTTTTCTTCTATAATTTATGAAAGATATTTTCTGGCCCTTTGAACTGGGAATCTTCTTCTACTCCTATTATTCTTAGGTTTGATCTTTTCATAGTGTCCCAAATTTCTTGGATGTATTGAGTTAGGAACTTCTTTCCACTTTGACTGATGTATCAATTTTTTCCTATGGTATCTTGTATGCTGAGATTCTCTTTGCTGTCTCCTGTACTCTGTAGTTTCTGTACTCTTTCCTAGGTTTTCCATCTCCAGGGTTGCCATTCGTGTTTTCTTTGTTATTCCTATTTCCAATATTAGTTCTTAGATCATTTTATTCTTTTTCTTCACCTGTTTCATTGTATTTTCCTGTATTTCTTTAAGGATTTAATATTTTCTCTTTAAGGGCTTTTTCCTGTTCAATTGTGTTTTCCTGTGTTCCTTTAGGCGATTTATATTTTATCCTCCTTAAAGGCCCCTATCGTCTTCATGAGATGAGATTTAAGTCATAGTCTTTCTCTTCAGGTATTTTATGGTATCTAGGGCTTACGTAAGTAGAAAATTCAGGTTCTGATAATACCATATTGCAATGGCTTCTGCTGATTATGTTGCTGTGCTTCTTACCATTCTCCATTGGCCTCCCAGGCTAGCAGAAACCAGATAAAGTCAATGGTAGGTGGAGCAGTGAGTTGAGGTGTGGAGTGTAGCTCCTAAATTGCAAGAGGTTTTATGGAGCAGACATCAGATGCAGCTCTGATAGGGTAAGGCAGAGCTCTCAGCTGCTGGGCTTGCTGCAGTTCCAGCAGGTAGGAGTATTGGGATATGGAGGTCTCACCTGTGTGTCCCAAGTTGGAACAGGCATCCTAGAAAGTAGGTAGAGCTGTAAGGTGGAGAGTTGTGTGGATTTAGTTTTATATTATATGGTTTTACCGCTCTATTCACAACACTATTTACAAATATGCTCAGATGTTTAATAAAAAATTAGATACATAAAGCTCTTGGAATCACCAGTCTTCCTGAAGCTTTTAAATTCACAAAACATAGGTAATGAAAGAGAGAAAAATAAAGGAAAGAATTGGAACCATGGTGTGATAACTCAGGATAGTAGTCCTCAAAGTTCCTAACACTGTGACACGTTAATACAGTTCCTCTTGTTGAACACCCATCCATAAAATTATATTCATTGCTACTTCATAACTAATTTTGCTGCTGTTTTGAATTGTAATGTAAATTTCTGTATTTTCCAATAGTCTTACGTGACTCCTGTGAAACGACCAATAGATCCCCTAAGTGTGTGGAGGAGTGTAACTCACAGGTTGAGAATCCACTGATTTAGGGGATGCTACCTCATTCTATTACCAAAAGTTTTCTTCATGTCTCTTTCTAATCATTCTTCATTGCCACTTAGGTATCTATCTATATTCTAATTTCTGTCAGCATGATTGCTTTGCAAATAGTGATTCTCATAGGATTTTTTTTCTGCTCATTCAGTAAATCCTAAACTGCCATTTATAAAAGGAGTGTTACATGTTATGTAGTACAAACAACCTTGTGTTTTGGAGGATTATTCCTAGAAGGATGGTGTGGTCATCACAATGACGACCAGGGTGAAATTCTGACACTATATGCTACTGTCATGCATCTACCACACAGCACCACAATGCATTCACAGCCATGCATTCACCCCCATGCATTCCATGTTCATGACTTAACAACAAGGGGTGAGTGAGTTTCTATCTTTCAGCGAGTTTCTCCTTTTATAATTGTATGCTCATGGAAACTGGGAAAAGTCTCAGTTTCATGCCTATCATTTGGGGGCCACCAGCTCATCCATAACTGTTTCCATCTTAGTGGCAAACCTATCAACAAACTTAAATGTCTCTGAAAAATGTATTTCTGCTTTGTCAAATAACAGCATATTTGCAGGCTCCAAGAACTATTACAACTTTCAGTTAACATCATGATTCTTATTAAAAATATATATTCATTCTATATGTGAAGTAAATTCACACTACCTACCCCTGTATAACTTAAGGAGCTACTTGTCTTATCACAGCATTCACTTCAAGAAAGAAATATCACCAATACAAGCCAACACAACAATACTCATCTTGCCATCTAACTCACTTAAATAAAGTATGAGAGTGGTGCTTGCTATACTTGTACTTTTGGACCATCTCCCGGTACAGATCTTCAAACTTGGAAAATAGTCATGTGCTTAAAAATAAAATGCTACAGTGTTGCAAACCCCTTCAGCTCCTTGGGTCTTTTCTCTAGCTCCCCCATTGGGGGTCCTGTGCTCCTTTCAATGGCTGGTTGAGAGTGTCATGATATGAACCACCCAGTACTCCCAGAGCTCCCAGGGACAAAGACATCAACCAGATACTACACATGATGTTACCGATGGCTCCAGAGGCAGCAGAGGATGTCCTTTTTGGACATCAAAGAGAGGAGAGGCCCCTGGTTCTGCAAAGGCTCAATGGAGCAGTATAGGGAAATAGCAGGACAGGGAAGCAGAAGAGGGTTGAATGAGGAAGAGGGAGGGGGAGATGGCTTATGGGACTTTGGTGGGGGGGGGGGACCAGGAGAAGGGAAATCATTTGAAATGTAAATAAAGAGTATATCTAATAAAAGAAAAAAGAAAAAAAGAAAATGCTATGACAGGTATAAGATTAAAACATATATACACTTCAATTCTAAAATAAGTAAAACTAAAGACAAGAGGAAGTCATCTGTCTACATTGAAACCAGAATCTCCCTGTAGAATATGAAAATTCCTTTGAACCACTGTTGGCTTAGAAATAAGCATTCATGGTGAAATTGGTTTGGGCTCAGAGGGGAATAAAGAATGTGCACTCAAAAAATAGAAAAAAATGACCTATGTATGATGTAGTTGCAAGTAGATAAACATAAAGTTATGTGGGAAATAATTTGAGGAGCATGGATTTTTATCTTAGACAATAATATATGAAAATGTTGAGTGTGTGGTCCTGGTAAAAAGTCATATGAGACAAAAACAAAGAAATCGGTAAAAAGATAGAACATAGGGTGAACAGCAGCACCTCTGCTGCTGCTGCTGTTGCAAGAATGGATCTGTACCCAAAAAATAAGAATGCCTAAAAATTAATAATTGAACAATTTAGAAAACCATTAGAACAGATTCAAATATCACCCATGTATTTCTACTGAGCCACAAGTGATCTTTTTTACACTGAAGTTTGTTTTTTTGTTTTGAACGGTTATTACTGTACCAGCATATATGCTAAATGTTGGTTTTATAATGAAATAAAGAGAATGTAATTTTTTAAAGTTTTAAATTATTTAATTATAGGCAAAAGTCTATTTAAAAACTAAAATCAATAATGAAAGGTTATCAGCCACCATGAGTATGCTAGGAACCAGACCCTGGTACTTTCCAACAGCAATAAATGCTCTCCATTACTGAGCTATAGCTCCAGACCCAGAAGTCAATACTTTAGGGTATGGTAACTCTGATATTTCATGCTACTTCAGTATTACTTAAGCACATGTGTATTTGTGTGTATAGGATCTCAGGTTTCATTGTCATAATATACCATAGAGTCAAAGTGTGAACTAATTATTTTTCCAATACTGGGAATTAGGACTCGAATTTTGGGGGAGGTCTTGATGTGTTTTAAAAATCTCTCTAAAAACATTTTTATTGTTTAAATTTGTATATTCCCAAGCCCTTAAATGTTAGTAGTTAAATTCTTCAACAATATTCCATCAAAGCTCTTCACTACTGGGACGAATTGCCTCAGTCACCAGAGACATTCCTTTCATATGACAGTAGAAACCTCCAGGGCAGCAAGAGGGGCTTCCGGGCAGCCAGCAGGGAGAAGTCGGTGTGCTCCAATGAATCCAGCAGGACCCAGCAGGAGCCTTCAGGTGCCTGCTTTGGGATCTGAACAGCCTGGCCCACAGCACTCAGTCTCCAGGAAGTGCGGGAGACCTGATGTGCACCCAGAGGCAGTCTGGGAGCTCACAGCACAGCTTGCTCCTGTGGCACAGAGCTTAGGTTCCAGTCCTGAGGCCTCTGGCAAGAGCCCTCAGATCTCTCCGATTGCGGATCCAGATCAGTCTGGGCAGCAACACCACAGCTCCAGGTCCTGCAAGAGGCAAGAGGGGCTTCCGGGTGGCCAGCAGGGGGAGAAGTCAGTGTGCTCCGGTGAATCCAGCAGGCCACAACAGGAGCCTTCAGGTGTCTGCTTCAGGATCTGAACAACCTGGGCAACAGCACCATGTCTCCAGGCAGTGCAGGAGGTAAGCTGTGCACCAGAGGCCACCTGGGAAGGGGCAGCTTGCACTGGTGAGTCCAGCATTGACAAGACCAACTAACACCAGTGAGAACTAGATGGCAAAAGGCAAACGCAGGAGCATCACTAACAGAAATCAAGGCAACTTCAGAACTCGGCCTCCCACCAGTCAGGAGAGGTGCATCCATCTCGGTTTCGGACTCCAGGGATCGGACAGACTGAGGTACACAAACATAATCCGAGGCCAACACTGCGGTGGTCTGAGCCCGACGGGTGTTGGCCTGCACCCAGGCCCTAGGCTGGTCGGGGGGCCATCGGGATGCCAACCCAGCCAGGAGGTTTTTTGCCCAGGCCTACGCGCACGCCGCCATTTTGCCTGCAGGACGACAGAGAGCTCTGGCGGGCAGACCTGTAACAGGCATAGCCTGAGGCTAACAAAGTGGAGGTCTAGGCCCCAAAAGACACAGGACTGACCCCAAGAACTGGGCGGCTTGGTGGGCCATCTGTGAGTCAACCCGCCCAGGAGGTTGTTAGCACAGCAGACTCTCCCGGCCCTTTCAGGGAGCACGGGCGCGCTCGCCCGCCATCCTAGTCACCTGGCGGACCCAATTAACAGTCATAGCCCTAGGGGAACTTTGCTCGGACCTTGGCCTCCCAGGCTTTTGCCTGGACTCAGGAACTGGGCGGCCAGGCTAACCTTGTGTGCGCCAGCCCGTTTGGCGGATTGGATGCCCAGCAGAGTGAGCGGAACACAGGGGAGGTCACAGCAGCATACACCATCGGCACTCCCTGGGGGTGCACACGGACTCCGTCTTGTCCACAGACTCAATCTGGGGCAAGGCCTCAGGCGGAAGCCCTCAGCTCTACTCTCTCCGCTTCCAGATCCAGATCAGCCTGGGCGGCAGCACCACATCACCAAGTCCTGCAAGAGGCTAGCTGGGCTTCCGGGCGGCCAGCTGGGAGAAGTCAGTGTGCTCCAGTGAATCCAGCGGACCCCAGCGGGAGCCTTCGGGTGCCTGCTTTGGGATATGAACAGCCTGGGCAGCAACACCCTGTCTACAAGCAGTGCAGGAGGTAAGCTGTGCACCAGAGGCCAACTGGGAAGGGTCAGCTTGCACTGGTGAGTCCAGCACTGACAAGACAAACTAACACCAGTGAGAACTAGATGGCAAAAGGCAAACGCAGGAACAGTCACTAACAGAATTCAAGGCAATATGGCAACATCTGAACCCAATTCTCCTCTACCAACATGTCCTGGATACCCCATCACACCAGTAAAACAAGATTTGGATTTAAAATCACTGGTCATGATGCTGGTACAGGAACACATGAAGAACAAACTTAAAGAAATACAGGAGAAAATGGATCAAAAGTTAGAAGCCCTTGCAAGGGAACCACAAAAATTATTGAAAGAAATCCAGGAGAATACAAAAGCCAACAAGGAGGAAATGCAAAAAACACTTAAAGAAATACAGGAGAACTTTGGTCAACAGGCTGAGGTCATGAAAGTCGAAACACAAAAATCACTTAAAGAAATACAGGTGAACTTTGGTCAACAGGCTGAGGTCATGAAAGAGGAAACACAAAAATCTCTTAAAGAATTACAGGAAAGCACAAACAAACAGGTGAAGGAGCTAAGCAAAACCATCCAGGATCTAAAATCAGAAGTAGAAACAACTAAGAAAACTCAAAGGGAGACAACTTTGGAGATAGAAAGCCTTGGGAAGAAATCAGGGGACAGAGATGCAAATATCAACAACAAAATACAAGAGATAGAAGAAAGAATCTCAGATGCTGAAGATTCCATAGAAACCATGGACTAAACAGTTAAAGAAAATGCAAAATGCAAAAAGCTTGTAACCCAAAATATCCAGGAAATCCAGGACACAATGAGAAGACCAAACCTAAGGATTATAGGCATAGATGAGAGTGAAGATTTACAACTTAAAGGGCCAGCAAATATCTTCAATAAAATTATGGAAGAAAACTTCCCTAACCTAAACAGACAGATGCCCATGAATATACAAGAAGCCTACAGAACTCAAAACAGACTGGACCAGAACAGAAATACTTCCCATCACATAATAATCAAAACACCAAATGTTCTAAACAAAGAAAGAATACTAAAGGCAGTAAGAGAAAAAGGCCAAGTAACATATAAAGGAAGACCTATCAGAATCACAGCAGACTTTTCACCTGAGACTATGAAGGCTAGAAGGTCCTGGGCAGATCTCATGCAGACTCTAAGAGAACACAAATGCCAGCCAAAACTACTATATCCAGCAAAACTCTCAATCACCATAGATGGAGAAACTAAGATATTTCATGACAAAACCAAGTTTACCCAATATCTATCCACAAACCCAGCCCTAAAAAGGATAATAGGAGGACAACACCAATACAAGGAGGGAAACTTCACCCTGGAAAAAGCAAGATAGTAACCTTTCATCAAACCCAAAAGAAGTTAAGCATTCAAATTTAAAAAATAATGTCAAAAATGATAGGAAATAACAATCACTATTCCTTAATATCTCTTAACATCAATGGACTTAATGCCCCAATAAAAAGACACAGACTAACTGAATGGATAGGTAAACAGGACCCTACATTTTGCTGCTTACAGGAAACACACCTCAGGGTCAAAGACAAACACTACCTTAGAGTAAAAGGCTGGAAGACAATTTTACAAGCAAATGGTCTCAGGAAACAAGCTGGAGTAGCCATTTTAATATCAGATAAAATTGACTTTCAACCCAAAGTCATCAAAAGAGACCCTGAGGGAATTTTCTTGCTGGTCAAAGGAAAAATACAAAAAGAAGAACTGTCAATCCTGAACATCTATGCCCCAAATGCAAGGGCACCCTCTTTTGTAAAAGAAACTTTATTAAAACTAAAAGCACACATTGCACCTAACACAAAAATTGTGCGTGACTTCAACACTGCACTTTCCTCAATGGACTGATCAGGAAAACAAAAACTAAACAAGGACACAATGAAACTAATTGAAGCTTTGGACCAATTAGATTTAACAGATATATATAGAACATTCTATCCTAAAACAAAAGAATATACCTTTTTCTCAGCACCTCATGGTACTTTCTCCAAAATCAACCATATAATTGGTCACAAGACAGAACTCAACAAATATAAGAAGATAGAACTAATCCCATGCCTCCTATCTGATCACTATTGAGTAAAAGTGGTCTTCAATAGCGACAGAAACAACAGAAAACCCACATACACATGGAAACTGAACAATACTCTACTCAATGATACCTTGGTCAAGGAAGAAATAAAGAAAGAAATTAAAGACTTTTTAGAACACAATGAAAATGAAAACACAACATACCCAAATCTATGGGACACAATGAAAGCAGTGCTAAGAGGAAAACTCATAGCCCTGAGTGCCTCCAAAAAGAAAATGGAGAGAGCATACATTACCAGCTTAATGACACACCTGAAAGCCCTAGAACAAAAAGAAGCTATTTCTCCCAGGAGGAGTAGAAGGCAGGAAATCATCAAACTCAGGGCCAAAATCAATCAAGTAGAAACAAAGAGAACCATACAAAAAATCAACAAAACCAGGAGCTGGTTCTTTGAGAAAATCAACAAGATAGATAAACCCTTAGCCAGACTGACCAAAGGGCACAGAGAACGTATCCAAATTAACAAACTTAGAAATGAAAAGGGAGATATAACAACGGAAACTGAGGAAATCCAAAAAATCATCAGATCCTACTACAAGAGCCTGTACTCAACACAACTGGAGAATCTGGAGGAAATGGACAATTTCCTTGACAGATACCAAATACCAAAATTAAATCAGGACCAACTAGACCATCTAAACAGTCCCATAATGCCTAAAGAAATAGAAGGAGTCATAGAAAGTCTTCCAACCAAAAAAAGCACAGGACCAGATGGCTTCAGTGCAGAATTCTACCAGACCTTCAAAGAAGAGTTAACACCCATACTCTTCAAACTATTCCACAAAATAGAAACAGAAGGAACACTACCCAATTCCTTCTACGAAGCCACAATTACGCTGATACCAAAGCCACACAAAGATCCAACAAAGAAAGAGAACTTCAGACCAATTTCCCTTATGAACATCGATGCAAAAATACTCAATAAAATTCTTGCCAACCGAATCCAAGAACACATCAAAACGATCATCCACCATGATCAAGTAGGCTTTATCCCGGGAATGCAGGGTTGGTTCAATATACGGAAATCCATCAATACAATCCACTACATAAACAAACTCAAAGAACAAAACCATATGGTCATTTCATTGGATGCTGAAAAAGCATTTGACAAAATTCAGCATCCTTTCATGCTTAAAGTCTTGGAGAGAACAGGAATTCAAGACCCATACCTAAACATAGTAAAAGCAATATACAGCAAACCGGTAGCCAGCATCAAACTAAATGGAAAGAAACTTGAAGCAATCCCACTGAAATCAGGGACCAGACAAGGCTGCCCCCTTTCTCCTTATCTTTTCAATATTGTACTTGAGGTACTAGCTCGGGCAATTCGACAACATAAGGAGGTCAAAGGGATACAAATTGGAAGGGAAGAAGTCAAACTATCATTATTTGCAGACGACATGGTCGTCTACCTAAGTGACCCAAAGAACTCCACTAGAGAGCTCCTACAGCTGATAAACAACTTTAGCAAAGTGGCAGGTTATAAAATCAACTCCAGCAAATCAGTGGCCTTCCTATACTCAAAGGATAAGCAGGCTGAGAAAGAAATTAGGGAAATGACCCCCTTCACAATAGCCACAAACAGTATAAAGTATCTTGGGGTGACTCTTACCAAACATGTGAAAGATCTGTATGACAAGAACTTCAAGACTCTGAAGAAGGAAATGGAAGAAGACCTCAAAAAAATGGGAAAACCTCCCATGCTCATGGATCGGTAGAATCAAAATAGTTAAAATGGCCATTTTGCCAAAAGCAATATACAGATTCAATGCAATACCCATCAAAATCCCAACTCAATTCTTCACAGAGTTAGAAAGAGCAATTATCAAATTCATCTGGAACAACAAAAAACCCAGGATAGCTAAAACTATTCTCAGCAACAAAAGAAAATCTGGGGGAATCAGTATCCCTGACCTCAAGCAATACTACAGAGCAATAGTGTTAAAAACTGCATGGTATTGGTACAGTGACAGGCAGGAGGATCAATGGAACAGGATTGAAGATCCAGAAACGAACCCACACACCTATGGCCACTTGATCCTCGACAAAGAGGCTGAAAACATCCAATGGAAAAAAGATAGCCTTTTCAACAAATGGTGCTGGTTCAACTGGAGGTCAGCATGCAGAAGAATGCGAATTGATCCATCCTTGTCTCCTTGTACTAAGCTCAAATCCAAATGGATCAAGGACCTCCACATAAAGCCAGACACTCTGAAGCTAATAGAAAAGAAACTGGGGAAGACCCTTGAGGACATCGGTACAGGGAGAAAGTTTCTGAACAGAACACCAATAGCGTATGCTCTAAGAGCAAGAATTGACAAATGGGACCTCATAAAATTACAAAGTTTCTGTAAGGCAAAGGACACCATCAAGAGGACAAATCAGCAACCAACAAATTGGGAAAAGATCTTCACCAATCCTACATCAGATAGAGGGCTAATATCCAATATATATAAAGAACTCAAGAAGTTAGACTCCAGAAAACCAAACAACCCTATTAAAAAATGGGGTACAGAGTTAAACAAAGAATTCTCACCTGAAGAACTTCGGATGGCGGAGAAGCATCTTAAAAAATGCTCAACTTCATTAGTCATTAGGGAAATGCAAATCAAAACAACCCTGAGATTTCATCTTACACCAGTCAGAATGGCTAAGATTAAAAATTCAGGAGACAGCAGGTGTTGGAGAGGGTGTGGAGAAAGAGGAACACTTCTCCACTGCTGGTGGGGTTGCAAATTGGTACAACCAATCTGGAAATCAGTCTGGCGGTTCCTCAGAAAACTGGGCACCTCACTTCCAGAAGTTCCTGCTATACCACTCCTGAGCATATACCCAAAAGACTCCCTACCATGTAATAAGGATACATGTTCTACTATGTTCATAGCAGCCCTATTTATAATTGCCAGATGCTGGAAAGAACCCAGGTATCCCTTAACAGAAGAGTGGATGCAAAAAATGTGGTATATCTACACAATGGAGTGCTATTCAACCATTAGAAACAATGAATTCATGAAATTCTTAGGCAAATGAATGGAGCTAGAGAATATCATACTAAGTGAGGTAACCCAGACTCAAAAGGTGAATCATGGTATGTACTCACTAATAAGTGGATATTAACCTAGAAAACTGGAATACCCAAAACATAATCCACACATCAAATTAGGTACAAGAAGAAAGGAGGAGTGGCCCCTGGTTCTGGAAAGACTCAGTGAAACAGTATTCGGCAAAACCAGAACGGGGAAGTGGGAAGGGGTGGGTGGGAAGCCAGGGGAAGAGAAGTGGGCTTACGGGACTTTCGGGGAGTGGGGGGGCTAGAAAAGGGAAATCATTTGAAATGTAAATAAATTATATCAAATAAAAAAAAGAAATCAAGGCAATATGACAACATCTGAACCCAATTCTCCTTTATCAGCATGTCCTGGAAACCCCATCACAGCAGTAAAACAAGATATGGATTTAAAATCACTGGTCATGATGCTGGTACAGGAACACATGAAGGACATACTTAAAGAAATTCAGGAGAAAATGGATCAAAAGTTAGAAGCCCTTGCAAGGGAAACACAAAAATCATTGAAAGAAATCTAGGAGAATACAAAAGCCAATAATGAGGAAACGCAAAAAACACTTAAAGAAATACAGGTGAACTTTGGTCAACAGGCTGAGGTCATGAAAGAGGAAACACAAAAATCTCTTAAAGAATTACAGGAAAGCACAAACAAGCAATTGAAGGAGCTAAGCAAAACCATCCAGGATCTAAAATCAGAAGTAGAAACAACTAAGAAAACTCAAAGGGAGACAACTTTGGAGATAGAAAGCCTTGGGAAGAAATCAGAGGACATAGATGCAAATATCAACAACAGAATACAAGAGATAGAAGAAAGAATTTCAGATGCTGAAGATACCATAGAAACCATGGACTCAACAGTTAAAGAAAATGCAAAATGCGAAAAGCTTGTAACCCAAAACATCCAGGAAATCCAGGACACAATGAGAAGACCAAACCTAAGGATTATAGGCATAGATGAGAGTGAAGATTTACAACTTAAAGGGCCAGCAAATATCTTCAATAAAATTATGGAAGAAAACTTCCCTAACCTAAACAGAGAGATGCCCATGAATATACAAGAAGCCTACAGAACTCCAAACAGACTGGACCAGAACAGAAATACTTCCTGTCACATAATAATCAAAACACCAAATGTTGTAAACAAAGAAAGAATATTAAAGGCAGTTAGAGAAAAAGGCCAAGTAACATATAAACAAGACCTATCAGAATCACAGCAGACTTTTCACCTGAGACTATGAAGGCTAGAAGATCCTGGGCAGATCTCATGCAGACTCTAAGAGAACAGAAATGCCAGCTGAAACTACTATATCCAGCAAAACTCTCAATCACCAGAGATGGAGAAACTAAGATATTCCATGACAAAACCAAGTTTACCCATTATCTATCCACAAACCCAGCATTACAAAGGATAATAGGAGGAAAACACCAATACAAGGAGGGAAACTTCACCCTGGAAAAAGCAAGAGAGTAGTAACCTTTCATCAAACCCAAAAGTAGTTAACCAATCAAATTTAAAAAATAACATAAAAAATGACAGGAAGTAACAATCACTATTCCTTAATATCTCTTAACATCAATGGACTCAAAGCCCCAATAAAAAGACATAGATTAACTGACTGGATATGTAAACAGGACCCTACATTTTGCTGCTTACAGGAAACATATCTCAGGATCAAAGACAAACAGTACCTTAGAGTAAAAGGCTGGAAGACGATTTTACAATCAAATGGTCTCAGGAAACAAGCTGGAGTAGCCATTTTAATATCAGATAAAATTGACTTTCAACCCAAAGTCATCAAAAGAGACTCTTAGGGACACTTCTTGCTGGTCAAAGGAAAAATACAACAAGAAGAACTCTCAATCCTGAACATCTATGCTCCAAATGCAAGGGCACCCGCTTTCGTAAAAGAAACTTTATTAAAGCTCAAAGCACACATTGCACCTAACACAATAATTGTGGGTGACTTCAACACTGCACTTTCCTCAATGGACCGATCAGGAAAACAGAAACTAAATGGGAACACAATGAAACTAATTGAAGCTTTGGACTAATTAGATTTAACAGATATATATAGAACATTCTATCCTAAAGCAAAAGAATACACCTTTTTCTCAGCACCTCATGGTACCTTCTCCAAAATCGACCATATAATTGGTCACAAGACAGACCTCAACAAATATAAGAAGATCAAAATAATCCCATGCCTCCTATCAGATCACTATGGAGTAAAAGTGGTCTTCAATAGCAACAAAAACAACAGAAAACTCACATACATGTGGAAACTGAACAATATTCTACTCAATGATACCTTGGTCAAGGAAGAAATAAAGAAAGAAATTAAAGACTTTTTAGAACACAATGAAAATGAAGACACAACATACCCAAATCTATGGGACACAATGAAAGCAGTGCTAAGAGGAAAACTCATAGCCCTGAGTGCCTCCAAAAAGAAAATGGAGAGAACATACATTACCAGCTTAATGACACACCTGAAAGCCCTGGAACAAAAAGAACCTATTTCACCCAGGAGGAGTAGAAGGCAGGAAATCCTCAAACTCAGGGCCGAAATCAATCAAGTAGAAACACAGAGAACCATACAAAGAATCAACAAAACCAGGAGCTGGTTCTTGAGAAAATCAACAAGAAAGATAAACCCTTAGCCAGACTGACAAAAGGGCACAGAGAAAGTACCCAAATTAACAAACTTAGAAATGAAAAGGGAGATATAACGACAGAAACTGAGGAAATCCAAAAAATCATCAGATCCTACTACAAGAGCCTGTACTCAACACAACTGGAGAATCTGGTGGAAATGGACAATTTCCTTGACAGATACCAATTACCAAAATTAAATCAGGACCAAATAGATCATCTAAACTGTCCCATAATGCCTAAAGAAATAGAAGGAGTCATAGAGAGTCTTCCAACCAAAAAAAGCACAGGACCAGATGGCTTCAGTGCAGAATTCTATCAGACCTTCAAAGAAGAGTTAATACCAATACTCTTCAAATTATTGCACAAAATAGAAACAGAAGGAACACTACCCAATTCCTTCTACGAAGCCACAAATACGCTGATACCAAAACCACACAAAGATCCAACAAAGAAAGAGAACTTCAGACCAATTTCCCTTATGAACATCAATGCAAAAATACTCAATAAAATTCTTGCCAACCGAATCCAAGAACACATCAAAACGATCATCCACCATGATCAAGTAGGCTTTATCCCGGGAATGCAGGGTTGGTTCAATATACAGAAATCCATCAATGCAATCCACTACATAAACAAACTCAAAGAAAAAAAAAACACATGGTCATTTCATTGGATGCTGAAAAAGCATTTGACAAAATTCAGCATCCTTTCATGCTTAAAGTCTTGGAAAGAACAGGAATTCAAGGCCCATACCTAAACATAGTAAAAGCAATATACAGCAAACCAGTAGCCAGCATCAAACTAAATGGAGAGAAACTTGAAGCAATACCACTAAAATCAGGGACTAGACAGGGCTGCCCCCTTTCTCCTTATCTTTTCAATATTGTACTTGAGGTACTAGCTCGGGAAATTCGACAACATAAGGAGGTCAAAGGGATACAAATTGGAAAGGAAGAAATCAAACTATCATTATTTGCAGATGACATGATAGTCTACCTAAATGATCCAAAAAATTCAACTAGAGAGCTCCTACAGCTGATAAGCAACTTCAGCAAAGTGGCAGGTTATAAAATCAACTCAAGCAAATCAGTGGCCTTCCTTTTTTTTTTTAAATTATAAATTTTATTACTTCACTTAAATTTATTTTTTTAGTAAAAAATATTGATAACCCTGTATTATATTTTATTTCCTTTGAATGTCAATTCTTTTTTTTAATTTTTTTATTCGATATAATTTATTTACATTTCAAATGATTTCCCCTTTTCTAGCCCCCCCCCACTCCCCGAAAGTCCCGTAAGCCCCCTTCTCTTCCTCTGCCCTCCCTCCCACCCCTTCACAGTTCCCCCTTCTGGTTTTGCCGAATACTGTTTCACTGAGTCTTTCCAGAACCAGGGACCGCTCCTCTTTTCTTCTTGTATCTCATTTGATGTGTGGATTATGTTTTGGGTATTCCAGTTTTCTAGGTTAATAGCCACTTATTAGTGAGTGCATACTCAAAGGATAAGCAGGCTGAGAAAGAAATTAGGGAAATGACCCCTTCACTATAGCCACAAACAGTATAATGTATCTTGGGGTGACTCTTACCAAACATGTGAAAGATCTGTATGACAAGAACTTCAAGACTCTGAAGAAGGAAATGGAAGAAGACCTCAGAAAATGGGAAAATCTCCCATGCTCATGGATCGGTAGAATCAATATAGTTGAAATGGCCATTTTGCCAAAAGCAATATACAGATTCAATGCAATACCCATCAAAATCCCAACTCAATTCTTCAGAGTTAGAAAGAGCAATTATCAAATTCATCTGGAATAACAAACAACCCAGGATAGCTAAAACTATTCTCAACAACAAAAGAAAGTCTGGGGGAATCAGTATCCCTGACCTCAAGCAATACCACAGAGCAATAGTGTTAAAAACTGCATGGTATTGGTACAGTGACATGCAGGAGGATCAATGGAACAGGATTGAACCCACACACCTATGGCCACTTGATCCTCAACAAAGAGGCTGAAAACATCCAATGGAAAAAAGATAGCCTTTTCAACAAATGGTGCTGGTTCAACTGGAGGTCAGCATGCAGAAGAATGCGAATTGATCCATGCTTGTCTCCTTGTACTAAGCTCAAATCCAAATGGATCAAGGACCTCCACATAAAGCCAGACACTCTGAAGCTAATAGAAAAGAAACTGGGGAAGACCCTTGAGGACATTGGTACAGGGAGAAAGTTTCTGAACAGAACACCAATAGCGTATGCTCTAAGAGCAAGAATTGACAAATGGGACCTCATAAAATTACAAAGTTTCTATAAGGTAAAGGACACCATCAAGAGGACAAATCGGCAACCAACAAATTGGGAAAAGATCTTCACCAATCCTACATCAGATAGAGGGCTAATATCCAATATATATAAAGAACTCAAGAAGTCAGACTCCAGAAAACCAAACAACCCTATTAAAAATGGGGTACAGAGTTAAACAAAGAATTCTCACCTGAAGAACTTCGGATGGCGGAGAAGCATCTTAAAAAATGCTCAACTTCATTAGTCATTAGGGAAATGCAAATCAAAACAACCCTGAGATTTCACCTTACACCAGTCAGAATGGCTAAGATTAAAAATTCAGGAGACAGCAGGTGTTGGAGAGGGTGTGGAGAAAGAGGAACACTCCTCCACTGCTGGTGGGGTTGCAAATTGGTACAACCAATCTGGAAATCAGTCTGGTGGTTCCTCCAAAAACTGGGCACCTCACTTCCAGAAGATCCTTCTATACCATTCCTCGGCATATATCCAGAGGATTCCCCACCATGTAATAAGGATACATGCTCTACTATGTTCATAGCAGCCCTATTTATAATTGCCAGATGCTGGAAAGAACCCAGGTATCCCTCAACAGAAGAGTGGATGCAAAAAATGTGGTATATCTACACAATGGAGTACTATTCAGCCATTAGAAACAATGAATTCATGAAATTCTTAGGCAAATGGATGGAGCTAGAGAACATCATACTAAGTGAGGTAACCCAGACTCAAAAGGTGAATCATGGTATGTACTCACTAATAAGTGGATATTAACCTAGAAAACCGTAATACCCTAAACATAATCCACACGTCAAATGAGGTACAAGAAGAAAAGAGGAGTGGCCCCTTGTTCTGGAAAGACTCAGTGAACCAGTATTCGCCAAAACCAGAACGGGGAAGTGGGAAGGGGTGGGTGGGAGGACAGGGGGAGAGAAGCGGGCTTACGGGACTTTCGGGGAGTGGGGGGCTAGAAAAGGGGAAATCATTTGAAATGTAAATAAAAAAAAAGAAACCTCCAGGGCTGCTTTGCAGTTTGTCCCACTTAATTGATGCTACAATTAAAAAAATTAAGACTTGTAGTTTGCTTTACTCTGACTATGGTCACACTAGTTGTAATGTCCATTACATTATATTCTCTAGAAACTGAATTCAATGTATATTATAATGACTGTTGGCCAATTATTCAACAGTAGAGAAAAATTGCACATGGTCTACTAAAAACTATTTTCTTACCTTCTATGTAACTATGTATTTTCTATACAATATTATTTTAACATTTTTGCATTACAACTTTTTGCATTTTTATCAAATATTTTATAATAGTGATTTTAAATTGTTTTGGTTTTAATTTATACCTAGTTTTTAAATTATTCAACTGCAGCCTTAAGTTTGAGATTACTTTAGCTAAGGTAATATCAGAAGTTATGATATTTTCTTTGGGGAGTCTTTTTACATTCCTCAAAAATAATTTATAAAAATATTTCATTACTTAATTTGATCATTCTTTACTACAAATGGCAGAACACCTTAAAACAGTTCAGAAGAATAGAAAATAATAACTAATAATATACTAGCTTGTCTGCCAAATGGCATAGTATAATGTTCACTCTTTAAAAATTATTTACTTTTTTATTTATCATCTGTATGATGTTGATTTGAAGTAAACTGAATCAGTGCTACTGAGCTAAATCAGCTTACTTTTAGTTCCCTTCTCCCTTACTTCTTTTTCTATTGATTTTATTTCTTTCTGTTGTGAATCAAATCCATGTTCTCACACTTATCCCTTAGAAGCACATGTTATACTCATGAGTCCTATAATTTAGTGGCTTATTTCCTTGGGAAAAAATCTGACCATAATGCAAGGGAAACAAACAAATTAAATCAACCAAAAATCCAAAGATACAAACAAAAAGCCAAAACCAATCAAAATCTGGAAAAAAAAAAACTGTAAGGAAGAGAAAATAACATATCTTGAGGTAATGAGTTGAAGTACTGGAGGAGAGAAAAACCCTAGATTGTCCCATATCCTTTTCCATATTGCATAGTTCATAGGACAGTGATGAGGGAACACACTAGCAATAAAAAGTCACCAAAAATCAATCCCCATGTGGGCACTGGGGATTGAACTCAGGATCTCTGGAAGTGCACCCAGTGCTCTTGATCATAGAGCCACCTTTCTAGACCCAACATATCTAACTTTATGCAAGCATGAGTATTAACCTATAGGTTAGTTTTGAGAGGATATGTCTTTTTTTAA
Organism: Apodemus sylvaticus; assembly: GCF_947179515.1. Taxonomy (NCBI): domain Eukaryota; kingdom Metazoa; phylum Chordata; class Mammalia; order Rodentia; family Muridae; genus Apodemus; species Apodemus sylvaticus. The sequence goes on along the minus strand of NC_067475.1, from coordinate 86,001,460 downwards.
TATTTTTATTTTCTATATTCTTTGTTTACATTCCAAATGATTTCCCCTTTCCTGGATCACCCCCTCCCCATATGTCCCATAAACCTTCTTATGTCTTACCTGTCCTGCAAATGCATTCATCATGAATACAGATAATGCAAGTCTTTCACAGAAGAAAACTGGTGGCTTGTGAAATGCATATGTACATAAAGTCTCAGGAAATCATACCAGAAGCATGCATAATTTGTGTATTATCATGTGGGTTAGATACTCTGCTGGAAAATAATGTATATAAATATTACAATAGACTCTGTTCAAATAGACTCTCAGCTATTTTACAAATGAAGAAAAACAGTATTCACTTACTTTACTAGTGTTCAGGAGATAAAGATAGGCTGGCTGCAAATAATTATTAAAATTCGCTTCCACTTTCGGTCTGTGGCTAGAGACAGTCCACGGTTTCAGGGATCCATACTGAGGCAAAGCAGGAAAATAGCTAGCTTCCCTGCAGTGCAGACAGGCCAGTCAGCACAGGTAGGAACACCCTGCTGCTCAAAGGAACCTTCCCGGAACCTACAGGACACAGGAACCAAGGGGTTTCCTGAGTCAGGAGACTTATGATTTTGCTCTACACCCAGAGCTGGTCATGGACCACAGACCTACATACACAAATACCTCTAAGAGAGAACTGGTCTCCCTGAAGTGCCTACATACCTGTGAGAACAGGGAAGACCACCACTTCTCTTCAGATTCCTGGCCCAAGAGGGACCTATTCAGAGCCATAAGGACACAGGAATGAAGGGCCAGCCAGGAACTGACTCCTTCTGGAATCTGTCTGTACCCCAGAGATGACCCTCTACCACAGTTCTCCATACCTAAATTCCTCCTGGAAAGAACTGGTCTCCCAGGACTACTGACACACAGACTTGCAGCAAAGACAAGCTACAGTCAGAGACAGCAAAACCAGCTAACACCAGAGATAACCAGATGGCAAAAGGCAACATAACATAACCAACAGAAACCAAGATTACATGGCTTTATCAGAAACCAGTTCTCCCACCACAGCAAGCCCTGGTTACCCCAACACACCAGGAAAGCAAGACTGATTTAAAATCACATCTCATGATGATGATAGAGGATTTTTAAAGAAGGACATAAATAACTCCATTAAAGAAATACAGAAGAACACAAGTAAAAAGGTAGAAGCTCTTAAAGAAGAAACACAAAATCCCTTAAAGAATTACAGGAAAACACAACCAAACAGATGAAGGAACTGAATAAAACCATCCAGGATCTAAAAATGGAAGCAGATACAATAAAGAAATCAGAAAGGGAGACAACTCTGGAGATAGAAAATCTAAGAAAAAAATCAGGAGTCATAGATGCAAACATTAACAACAGAATACAAGAGATAGAAGAGAGAATCTCAAGTGCAGAGGACACCATAAAAAATATTGACACAGCACTCAAAGAAAATGCAAAAAGCAAAAAGCTCCTAATGCAAAACTTACAGGAAATCCAGGACTCAATGAGAAGGCCAAACCTAAGGATAATAGGTATAGAAGAAAGTGAAGATTCCAAACTTAAAGGACCAGTAAATATCTTCAACAAAATTATAGAAGAAAACATCACTAACCTAAAGAAAGAGAAGCCCATGAATGTACAAGAAGCCTGCAGAACTCCAAACAGATTGCACCAAAACACCAAATACATTATACAAATAAAGAATATTAAAAGCAATAAGGGGAAAAGGTCAAGTAAGGTATAACAGCAGACCTATCAGAATTACACCAGACTTCTCACCAGAGACTATGAAAGCTAGAAGATCCTGGGCAGATCTCATACAGACCCATCAATGCCAGCCCAGACTAGCAAACCCAACTAAACTCTAAATTTCCATAGATGGAGAAACCAAGATATTTCATGACAAAACCAAATTTAAACCATATGTTTCCACAAATCCTACAAAGAATAATAGACAGAAAAATGTCAACACAAGGAGGGAAACTACATGGTAGGAAAAGCAAGAAAGTAATCTTTCAACAAACACAAAAGAAGAAAACCACACAAAGATAAAAATAATACAATAAAACAGGAAACAATAATCAGTACTCCTTAATATTTCTTAACATCAATGGAGTCAATTCCCCAATAAAAACACATAAACTAACATACTGGATACATCAACAGGACTCAGCATTTTGCTCCATACAGGTAATGTATCTCAGTATCAAAGACAAACACTACCTCAGAATAAAGTGGTGGAAAACTATTTTCTAAGCAAATGATTCCAAGAAACAAGCTGGAATAGCCATTCTAATATCAGATAAAATTAACTTTCAACCAAAAGTCATAAAAAAAAAAAGATAAGGAAGGATACTCCATATTCATCAAAGGAAAAATCTACCAAGAAGAAATCTCAATTCTGAGCATATATGCTCCAAATGCAAGGGTACCCACATTCATAAAAGACACTTTACTTAAGCTCAAAGCAAACATTGCACCTCACACAATAATTGTGGGGGACTTCAAAACTCCACTCTCATCAATAGACAGATCAGGGAAACACAAAATAAACAGAGATACAGTGAAAATAACAGAAGTTATGGACCAAATGGATTTAACAGACATCTATAGAACATTTCATTCTAAATCAAAAGAATATACCCTTTTCTCAGCACCTCATGGTAGCTTCTCAAAAATTGACAACATAATAGGTCGCAAAACATGCCTCAAAAGATATAAGAAGATTGAAATAATCCCATGCCTCCTACCAGATCACTATGGAGTAAGGGTGGTCTTCAAAAGCAACAAAAACAACAGAAAGTACACATACACATGGAAGCTGAACAACACTCTTCTCAATGATAACTTAGTCAAGGAAGAAATAAAGAAAGAAATCAAAGACTTTTTAGAATTTAATGAAAAGGAAAGTACACCATACCCAAATTTATGGGACGTAACAGAAGCAGTGCTAAGAGGAAAACTCATAGCTCTGAATGTGTCCAAAAAGAAACAGGAGAGGGCATACACTTGAAGTTTAACAGCACACCTGAACAAAAAGATGCAAATACACCCTAGATGTGTAGAAGGCAGGAAATTGTTATGGATAACCCTGTTCTTTCATTTTGATGTTAATTCAACTCCAGGGAGGGGCTGCAGACTAGGAGTTAATCATTTATATAGGGTCAAGCTGATCCCCATCTTAACATTTCAAATAAAGGCTAGAGCAGATGATTGGGCAGAAGGAGGGAAGGTGGAGCTGAAAGGTTTGGGGGGAGAAGAGAGGATGGAAAGAGGGGGAGAGAGGATCAACTGAGGAGGTGAACGGAGACTGGATAGAAGCACATAGCTTGGAGAAACTGCAAGTTATGTGGGATCTCATATATGGAAATAGAGTAGTGCAGTGGTAGATCTGCCCAATCTAGGCGTATAGTTTATATTCATATTAATTGAGTTGTGATTTCTTTAACTGGGTAATTTGGGTTGGAGATTTACCACAACAGGAAATAATCAAACTCAGGGCTGAAATCAACCAAATAGAAACAAGAAGAATTATACAAAGAATCAACCAAACCAGGACCTGGCTCTTTGAGAAAATCAACAAGATAGATAAACCCTTAGGCAGACTAACCAGAGAGCACAGAGACAGTATTCAAGTCAACAAAATCAGAAAGGAAAGGGGAAATATAACCGAAACTGAGAAAATTCAAAAATATCATCAAATCTTACTACAACAGCCTATACTCAATACAACCAGAATATCTGGATGAAATGGACAATTTTATAGACAGATACCAAATACCAAAGCTAAATCAGATAAATGATCTAAACAGTCCCATAACCCCTAAAGAAATAGAAATGGTCATTAAAAGTCTCCCAATCAAAAAAAGCCCAGGACCAGATGGTTTTAATGAAGAATTCTATCAGACCTTCAAAGAAGACCTAACACCAATACTCTTAAAACTATTCCACAAAATAGAAACAGAAGGAATACTAAGCAAATTGTTCTATGAATCCACAATTACACCAATACCAAACTCACACAAAGATTCAACAAAGAAAGAGAACTTCAGACCAATTTCCTTTATGAATATCGATGTAAAATTACTCAATAAAATTCTTGCAATCAGAATCCAAGACCACATCAAAATGATCATTCACCACAATCAGGTAGGCTTCATCCCAAGGATGCAAGGACAGTACAATATATGGAAATCCATCCATGTAATCCTCTGCATAAACAAACTCAAAGGAAAAAAAAATGACATGGTCATTTCATTAGAGGCTGAAAAAGCATTTCACAAAGTTTAGCATCCCTTCATGTTAAAAGTCTTCAAAAGATGAGGAATTTAAGGCCCATATCTAAACATAGTAAAGCAATGTACAGCAAACCAGTAGCCAACATCAAACTAAATGGAGAGAAACTTAAAGCAATCCTACTAAAATCAGGAACTATACAAAGCTGCCCTTTCTCTACTTATCTCTTCAATATAGTACTTGAAGTTCTAGCTAGAGCAATTAGACAACAAAAGGAGATCAAAGGGATTCAAACTAGAAAAGAAGTCAGACTATCATAATTTGCAGACAATATGACAGTAATACTTAAGTGACCCCAAAAACTTCACCAGAGAACTACAGCTGATAAACAACTTCAGCAAAGTGGCTGTATATAAAATTAATGCAAACAAATCACTAGCCTTTGTATACTCAAAGCATAAACAGGATGAGAATGAATTTGAGGAAATGACACCCTTCACAATAGTCAAAAACAATATGAAGTATCTTGGTGTGACTCTAACCAAACAAGTGAAAGATCTATAAGGAAAGAACTTCAAGTCTCTGAAGAAAGAAATCGAATAAGACCCAAGAAGATGGAAAGATTTCCCATGCTCATGGATTGGCATGATTAATATAGTAAAACTGGCCATCATTCCAAAAGTAATAAACAGATTCAATGCAATCCCCATCAAAATTCCAACTCAGTTTTTCATAGAGTCAGAAAAGGCAATTCTCAAATTCATCTAGAATAACAAATAACCCAGGATAGAGAAAAGTATTCTCAACAATACAAGAACTTTTGGGGAAATCAGCATCCCTTACCTCAAGCAGTAATACAGATCAATAGTGATAAAAACTACATGATATTGGTACAGTGACAGGTAGGTAGATCAATGGAACAGAACTGAAGTCACCTAAATGAACCCACACACCTATGGTTACTTGATCTTTAACCAAGGAGCTAAAACCCTCCAGTGGAAAAAAGATAGCCTTTTCAACAAATGGTGCTGGTTCAACTGGTGGTTAGCATACAGAAGAATGCAAATCCATACATTCTTATCTCCTTGTACAAAGCTCAAGTCCAAGAGGCTCAAGGACCTCCACAAAAACAGATACATACACTGAAACTAATAGAAAAAAAAAGGGGAGAAGAGCCTCTAGCACATGGGATCAGGGGAAAACTTCCTGAACAGCATACCAATAGTTTATGCTCTAAGATCAAGAATTGACAAATGGAACCTCATAAAATTCCAAAGCTTCAGTAAGGCAAAGGACAATGTCAATAAAACAAAACAGCAACAGAGAAATTTGGAAAAGATCTTTACCAACCCTACATCTGATAGAGGGCTGATATTCAATAAATACAAAGAACTCAAGATGTTAGACTCGAGAGAACCAAATTAACATATTAAAAATGGGATAAAGAACTAAACAAAGAATTCTCAACTGTGGAATACTGACTGACTGAGAAGCACCTAAAGAAATGTTCATCATCCTTAGTAATCAGAGAAATGTAAATCCAAACAACCCTGAGATTCTACCTTACACAAGTCAGAATGGCTAGGAACACTCCTCCACTGCTAGGGGGATCACAAGCTGATACAACCACTCTGGAAATCAGTTTGGGGGTTCCTCGGGGAATTGTACATAGTACTACTGGAGGACACAGCTATACCACTCCTGGGCATATACCCAGAAGATTCTCCAACTTGTAATAAGAACATATGCTGTACTATGTTCATAGCAACCTTATTTATAATAGCCAGAAGCTGGAAAGAACACAGATGTCCCTCAACAGAAGAATGGACACAGAAAATGTGCTACATTTACACAATGGAATACTACTCAGCTATTAAAAACAATGAATTCATGAAATTTTTAGGCAAATAGATGAAGCTAGAAAATATCATCCTGAGTGAGGGAACTCAATCACAAAAGAACACATATGGTATGTACTCATTGATAAGTGGATATTAGCCCAAAAGCTCAGAAGAAGGAAGACCAAAAAGTATCACTTCTTTGATCCTTCTTAGAAGGGGAAACAAAATACCCACAGGAAGAGATACAGAGACAAAGTGTGGAACAGAGACTGAAGGAAAGACCATCCAGAGACTACCCCACCTGGGTATCCATCCCATATACAGTCACCAAACCCAGACACTATTGAGGATGCTAACAAGTGCTTCCTGACAGAAGCCTGATATAGCTGTCTCCTGAGAGGCTCTGCCAGCACCTTACAAATACCAAGACAGATGCTCTCAGCCAACCATTGGACTAAGCACAGGGTCCCCAATGGAGGAGCTAAAGAAAGGATCTAAGGAGCCGAAGGGGTTTGCAGTCCCATAGAAGGAACAACAATATGAATCAATCCCCCAGAGCTCCCAGGGACTAAACCACCAACCAAGAGTACACATGCAGGGACCCATAGCTCTACCTACATATGTAGCAGAGGATCACCTTGTTGGACATCAAAGGGAGGAGAGGTCCTTGGTCCTGAGAAGGCTAGATGCCCCAGTATAGAGAAAAGCCAGGACAGAGAACCAGGAGTGGGTAGGTTGGTGAGTGAGGGAGGGGGATGGGATAGGGGGATTTTGGAGGGGAATCAGGAAAGGGGATTACATTTGAAATATAAATAAAGAAAATATCTAATAAAAAAAGAAATTAGTTTTCCTTGGGCATTGAATGTTTTAAAAGTCACCATTCTTACCCCTGACAATTTAAATAAATGTCAAATAAATGTCAAATGCCTATCTTATGAATTAAAAAAATCGTAAAATTTCAAGAAAAATGAATAATTCCTCTAAAAACCACCAAGTACATTATAGGTCTGATGTTACTAATTAAAATATGATTAAATAGATTAACATATGACATTATTTTCTGAGGAGGACTAGTAACTATTACAAAATGTCAAACACTTATCCCCAATCCATATAACCCTAGAAGGAAAGCTGAGATTCTCTAATCCATATACTTTGTCTTTAAAAACAAAAGAGTTAGATTAAATAACTTTGTAGATTATTCTAAACTTGAATTCTCTGTGAGTGAGCTTCTAAAAGTGTATTACCAGTTTGATATTTTAAAAGTGTTTATACTGAATTGCTCATGAGGACCATTGTAGTCCCATTACTCTGTAACTTTTCAAATTCTCTAGTCAGTACTCTCAGTACATACACGCTCTGTCTATTCAGGCATTCAGAAAAAACAAAGACTTCACCTAGGAGTAAATGGAAAGAAAATGTGCATCTGAACTGTGGAGCAGGAGAAAAAAAAGACCCCAACCATTTGCCAGTGATAACGCTTCACTCTTTAACCTCTACATCTTCTAATACACAGTGGTAATTGAGAGGATTAACGAATGGGCATCTGGTTATCCTAATAAACGTACTTTGTATTTATTATGTAAGCTCATTGTATTAGATCAAAATTCCATCACTTCTTCAAAATTACAGTTACCTTCTCACATTGGCATGCTTTCTGTGTCAAAAGAAAAATAAAATGATGTCTACGCGTTCACATGACACATGCTATATGAGCCAACACTGAGCATAAATAAACCCAATATGAGGAAAGAAGCCAAAGGTGATTTTAGAAAGGATTCCTAGACGATAATAGTGCATTTGAATTCCGTGCAGTCTTTAACTTCAACTTACCACACTGCCAAGTGACAGTTAAAAAAAAATCTCATACACACTGGGAAAGGTTCTGAATAGATAAATTATCTATGTTATATCCCCACAGCATATGTTTCTAAGATTTTCAGCAGAACATAAAACATACACAGATAAGGGATACCTTTAAACTCTTCAATAAAGCCAAGAATCTCAAGATAGATTTCAAAGATGCATGTTTTCAGTAAACAGAATATATTCACTCACATATTTTAAACATAATTTAAATTTTTATTTATATTTAGAGTGTGTATGTGTTTGTGTATATGTGTGTGTGTTCATGTATGTATGCTATTGGGAAGGTCAGGTTTGCAATGATACATGTATAGAAGACAGAAGACAGCTTTGGATGCAAATGACTTTATCCTCTAAGACATCTTTTTAAAATTCACTTTACATCCCACTCACTGACCCCTCTCAATTCTGCTCCCCTCCCCTTCTCCACTGAGAGAGTGGAGGCACCCCTATGTATCACCCAACCCTGGCACATCAAGTCTCTGCAAGGCTAGGCGCATCCTTTCCCACTGAGCCCTGCTAAAAGAACAAAACCCCCAATCAGGCAACATCTTTTGGTGTTTGTTGCTCCAGCTTCAGTTGTTCAGGACCCACATGAAGACTGAGCTGCACATCCTCTACATATGTGTGAGGAACCTAGGTGTAGCCTATGCATGCTCTGAAAACTGTCTTTTTTTTTTCTCAGAAAACTGGGAATAGTTCTACCTTAAGATCCAGCTATACCACTTCTGGCCATATACCCACAGGCAAACTTGCTCAACTATGTTTATAACAGCTTTATTCATAATAGCCAAAAATTGGAAACAACTTAGATGCCCCTCTACTGGAAAAATGGATAAATAAAATGTGGTACATCTAAACAGTGGAATACTATTCAGCTATTGAAAAAAAGACATCATGGATTCAGCAGGCAAATGGAAGGAACTTTTGAATATCACTCATCCTGAGTGAGTTAACTCAGACCCAAGAAAGCTATACATGGTGTGTATTCACTTATAAGTGGATATTAACCACAAAACAAAAAATACCCACACGTCACGCCACAGACCCAAAGAAGCTAAACAAGAAGGAAAGCCCAAGTGAGGATGCTTGAATCTCACTTAGCAGGGGAAATAAAGCAGCCATAGGACACAAATGGAGGAAGGAAAGTGAATGCAGGGAGAATGAGGAGAATGGACATGTTCAGGATCAGGTGTGGGAAGGGACTGGAGAGATGGTTAGATGGCTATGAAAAGGAGTGGAATTTTGTAACTGGCAGGGGTGAGGCAGAGGGGACCATCTCAAGAGATGGGATAAGGGAGGTGGCCAAGAATCAGTGGGGGTGGCCTTAGGTGTGAGTCACATCACTGGGGATATAGAACCCATACGTCATCTTACTGACCCTTTCTCAGCATGTTTTCATGCAAGTTACTGTTACAAAAAGGGGGAAAATGATGGATGAGAACAATCTTATCTACAGTAAACCTTTAAAGCTCAGATAAAGGTCATTCTAAAGACCAAAAACAAACAAACAAACAAAAACAGTAATACCTTGTTAATCTTCAAAAGACACAGTCAAAATTCCCGACAACTAAGAGAGAAGCATATGATAAATAGCTGAGTAGTTAAGAAATGCCAGGCTAAGTTTACTAGTCTATATTGTGCCTAACTCCTGGAAGAATGGTCACCAGACAAAGGAGCAGGAAACTGATTAAGTGGACTTTGTTTGTTCAGTTAAGCTCTCATGAACCCCTCCCTGTGGTAAAGAAGACACAAGTGGAAAGCACAGTTAAATTAATGATTTCTGCAACACTGACATACATTTTATAACAGTGTAGTTACTGCTGACACTGCCATGCCTGGCCCTGGTCCATCCTCATGCCCATCAGATCACACTTGTACCATATTTCTGCTCTCATTTCTGCTTGCTGCATCTCTCTAAAGCCTCCTCTGTACAATTTCACATTGGCCTTCAGTGATCCTACATACTCTATTACCAGGCTTATCAAAATATTTACATCAGAATTTCTGCATCTCTGTTACAGTAGATCAAAACCATGGATGTGAAAATACAACTGAAAATCCAGGTACAGAGAAGTTGGCTCATGGAAACTGCTACCATTAAAAGGTCTGACATCTGGGTCACTATTATGTCTCTAGATAAACATTATGTATTATGATCTTCAGGGAGTTCCACTGTGTGGCCTTTCTTACAGCATAAGGGCAGTTGGGAGAAGAGTGGGCTTCTGCTGAACTATTGTCGATCCTGTTCTCTCTTCGACCACTTCTCTTCTTAGGTGTCCTCAGAAGCAGGGTATAGCTGTTCTGTTGAGGAGAGAGGAAGATCTAATCTACATGGATTATCAGAATATGAAGACTTTCTGTTTTATTTTTAACGTATACGTAAAAACATAAAGCATGGCTACATTAACTGAGTATCATATATCACTCCTTCCACAAATGAGTGCATTGTATAATATTTGAATCAGGTTAAATATTATCCTTCCTGAAATGTTTACCATTGTGATGGATGCAGTCAGTATATTTTGTTTTAAAATGCTCTGAAGAAGAGATCCTTCCTTTGGATTCAAACCAAAACAGAAAAACTAGTTAAGAGTAAAATGAAGTTATTGCAGTCTCAATTCCCAAGAATACTGTTTTCTAATAAAACCCTGAGAAGGGAGTTAAATAAGTGGATTAAGTAGAGTGAATATTATCCTTCTGCTGGGAGATTGTGGTTAATCTATTATACAAGAAAAATACAAACATTAACTTATTACATTTCTTTTTATTTTTTATAAAATAAACTTTTTGTTAATTTACTGTATATGGATACACTGTGACTGTCTTCAGACACACCAGAATAGGGCATCGGATCTTATTATAGATGGTTGTGAGCCACCATGTGGATGTAGGGAATTGAACTCGGGATCTATGGAAGAGCAGTCAGTGCTCTTAACCACTGAGTCATCTCTCCAGTCCTTATTTTTCAATAATAGACACGTAACGATGGTCCAGCCACTGATAGTTGTTTTTTAAGTGATATCTTAAATATTTTTATAGTGTTAAAGATAGACAAGGAGATGAAAACATAGGACAGGGACATTATACTATATTTTCTAGAAAATTAAGACATGAAAGGATTCTCAAGATAGTAAATTATTCTTATTCTTTGAACAATTACAATCTTTCAAACATATAGATAAAAATAATTTCTTAGAACTATTCTTATATAACTCAAAGTGAATGAGTGAATTGTTAAATAACCCCCAGGTCATAAAATCACATCCAGATATTATTACTGAGGATTTTAAAGGACAGCAATAACAGTAGAATTATTCAAAATATGGTCAGTATAAGAAACAGGAATTACTTGTGAAAGCTTGATATGAGTAGACTGTACATTATCTGTAGATTCTGCTATGTTTACAACCAGAGGAAAATGTATAATGCAGGATTAATACACTAAAAATGATGATCTTGCCAAAAGCAATCTACAGTTTCAATGACAATCCCCATCAAAATTCCAACTAAATTATTCATAGAACTAGAAAGGACAATTCTCAAATTCATCTGGAATAACAAAAAAACCCAGAATAGCTAAATCTATTCTCAACAGTAAAAGAAATTCTGGGGAAATCAGGCTCTCAGACCTCAAGCAGTACTACAGAGCAATAGTGTTAAAAAACTGTATGGTATTGGTACAGTGACAATGATGGGCAGGTAGATCAATGGAATAGAATTGAAGACACAGAAATGAACCCACACACCTATGGTCACTTGATCTTTGACAAAAGAGCAAAAACCATCCAGTGGGGAAAAAAGCTAACCTTTTCAAGAAATGCTGCTGGTTCAACTGGAGGCTAGCATACAGAAGAATGCAAATCTATCCATTCTTAACTTCTTGTACTAAGCTCAAGTCTGAGTGGATCAAGGAACTCCACATAAAATCAGACACAATGAAAGTAATAGAAAAGGAAATGGGGAAGAACCTTGAGCACATGGGCACAGGGGAAATTTCTTTAACAGAATACCAATAGCTTATGCTCTAAGATCAAGAATTGACAAATGGGACCTCATAAAATTACAAAATTTCTGTAAAGCAAAGGATACTTCCAATAGGACAAAATGGCAAGTACAAATTGGGAAAACATCTTTACCAGCCTTACATCCAATAGAGGACTAATATCCAATATATACAAAGAACTCAAGATGTTAGACTCCAGAGAACCAAATAACCCTATTAAAAATGGGGTACAGAGCTAAACAAAGTATTCTCAAGTGAGGAATACTGAATGGCTAAGAAGCACCTAAAGAAATGTTCAACATCCTTAATCATCATGAAAATGCGAATCCAAACAACCCTGAGATTCCACTTCACATCAGTCAGAACAGCTAAGATCAAAAACTCAGGAGAAAGCAGGTGCTGGTGAGGATGTGGAGAAAAAAGCAACACTTTTCCACTGCTGGTGGGATTTCAAGCTGTTACAACCACTCTGGAAATCAGTTTGGGGGTTCCTCAGTAAATTGGACATAGTATTACTTGAAGACCCAGCAATACCACTCCTGAGAGTATACCCAGAATATTATCTAACATTTAATAAGGACACATGCTCCACTATGTTAATAGCAGCCTATTTATAATAGCCAGAAGCTGGAAAGAACTAAGATGTCCCTCAACAGAGGAATGGATACAGAAAATGTGCTACATTTACAAAATGGAATACTACTCAGCTATTAAAAACAGTGAATTCAAGAAATTCTTAGGCAAATGGATAGAACTAGAAAATATCCTGAGTGAGGTAAGTCAATCCCAAAAGAATACATGGTGTGCATGCCTTGATAAGTGGATATTATCCCAGAGGCTTGGAATACCCAAGATCCAATTCACAGAGCAAATGAAGCTCAAGAAGAAGGAAGAGCAAAGTATGGATATTTTGGTCCTTCTGAGAAGGGGGAACAAAATACCCATGGGAGGAGATACAGAGACAAAGTGTGGAGCAGAGACTGAATGAAAGACCATCCAGAAACTGCTCCACAAGGGGATCCATCCCATATACAGTTGCTAAACAGACACTATTGTGGATGCTAACAAGTGCTTGGATGCTGACAGGCGCCTGATATAGCTGTCTACTGAAAAGCTCTGCCTGTACCTGACAAATACAGAGATGGGCGCTCTCAGCCAACCACTGTACTGAGCAAAAGGTCCCCAGTGGAGGAGCTAGAGAAAGGACCCAAGGAGCTGAAGGAGGTTGCTGGCCCGTAAGTGGAACAATAATATGATCCTACTAGTAGCCCCAGAGATGTCAGGGACTAAACTACCAACCAAAGAGTACACATGGAAGGACCCATGGTTCCAGCTGCATATGCAGCAAAGGATGGCCTTGTGGACATCAAAGGGAGGAGAAGCTCTTGGCCCTGAGAAGGCTCCATACTGCAGTGTAGGGGAATACCAGGAAGCAGGGAAGCAGGAGTGGGTAGGTTGGTTAGCAGGGGGAAGTGGGGAAGGGGATAGGGCATTTTCAGAGGGGAAAACAGGAAAGGGGATAACATTTGAACTATAAAGAAAGAAAATATTTAATAATTTTTTTAAAAAATAAATATTAAAAAGGAAGAAACAGGAATTATTTGTGAAAGCTTGATATGGATATGAATATACGTTATCTGTAGATGAGGCAATTCTTATAGTCAGAGGAAAATATATAATGCTCTTTAAATTTTCTATTAAATGTCTGTGTAAATGACCAGGAGCACATACAAAATAATGAGCATTTCATACCTAAAAAACACAGCAAATATCCTTAGTTTTCCACTGTGCAAACAATAGCTTAAGCAAACTGCTATAGCCTGTTTATAAAAATAAAAGAGATAAATCACAAATCCAAGACCTATTCATTTTATTTGACAATGTTAGAGTCTGTGTTTGGAATGTTTCTATGCTATGAAATGTTACAGCTTGCATTTTATTGCTAACCTGTTGATAATATAATTTGTGACTTTATGTTCAGGTGAAGTCACTGATATCCACCAAGAAAGAAATATAATCACTCTAGACAATGAGATTCAAGAGCATTAAATGGTTTCTATATCAAATAGGTAAAATGTGTGTGTATTTATGGAACCCACACAGAAACTCACTTCATCAAAGAAAATAATGTTGATTTCAGTTCTGAAGTGCCATTGGCATGACAACTCCCTGGAGAATAAATTTAGGGGCTCTGTGAAAAGCAATATTTATTTTTAAACAAGTACTTCAGTGACACCTTCATCTTTGCAAATCTGTAACTCATGATTTATGCATGAGAAGGAAAAGATTGCAATCTTCTCAGTAAGTTTTAGTCCAAATGAAACACAAATTCAAAGACATTTACCTTTCTATTTGAGTGATAACAGGCTCTCACATGTATTTTCCAATAATTGCCTCAATTTTCTCATTCAGTTTGGCTGAGAGTCTCCTAGTTCACCAAGGTTTTTTTTTTTCCCTTGTTTGCCCTCTGGGCATAAAGAAAGAACCAAAATTATACAAGCCCAGCTCTGCAGCAGATTCTTAAAATGAAGAGCAAACAGTTGATGGCAGCCAAGAAAACAGTTAGGAGAGACTCTTGGTTACCATGGAATTAGAGACAACTCCAAAAAATCTTGTGTCAACATGGATTTTCAAATGACCAAGGACTCTTGTGAGATGTTTTGCTGTGAAAGCAAGTAAATACAAAATTAGTTTGGAAAATCTGAAACACAGATGGCCACTGCAGCCTGGCTAGACCCAGTTTTTGATGATTTGCTGTATGGATGCAGTAATAGTGGCTCTGAAGGCAGTCTTTCTCATTCTTTGTTAATTTCTTTCTTTCCTTCTTTTGTTTTCTTTCTTTTCTGGAGCATTAAGAAAAATTCCCCCCTCATTAAATCCTTAACATTTGTGGAATTACCAAATCAAATGCAACTCAAATAAGGTTCATTTTACCTCTATTGTTTTTGTTGCTGCTACTTTTTTTTAATAGCCCAAACACAGAAACCTCCCATCATAACCTCCTCCTATCTACCCTCTTCCCTGCTCCATCTACCCCTCCTCCTTTTCTCTTCAGGAAAGGGATGACTTCTTATATCTACCAACCAGCCATGGCATATCAAGCTGGAACCAGACAAGGCACCTCCTTTCCTATTAAGGTCAAAGTAGCTAAACAGTAGGAGGAAATGGTCCCAAAGTAAAGTAAAAGAGTCAGAGACAGTCCCTGCTTCCAGTGTTAGGAGTCTGAAAGGAAGACCAAGCTACACAACTGTAATATATGTGTGGAAGTGGGGAGGGCCCAAGCCAGTCCCATGCAGGCTCCCTGATATTTTTTAATTATTGGATAGTTTCTTTATTTACATTTCAAATGTTTTTACCTTTCCAGATCTCCCCTTCTGAAACCCCCTTCCCATCCTCCATCCCCTATTTATATGAAGGTCTTCCCCCAGCCACCCAGCCACTGCTGTCTTCCCACCCTGGTATTCCCCTACAAAGGGCATCAGGCTCAAGGGCCTCTCCTACTCCAACTGATGTCCAACAAGGCCAACCTCTGCCACATATGTGGCCAGAACCATGGGTTCCTCTATGTGTACTCTTTGGTTGGTAGTTCAGACCCTGGGAGCTCCAGAGAGTCTGGCCAGTTGACACTGTTGCTTCCTCCATGGAACAATACAAAGAATCAACAAAACCAGTAACTGGTTCTTGAGAAAATCTACAAGATAGATAAATCCTTAGGCAGACTAACCAGCAGGCAGAGACAGTATCCAAATTAACAAAATCAGAAATGAAAAGGGAGATATCACAACAGATAGAAAAGAAATTCAAAAAAAATCATCAGATCCTACTACAAAAGCCTATATTCAACAAAACTGGAAAATCTGGACGAAATGGACAATTTTCTAGACACAATCCAAATACCAAAGTTAAATCAGGATCAGATAAACCATCTAAATAGTCCCATAACCCCTAAAGAAATAGAAACAATCATTGAAAGTCTACCAACCAAAAAGGGCCCAGGACCAGATGGGTTTAGATACAATTCTATCAGACCTACAAAGAAGACTGAATACCAATACTCTTCAAACTATTCCACAAAATAGAAACAAAAGGATCATTACCCAGCATGAACTGTCACTTGTATCACCTGTTTAGATCTGCACCCCATCTTTTAACTGTTTTTGTTGTTGCTATTGATGCTTGGGGGTTTTTGGGTTTTGGTTTGTGTGGTTTGGTTTAGTTTGGTTGGGTTTGGTTGGGTTGGGTTTATTGATGTCTACTTTCTTAGGTTCTTTATAGATTTTGGAAATTAGTCTTCTGTGGATTATAGGTTTGGTTAATACCTTTTCCAAGTCTGTGGGCTTCCATTTTACTGTATTGATGGTGTCCTTTGCCTTATGAAGCTGTTCAAACTCTTGTAGTCCTATTACATAATTGTTGGTTTAAAGCCTGCCTTCCAGGTTGGTGTTCTGTTTAGGAAGTTGTCTCCTGTGCCAATGTGTTTGTGGATACTTCCTATTTTCTCTTCTATCAGGTTCAGAGTATGTTTTAATGTTGAGGTCTTTGATTCACTTAGAATTGAGTTTTGTGTAGGGTAATAAATATGCATCTATTTTCATTGTTCTTCATGCTGACACTCAGTTAGACTAGCACCATGTTTTAAAGATACTTTCTTTTTTTTCCAACATAAAATTTTGGCTTCTCTGTCAAAACTAAAGTGTCCATAGATGTGTGGATTTACATCTGGGTCTCAAATTTGATTCTATTGATCTACCTGTCTTCTTTTATCTCAATATCATGCAGTTTTTATTAATATGGTTCTGTAGTATATCATGAAATCTGGACGATGATACTTCTGGAAGTTCTTTTTTTTTGTACAGGATTGTTTTATCGTATCCTGAGTTTTTGTTCTTTTATTGAACTTTCAAGGTCAGTGAAAAATTGTGTTGAAGTTTTAATAGAGATTGTGTTAAATTTATAAATTGCTTTTGGTAAAATCTCAATTTCTTTCTATGTTAATTCTACCAATCCATGAGCATGGGAGATCTTTTCACTAAGAAAACATGTTAGTTCAGAGCATCTAAGCTCCAAATACAAGGCCACCTACATTTGCAAAAGAAACATTACTAAAGCTTAAATAACACCCTACACATTGTGAAGTGGGAGACTTCAATATCTCATTTTCACCAATGGACAGATAGATCATCTAAACAGAAACTAAAAAGAGAAGTAATGGAATAGATATGATGACTCAAATCCACTTAATATCTGTATAGAACATCTCACTCAAATATAAAAGAATAGACCTTCTCCAACCACCATCTTTGCTCCAGGACAGACCAGACAGGCAACACCAGGCACTCAGAGATATCCTGAATTTAAAATCACTCAGGACACAGCCCACCAGGCTTCTGTCTGTGCCCAAAGCCTGGGGAGCTCTATGGGCCACCTGTGTGCCAGCCCTGTCCTGGGCCGTTTGCAATGCAGAGTGATCTGCACTTGGAAAGGGTCCCCACAGCATCCTCCATCTTTGCTCCTGGATGGACAAGACTGGCAACACCAAGTACATAGAGACAACCCCCGAGTATAACATTGCTTGGGGCAAGGCATACTAGGGCTCCAATGGTACCCAAGAGTAGAGCAGCAGCACATCAGCAATCTGTGCCAGGGGAAACCCAGTCATCCAGGCATGTGGAAATAGCCTTATAGGCCCATAGGAAGTCCAAGCACCAGCCAGTAATAGCAGGACCAACTAACTCCAGAGAAAAACAGATGGCAAAAGGCAAATGCAGGAACATTACTAACAGAAATCAAGGCAATATGGCAGCATCTGAACCCAATTCTCCAACAACAGCAAGTCCTGGATACACCAACACACTAGAAAAACAAGATTTGGATTTAAAATCACTGGTCATGATGCTGTTAGAGGAACACAAAAAGGACATAAACAAATCTCTTAAAGAAATACAGGGGAACATGAATAAGTTAGAAGCCCTTAAAATGGAAACACAAAAATCACTTAAAGAAATTTGGGAAAATATGGGTCAACAGATAGATGCCAATAAAGAGGAAACACAAAAAATCACTTAAAGAAATGCAGGAGAAATTGAGACAACAGGCAGAAGTCATGAAAGAGGAAACACAAAAATCTATTAAAGAAATACAGAAAAACACAAACAAACAAATGAAGGAACTGAGCAAAACCATCCAGGAACTAAAAACAGAAGTAGAAACAACTAAGAAATCACAAAGGGACACAACTTTGGAAATAGAAAACCTTGGGAAGACACCAGGGGCCATAGAGGCAAATATCAACAACAGAATACAAGAGATAGAAAAAAGAATCTCAGATGCTGAGGATACCATAGAAACCATTGACTCAACAGTGAAAGAAAATGCAAAAAGCAAAAAGCTTGTAACCCAAAACATCCAGGAAATCAAGGACATACTTAGAAGACCAAACCTAAGGATTATAGATGTAGATGAGACTGAAGATTTACAACTTAAAGGGCCAGCAAATATCTGCAAAAAAGTTATGAAAGAAAACTTCTCTAACCTAAAGAGAGAGTTGCCCATGAATATACAAGAAGCCTACAGAACTCCAAACAGACTGGTCCAGAACAGAAATACCTCCTGTCATATAATAATGAAAACCCCAAATGTACTAAACAAAGAAAGAATATTAAGAGCTGTAAGAGAAAAAGACCAAGTAAGATATAAAGGAAGACCTATTAGAATTACACCAGATTTCTCACCAGAGACCATGAAAGCTAGAAGATCCGGGGCAGATTTCATGCAGACTCTAAGAGAACACAAATGCTAGCCAAGATTACTATACCCAGCAAAACTCTCAATCACCATAGATGGAGAAACCAAGATATTCCATGACACTTCCGAAAGATCCTGCTATACCACTCCTGGGCATATACCCAGAGGATTCCCCAGCAGGTAATAAGGATATATGCTCCACTATGTTCATAGCAACCCTATTTATAATAGCCAGAAGCTGGAAAGAACCCAGGTATCCCTCAACAGAAGAATGGATGTAAAAAATGTGGTATATCTACACAATGGAGTGCTATTCAGCCATTAGAAACAATGAATTCATGAAATTCTTAGGCAAATGGATAGAGCTGGAGAACATCATACTAAGTGAGGTAACCCAGTCTCAAAAGATCAATCATGGTATGCACTCACTAATAAGTGGATATTAGCCTGGAAAACTGGAATACCCATAACGTAATCCACACATCAAATGAGGTACAAGAAGAATGGGGGAGTGGCCCCTGATTCTGGAAAGACTCAGTGTAGCAGTATAAGGCAAAACCAGAACAGGGAAGTGGGAAGGGGTGGGTGGGAGAACAGGGGGAGGAAAGGGGACTTATGTGACTTTCAGGGAGTGGGGGACCAGAAAAGGGGAAATCATTTGAAATGTAAATAAAAAATATATCGAATAAAATAAATAAAAAGAACAGAAAAAAAAGATATTCTGTGACAAAACCAAATTTACACAGTATCTTTCTACAAAGCCAGCGCTACAAAAGATAATAGGTGGAAGATACCAATACAAGGAGCGAAACTACACTCTCCCAAAAAAACAAGATAGTAAACTTATTTCATCAAACCAAAAAGAAGACACCCACTCAAATAAAAAAAAAAAAAACATCAAAAATGACAGGAAGTAATAGTCACTATTACTTAATATGTCTTAACATCAATGGACTCAATTCCCCAATAAAAAGACACAGACTAGCAGACTGGATACGTTAACAGGACCCTACATTTTGCTGCTTACAAGAAATACACCTCAGTGTCAAAGACAAACACTACCTCAGAGTAAAAGGCTGGAAAACAATTTTACAAGCAAATGGTCTCAGGAAACAAGCCAGAGTAGCCATTATAATATCAGATAAAATTGACTTTCAACCTAAAGTAATCAAAAAAGACACAGAAGGACACTTCTTACTGGTCAAGGGAAAAATCCACCAAGAAGAACTCTCCATTCTGAACGTCTATCCTCCAAATGCAAGGGCACGCTCATTCATAAAAGAAACTTTACTAAAGCTCAAAGCACACATTGTGCCTAACACAATAATTGTGGGCGACTTCAACACTCCACTCTCCTCCACTCTCATCAATGGACCGATCAGGAAAACAGAAACTAAACAGGGGCACAGAGAAACTAATTGAAGCTTTGGACCAATTGGATTTAACATGTGTGTGTATGTATATATATACCTTTTCTCAGTACCTCATCATACCTTCTCCAAAATCAACCATATAATTGGTCACAAGACAGGCCTCAGCAAATATAAGATCGAACTAATTCCATGCCTCGTATCACATCGCTATGGATTAAGAGTGGTCTTCAATAGCAACAAAAACAACAGAAAGCAAACATACACATGGAGGCTGAGCAATACTCAATGATACCCTGGCTAAAGAAGAAATAAAAAAAAAATCAAAGACTTTCTAGAATTTAATGAAAATGAAAGCACAACATACCCAAATCTATGGGACAGAATGAAAGCAGTGCTAAGAGGAAAACTCATAGCCCTGACTACACCCAAAAAGAAACTGGAGAGAGCATACACTAGCAGCTTAATGGCAAACCTGAAAGCCCTGGAAGAAAAAGAAGCTAATTCACCAAGGAGGAGTAGAAGACAGGAAATCATCAAACTCAAGGCTGAAATCAATCAAGTAGAAAGTAAGAGAACCAGACAAAGAATCAACAAAACCAGGAGCTGATTCTTTGAGAAAATCAACAAGATAGAAAAATCCTTAGCTAGACTAACCAAAGGGCACAGAGACAGTATCCAAATTAACAAAATTAGAAATGAAAAGGGAGATATAACAACGGAAACTGAAGAAAATAAAAAAATCATCAGATCCTACTACAAAAGCCTATACTCAACACAACTCGAAAATCTTGGGGAAATGGACAATTTCCTAGACAGACACCAAATACCAAAATTAAATCATGATCAAATAGATCATCTAAACAGTCTCATCACCCCTAAAGAAATAGAAGGGGTCACAGAAAGTCTTCCAACCAAAAAAAGCACAGAACCAGATGGTTTTAGTGCAGAATTGTATCAGACCTTCAAAGAAGACCTAACACCAATACTCTTCAAATTATTCCACAAAATAGAAACAGAAGGAACACTATCCAACTCGTTCTATGAAGCTACAATTACACTGATACCAAAACCACACAAAGATGCAAGAACAAAGGAGAACTACAGGCCAATATTCCTTATGAATATCGACGCAAAAATGCCCAATAAAATTCTTGCCAACCGAATCAGAGAACACATCAACATGATCAGTCACCATGATCTAGTAGGCTTCATTCCAGGGATGCAAGGATGGTTCAATATACAGAAATCCACCAATGCAATCCATTACATAAAGAAACGCAAAGAAAAAAACCACATGGTCATTTCATAAGATACTGAAAATGCATTTGACAAAATTCAGCATCCTTTCACACTAAAAGTCTTGGAAAGAATAGGAATTCAAGGCCCATACCTAAACATAGTAAAAGCAATATACAGCAAACTTCTAGCCAACGTCAAACTAAATGGAGAGAAACTTGAAGCAATCCCACTAAAATCAGGGACTAGACAAGGCTGCCCCTCTCTTCATATCTTTTCGATATAGTACATGAAGTCCTAGCTGGAGCAATTAAACAACATAAGGAGGTCAAAGGGATACAAATTAGAAATTAAGAAGTCAAACTATCACTATTTGCAGATGATATGATAGTATATTTATGTGACCCAAAAAACTCCACCAGAGAACTCCTACAGCTGATAAACAACTTCAGCAATGTGGCTGGCTATAAAATCAACTCAAGCAAATCAGTAGCCTTCCTATACTCAAAGGATAAACAGGCTGAGAAAGAAATTAGGGAAATGACACCCTTCACAATAGCCACAAACAATATGAAGAATCTTGGTATGACTTTAACCAAACAAGTTAAAGATCTGTATGACAAGAACTTCAGGTCTCTGAAGAAAAGGAATCGAAGAAGACCTCAGAAAATGGAAAAATCTTCCATGCTCTTGGATTGGCAGGATTAATATAGTAAAAATGGCCATCTTGCCTAAACCAATATACAGGTTCAATGCAATCCCCATCAAAATCCCAACTCAGTTCTTCATAGAGTTAGAAAGAGCAATTCTCAAATTCATCTGGAATAACAAAAAAAACCCAGGATAGTTAAAACTATTCTCAACAGGAAAAGAACTTCAGGGAAACAGTATCCTGGACCTCAGTACTACAGAGCAATAATGTTAAAAACTGCATGGTATTGGTACAGTGACAGGCAGGTAGATTAATGGAGTAGAATTGAAAACCTGGAAATAAACTCAAACACCTGTGGTCATTTGATCTTTGACAAAGGAGCTAAAACCATGCAGTAGAAAATAGAGAGCCTTTTCAACATGTGGTGTTGGTTCAACTGGAGGTCCACATTCAGAAGAAGGCAAGTTGATCCATTCTTATCTCCTTGTACTAAAATCAACTCCAAGTGGATCAATGACCTCCACATAAAACCAGAAACACTGAAACTAATAGAAAAGAAACTGGGGAAGACCCTTGAGGACATGGGCATAGAGGAAAAGTTCCTGAACAGAACACCAATAGCTTATGCTCTAAGATCAAGAATTGACAAATGGGACCTCATAAAATTACAGAGTTTCTATAAGGCACTGTCAATTGGACAAAACAGCAACCAACAAATTGGGAAAAGGTCTTCACCAACCCTATATCCAACAGAGAGCTAATATCCAGAATATACAAAGAATTCAAGAAGGTAGACTCCAGAGAGTCAAATAACCCTGTTAAAAAATGGGGTAGAGAGCTAAACAAAGAATATTCACCTGAAGAACTTAAAATGGCTGAGAAGCACCTTAAGAAATGTTCAGCATCATTAGTCATTAGGGAAATGCAAATCAAAACAACCCTGAGATTTCACCTCACACCAGTCAGAATGGCTAAGATTAAAAACTCAGGAGACAGCAGGTATTTGCAAGGATGTGGAGAAAGATGAGCACTCCTCCACCGCTGGTGGGATTGCAAGCTGGTACAATCACTCTGCGAATCAGTCTGGTGGTACCTCAGAAAACTGGGCATGACAGTTCCAGAGGACCCTTTATACCAGTCTTTGGCATATACCAAGAGGATTTCCAGGCATGCAATAAGGACACATGCTCCACTATGTTCCTAGCAGCATTATTTATAATAGCCAGAAGCTGAAAACAACCCAGATGTCCCTCAATGGAGGAATGGATATAGAAAGTGTGGTATATTTACACAATGGAATACTACTCAGCAATTAAAAACAATGAATTCATGAAATTCTTAAGCAAATGGTTGAAACTGGAAAATATCATCCTAAGTGAGGTAACCCAATCACAAAATAACACTCATGGAATGCAGTCACTGATAAGTGTATACTAGCTGAGAAGCTCTGAAAAGCTAAGACACATAACATAGCAAATGATGCCCAAGAAGAAGGAAGCCTGGTCCTGGAAAGACTTGATGCAGCAATGTAGGGGATTACCAGGACAGAGAAGTGGGAGGGGTTTGATCAGGGAATGTGCAGAGGGAAGAGGGCTTATGGGACTTTTGGGGAGGGGAGGAACCTGGAAAGGGGAAATCATTTGGAGTGTAAACAAAGAATGCAGAAAATAAAAAACAAAATAAAACAAAACAAAATGAAAATAAAAGAATAGACCTTCTCAGCACTTCATGGAACCTTTTCCAAAATGAACCATATACTTGGTCACAAAGGAAGTCTTTTTTTTTTTATTCGATATATTTTTTATTTACATTTCAAATGATTTCCCCTTTTCTGGCCCCCCACTCCCCGAAAGTCCCATAAGCCCTCATCCCTCCCCCTGTCCTCCCACCCACCCCTTCTCACTTCCCTGTTCTGGTTTTGCCCTATACTGCGACACTGAGTGTTTCCAGAACCAGGGGCCACTCCTCCTTTCTTCTTGTACCTCATTTGATGTGTGTATTATGTTTTGGGTATTTCAATTTTCTAGGCTAATATCAACTTATTAGTGAGTGCATACCATGATTAATCTTTTGAGACTCGGTTACCTCACTTAGTATGTTCTCCAGCTCCATCCATTTGTCTAAGAATTTCATGAATTCATTGTTTCTAATGGCTGAATAGTACTCCATTGTGTATATATACCACATTTTTGCATCCATTCTTCTGTTGAGGGGTACCTGGGTTCTTTCCAGGTTCTGGCTATTATAAATAGGGCTGCTATGAATATAGTGGAACATGCATCCTTATTACCTGCTGGGGAATCCTCTGGGTATATGTCCAGGAGTGGTATACCAGGATCCTTGAGAAATGACCTGCCCAATTTTCTGAGGAACGGCCAGACTGATTTCCAGAGTGGTTGTACCAGTTTGCAACCCCACCACCAGTGGAGGAGTGTTCCTCTTTTTCCACATCCTAGCCAACACCAGCTGTCTCCTGAATTTTTAATCGTAGCCATTCTGACTGGTGTAAGGTGAAATCTCAGGGTTGTTTTGATTTGCATTTTTCTAATGACTAATGAAGTTGAGCATTTTTTAAGATGCTTCTCAGCCATCCGATGTTCTTCAGGTGAAAATTCCTTGTTTAGCTCTGTACCCCATTTTTTTTCATGGTCTGAAAGTCTATTTATTATCATATCGGTTTCATCTCTTTCTTTGTATATCTCTTCTGACAAAAATTTATCATTAATAAAATCAGAGGGGACAAACATAGCTATACGATGCCAGTAAAGGAAGAAAAGAGGAAAATCAGATGTTAAAGTCGAAGCTTGCTTTTTAATTGTTTCATTCCCTGTTTTATTAACCAATTCTTGTCAAATACATGATTCGATATTCATTTGCTATAATAAATCATCTCTAAACCAAAATATACTTTTTAAATGCAGTTGATAAAATGGTGATTTAAAAGTATAAGCTAATTTCTTATTTTTGATAACTATGTTTATAATGATATGAAAATGAAATTCAAAATCCTATTTATTCCTAGGATATAAATGACAACAAAGTGATATTAAAACTGAATACTCTAGGTATAAATAAGAGAATTTTTGCTAGATAGGTGAAAGCTTAAATATAATGCTTTTTAAATTATGAATGACAATTTAAAACTAAATTTTATAGTTAGCATTTACATACACACATATATAATATAGAAAATATCAGGTTTATTTAAAACAGAATTGCATGTTCCAATTGTTAATTTGTATTTATTTAAGTATATAAATCACAACTACCATATACGAATAGGCTTACTTATCATAAAAAGACTAATACATGAGCATATATTTAACCTGTACACTTACTGATCATAACTGTAATTTATTCATAATTATTCTTTCCTAATAGCTAGTTCTTTCTTAGAAACATCCTGCTAGGATTCAGGTTCTATGAGGGAGATGATTCTGGGATGTTGGTTTGAACATGCTATGTCATTCAGCTCCTCTGTGTAACTTGCATGTGGAGTTACTCTGACAACATGGCTTGCCTTTAAATATACACACCCCCCCATCTGCAGATGTCACTCTTATTTTTTTTCTTTTTTTTATTTAATTTTTTTATTTTTTTATTTTTTATTTAATATAATTTTTTATTTATATTTCAAATGATTTCCCCTTTTCTAGCCCCCCACTCCCCGAAAGTCCCATAAGCCCCCTTCTCTCCCCCTGTCCTCCCACCCAGCCCTCCTCACTTCCCCGTTCTGGTTTTGCCAAATACTGTTTCACTGAGTCTTTCCAGAACAAGGGGCCACTCCTGTTTTCTTCTTGTACCTCATTTGATGTGTGGATTATGTTTTGGGTATTCCAGTTTTCTAGGTTAATATCCACTTATTAGTGAGTGCATACCATGATTCACCTTTTGAGTCTGGGTTACTTCACTTAGTAGGATGTTCTCTAGCTCCATCCATTTGCCCAAGAATTTCATGAATTCATTGTTTCTAATGGCTGAATAGTACTCCATTGTGTAGATATACCACATTTTTTTGCATCCACTCTTCTGTTGAGGGATACCTGAGTTCTTTCCAGCATCTGGCAATTATAAATAGGGCTGCTATGAACATAGTAGAGCATGTATCCTTATTACATGGTGGGGAATGTTCTGGGTATATGCCCAGGAGTGGTATAGCAGGATCTTCTAGAAATGAGGTGCCCAGTTTTCGGAGGAACCGCCAGACTGATTTCCAGAGTGGTTGCACCAATTTGCAACACCACCAGCAGTGGAGGAGTGTTCCTCTTTCTCCACACCATTTTTAACTCTGTACCCCATTTTTTAATAGGGTTGTTTGGTTTTCTGGAGTCTAACTTCTTGAGTTCTTTGTATATATTGGATATTAGCCCTCTATCTGATGTAGGGTTGGTGAAGATCTTTTCCCAATTTGTTGGTTGCCGATTTGTCCTTTTGATGGTGTCCTTTGCTTTACAGAAACTTTGTAATTTTATGAGGTCCCATTTTTCAATTCTTGATCTTAGAGCATAAGCTATTGGAGTTCTGTTCAAGAATTTTCCCCCTGTACTGATGTCCTCAAGGGTCTTCCCCAGTTTCTTTTCTATTAGCTTCAGAGTGTCTGGCTTTATGTGGAGGTCTTTGATCCATTTGGAGCTGAGTTTAGTACAAGGAGATAAGGATGGATCAATTTGCATTCTTCTGCATGTTGACCTCCAGTTGAACCAGCACCATTTGTTGAAAAGGCTGTCTTTTTTCCACTGGATGTTTTCAGCTCCTTTGTGGAGGATCAAGTGGCCATAGGTGTGTGGGTTCATTTCTGGTTCTTCAATCCTATTCTATTGATCGACCTGCCTGTCACTGTACCAATACCATGCAGTTTTTAACATTACTCTGACCAAATAAGTAAAAGACTTGTATGACAAGAACTTCAAGACTCTGAAGAAGAAAATGGAAGAAGACCTCAGAAAATGGAAAAATCTCCCATGCGCATGGATTGGCAGGATTAATATAGTTAAATGGCCATTTTGCCAAAAGCAATATATAGATTCAATGCAATACCCATCAAAATCCCAACTCATTTCTTCATAGAGTTAGAAAGAGCAATTCTCAAATTCATCTGGAATAGCAAAAAACCCAGGATAGCTAAAACTCTTCTCAACAACAAAAGAAATTCTGGGGGAATCAGTATCCCTGACCTCAAGCAATACTACAGAGCAATAGTGTTAAAAACAAAGCAAGTCTTAACAGATATAAGAAAATAACCCCCTTCATCTTCTCAGATCAAGAGTAAGGCTATATTTTCACAAAGAAAGCAAACAAACTCATGGAAATTAAACAACTTTACTGAATGACTGCTAGTTCAAGACAGAAATGAAGAAAAACTTCCTAGAATTCAGTGAAAATGAATGCATAGTATACCTATATTTAGAAGAAAAAACAAAAGTGGTGCTAAGAGGAAAGACCATTGCTCTAAGCACCTACATAAATAAATTAGAGAGAACTCATTCTAGTAACTTAAAAGCACACCTATATGCTCTAGAACAAAAAGAAGCAAACACTCCCAATAGAAGTGAATAGCAGGAAATAATCAAACTAAGAGGTCATTACAGCCCTCAACAGAATAGAACCAAAAACAATTCAAAGAATCCATGAAACAAGGTGTTGGTTCTTTGAGAAAATCAACAAGATTAATAAACTCTTACCGAAACTAACCAAAAGGCAGAGGTGGGGGACATCCTAATAAATATAACCAAA
Source organism: Apodemus sylvaticus (assembly GCF_947179515.1). Taxonomy (NCBI): domain Eukaryota; kingdom Metazoa; phylum Chordata; class Mammalia; order Rodentia; family Muridae; genus Apodemus; species Apodemus sylvaticus. The sequence continues at coordinate 85,973,770 of NC_067475.1, read as the reverse complement.
AAAGGGGGACATAACAACAGACACCAAGTAATTCCAAAGCATCATTAGGTCATATGTCAAAATCCTATACTCCACACAATTGGGAAATCTAAAAAACATGGACAAATTTTTGGTAGATAACACTTGTCAAAGTTAAATCAATATATAGTAAACAAATCTAATTAGGCATAAACACTCCTTAGGAAATAAAAGCAATCATTAAAATCTCCCAACCCAAAATAGCCAAGGGCCAGAAGGTTTCAGTGCATAATTCTACCAGAATTTCAGAAAAGAGATAATAGCAACACTTTTTCAATTGTTCCAAAAATTAGAAACAGAGGACCATTGTTGTGTTCATTTTATGAGACCCCAGACACTCTGATTCCCAAAGGGCACAACTACTCAAAGAAAGAGAATTTCCCTCATAAACATGGATGTGAAAACACTTAATTCTGTTCTTAAATTTAAAAAAAATGTAAATGCTCTGGCAGGAATGAAGAGTTTCTAGAGATAATTGTGTTCTTCACTTTGGCTATCAGATGACTGAAATAATGGAACCCAAGGACTTGGAGTTTTCCAAGAGCTTTGAAGAGAGATTCCATACACATTTAATGACTTGCAGACCAACTTATAGGAAAAAATGGAAACAAGACAGTGGTGAATCAAAGATGGGCAGGACTGCTTACTTAAGAATATATTTTGTCTTCTTTTTAGACCTTAACCTGGGAGATGGGTCTGATGAATGGGCTGAGTGTGAGGTGGTGGACCACCACACCCTGAATTTCTTTTCTCTTGTTTCCAATGTGACTACATTAAACTAATCCCTCCTTTTCGCTATTACCGTGTGTTTAATTAACATCCTGAAGGCAGGTGGTTGAGGAAGCTTGTTCAAACCTTGGTCTTAATAACTATGGTAATATAATTAGCTCAGAAGAGATTTTCTTCTTGTTCATTTTTGGTTTTCTCTCTGTATTTCTCATTTCTTTCCCCTTTATTCCTGTTGTTTTCTCTTTGGTGTCTGCTGAAATTACATACAGATGGATCAGCAAAAGCAGAGACATTGAAGTAGAGTGATTGCATATGAAGGTGTATGAGCAAATGTTTGTGTATGTGTAAAGCCCTACGTCAACTCTGAGTGTCTTCTTTGTCTCTCTCAATCTCATCTTTTTAAACCAAGGTGTTAGACTAGGCCTGAAATTCACCATTCAGATAGATATGCAAGCCACTCACCCCGCCCCCCCATGGCATCCTGTTTCTGCTTCAGAAGGCTGTACAAACTCTGGTCTTTAAAATAGCTGCTGAAGTTGGGAATGAATGCAAGTCTTCATACTTCCAGAGTAAGTACTTTATTTCCTTAGTTACACTTGCTACTACACTAGCAATCTACCCACTTAGTTCAGCACCATAGATAGGGGAAGGAGTCATGGGAACAGATGGAAATAATATTTTAGTTCAAAAGCCCACCAGAAAAAAAGATCAGTCAGTGCTGTAAGGCATATGACTGGTTCCATAGGTCACCTTGTATAGTAAGGCTTTCTAGCTTATCGTATTCCCTACAGTTCTTCACACAATGCCATGTATCTTATGTCTCATTATCATTTTAAATCTCAACCCATGAGAGTATGTATTTAGTATGATAATGAGCTGGAGGTCACCACACTGGACACTCTAAGGTGCATCTATACCTGTGCCAGTCAGTCAAGAGTTCCCAACCTTCCCTTTGTTGACTGGTTTTCTGCATATGGTAATGTTGTGCTTTTGTATGAAGGTTTTGGACCTCACACTCTACTCTATGCGCACTGATTTGCATGTGCTAGGAAAATCACATGCATCTGAGCTAACTCTCTTCCTTGCATTTCTTTCTTTCCAAATATGTGAGGTAAGAATAATGCACATGCAAATTCTGAGATAGACCCATTTTCCTTATTTTTAATCCTTTTTTAAGTTGACATTCAACACGTTATGACATGTTTCATTATGACACTTTGTTTCCATTGTTGAACATACTATTCCTTTGCCACAATGCTCTTGCCCAAATCCCCATACTATGGCCCTCTCCTGTCCCAGACTTACTTTTAAAATAAGCAAAATGGCAACTACACAAACCTCATATTTTCATCGACAAAATATGAGACAAGAAAATATACCTATGGAATAGATTTTGAAGATTCAATGAGATGATGTACCTAAATTGTCTGAACTTAGTTATTTAATGAGAATTGTCAGATTAGAAGTCTCAAGCATCTCTGAAGCTTCCTCTTTCCAGTTTGTAACACAAACAAGCATACACACACACACACTCTACACCACACATACAACACATGCACACCAACACAACCACTATAGACACCATACCCGTATATCACACAACACACCACACACACTTAAGCACATTAAAGAGTAAAAAAAAACTATCTAAAAGTAGAGATACAAAGGAGAAAAGAAGAAATATGTCCATTTAAATGCAATATCCAATCAATACTGCCTTTTTTCAGCATAATTTGTACTGGGAAAACTTTCATCATGTTAAGTAAAGAAATAAGATTATCTATGCCTCCCCACATTTTTCCAAAATGTCCATGATCTGACTGACTACCTATCGAACACTTAGCCAAGGATCCCATCTGTGTTTATTCTTGGGGTCAAAGAAGCATTTTTTCATGCTGAGAATTCAGAGTGGGTATCATTCAATATAGAAGAAGACACAGATCTCTAGGGAAAAAAACACCTTTATGCAACACTAGCTCATTCTCTAGTCACATTCTCTAGTTATCCTTGCATGACAGCAGATAGTATTAATCTTCCAAAGACATTAGTTATTTCCCAGAGTAACCAACAGGAATAGATATGAGTTTTCTGATATAATCCATCTTTACTCAATGATTCAAAAATATTATTAAAGATTTGATACTCACTTGTTAAACACTATAGATTGTATCACGAGTAACATGACCATAGATCTAATTTTTATGTCTCTAGCCATGCAAGAAAAAAAAAAAACTTTAAGCTAAACTTTACAGAATACACACAAATTTAACCATCAGTAAGATTATGAAAGAACAAGCATGCCTACCTTGGTATAACTGAAAAGAAACTCTACTATCCAGTGGGCTTGCCTGTCAGAATGCATTATGGAGGTAAAAACATTACTGAGATGCTATGATGACAGCAAAAACAGAATAATGTGGGTCTATTGAAAACTGGGAAGTGAAGTAGAACAGTGAAAATGTGTGAAAGAGAGGGAAGGGAACTGACTGGCCAAGGGCATTAGAGATAATGGTCAGAGCAGAATCCAGGGTGGAGTCATGATAGATACATGCAGTATTTCGATCAACATTTGTCAGAAACAAGGGCAAGATCCAAAGATTACCAATTTCTCGTTAAGATTTCCCTGGAGAAAAGAAACTACATCCTCTGCACAATGTCTGCCTTTATTGCCTGTGGGATAAGGGGAATTTTCTATTGCTTCAGAGTTTTGAGAAAATCCCCAGAATAGTAAAGAACGTATAAAATATTTATGAAATATAAGGACTGCAGTAAAGAACATATAACACTTCCTATTCTTTCATAGCTTAGAAAGAATATCAATTCCATAGTGCTCATCAATATCTTTGGGGTTTATTTTTCTTAGTTTCACATAACAATGTCAAGGGAGAGCCTGAATTCTTGCCTGTAGAGATGTTACAATAATTCGGATGTTGAATATCTCCCACAGGTCTGTGCACCAGCTAATTCTTTTAAGAGATGTGGGTCTTATTAAAAGATACTTAATATGGTATCAAATAAGATTTGATGTTGGAAACATGGTATCAAATAGGATTCCGCAACAAAAATCTCTCTGTGTCTCTGTCTCTCTCATCTCGTTCCACTCTAGATTGTGAAGTGGGTCCTTTAATCTGGCTTACAATGCTTGCCATTGACATTTGGTGCCCACGTCCGACTCTTAAAGCAATGGGCCCATCTGGTCTTGGGAAGAAATTTCTAAAACCATAAGTCAAAACAAACCCGATATTCCATCTTACACCAATCAGAAAGGGTAAGATCCAAAACTCAAGTGATATAACATGCTGGCAAAGATGTGGAGAAAGAGGGACACTCCTCCTGAGACTGTGTTTTGCAAACTGGTACAACCACTCTGGAAATTAATCTAGAGTTTCCTCAAAAAACTTGGAAATAGTTCTGCATGAATACCTAATCTGCTCCTGGCTATATACCCAAATGATGTTCCACCATTTCACAAGGACAGCTCCACTATGTTCATAGCATCCTTATTCGTAATAGCCAGAAGCTGGAAGCAACCCAGATGTCCTTCAACTGAAGAATAGATACAGAAAATGGGGTTCATTGACATAATCTAACACTATTCAACTATTAAAAATGAAGACATCCTGAATTTTGCAAGCAAATAGATGAAACTAGAAAATGTCATCCTGAGTATGATAACCCAGACCCAAAAGGACATGCATGACAGGAGACTAGCATAGCTGTCCTCTAAGAGTCTTAACCAGCAGCTGACTGAGACAGATGCAGATACTTACATGAACCATTGGACTGAGGTTGGGGACCCCCATAAAAGAGTTAGGCAAAGGACTGACGGACCTAAAGGGGATGGTAACCCCATAAGTAAACCAACAATGTCAACTAACCTGGATATCTGGGATCTTCAAGAGACTATGCCACCAATCAAAGAGTATGCATAGGCTGGTCTGAGACACCAGCACATAATTGCAGAGGACTGCCTTGCTGGCCACAGTGGGAGAGAATGTACCTAATTCTGTAGAAATTTGATGACCCAGGGAAGAAGAATACAGAGGGAAATACCCTCTCAGAGGTGAAAGGGATAGGGGATGGGGTAAGAAATTCTAGAAGGGATGGCCAGGAGTGTGGGTAGGGTAACATTTGGGATATAAATAAATAAAATAATTAATTAAAAAATAAAACCCTTTCTCTTTCAATTTAATCATCTCTGGTATTTCATGATAATAACACAAAACTAACTGACAACTGATACAAAGAGAAGTAATATCATCCCATAGACTTAGTGCTTTAAAATGCCCCCAACTCTTCATCAGAGTTTTCTGGTATTGACTACAACCAAATTTCTTTTGTCATTGAATCTGCTAGTTCCTAGCCAGGATTCAAGATTATACTTCTATTAAAGGGTAGTGAATAGAAAAAGGAAATGTTTTGTATTATTAGAATTTTTGATTTGGTTGTAGAGTTACTTTGTGTATTTTATTGTTCCTGTACAATAAAACCAGAAAAGTAACCAAAATAGACATTTTTAGTCCAGTGTCTCTAAGTTAAAGCATACTAGTAATCTGGGTGTCCAGTCTCACATCCCTACAAGTTATCTGCCAAGTTCACAATTAATATCAGTTCCATACAGGAATAGGCTGCTTCTAAAGTCATCAATGTGATGCGAGAAAATTGAGCATCAGCTGGAGACATCAGATTATTTCCCCTGTGGACCTGAGCATGAAATGGCAATTGACATCTGTAAAGTCAGATTATAACTTAACAGGAGGGAAGTCTTTGTATTTTTGTAACCTACATGCGGTTGTAGAGTCTCCTCATGTCTGCAGTGCTCTAGTCACTAGAAATGTGTTAGTGTATCTACACATAAACAGAGTAGATTTTGCAAAGGGTTGAATAGTAGGAAACTTAAAATCACCAAAGGCCTTCCTAGTGGTCACTTCCATAATTCTACTCACAAAATACAAAGTGGTTCATAAAAGGAAAATGTTGAGATTTGGTCTTGCTGTCGATTCTAAAACTAAGTACAGGCCCCTAAGACCCAGACTCTACATGTAGTCCAAAGTGACTATGCCCTCTCTTAAGTTATATATGATTGGTAAATAAATATGCCAGCAGCCAACAGCAGAACAGAATGAACATAGGTGAGGTTTAGGTTTCTAGGTTGTGGGGTCAGAGAAGAACCATGAGGGGAATAAGGAGAAGTTTCAGGAGGAGGACAAAAAGCCACCATGGGTTAGGATCATGAAAATATGGCCCTGAGGACTGGTAAATGGGAGTTAAAAACAACAGTGATGAAAGATAGTAATAACTGGGGGTAATCAGTAGAAAATTAGATTCTAATAACATAGAGGGTAGCTACCTGCCCAGATCTTATGCTGTTTAAGGTTTATTCTAAATATAAAGGTTGTGTGTGCCTTTTATCTGAAAACTAAATGGTCAAAATCAGGGTAGAAACCCAGGGTCAGGGTGAAATAATTTCTATAACATGGGAATACACAATTTAAAAAGAAAATGGAAATAGAACAGATCTAAGTAGAGAGTTCTAAATGGAATCTGGGTTCATATGTCCTCTTCCTGTGCTTCTCCTATAACTCCTACCAAGTAAATGCCCTCCTAAAAGAGCTCAACAAAACCAAGCAGACAATTGTAGTTTCAGAAACATGAATGTGCATTTTTCTCTGTCCCCTGAGCAGAGAAACAAGATGAATTCAATATGAATTCTTTGTTAGTATCACCGAGGAATGCAAAGGTGATTTCAAAGGAAGGTTTGAGGTTTTTTAAGACCTTTGCAGAAGAGTTGAAGGCACACAGATTTTTTTTCTTTTTTTTTTATTCGATATAATTTATTTACATTTCAAATGATTTCCCCTTTTCTAGCCCCCCCACTGCCCGAATTTAAAGCCTGCAGTTCAATTTGCAAATTCTAAAGTGCAGGATAATGGCAGTAGCCCCAGATATCAGGAAGCTTGAGATAAGACATCAAAAGAGCCACTTGTAACCCAATCTGTTATGTCAAGAATCCATGAGCTTCCCATTTACCAACTGGGAGAGACTAAACCTTTAGGATAAAAAGCTTGGTAGGAGGTCTTTAAATCATCACATGACTCCTCCTCAAAGAATGATGGGCTTCTTGGCCTGTGGAGTCATTTACTTGCTTCCAGCTTCATGAGCTAAGCAAGTCACTTGCAACAGTACATCCAGCCCTCAGAATCCAAACACATGCGGCTGCCTGAAGAGGTTAACGAGAACTTCTAATTATTTGTATTCATTTGTGTGTGTGTGTGTGTGTGTGTGTGTGTGTCATGTGAAAATTATTTATTTTCAATTTAGTCCATTTCTTAATTACCATGGAACGTAATAAACAGGTTTTCTTTTGATATTTTCATATAGAAATTTATTTTGCACTTTGGTAAATGGTTATGTGGTTTCCATAATAGCCATGATGTTTTTGGCTTTTATCAGTACATAGAAGCTATATTTTCTCTATATTTTTGTCATAAGCTTTACTTTGTTTACTAGACATTCTAATAAATAATGTAAGATTATAGATCATCAGTTTTGACTTAAATTTTCCTAAGAATTGTGATGACTATTCTTTTTTTTTCTTTTATTGGATATTTTCATTATTTCAAATGTTATCCTCTTTTCAGATCTCCCATCCAGAACCCTCCAATCCCCTCACTCTGCCTCTATGAGGGTGCTTACCCACCTACCTACCCACCACTCCCACCTCCCCGCACTAGCACTCCCCTACACTGGGGCATATCTCCTCTGTGAAAATGGTAGATCAGAAGAAACCATTAACAGCCTTTCTGTCTCAGGAACAAATACACGAAAGAATGAATGAATCTATAGTTAAGCCTTTTGCTTACTTTCATTCAGATGAGGTAGAGTGTGGTCATTGAATCAGAATGATTAGTTGTCACTACCAGACTGAGTTACAAAGAAAGGAAGGTTCCTTTGACCCACTGTGCTAGTCCAGCATCAGTGTCCTACATCTGGCTGCAGTCTTCTCACTTGCCCTAAGGACGTACATCACGTCACATGGCAGGGAATAGAGTGGGCACATATGTATATGTGTGCTTCTTTGTTCTCTCTTTCTTTAAAAAAAGTCAAAATTAAAATTAATTAAATGTGGCATTTCAAAACTCAAATTCAAAACTATAGTTCTGAATGTATGTATATTCAACAATGTTGCCTAAGAAATTAAGATCAATAATTGACAAAGCTGAAGACCAAGAGATAAACTCAAATCAGAGTGGGACCTATAAAGTACATATGTCTCACTTATAGCACAGAAATTCTGAGAAGCCACTGGAACTGCACATGCAATCAGAAAATGTCATCACTGAACTTTTAACTCTTGGGAAATATGATCTCTATCAAATTCACATGAAAGTATTCTCAAAACTTCATGAAAGAGAAAAAAATGTATCCTGCAAATGTACTCATTCTAGAATGCTATTGACCAAAAGTCACAAATCTTACACACAGGATAATGTCATGTTTAAATCATGACCCTCGCAAAATTGACAAAACAAATTCCTAATCCTTGGTACCTAAATGTGACTGCCTTTGGTGCAAGAAAGTTTACAAAGGTGATTGAGCTTAAACAAGGCTAGTCCAGAATCTAATATGATTTATTTCTTCATAAGAAAATGAAAGTTGAGATGCAGAAGGAGACCCAAGGAAGGACTATTAGGACACTGCGAGAGGTGAGAATCCACAGACCTCAGAAGAAATAACATCATAATCCTTGGCACTGATTAACTCTCTTATAGGTTATCCTTAAAAACAAGAGCCACAAGTCCAATGATCATGATAGAACTGGTTAATTTATATCAGCATTGTGAATTCAACACAACTTCCTTTAAGTCCCTTTCAAAAACTGAGGAGCACATACCAAATAGGCCTCCCATCCATCATGATGGCATGATCATTGGGAATTTGAATAATTAATTCTGTTGAGTGTTATCCATTATTTATTATCATATGCCAATGCTTTTCATACAATTTTAAGCTTCTTCCATCCCCAAACCCTAAGCTGCACAATAAATAAGTAAAATGGAGAATTCTAATTTGATTGTTAAAAGGCCATAAAATAATTAAAAGAAATGAGACTTATTGTACAGCTTGCCCTGAGGGCTTACCATTTTAGTAAGGACTGTCTCATCAAGAACAGAAACCCCCAGAACATTCAAGTGCTGTTTACAAAATTAATAACTGATGATTAAAACACTTTTGCAATGATTTTCAGGTATTTCAAAAGGATTTAATTTTTTGTACATTATGAAGTTCTATAACCCTACTAAAATTGGAAGAAAATGATTTTATTTGGAATTGAAATGGGATTTCATAATATTATTAATTGAAGGTTACTTTTTTCCATCCTTTAAAAATCAGGGAATGTGAAGGAAAAACATAAACTAGTGTGTAGCCAATCACTTGATTATATAAAACGTGATTATATGAAATAATTACATAAAAGTATTATATAAAATCACTAAAGGAATAGCGATTAGTATTTAATCAAATTACTAAAGGGAAAGATACAGAAATAGTAACTATGTCCTAGTATAAAATGCATATATTTATATATATATATATATATATATATATAAAATCTAGGCAAATAATTTATAATCAAAACATGCAAAACAACATAATGCTTAATTATTCACCAGGATTAATTATCATCAGAAGTGTTGTCTATATAATGACATAAGGAAAGCAAGATGAAAGAATTTTACAGGATATCTAAATCATAAAATGAATCATTTCTCTCTGACATCCTTTAGTGGATCAAAATTGTTACAATAATTTAAGTATGTTCCGTGATTTCAAAGTTAGTATGCAATGTATTGTTTCAATTACAGCATGCTCACAGGACTTGTTTGTATTTCTTTTCCTTTCTCCACAACTCTCCTGCTGGTGTCAGCCCTCACGAACAAGTTCATCCTTCATGTCACATTTATTGCAGTAGGCTTTCTTCCAACCCTTGTTTAAGATCTTTTCTTTCCTTCCTCTCTCCCCCATATATACATATAGGTATAGATATATAATACATACATACATGAATTAAAATCTAGAATCCACATAAGTAGGAAGTGTGTAGTACATATTTGAGTTTGTCTTATTTCATTTAACACAATGATCTCTTTCTAGTATCACCCATGCAAATATGATCTTATCATTTTTAATGACTAAATAAAATTGTATTGATTTTATATATCATGTTTTCTTATACATTCATTTGGAGATTCAACTGTAGGCTGGCTTCACAGTTTTTGAAAATACAGAAAGATATAACGTAAAAATGGATGCTTTCCCACGTTGGCATCCTACCCCAATCTCCTGCTTTGAGCCCATGAGCTTTCCTTCCGACCCTTTTTGCTGTTCTGCTTTTTCCTCCATATGTACTTATGAGCCTGATTCTCAGTTATTCATTTTAGATGATTCTGAACTTTCCATCTCTGTGAACCATAACAAATTACTTACTCATACCACACCCCTCCCTAAATTGAGAAATTTCCCATTTTCTTCCTTGGAAGAATTGATGATTCTTTTTTCCCTTCTATGATCTGTCATCATAAAATGAAGTAATTTTCTTAGTCTTACATTTTTATCTATCATGACAATAACCCCAATATCTTGCAGAAATGAATAAAAGAGCACTTCCATTTTCCAAAATATTCATTTGAATTCCTTTTTGCTTTGATGATAATTATGCTTGCCACTTGACTACAGTTGTTACGAAGCAACCTGCCAGAGTCAATGGCAGGCAATGTAAGTTGGCAGGTATAATTTTCCCACATTGTAGAATTTTCTTTACCATTTTCCAGCGACTTGTATATATATGTTATATATATACATTGTTTATAATATAACTATGGAAGGCAAAATGTAAGATTACATGCATGAGAAAGGCTTAGATATACAGTTGTACTTAAGTGGAGACTGAACTAGCCTTTGGTTTGGCAGGATATGTCCTTTGGTATTGTGAAATAGATTAAGTTGAATAGAAACTTAGAGATATTGTACATACCCATCTCTGGACACTGAGGTGAGCTGTTTAAATAACTCCACACAAGGGCAAGGGCAAAAATAATGGGAAATAAATGTGAGTTTTAGACAATGCTTTGAGCAAATTCAGAATTTGTCCTTCGTGTGCTGTGGACAGAACCCTAGGCTTCATGCATGTTCTGTGGGCATGCTACCACTGCTCCAAACTCTCAGTCCTTTTCCAGCTTTAATATTAAATTTCACGTTCTTGTAAAAATTATGTTATTTTTCATTTAGATTAAGTTAAATACTTTAAAATGTATGTAGTAATTTAAATAAGCAAAATTAGTTTTCATTAGTTTTCATGTCTCTAGAAACTCAAAATGTGGTGCCCTTGTAGTTAACCTAGCTGACAAAAGATGCTGAAAATGCTCGTCCTTTCTTACTATCACTGTCAATTATCTGCTCTGTTGACACAAGGAATGCTTCCCTGTCATTTTGACTCAAAAGGAATATTTTCACAGTCATGATGGCACTCTACTTAGAGATTCCACTAAATTATCAGCTGTAGTTAGAAGAGTAGATTTACAATTCCTGCTTGTTTCCTTGCATGAGTCACTATTTAAAGAATGAAACCACTGTTTCTCTAGCATGATCCCAGATAATGACACAGGTGTTAGGGTTAGTGAGAACAGTTCATGTCCTGGCTGGGGCTAGACTTAGCTTATGGGAACATCCAGCTGGCTCACCTCTTTAGCCCCAGACCATTAACCAGAAACTCTGAGAAAAGAATGCCCTTGATCCATGCCAGAGTTCCAGTACATGAAAAGCATGAGAATACATGTGTGCTATTATAAGCTACTAATTTATAGCTATTAGTGACATGGTATAAAACACTAATCTACTGCGTGATACACTATGAAGTGTTTGGTACGCCCAAGACCCATTGTTCCTGAAAAATTTTATGTGCAGTACCACATTAGGAAACAACAGTTAGCAAATCTCAGACCTTCGGGGAAGAAACTGCCTCATACTTGACTTTAGGCTACTTCTTGTGAACATGCAATAAGATGTGTCAAACTGACAATTAAACATAAGTAGAGTGTGATTTGATGGTATAAAAGGAAAAACAATGTTTTCTGGTAGTAGTGCTGAAATCCAACATGGAGATACAAACAGGCAGTAATTTCATTAAATTTAGCTAAACTGTTTAAAACTTCCTCCCAGAAAAAGAGAGCCACTGGAACCATGGAGAAATTGCTCACCAAACAAGAGCAGAAAATAGATCCATGTGGTTTATGCAGTGGACTCACAAGCATTCTCTTCAATTTCATCAAGTTATGTCCCGGGTTTTGGTGGTTTGTGAGAACATGGTACTCTAATGTGAGTCAGCCCAGATAGAAACAAAGAAGACAACAAAGCAGACTGTGGTATCCTTGGAGATGTGCTGTAGAATGCTCCCTTTAAGGGAATCTGTTGTGTGGTTTACAATTTGAAACTGATTCGAGCGTGAAAAGCAAGGCCAAGGACTGAGCGAAGGCAATGTGCTAGCCGGGGAGACATGCCTATACCAAAACCTCTTTCTTAGAATGGGAATTTTTTCCGGCTCCTTATGTCCTGGATAGGATAGTCACCTAAGTGCACTGAGGTGGCTGTTCTCTGTGTTTCTGTCCAGCCCAAGCCCAAAATAGCTATTACATGTTCTTCTTCTTCTTACTCCTCCATGCCTCCTTGCCTAATTCCAACAGGAGTCTACATCATGGCTAAATGTGTCTTTTTTGGGGAAAAAAACCCTCAGGAAGCAGAGGAAAAGCTAAAAAGTAGCTTAACTTTTCATAAATTCAGGACACAAAAACAAAAAAGAAAACAAAAACAAAAACAAACAAACAAATGAAACACAAAACAAACTTCCAGGGAACACTCTGTTGACCTTCTATGTTACCTGGTCTCTCTAAGGAAGAATCTAGGTGTTTCTCAGATTCTCTTTCTCATAGGTAAGAATTGATAAAGAAAGTCACAGACAATGGCAACAGAGGATGGACGATTAGTCATTGTATTTTTCGGGCATCCTTACAGTAATCGGGAGGGAAGGATTCTGTGGGGTTTTTTTATTTTTTTTTTAATACTTTTATTTATGTTTTTGAGAATTTCATGGAACATAAATTCATGATATTCTTTCTCCTCTCCAAATTCCTCCCAAATCCTCCTGCACCTCCCTAATCATCCAAATTTATGTGCATTCCTTTCCTAAAAGCCATGGTCTGAGGCTCCTGACAGACACACATGCAGCAGAGTACCGCCTGTTCTGGCCACAGTGGGACAAGGCACCTAACTCTGGAGACACTTGATGCCCCAGGGGGCGGGTAGACCTGGCAGGGACAGGATTGGGTGGCATACTCTTAGAGACAAGGGGGATGATGAATGGCATGGAGAACTGTGGGAGGGTGAACCAGGATGGGGGCAACAACTGGACTGTAAAAAAATTAAAGTAATAAAACAAAGCAGGCAAAAAGCATACAGTCATACAAAACATGGCATCTAATTTGTATTGGCCAACTGCTCTTAACACAGCGCTTGCCCTGATCTAGCCACTGTCACACCACTGATAAAATAACTTGACTTCTCTTCCCTGGAGTCTATGTACTGCCAATAGCTTCCTGGTGAGAGGTCAGGCTTTGAGCTCGCTTCCCATTGTTCTTGTTGAGATTTTGTTTGGCTTGAACTTCTGTGTCTCCAACATGCTGTCATGTGTGGAAAGAGCACACTATCATGACCATTTTTTTTAAAGGAGAAAAAATGGAAGCCACTACGGGGGAAAAAAAGAGTGTACTACACTGGTATAGCAAGATGAATAATTATTGATGTTACACACAAAAATTACCTTTAGGAATAAGTATAAATAAACAAATCACCACATATGACCTATATGTTGAACATTCTACTGAAAGCAAAGACTTAATATAAATGCAGTAAAAAAAAACATTTTAAAATGATAAAAGAAAACAAAATAAGGCAAAATTCACACATTTCAAGAAAGTCAGTTTTTCAAATTGTTTTCTAACATTAAATAAAAACCCTGTATAAATGAAGACTTTAGACCTTCTTTTATACACCTGCTACACTTATTTCAAAATTTAGATTCATTTCTAAATTCTCAGAAGCAGGGGTGCTGGAGCAGTAAGGATCTGCAGCAGTGGTCACTGAAGATGGTGTTTCAGGTTTCATGGGCCAGGTGTGTCTGTACAACTTAGCTCTGCTATTGAAACAAAGCCAGCAGCCATTGGCTGTGTGAGCAGACATCCAGGGCTTTCTATCAGGATAGTTTAACTTGCAAGGATAGATGCAAGCTATATTTATTTGTCCCTATGTCTGCACCAAAGCAACCATCATAAACTGTATAATCTATATAACTACAATAAAAATAGATTTTAAATATAGAAATGTTTTTTAAAAAACTAAAGACTGATCCAAAAAGATGCAGCAGAATAGAAAAAGGAAAGCAGATATATCTAAAATAATAGAGAAAATTAATATGCCTAAAATCCAAGCACACAAAAAAAATGTATTTTCTCTAATCAAAGGAAGAAACTGTCTTTAATTTAATTATCAGGCAGTTAGCCTAACTCTGCACTTTCCATGAGACAGTTGATTTAAAACACAAAGATACTAAGATGAAAAAAGATGACCATAAAGATACTAAAATGCAAAAAGATGACAAGAATATTCTCAGTAGTATTAATTTTGTAAGAAGTCATATGACCCTTAGTAAAACTCAGAGAAACCATAATATAGATGTATTTGGAGAAGCATGGAAACTCATGTAGATGCATTTATAAGGAAAATGTTCATTTTGTGGCTCTCTTTCCTATCTCTAATGGATTCATCAGCCCTATTTTAGTATTTAACTGTTTCAATAGTGGCAACATTACAGTACATCTTGGAATCGGTCAAGGGAAACCCTCATCTTGGTTCCTCAGGAGTATGTTGGAGATGATGATCCTTGTACGTGATATAACATTTAAAGGCTATCAAAAAAGCTCTGGTCTATTAAAATTGCTGGGTGTGTCAATTAACGCTATGGAGAACTGGCATCTTATTCATTTTGATCCTTTAACTTTCCAGTATTAATAGACTAAAACAAAGACATCCACATTTATGTCTTTAATCTATTTCAGGAATACTTTGTTTTTGTTTTTTTAACTATAAAAATCTTACATGATTTTATTAAATTTATTCCTAAGCATTCCTTAGCTTACAATGTTCTTTCTGATAGCATTTAAAATTATTTTTTCAAAGTCTAGCAGATAACATAAAAAAATCCAATTAATTCTCTTATGTTACCCTAGTGTTCTTCAAGATTACAATTTCATTTGGGAATCATTCTTAGAGTAAAGAATTAACAGTTTTCTCTTTTGCTGTATTAAATATTCTAATATTCTATGGGTTATTTTTACAGCTATATTCATGGAAGGTATTGGTCAGTATTTGTGTAGGTTTATGTCTCTATGTGCATGTCTCTCTCCCTCTGTGTGTGTGTGCATGTGTGTGTGATTGTGTGTGTGCCAACCTTGTAGCTTTTGAAATCAGAATCACACTGATTTATAATAGAGCTGGAAATTATTTTTGTCAAACTGCTAATTTTTTACAATAATTTAAATTGAAATTATTATTCTAAGTGCTTAAGAAAATGCATATTTAGCCCTATTTATAATTTCCAGATGCTGGAAAGAACCCAGGTATCCCTCAACAGAAGAGTGGATGCAAAAAATGTGGTATATCTACACAATGGAGTACTATTCAGCCATTAGAAACAATAAATTCATGAAATTCTTAGGCAAATGGATGGAGCTAGAAAACATCATACTAAGTGAGGTAACCCAGACTCAAAAGGTGACTCATGGTATGCACTCACTAATAAGTGGATATTAACCTAGAAAACTGGAATACCCCAAACATAATCCATACATCAAATGAGGTACAAGAAGAAAGGAGGAGTGGCCCCTTGTTCTGGAAAGACTCAGTGAAGCAGTATAGGGCAAAACCAGAACAGGGAAGTGGGAAGGGGTGGGTGGGAGAACAGGGGGAGAGAAGGGGGCTTATGGGACTTTCGGGGAGTGGGGGGCTAGAAAAAGGGGAAATCATTTGAAATGTAAATAAAAAATATATCGAATAAAAAAAAGAAAAGAAAATGCATATTTTACAAATTACAGGGCAAGAAACAATTCAGCAGTTAAGAATCCATTGCTGTTAATAGATTCTAATTTAGTTCTCTGAACCTGTGCTGAGGAGCTCACAACCACCTATGATTCTAACTACAGGGCATACAAATCTTATGGATTCTGTGGGTACTGCACTCATATGCACAAACTTGCACACATATATACACACATAAGCAGATAATTTAAAACTAAAATAAAATTTTAAAATGAGAAAAGTAAATTTAAGTATATAGAAGTGTATGTCTGTGAACTATGTATTTTACAAGTCAAAAATTAAGATTAGTATATAATACATTTTATTCTAAAACTCAAAGCTTAAGATACAAAATATTGGAAGCAAAACAAAAAAAAAAAATGGGAAGAACATGGCAGAAGAAAAATCCAGAAAAATATCCTCACAGAGAAAAGGAAAAAACAAAAAACAAAAACAAACAAACAAACAAAAAAACCCACTGAATTTACCTTCAGATCAATACAAGGCCTGCCCTCAAAAGGGCCAGCTAAAAGGAATTCTCCACATCCTAGCACTACAGGCCTGACCTACAAGATAAACCTCTAAATCAACCCTGGATGCTCTGGATTTAGTAGCCCAGATTCAAGACCATTTCTGCAGGCATCTTCTCCAAGCCTGTTATAGGGCAGAATGGCCTTGCAAATTTCCAGATTGGAAAGTCTAATGAATCAAGCTAATCTGTGTGTGAAATCCAGTAGCAAAATCTGATACACATCATCAAATAATTAAAGAAGATTCTTTTGGCAGGTTGTCTGGTTAAGGGTTCTCTCAGAAAAAAACAGTCTGAAAGGATAAAATAGGACCCCCTTATTTAATTATGTAAAGCTCAACCTAAGACAGCAAAGTATGTGAAAAACCTCTAAGGAACACGATCATTTTCTGTTAGCGGAAACAAAGACATAGAGATACAGAGCAATCTGCCTGATAATTTAGGACAATTACATAGGGAAGCTTGTAAAACCATAGAACCATATACAAACAATCCAATAATCCCAGAAGCCAATAGATGAAAAAAATCTAAACTTTTAGCAGCTAGTTGGAATTGTTCTTTTATGCATCAATTAGAAACCTGGGACTGATTACTACACTTAATGAAATAGAAAGTTCTGTAAGGAACAGTGGCAGTACTAATCATGTGGGAAGAAAATCTGTAACCTCAAAGAGAGGTTATTTAAAAATATAGAGTCAGAAAAAAATAGAAAATAGGATAAAAATGAATGAAGAAATGTCAGGGGAGAGTGTCCAACAAGAAGATAGAAAGATAGGATTACATTAAACTATGCTGCTTTTGTAGAGCAAAAGAAGAATCAATTAATTGAAGAGACCACAGTCAGGATGGGGGAATGTGCACTGCCATCTATCTGATAAGGAGTTAATAACTAAAATATGTGATAAGGGCACATCTAAGTTTAGATAGATGAAAGATAGGGGCACACACATGCCCAAAAGGTGTATGAAAAAAAGTCTAGTACCACACTAGTCATGAGACAGTGAGCACAAACAATGTAGCAAAACTTCTTCTGATTTGTAAGCAAAGTTGATGCCAAAAAGATAAAAGAAAAAAAAAACTGTTTAAGAGGATAGCTTGGAATGTAAACAAAAAATATAGAAAATAATGAAAAAAAAGAAAAAAAGAAAAAACCCATTGGGAGGGTTTGGGGAGGGGGAAACAGGGAAGGGGTATAACCTTTGAAATATAAATGAAGAATAATTTCAATTAAAAAAATAAAGTAAAGAAAATATAACTATAATTCCAAGTAGAATGCCATAACTCCTTCAAAAGGAAAATCTGTGCTCTGGAGTAACATGGATAAATTGGATAGACATTCTCTTCAGGGAAGCCCTCTCAGGAGACAGCTATATCAGGATCCCTAAAAAGGAATAAGCCAGGGCCTGACAAATTCAGAGGGCGATGCTCTCAGACAACCACTGAACTGAGCAAAGGGTCCCCAATGGAGGAGGTAGAGAAAGGACTAAAGGAGGCTGTAGGAGTTTGCAGCCCCGTAGGAGGAACAACAATCTAAACCACCACTCCCCCCAAGAGCTCCCAGGCACTAAACCATCAACCAAAGAGTACCCATGGTGGGACCCATGGCTCCAGCTGCATATGCAGCAGAGGATGGCCTTGTTGTCTATCAAAGCAAGGAGAGGCTCTTGGTCCTGAGAAAACTCAATGCCCCAGTATACGGGAATGCCAGGGCAGGGAAGTCAGAGTGGGTTGGTTGGTGAGCAGGGGGAGAGGGATATGTTAGGAAGTTTTCAGGGTAGGAAACCAGGACAGGGGATAACCTTTTAAATGTAAATAAAGAAAATATCTAAAAAAAAAAAAAAAAAAAAAAAAAAAGGCTAAAGTTGCCGGTAACTCCAGCTCCAGGAGATCTGACACCTTCTGGCCTCTGTAGGTACTGCAATCATGAGGGCAAACCGAGGCGTGTGTGTGTGTGTGTGTGTGTGTGTGTGTGTGTGTGTGTGTGTGTGTGTGTGTGTGTCCGCGCGCGCGCGCGCGGACACACACACACACAAACAGCCCACATACAGATGATCACGCGATCACGCTCCCTCACACACACACCCCACATACATATGCTCACTCTTTCTCTCACAAATACACACAAACATACACACATTTTAAAATAAATACAAAGATAAAAGTATTTCCTTCACATATTTTGTGAGAAAAAAATGAATTGCTGCGCAAAATATGTAATAACTAGTCACAGTTGGGACCATCTCCTGTGAATTACACATTCATGTCAATGAAAACTTAGAACTTAGGCTAATTGTTTTCATATTAGTGGAAGCTCATTGGGGAGTTGTCTGGACCTTAGCATACAGGCTAGGGAAGCTGAGTGCAGGGTGAGGGAGATTCTTCCAATTCCCCGGGTGGTGATTATATGTCAAAGTGTGTGGTATCTATGTGGTTCCACGGTGTTCGCGGGATTATGTGGTGATGCGGAAATATAGGGCTGCACACAATGTGTAGATTTTTATTAGAACAGAAATGTTTTCAATTGAAAACAAGGTTAAAAGCCTGCATTATTTATTGAGCCTTGAAACCACTATCTGCCCCTTGAGGGGTTAGCAGGCTGTTCCTGAATGACTGCCAGTATTAAATTCTTCATTTTTAAAGTGCTATCTTTCACATACAAATAGATACAAACACTCAACTAGATTACCCTTAAAGTCATCTCATGGATTAAGGCATATTTCATGTGTAAGAACATTCTCAAACATTGGAATATTTTAATGACACTTGAAACAGGATGTTGGGTTGACTTTCTGGAATTTTTATGTAAATGTATAAATGTAAACAACCAGTCACAATTTCCATACAAGGACATACATGTAGAAATCCTTTGTCACACCCTTCCCATAACTGTGAGATCGGGGAGGCTAAAGTAGAGCCTGCAAGGATATTGATTGCAGCTAAGTATTTCATGTCATGTATTCCTATCATTAAAATATGACTTAGTAATTCTTTGAAAATTAATTTGTCAGCATTGTATTTAATATAACATCATCACAGTAGGAAGAATGATATGTACCTAGAATGCCCCTCTCTAGCAATCTGGGGGTATTAAGGATGGAAAAAATGCAGTGAAACCTTCTGGTTTATTCTAAGAAAATGAGGAAACATCAAAAATGTTATCTTTTATTTTTTTCAAAATAATAGTTTATATTTTTCTTTGGCAAGTTAAAGAGCCCTTCAGCATTGCCAATTAACAGCATGCAGTTTGAATTTGAATTATGGGCTCAGCTATGAAGCACAAACTGTGGGAGGCAACTTGGTATAAAATCTCTCATCTGAAGACACAGATGTGTAAAAATAGAAAAGCGTTCTAAAAACAGAAAACTTCACTGCAGGTGTCTGCTACTGGCAATGTCATGTAATAAAGCAGCTGGCGTTGATCTATGCTCTCCTAAGCCCTGCGGTGTTCTTCGGGCTTATTAGCCAAGTGTGCCTTACAGAGTGGGACGTTTGAATGTCTTTCTCGGGGTGAGTGAGTGCCTCTCACACCACAGGAGGAAGAGCACCCTCGCCTTTTCATCATTTGTTATAAACGGCTCCCAATGGGCTCAGCATAGAAAACAGAGCTAAGATAAAACTGACCTTAAGATTCCTGGAGGTCTTCTGTTCATGCACCTGCATAACGTCAGTGTTAAAGTATGGAAGCACTCAGCTCTCAGGGTCATTGTAGGTTAATGGGACAGCCAGGTTTGGGCACAAATTGCAGTGGTTAACAGCTCTTCCACTGTGACTACATGGTTGCAGCCTGAATCAGTATGTCTCTAAGCTAGGAAGAAAGCTTCAACAAACTTCCTCCAAGTGCAGAAACTTCCTTCAACCACCACAGTCCCCCATTCATTCATTTCGGCTTTGGCCCTCTCATCTCAGGTAACACATCTCACCGTTCCCCCACCTTGTTTCTTTGTTATGTGTTGCCACCCAAAAGAGGGAGCCAAGCATGGAATGAATGATTTGTTTTTATCTTGTACTATTATGTTGATGTTATCTGTTACAAATCAAATTATGTTATGTAGGATTTAAAAATGTTTTCCGCCCTGTACTCTAAATAAATATAAAACTGATGCTATGATTTAGGGTACACTTGAGCTAGGATATAGCTCACTGGTAGAAGAGCTGGCTCTCATGTGCAAGGCCCTAGGTTCAACTTCCATCACTAAACAAAACAAAAACAAGAAAGAAACAACTTGTAATGTACTATGAATTTCTGGTGAATGAAAGAGGAAAATGAGGATTTATATAGGAACTTACATTATCTACACTGGATATTGACAGCTGTTGGCAGAGAACACAATAGTTTATACAAGACTATGGTTAGAAGTCAAGTTGTACCTGTCATAGGATTTGGACTGGATACATAAAATCTTAGACAAAAAGGAGCTTACCTTAATGTTACATTTCATTGTGGTCTATACAGAAGAGAAATTAAATCAAGTCTTCTAATGATACCAGAATTCATCCATCTGAAATTGCTTTGGAGCTCTTTTGAAACAACTTATTTAACAAAATTATTTCTGGAAGCTACCCAAAAACTGACAGTTCTGACTCACAAGGTCTAGCTAAATGGTTGAAGCTGCTCCAGACATCATTGGAGAGACACTTGAAGGAAGGTGTCCTACCATCATTGAGAGAACAGGCAGCAGACTCACTGGTGGACACCGGCTGCATAATGGTAGCACTGTGTGTGTGTGTGTGTGTGTGTGTGTGTGTGTGTGTGTGTGTGTAAGCTGCTGAGAGAACTAGCCACACTTTACCCCGCCTACGTCTGTGAGCCTCATAAAGGACGCCTCCTCTCTAAGTGTTCTACGTCATTTCTTTCATGTGATTCTCTTTCACTTTAGGCTCTGTTCAAACGAGAGTACAGCAGAAGTTTTCCTTCTGAATGAAAGAAATTATGTACTATTTCCCAATTATCCATCAACAAGGCACACAGTGAATTTTCTACTGGCAAATAGTGATTGAATTTGCCAAAATTCCTTAGTATTTTCTTGATCATTTGCTTTAATATTCAGATTTTGGAAATATAATTTGGATTTTATATTTGAAAAGAATGGTAAGTTACTGGAGAGGGCTGTATGGTGCAATTTTATGGGATTGTTAATGTAGTAAACAATCAGTTTTACCCATTTCACATAGCAAGAAGGAAAATTTTTGAGTGTTTTAAGTGTAACAAATTGATGTTTGAAGTGATGTTAGATTTAGACATTATAAAATATATTTTTATATATCAAAGCATCACACTGTAGCTCATTTAGTATGTAGGATTTTATGATTGAATATATAAAGCATTTAATCAATTGTCAATTGGGTATCATGAAAACTTCTAAAAATTAGTAGTGAATTAGATAATAGATTTTTTTTCTAAATTCTAAGTAGAAATTTTTCATGGTGCATTAATCCAAATCTGGTAATTAAATGAATCCAATTATAATGACGTTCCAAACATATTTAGTTCTGGTTTTATGTTATTATAAATTCCCAAGCTGGCTATAAAATTTCTGATTTGGTGATTAACTCTAGAGTTGCTCACTATATTGTATCATATGGGTTCAAATACACAAGAGTTGGCAGAACATTTATTTAAATAGAGACAGAAATCATGAGTAAAATTTATCAAATGCATCATTTTAAACCACAAGAGGGTATTAACATGCGTTTAGTGCAAGTTTCTTAGTTAGGGTTTTATTGCTGTGAAGATATACTCTGACCAAGGCAGCTCTTATAAAAGCAAATATTTGAATGGGGCTGGGTTACAGTTTCAGAGGTTTAGCACATTAGCCTCTTGGTAGGAAACATGGCAACATGCAGGCAGACGTGCTGCTGAAGGAGATGCTGAGAGTTCTACCTCTTGATCTGAAGGCAATGAAGATGGAGGCTCTGTCTTCCACCTTGTGCAGAACTTGAGCATTAGGAACCCTCACAGCCTGCCTAGACACAGACATACTTCCTACAGCAAAGCCACACCAGTTCCAACAAGGCCACACCTCCCAACAGTGTCACTTCGCACAGGCCAAGTATATCCCAATAAGCAAAAAAGGACTTATTTAAAATGCATTCCTTTATTTAAAAATGTCACCGAACTGTCTAATTACAAAATTAGATATTATCTTCAGGTGCATTGTTTGATATTACTTGGAAATAGCATATGTATAATGACACTTTGGTAGAAGAAACCCCTCACAATATAGATATCTTCACTGTGGCTAGTGATGACCATTCATTTCTAGTCAACAAAAGCTAAGAGTGCAACATCACCAGGAAACTATTAAGCAACACAAATTTTATAATTCTATGTCTGTCCCAAAATGTAATTCTATTTTATCTTTTAGGATATAATTGATGAATGATCTTAATAAATATTCATAGTTTTTACTAACCAATCTGATTATTTTTTACCTAGAATGAAGTCTTCTACCTTTTAGAAGACTTGAGTCTCTACCATTATTGACAGTATTCTTATGAGACCAACTTTTTTTAATGACTCCATCTCAAGTTAGTGAGACATTTGTCTATTTCTTTATTGCTAATGTTCTATAGTTGAAGCATTTAATTATTATTACTACTACTATTATTATAATTATGAAATAGTGTTTTGGTTACTGATTTCATGTTTTAAAGACAGATTTTACCTATTTTCAATATTATTTTTATGTGCATGCACTGGTACCTGTGTAGTTACTATGTGATATGATTAAGTATATTACCTATGCACGTATGCATTACAGCTGTGTGTGTGAAACTGTTATATGCTTCATATGTATTATGATCATCTGCATGTGTGTGTTATACTTGTGTGTATGTTATGCTGATATATATATATATATATATGTTAGAGTTATGTGCTTATAACTATATTAGCTAAGAAAACATTACAATACTTCTGGAATTTATCTACAACTTTTGGGCTTCTTACTTATTTTCCATCTTGCTCAGGTCATTTTATTTGACTGAAAGAACAGAGAGCCACTCTCATAGCTCCTGTGAGTGGTTCCTCCTGCTGAATTTCTAGCTGAAGTTTAGTTCTATTGAGGAGGTCCCCTTAGCTCCTAAGTATAAGTTCCTCATCTCCTATCTCAAAGGAAGAGGGCTTCCAGCAGTTCTGAGTTTCTGGAAGAAGGAAAGAAGGAAGCAAATTCCATGAAGGATTCAAGTATTAAATCATAGGAACAATACACAAAACCTAGACACATACACACATACACACAGACAGACACAGACACAGACACCGACACAGGGACGGAGACAGACAGAGACATGGAAAGACAGAGACAAAGGCAGAGAGACAGACAAAGACAGATACACACACAGAGAGACAGAGAAAGAGAGGGGGACGAGAGAATAATAAGAAAAAATAGGTATAAGACAAGGTGACTTAAAGACCTTACATCTGGAAGGATCTCCAGAACAGAGATTTTTACAAGATCTTCCTCTTTTGAAGTCTCTTCTAGAAAGGAAGGTTCTAGGAACCGGCCCTTCTACCAAAGAATAAGTCCTTCTGAGCTTTTTTATCTATCTGTCGTGTTCTAATTCACTTAGTGATTCCCAATAGTGGGGTCTTAGTGCTGAGTACTTATTTCTCATACAATTTTATACTTAAAAGTTCCCAGCCAGATTATTCTAGTGCCAGGACTTTAAAGTAAATTACTTCTCTCAATTTCTCTACTTTAAAATCAATTTCCCATAATATTGTGCTTATTTTCCCATATCTGAATTTACAAATCAAATTGTATGTGTGAGTGTGTGCATGCAAGTGTGCGTGCATGCAAGTGTGCGTGCATGCAAGTGTATGTGCATGTATGTGTGGGTGCATGTGTGCGTGCATGTGTGTGTGTGTGACTGTGTGTTCCAGATCTTCTACATGCATGTTTGCCATGTCTGCAGTTGTGGATATTATTCCTGAAATCAAGGTACAACACAATTGCAATCTTTGGAATATTGCAGAAACTAGAATTGGATCCACTTAAGACCACTAGTTTCTGGTACAATCCATCCACGTTCATCACAACCTTGACTCTTGCATTGCTCACCTTAGGACAACCTGAAAAGAAAGCATAGAGAGGAAGAGGAAGTACTCCACAGAGTCCTTGAAGGACTCAAACCTTGGGACTTAAAGTTCCATCTTGTCAAGTTTCTACCACCTCCCAACTGCAAAGCTGAGGAAGACTTTTAATACATATTCCCTTGCAGGACACTCGAGATCCAACCATAGGGTTTCACTTTCATGTTAAACCACAGAAAATACAGGGTCATTGTCCAGTCTATTAAATAGCCTATGCTCTATCATGTAATAATCACAGGGTCAGTCAACTGCAAAGTGTGATATGGTAGCCAGCTGCCTGTCAGAATATTCAAGCCAATCACTGACTCAACCTGTCTTGTACTGCATGGAGAAAGTGGACCCTCAGTCTCTGAACCCCTCAAATGTCTAAAAAGCCCAGTTTTCATTTTTTTCCACATCATTTATTGTCACTGAAACTGACAGCCTTTTTTTAGTAATAATTTGGCATGGGTTATAAAGAAATGTTATTGAGATATCACAAAGAATATTATTAGCAATTAGTGTATAGAAACAATAATATAAAAGAAAAGCAAGATTTACTTTTAACTAATTCCTATAAATTAAACAGCATCAAGAAGATTGGCTCTTATATTTTTAATCAGCTTATAATTACAGATTTTAGTGCCACATAATTAATTGTCCTTTAAAAGTTTTGAGATGATTAAAGAGAAATTTCTCCAAAATTAAATTTCCTTCCAATTCATGTGGAAACTCCTAAGTTTCACTTTAAAGCATAAAATTCACTAAATATGATAGCTCAAAACAATGGAAATGTGCTCTGTAAATAACATGGCAACTCTGGAGAGCCACAATGGCAAGGCTCCTTTACCAATTCTTAGCTCTTTACAAAGTTTTGGAATTCAGGTAACAAGAAATATTCACAATAAAAAGTAACAGACAGCCAGGCAGTGGGAGTGAGTTCCAGGACAGCCAGGGCTATACAGAGAAACCCTGTCTCAAAAAGGAAAAAATTAACAGACAAAAATAAATCAACTAAAATAATTAATATAAGTTGCTGACATTATAACCCAGGCACATTTGAGTTACTGCAAATAGCTAAAGAAAGCAACTGACATTTTTCTATCTCTTATCAGCATTTACTATCTATAAATGGTGTTCACAATATTGCCAATCATTTGGTCATACTAACTATATTTTAGGAAGACTGAGTTCAGTTTACTAAATATGAATATTGTTTAGAGCCAATGGTTTAAATTATCTTGATACTAAAGGGACTTCTATTAAAAGGAAATGAGGTTTCAGGAAGTCCACAGTGTGGACTCAGAGTAATCGCAAGGAGACTGTTGTAAAACTGCCTTCATCATCAACCAGATATCTTACTGAGAAATGCTAGAGTTAATTTGTATAAGATTTGCTATTGCCAGAAGTTCACAAAGTATCACAATGTTGTTTCCCCATTCAGGTATTGGAAGAGTGTTCTAAAGTCTAATTTAATTCTCAAAATAACTTTTATGAAACAATAAAACATATTCCTCTTTCTACTGTCTCCATCTCCTCCATCTCCATCTCAGTCCCCATCCCATCCTGCTCCTCCTCCCCTCCCCCTCTCCTCTCTTCCTCTCTTCCTACCACTTGACTTCTTACTCCTCTTACTCCTCTTCCCTCTCCTTTCTCCTTCTCCCTTCCCTTCTCGTTCTTTCTTTCTTTCTTCTCTTAAGATACTTAGACCCAAACAAAATTCCCACCATTTGCAAGGCTGTACAACTTCCCACCAAACAAACCTGCCTTTGATCTCCTTGCCCACACGTCCAGTGTCCTGACTCACTTACTATTTATTTTGAAATTTGTAGGCCTATTCAAGTCCTCTATGGAACAAAGTTGTAAATAAACAAAGGCCCTGCTACTCTGCAGACTGTCAAGAGCACAGACACTGGCTTGTTCTACTTCATATTGAGGACTACATCCTGGGGACAGACTGGTTACTCGGGCCTGAGCTACATAAACACTACTTCAATGACAGCTTTGTTGTCAAAGCAGGTCAAAATTCGTTTCACTTTGTTAAGGTTGTAGAACCGCCTTTAAAGAAGTTGACTTTGCATATTTGGACCTGTCCTGACAGCACAACTCAGCCAAGAAACACTTTATGACTAGGTACCTAAGGGCTGCACTCAGAGGATTCAGCTCAGCTTTTTCTAAGAACATTATTGGCCAAAGCCAACTTGGCCTTTCACATCTTACATGCAACAATAAAAATACATGTGGATCTTCTTATCCAATGAATTTTGGAAATACTTGTTAAAAGGTTCTACCTAACTAAATTATAATAATGTACATGGGGTACATTAAAATAGAAAAGATTAAAAATGACAGTACATCATAAATGTGTATTTATTTTTATTATTACAAAGTAATCACAGGAGCAAGAGGCATGGGCAACTGCACACCACCAAACACTGCTTTTATTATTTGGCTTTACCAGAAAACTAACAGTACAATTATTTTTGGATTATGAATGTATAAATTTTAACATATTGCAATTCTTTTTGAGGTGAGTGATAATAATTTCTTTGTTTTGATCTTGCTTATTAAATTGCTTGCAAGTGTTTCATTCCTAGATGGCTCTATAGTTTATCTTTTTATAGTTTATAGTCTATATAGTTTAATCCAAACTACAGTACCAGCTGATTACCTCCAAACTCCATGCAAAAACTTTTGGTTCTATGCAAAATCAAATTCAAAGTGTTCATTAGCTTTTCAAAACCATGCACAAAAGTGACTGAATATCTGAGCAGGAACAATTAGTATTAAAGAAGAGAATATACAAGATGAATTGTGAATACTGGAGGTGACTTGAAAAAAATCTGTATAGTTGCTCAGGTATGGATGTTCAGTGAATAGTGTTAGTTGTGTGTGAGGATCCTGTTTCCTGTGACTCTTTGAGCTTCCACTGACTATCCCTAGCTCGTGACTTTACATCTGTCAAATTAATTTGATTGCTGTCACACATATAGAAGTTCCTGAAAACTCTTATATGACCTTTACTGCAGTCTCTTTCCACCCCATTGGGCTATACATTTCTCTAATTGCCTTTACAAACACATTCTCTGCAGCCTAGCCTAATGGAAGGATTTCTTTCCCTTCTTTTCATCTCCCCACTTGAAAAACAATGCAGTATTGCTAAGCAGAAGGGAACATGCTTAATTCATGGTCACTGTGGTGCATTGTGAATCTAGGATGTCAAGTGAATTAACATTTGAAAGTTAAAATCTGTTTATATATATATAAATATATACATAGTATTGTGTACCATGTCATATAGTGTCAAA
This sequence comes from Apodemus sylvaticus, assembly GCF_947179515.1. Classification (NCBI taxonomy): domain Eukaryota; kingdom Metazoa; phylum Chordata; class Mammalia; order Rodentia; family Muridae; genus Apodemus; species Apodemus sylvaticus. The sequence continues at coordinate 85,945,926 of NC_067475.1, read as the reverse complement.
TATTTCCCATGTATCCATAAATACCTAGGAAGATATACAGTATTTGCTAAGATTAGTGTAGCTATAACTAATATTAATATATATATATTGCTATAAACTATTATTTTAGATTCAATTATAAAATTTACCTTCAAATTTAGATCAGTTGTAGAAATTATTAGATGAATATTTTCTAAATTATGTAATTTCAGAAGCTTGCCTTAAATGATATTAGTTTCCTCTTGGCAAAACACTTGGAATCTGTTATGTAACATATAACTTTTTTAAAGCAGGGCTATACCAGATGTGACAGCAGGTGTATATAACCTCAGCAAACCACAGACCAGAACATACAATGTAACACTGTGTATTTTGGGGATCTATGTTTTTATGAACATGTGTGCATATGTTTGTGCAAACCACTATGTGTGAGCATGTAGAAGTCACACATTGACATCAGGTGTCTTCCTCAATTGTCCAAACATGTATTTAAAAACAACTAATCAGTGGGAATGAAAGGTTGGTTTAAACAGCATGAGATTTGCATTGCAGCTGATTGTTTTGTATTTTACTTGAATTCTTCATTTTGTCTGTGATGAAATCAAGGATAACTCTTGAGCCTTCACAGTAACAGGCCCATCCATGTTCCAATCATGTATCCCTGAGGCTGCTTATAAACAGCTGTGTGCTTAGTATATCTAAGTACATAGCTTTGGCCTCAAAACTGTTCAGATAATCACTAATTTCCTCTTTTCAACAAAAACAATTTATAAAGGCAAAAATGACAATATATGTTTTCAAAATATATAATTTGTTTGTAAACAGAAAATTCAGAGACCAACAAACACATCAAGATATTTGTAATGTACATGTTTTAATTGTGTAATTATTGATTTGTTTTTATTTTTCTTTTTTTTTTATTATTATTCGATATAATTTATTTACATTTCAAATGATTTCCCCTTTTCTAGCCCCCCCACTCCCCGAAAGTCCCGCAAGCCCCCTTCTCTTCCCCTGTCCTCCCACCCACCCCTTCCCACTTCCTCGTTCTGGTTTTGCTGAATACTGTTTCACTGAGTCTTTCCAGAACCAGGGGCCACTCCTCATTTCTTCTTGTACCTCATTTGATGTGTGGATTATGTTTTGGGTATTCCAGTTTTCTAGGTTAATATCCACTTATTAGTGAGTGCATACCATGATTCACCTTTTGAGTCTGGGTTACCTCACTTAGTATGATATTCTCTAGTTCCATCCATTTGCCTAAGAATTTCATGAATTCATTGTTTCTAATGGCTGAATAGTACTCCATTGTGTAGATATACCACATTTTTTGCATCCACTCTTCTGTTGAGGGATACCTGGGTTCTTTCCAGCATCTGGCAATTACAAATAGGGCTGCTATGAACATAGTAGAACATGTATCCTTATTACATGGTAGGGAGTCTTCTGGGTATATGCCCAGGAGTGGTATAGCAGGATCTTCTGGAAGTAAGGTGCCCAGTTTTCGGAGGAACCGCCAGACTGCTTTCCAGAGTGGTTGTACCAATTTGCAACCCCACCAGCAGTGGAGGAGTGTTCCTCTTTCTCCACACCCTCTCCAACACCTGCTGTCTCCTGAATTTTTAATCTTAGCCATTCTGACTGGTGTAAGATGAAATCTTAGGGTTGTTTTGATTTGCATTTCCCTAATGACTAATGAAGTTGAGCATTTTTTAAGATGCTTCTCCGCCATCCGAAGTTCTTCAGGTGAGAATTCTTTGTTTAACTCTGTACCCCATTTTTTAATAGGGTTGTTTGGTTTTCTGGAGTCTAACTTCTTGAGTTCTTTATATATATTGCATATTAGCCCTCTATCTGATGTAGGATTGGTGAAGATCTTTTCCCAATTTGTTGGTTGCCGATTTGTCCTCTTGATGGTGTCCTTTGCCTTACAGAAACTTTGTAATTTTATGAGGTCCCATTTGTCAATTCTTGCTCTTAGAGCATACGCTATTGGTGTTCTGTTCAGAAACTTTCTCCCTGTACCGATGTCCTCAAGGGTCTTCCCCAGTTTTTTTTCTATTAGCTTCAGAGTGTCTGGCTTTATGTGGAGGTCCTTGATCCATTTGGATTTGAGCTTAGTACAAGGAGACAAGGATGGATCAATTCGCATTCTTCTGCATGCTGACCTCCAGTTGAACCAGCACCATTTGTTGAAGAGGCTATCTTTTTTCCATTGGATGTTTTCAGCCTCTTTGTCGAGGATCAAGTGGCCATAGGTGTGTGGGTTCATTTCTGGATCTTCAATCCTGTTCCATTGATCCTCCTGCCTGTCACTGTACCAATACCATGCAGTTTTTAACACTATTGCTCTGTAGTATTGCTTGAGGTCAGGGATACTGATTCCCCCAGATTTCCTTTTGTTGCTGAGAATAGTTTTAGCTATCCTGGGTTTTTTGTTGTTCCAGATGAATTTGATAATTGCTCTTTCTAACTCTGTGAAGAATTGAGTTGGGATTTTGATGGGTATTGCATTGAATCTGTATAGTGCTTTAGGCAAAATGGCCATTTTAACTATATTGATTCTGCCAATCCATGAGCATGGGAGGTTTTCCCATTTTTTGAGGTCTTCTTCCATTTCCTTCTTCAGAGTCTTGAAGTTCTTGACATACAGATCTTTCACATGTTTGGTAAGAGTCACCCCAAGATACTTTATACTGTTTGTGGCTATTGTGAAGGGGGTCATTTCCCTAATTTCTTTCTCAGCCTGCTTATCCTTGGAGTATAGGAAGGCCACTGATTTGCTTGAGTTGACTTTATAACCTGCCACTTTGCTGAAGTTGTTTATCAGCTGTAGGAGCTCTCTAGTGGAGTTCTTTGGGTCACTTAGGTAGACGATCATGTCGTCTGCAAATAATGATAGTTTGACTTCTTCCTTTCCAATTTGTATCCCTTTGACCTCCTTATGTTGTCGAATTGCCCGAGCTAGTACCTCAAGTACAATATTGAAAAGATAAGGAGAAAGGGGGCAGCCTTGTCTGGTCCCTGATTTCAGTGGGATTGCTTCAAGTTTCTCTCCATTTAGTTTGATGCTGGCTACCGGTTTGCTGTATATTGCTTTTACTATGTTTAGGTATGGGCCTTGAATTCCTGTTCTCTCCAAGACTTTAAGCATGAAGGGATGCTGAATTTTGTCAAATGCTTTTTCAGCATCCAATGAAATGACCATGTGGTTTTGTTCTTTGAGTTTGTTTATGTAGTGGATTGTATTGATGGATTTCCGTATATTGAACCAACCCTGCATTCCCGGGATAAAGCCTACTTGATCATGGTGGATGATCGTTTTGATGTGTTCTTGGATTCGGTTGGCAAGAATTTTATTGAGTATTTTTGCATCGATGTTCATAAGGGAAATTGGTCTGAAGTTCTCTTTCTTTGTTGGATCTTTGTGTGGCTTTGGTATCAGCGTAATTGTGGCTTCGTAGAAGGAATTGGGTAGTGTTCCTTCTGTTTCTATTTTGTGGAATAGTTTGAAGAGTATTGGTGTTAACTCTTCTTTGAAGGTCTGGTAGAATTCTGCACTGAAGCCATCTGGTCCTGTGCTTTTTTTGGTTGGAAGACTTTCTATGACTCCTTCTATTTCTTTAGGCATTATGGGACTGTTTAGATGGTCTAGTTGGTCCTGATTTAATTTTGGTATTTGGTATCTGTCAAGGAAATTGTCCATTTCCTCCAGATTCTCCAGTTGTGTTGAGTATAGGCTCTTGTAGTAGGATCTGATGATTTTTTGGATTTCCTCAGTTTCCGTTGTTATATCTCCCTTTTCATTTCTAAGTTTGTTAATTTGGATACTTTCTCTGTGCCCTTTGGTCATTCTGGCTAAGGGTTTATCTATCTTGTTGATTTTCTCAAAGAACCAGCTCCTGGTATTGTTGATTTTTTGTATGGTTCTCTTTGTTTCTACTTGATTGATTTCGGCCCTGAGTTTGATGATTTCCTGCCTTCTACTCCTCCTGGGCGAAATAGCTTCTTTTTGTTCCAGGGCTTTCAGGTGTGTCATTAAGCTGGTAATGTATGCTCTCTCCATTTTCTTTTTGGAGGCACTCAGGGCTATGAGTTTTCCTCTTAGCACTGCTTTCATTGTGTCCCATAGATTTGGGTATGTTGTGTTTTCATTTTCATTGTGTTCTAAAAAGTCTTTAATTTCTTTCTTTATTTCTTCCTTGACCAAGGTATCATTGAGTAGAGTATTGTTCAGTTTCCACGTGTATGTGGGCTTTCTGTTGTTTCTGTTGCTATTGAAGACCACTTTTACTCCATAGTGATCAGATAGGAGGCATGGGATTAGTTCGATCTTCTTATATTCGTTGAGGTCTGTCTTGTGACCAATTATATGGTCGATTTTGGAGAAGGTACCATGAGGTGCTGAGAAAAAGGTATATTCTTTTGTTTTAGGATAGAATGTTCTATATATATCTGTTAAATCTAATTGGTCCAAAGCTTCAATTAGTTTCATTGTGTCCCTGTTTAGTTTCTGTTTTCCTGATCGGTCCATTGAGGAAAGTGCAGTGTTGAAGTCACCCACAATTATTGTGTTAGGTGCAATGTGTGCTTTTAGTTTTAATAAAGTTTCTTTTACGAAAGAGGGTGCCCTTGCATTTGGGGCATAGATGTTCAGGATTGACAGTTCTTCTTTTTGTATTTTTCCTTTGACCAGCAAGAAGTGTCCCTCAGGGTCTCTTTTGATGACTTTGGGTTGAAAGTCAATTTTATCTGATATTAAAATGGCTACTCCAGCTTGTTTCCTGAGACCATTTGCTTGTACAATTGTCTTCCAGCCTTTTACTCTAAGGTAGTGTTTGTCTTTGACCCTGAGGTGTGTTTCCTGTAAGCAGCAAAATGTAGGGTCCTGTTTACGTATCCATTCAGTTAGTCTGTGTCTTTTTATTGGGGCATTAAGTCCATTGATGTTAAGAGATATTAAGGAATAGTGATTGTTACTTCCTATCATTTTTGACGTTATTTTTTAAATTTGAATGCTTAACTTCTTTTGGGTTTGATGAAAGGTTACTATCTTGCTTTTTCCAGGGTGAAGTTTCCCTCCTTGTATTGGTGTTGTCCTCCTATTATCCTTTTTAGGGCCGGGTTTGTGGATAGATATTGGGTAAACTTGGTTTTGTCATGAAATATCTTAGTTTCTCCATCTATGGTGATTGAGAGTTTTGCTGGATATAGTAGTTTTGGTTGGCATTTGTGTTCTCTTAGAGTCTGCATGAGATCTGCCCAGGACCTTCTAGCCTTCATAGTCTCAGGTGAAAAGTCTGCTGTGATTCTGATAGGTCTTCCTTTATATGTTACTTGGCCTTTTTCTCTTACTGCCTTTAGTATTCTTTCTTTGTTTAGAACATTTGGTGTTTTGATTATTATGTGACGGGAAGTATTTCTGTTCTGGTCCAGTCTGTTTGGAGTTCTGTAGGCTTCTTGTATATTCATGGGCATCTCTCTCTTTAGGTTAGGGAAGTTTTCTTCCATAATTTTATTGAAGATATTTGCTGGCCCTTTAAGTTGTAAATCTTCACTCTCATCTATGCCTATAATCCTTAGGTTTGGTCTTCTCATTGTGTCCTGGATTTCCTGGATATTTTGGGTTACAAGCTTTTTGCATTTTGCATTTTCTTTAACTGTTGAGTCCATGGTTTCTATGGAATCTTCAGCATCTGAAATTCTTTCTTCTATCTCTTGTATTCTGTTGTTGATATTTGTATCTCTGTCCCCTGATTTCTTCCCAAGGCTTTCTATCTCCAAAGTTGTCTCCCTTTGAGTTTTCTTAGTTGTTTCTACTTCTGATTTTAGATCCTGAATTGTTTTGCTTAGCTCCTTCACTTGCATGTTTGTGTTTTCCTGTAATTCTTTAAGAGATTTTTGTGTTTCCTCTTTCATGAGCTCAGCCTGTTGACCAAAGTTCTCCTGTATTTCTTTAAGAGATTTTTGTGTTTCTTCTTTCATGACCTCAGCCTGCTGAGCAAAGTTCTCCTGTATTTCTTTAAGTGTTTTTTGCATTTCCTCCTTGTTGGCTTTTGTATTCTCCTGGATTTCTTTCAATGATTTTTGTGTTTCCCTTGCAAGGGCTTCTAACTTTTGATCCATTTTCTCCTGAATTTCTTTATGTATGACCTTCATGTGTTCCTGTACCAGCATCATGACCAGTGATTTTAAATCCAAATCTTGTTTTACTGGTGTGATGGGGTATCCAGGACATGTTGGTAGAGGAGAATTGGGTTCAGATGTTGCCATATTGCCTTGATTTCTGTTAGTAACGTTCCTGCGTTTGCCTTTTGCCATCTAGATCTCACTGGTGTTAGTTTATCTTGTCAGTGCTGGACTCACCAGTGCAAGCTGCCCCTTCCCAGTTGGCCTCTGGTGCACAGCTTACCTCCTGCACTGCTTGTAGACAGTGTGCTGCTGCCCAGGCTGTTCCAAACCCAAAGCAGGCACCCGAAGGCTCCCGCTGGGGCCCGCTGGATTCACTGGAGCACACTGACTTCTCCCAGCTGGCCGCCCGGAAGCCCAGCTAGCCACTTGCAGGACTTGGAGATGTAATGCTGCCGCCCAGACTGATCTGGATCCGGAAGCGGAGAGAGTAGAGCTAAGGGCTTCTGCCTGAGGCCTTGCCCCAGATTGTGTCTGTGGAGCAGATGGAGCCCGTGTGCACTCCCAGGGAGTGCCGACGGTGTATGCTACTGTGACCTCCCCTGTGTTCCGCTCACTCCGCTGGGCAGCCGATCTGCCAACCGGGCTGTCGCACACAAGGTTAGCCTGGCCGCCCAGTCCCTGAGTTCAGGCAAAAGCCTGGGAGGCCAAGGTCCGAGCAAAGTTCCCCTAGGGCTATGAAGGTTAATTGGGTTTGCCAGGTGACTAGGATGGCGGGCGTGCGCGCCCGCGCTCCCTGAAAGCGCCGGGAGAGTCTGCTTTGCTAACAATCACCTGGGCGGGTTGACTCACAGATGGCCCACCAAGCCGCCCAGTTCTTGGGGTCAGTCCTGTGCCTTTTGGGGCCTGGACCCCCGCTTTGTTAGCCTTAGGCTATGCCTGTTACAGGTCTGCCCGCCTGAGCTCTCTGTTGTCCTGCAGGCAAAATGGCGGCGGCGCGCTCGCAGGCCTGGGCAAAAAACCTCCTGGCTGGGTTGGCACCCCGATGGCCCCCCGACCCGCCCAGGGCCTGGGTGCAGGCCAACGCCCGTCGGGCTCAGACCACCGCGGTGTTGGCCTCGGATTATGTTTGTGTACCTCAGTCTGTCCGATTCCTGGAGTACGGAACCAAGATGGATGCTCCTCTCCTGACTGGTGGGAGGCCGAGTTCTGAAGTGGCCTCCGTGCAGGAAAGGCGCCGCACAACTGCAGCTGCTTGCTGCCCGGCTGGTCAGCAAAGGTCAGTGGTCGTGGGCGCAGGGCCTAACTGGTCCCTGTGACGCCTTGGTTCCACTGCTGATGGCCCTTCAGCTGGAGCAGCCACTGCTGCCGCTGCCGCCGCCGCCGCTGCCGCCCTGTTTTTATTTTTCTAATGCTCCTAATTTTAAGACTTATTACTTTAATCCATTATTTTTATAATTTTGAAAACATGTTAAGTAAACTCTTCTAAAGGTGTTCTTACATCAAAACAAGCAATTTTTCTTACTTTTAAGTATTATGTCATATATTGCCAAATATTTCCCATAGGTATATAAATATTTAGAGAGATATAAGTAATACAGCATTTGCTAAGATCAGCCTAACTATAACTATATTTTTTTAACTTTCAAAACTAGTGAATCCCAGAAAACATTCTTTTGAAAGAAGTTCTCAATATGAATAAAGTAATCAAGGTAATCAGGCTGGAGAGATGGCTCAGGGGGCGGTGCTTGTCACTGGGCCTGGCAACTTCTGTTCATCACCTGGGAGCCACATGGTAGGAAGAGACAACTGAACCTTGCAAGTGACCATCCCACATACAAAGAAATAAATCATTTATAAACTTTAAAAGAAAATTTAAACACTGCATAGAAACCCAATACAAATGGAGCAAAAATTAAGATGACGGATTGGGACTGGCTTTTCTTTTACTGTTGCCTTAAAACATTATTTTGACGACTGAATTTCAGAGTCCCCCCCCCCATTTTATACTCATCAAACCAGTCCTTGTTCAACTCAGACTCTCTGTACCATGCATCTTGGCCTTCCCCTCCCTTTTCCACATTCCCCCCGACATCCTTCCCATTGCCTCAGGAAAGACAAAAGAAATGATTAAAAAATATTTAGCCATAAGTGTTTCACAAAATTCTAAATTTTAGGGACACAGCTATTAATATGGGTTCAAACTAATTCCCAAAATACTTAATAGCAAAGAAATACTTAAACTGTTAGAGCCATATGTAGGAGTTCAATCTTCAGCAGCAGTGGCAGCAAATGTGCTAATAAGCCAGGCATGGCAGCGCATGCCTTCAGTTTCAGCATCTCCCTGAAAGGCTGAGGAACTAAGTCTGTCATGAGTTTGAGGCCAGGCTATACTGCATAGCACATTGCACCAAATGAACCAGAGCTATACTGAAAGGCCCTGTCTCTTAAGAAACATTGAATAAAAAAGAGAGAAGAAAACTTAATGCAGGATTGTTATCAATTTAAAAAAATAGAAGGATTTACAGGCTTAATAATTTCTGCGCTTTGGAGTCCAAGACAGGAGAATCAAGACTTCAAGTTTGTCATTGGATGCATAGAGTTCCAGATCAGTCTGGGATACATGCAAACCTATCTGACAATTAAAATAAGGATTACATAAACTACTCTTGACACATGTATTGGAGAAAATGTTTGTTCCATTTGTTAGTTATTTACTCTTCTTTGTAGAAACACATTTTTGCTTTTTCAATATTTAGAAACAACAATATGGGTTTCACAGATCACAGTAGCCTATGGACTTCTTATAAGTAAATACTCAGAAAGTAAGACACGAGGAACCAATTACATCATTCATTTGAAACCAAACCAGGCTTACTACTAGAGTTTGAGGCAAGAGGTTGGTTTGAAAGGAGCCTAGTTTCAAAGTAAGACTTTGTCTCAAAACAGCAACCACAGCACTAGATGTCCTGGGCCTATTCAGGCCACCAATGTGGTGATTCATACAATTTAGTAATGAGCAGGGAAAAAGAAATGGGCCCTTCTAATTACAGTGTATGGATCAGTACATCTAAGTGTAACATTCAAGTGGGTTATAAAAGCCGTCAAACACATAATTAAATGGAGGAAAACTCCTCTGTTAACTTTAATTTCCCGTATCTGTTATTAGTGGTATGATATGTACCATGTCTCTGAATCTTGATAACCCCATGCAGCACAATACAGCTGCCCTTAAGACTCCACAAAGCTAAGGAGTCACAGTGTGGAGAATGTGTGTAAACAATACCTGATTCTCTTCCAGCATATTTTACCCCCCCCCAAAAAAAACTTGTCATTCATATAACAATACTGAAATTATATGTTTTAATCATGAAAGTCCAAAATATAAAACATTTGGTTTAAAATAAGACACATTTTCCTCTATTGTAGCCTCATTCCTACAGGTAATGTGATAGATCTGAGGTCAAGAACACTTTCCTACTGGACTAATTTTGCGAACTTCAGGTGCAAGTTTTAAAGGAAAGCCTGACTGTCAAATTCTGCCTTAACACAATTCTCATCTCACCCGACAGTCTCTTTGGGAGCAGGAAACACTTTGCTTGAACTCCTATTGTAACATGGTAAGAAAAATGTAAGTTCTAAAATGCAAGAAACTGGGAAAGTCAAAGGAAAGATTTACAACACCTGTTCAGTGTAATTCTTCTGCAATTAAGGACAGTATTCTGAGGAAAAATACTCAGAGATGCTGCAAGTAATCAGATCAGTGTCCTCAGTCCTGAGGCTGGCTCCTGCAGTATATTATCAGTTAGACTGGAGATAGCTGTGTTGCAGAATATCTGAGAAAATTAACTAGATAGAAGGCTAATTTTGTCTTATTATTTCAGATAGCCAGGTCCATTAATGACTAACTGGCCTCATTTCTATTAGATCTGTGGAAGTCACAGAGAGTATATTCTTCATGAAAGAAAAAAAAATAAAACAAAAAGGGGGATGGTACAAGGAACAAGATGCCTAAGACCTCTGCAAAACCCATGGCAATGACCTAAAGAGCTTCCATGACGTTCATCCTCTTAGATACTTCATTACCTTCCAAAAGTACCTTCCAAAAGTGTCTTGGACACACACATCTTCACAGGACGTATAACATTTAAATTATGAGATGCTTTAAATTGAGTTTCCATAATTAGAATTACTTCATAAACACTGCTTGCTTTTATGTAGAGATAAATGAGATTTTTGTTTTTCAGCTACAAAGTGATCAGGTGTTATGTGACAAAAGTCTCACATCAAATCCATTAGTTATTTATCAGTAAGTAGGTAGGAAATAGTCATATAATCATTGTATAAGCTCAATAAGGTCCAGTCTTATGAAATGTTAATCAGGAGAATGAATAAAGTTTTACAAAGAAACTATACTACCAAGCTAAGGAAATAATGTAATACTTTTTCCAGTCTGAAGTACTAGAAAAAAAAAGCAAGATGAAGAAATGCTAAGCCTGAGAATCCTTTTACACTGTAATATACCAAGCTCAACTTACTCTTTTCTATTTAGTTTTCCTTTTGATGATACTAGAGATTGAGACCATCACCTTAACCACTCACACATGCAAGGTAGAGCTCACCAAATATTTTGGTCCTCAACCATACAAGACCAAATGTATTTCCACGGACTCTCCAGTAGATACCTATCTTAGGCAAACAGGTTTTCATCAGTGAAAGGTAACCCAGAAAAGTTGGGTGTGGTTATAAGAATGTCTATAATCCCAGCATTGGGGATGCTCAAGGAGGATTGACAGTTCATGGCCAACCTGAAATATACTCTGAATTTCAGGGTGTCCTGAGTGACATAACAATATTCTGTCTCTAAATGCATAAATACATGTATACAAGTATAAATATATATATATATATATATATATATACATATACACATACAAAAATTTAGAATTTCTAGGTATTTGTTGATGCTTTTATATTTCAACTAGGTGAGGCAAAATAGATTTAGGGCCACCTTTTCAGGACTTTGGATAAAGTTTTATGTTATTTTGTTTTGCTACTATATTATTTGGTTCCTCCTCCTCTTCCTCCCTTTCCCTCTTCCCTCTTCTCCTCCTCTTTCCAAAATTTTAACTGAGCAAATACTTACTAAATTTCCCACAATGTGTACAGTGTATAATTAATATATTAATTGCACCTATGATATAAATGAAATAAGTATGTGTGTCATTCAAGCTGCTTTGACAAACTTCCAAGATTAAGAGTATTTCAGGGAATAGAAATTTGTCTCATAGTTGAAGAATGAGAAATCTAAGATTAAGGCATTTTTGTTTGTTGTGTATTTAGGGCCCTCTTCCTCACAGAGAAGGCTATGTCTTCAGGCTTCCAGAGCCAGTGTCTTTCTAGGTATCTTGGTTGCAGTCTATAGAGGTATTGATCTCAATCATGAGGGCTCTGATGTCAGAGCCCAGTGATGGGCTAATCACTTCCCAAAAGCTTGAGAACCTAATACCATCACCTTGGAGGTTAGAATAAATTTGAAGTGAATGCAGATCTTGAAATAAATGCATATAGCTGATCGTATACATTTTAAATACATTTAATATAAATGAATGTGAATCATTGACAATATTAAATTAATTTACATATTGTCTGAGCACCATCTTTTTATCCAATTGTGTAGTTAAAACAGACTAAAATATTTTTGTGTGAATATGTATATATGTATGTGAATGCACATATGTGTGGGAATGTGTACACAAGCACAGTGCCCAGAGGAGGCAATCATATTTCTGCTCTACCACTAAGCAGTTCATCTCTGTCTACAGAGGCCAGGCCTTTCTCAGAAGCTGAAGTTAGGCTCAAGACCAACAACCCACACACGTTCTTCTGTCTTTACCTTCTTTATACACAATCTTGAGACTGCAGGCAAACATGGCCAGACTTGTCTTTTTACACAGGTGCTGAGATCTGTAATCTAATCCTTATGCTTCCATAGCAATAGCTCTTACACACTGAACCCTCTCTCCAATCCCTAAGAAAATTTTAGATAGAAGATAGCAACTTTATGGTCTTTTGCTACTACTATTCCAAGGGAGATAGTATGTTATTTCCATGACGTCTTTAGCTGTTTTTAGTGATTCAATGTAGATTATATAAAAACACTTATCATTTAACATGAACCTTTCTATCACTCCCTCCTTCTAACCCTCAGCATAGACCATCAGTACAGATTAATTAATGTCTCACATCAAAGCATCTCTCTGGTCAAGTTTAAATCTGGATTGGCCGCAAACTCTTACAAGGCTAAAGGTTTAAAACTACTAACAAGTGGAGGTACAATGGGGAGGCGAGACCAAGAGGAGTGACGTTCAGTCATTGTGTATATGCCTTTAAAGGGACTTCTTCTTCTATACCTGGCATGACATGGAATGATATGATGTCACCATGGTGTCCTGTGTCAACAAAATGCATAGCTATATGCTTAAAAAATGGATTATAGCCACTAAAGATAGGAGACAAACAAAACCTGCTCATTGTAAGATGATTGTTCTCACATATTCCCCACAGTACTAAAAACTAACGTATCTTAAGTATGAACATCATTCAGTATGGGGCGGGGGGAGGGTTTCTAGGATGTTACAGTATTCAACTAAAGTAACTGAGAGTGATTATGAATCTTTGGGCATTTAAAGTAGGAGGCATTCTTAGCCAGAAATCAAGAGGTGAGTTCTGCTTGAGTTTGCTAATGTTAGTACATAGCCAAGTACAACTGCAGAATGTTTTAAGGTACAGTTGAGCTATGAATCCCACCTTTGTTGAAATACAGTTGATGATTGGCAAAGCAGCCTCTATTTTTAGCATTCATGGAATGCACTCCCATGATGTTAGTAGAAATTTAAAAGTTTAAAGAGTTGAGATGTTATGGTTGGATCTTAAATGATTCCCAAAGAACCATGTGTAAGTTGCTAGCTTGGGATCATACAGGAATATAGTGACTCTTCTAAGAGGTAGAGCCTAGTAGAGGAGTCTTCACGTCATTGGAGGTGTGGCCTAGGAAGGATATTAGAACCCAGGCCCCTTCTTCTCTCTCTTTTTACATCACATCTTGAGTTGTTTACTTTCCAATTGAAGGAGCTTCCTCTAGAATGGAATGTTTCAATCTTGGAAGAGACTTGTAAATACAAGCTGCTAGTAAATTAATTTTGCCTTTATAAAATGAGATACAGTTTTTTTTTATTTAAAAGGAGAGACAAGGAAGGGGAGAAAAAAATCTAATAATATATACTCTTACCATAACACAAAGAAATGACTTACCTCTTAATAAAAAAATCTATTTGTATCATGTATTGTAATTTGTTATTTCCATGTTTAATACATATCTTTAATTTAGTTTAAAATGCCTTCTCAATTAATTTTATTTAAAAGATTTACCCTGGAGATCCAGTAATTCTCTAAATCACAGAAAAGCAGTGAATCACAGGAGAATAAAGAAGCAAATCAAAAATATTTTATACTTTCAGAAAATGACCTTTTACATTCTAAGATCATTCCACATCTTCTAACCCTCACTATTACTCAGAAGTAGGGAAAAATAAAATAATTTTTTTGTGGTTGATATCAGTGTGTGTTGTTTTGTTTTGGAGAGGACAATTTCTTTTCTTATAATAAAGATTAAAAATTAGCAAGTCAGTAAATAGGAAGGGAGGGAGCGAGAGAGATAGAGACAGAGACAGAGAGAGACAGAAAGAAACAGAGACGCTACTAGATTTGGCTTCAAAAAGGAGCAATAATGTTTGCCTGTTCTGGGCATTCTTGGCAGCAATGATAAGCCAGCTTCCTGAAATGGAACCCCAGGGAGCTAGAAGCCTGGGCGTAGGTTCTCTCCAGATTTGAGGGAAATAGTGTTTCCCTCATGGCTGTAGGTTTTTATGTACTCTGAGACTCAGGGTTTAGGATTCCAATACCGGTTCTTCCTTTGGTTGGTGGGTCATACTGACAAAACCTGATCTCACAGGGAGTTTAAGAGAAAGGTGAGGGCTCACAAAAGCCTTGAACCAACTGAGGAACCTCAGAGGATGTCAGGAAACAACAGAGACTAGGGATCCTACCTTGTAGAATGGAGCATTTCAGCATGATGTTTCATTAAATACATTTCTGGTATGTGAATTAGGGTAGGAAAGGTTGATGCTGTTGCCACATTTGCATTTTTTTTAGCCCAGTTCCTTCTCTTGTTTGCTTCTGCTACTGATTTATTGGAGTAGCTGTCGACCAGTCAAGTGACTTAGGAACAGGCAGGAAATAGGTGCTTTTGCTTCTCTCTGCCTTGGGCTCTAATTGGCATGTCTTTCTCTTTTCTCTCCAGCTGATGAGAATTTGGTAGTTTATAAAAACTGGCAAGTGCTCCAGTTGGTGTTAGGACAAAACATGAAGCTCAAATCTGAGGGAAGTGAGAGATTTTTAACTTGGAAAGGATACTAACAGACACAGCAGAAGAAAAACAGGAGATGCCTGGGTAGAAAGGCACATATTCCTGGTCAAACGATGTATGTGTGTGGTGACCTCTTGTCTCTAACCTAACGTTTGCCTTGTGTTGCATTTGCAGAATAAACTACAAAGCATGTATGCTGGAAACTAATGTCAGAGTGTCAGTGGACTTCTTATCTACAAAAGTAAAATACAGTCACTCACATTTAATTGGTCAGTTCCTGTACTTATTTGACCATTCTTGTTGAAAACGTGTCAAAGCTCCCACATGGAGGATGTGTCCATATTTAAGCATCTAATTTGATTACAGAGGAAAAACTGAACAGTGTGCTTTTTGACCAAATGGAGCCCATTAGTTTTCTTTTGCTATCCTATTTTATTCATTTCCTGCAATCTCATTTAATAATTCTTGTCTCTGCTCACCTCATTAAAATGCAACTTTTAAACTTTCTTCTCCAAAGTTTATTAGGATATGGAGACAAACTTGTGCAATGGAGAGGGGGGTCGTACAGCAAGAAATCTCAAAGGCTGGAATTCAGTGTATTCTAGGTGAATTTGGAAGTTCAATTCACTTCTACAGTTCAATAATATGAATGAGACTGTCTATTTGTAAAAAGGGTGGTGGGGGAATGTGTCGAAGAGTTTTAAATTAATATAATTCCATCCTGCTATTTGAAAAGCATGTTGTCCAATAGAAATTGTTTGGATCTAGAGTATATCGCCTTTAAAAGTATAATCTAAAGCCAGTTGCCTACTTAATTCAATTCTGAGATGCACTGGAAAACAAAATGAACTTCAAAGAAAGTAACCACAGGCCTCTCCAAACTTTGCCAGCTCACTTTATTGGCAGCTGAGGGTTTGGACATTAAATTTCATCTGCAAACCTTAATTGGAAGCATCTAAATTATTCTCCTTATAACATTACCACTATGGAAACTAAGACTGAATTCAGCACGTAAGTCATAAAACACGAAACGTTGGTCTTTGACGTTTAGCTGTTAATGTAGTACAATCAAAAAGACTTCAAAAGAGGAAGTTTGGTCCCTTGATCACCTTGGGCTAACTGCCTGGTCTTCCATATACCTTTGTAAGCCAGAAGACTGCAGAAACCCATTTTCTGGTAATGAGAACACAGCCCAGTTCCAACAATAAAACTTCAAAACCCGTGTGTTCTGTGCAAGTTATAGGAAAACACATTAAGTACACATCTCTTTACCTTATCCCTTTCATTAGCAAGCAGGTCCTAGCTATCCTGGTTTGGAAGATGAATTTATTGCCTCTTATTTTTAAGATTCCTATAGCACTTGAGTTTATGTTAGCCCACTACGCTTTTCCATTTTTGCTCACAGATTCAGGTCTTTGTTCCTGAGAGCACGTGCAAACATACCCAGGAGATGTGGGATCTATATCTCTAGTCTTATTTACATTTTCATTCTTAAAGTTCTTCTGGCATTGGAAATGTTCATCAGTAGTAGTTTTTATTAACAGGTCACAGAAGAATGTTAGAATTTACTCACAGTAAATGCTTTTAATATCCAGGAATCCTTCATTTTTGGTTAAACCTGAGAATGAGGTTTCCTTTGTTAAGGGACATATTTAATAGAGATTTAAAAACGATGGTCAATATACATTAAATATATTTATATGCATAAATTTATATGCATAAATATGCAGCAGTCAGTATACATTAAAACTAGGCTACACAAGAAGAGGTGGGGGAATCTCTTGCTGGAGGTGATGGGAGGAAGTACCTTGAGTCCAAGCCTCTGATTCTACATTAAGCAGGCCCCAGACCACACACAGAAAGCCTTTCTGGCATCCCTGCTTTGCATATTTATCTTCTTTATAAAGCAGATGGTAAGACAGAATAAAAAGTTCTCTTCACCATAACAGGATCTTATAAATGAAAATCATTTACAATAGAGAGAATTGCATCAATAAAACATAAAATAGATTTAATTGTTAACATGACATTGAACTCAATCCAAAATTAAGACTCAAAAGTAAGAAAGGTTTAATATGCCTGACTCACTTTGTAGTAGACTATTTTCTGCTCCTGAGAGACAACAGTAAGAATATCCCCTTATTGTTTTTTTGGGTGGGTAGTAGTAGTGTGTTGTTCATGTTTGGTCTGACCCATTGCAGATTTTATGGTCTAGTTTAACTCAGAAGGATAATTCCAAATAAGGAAACATAAGGATTTATAAGCTTAGTACTGGGACCAAACATACCCAATTTTCAAGCAAAAGGAATTTCCTTAAAATGATGAATTCATGACCATACTATTTTCACGGCCTGAGAATAATTTATAAACAAACCTAGGAATGAATATCATGTTTCCTTCTGCCCCTTTGTCAGAACCAAGAAGTTGGAAGCTCTTGTGGAGAGCCTGTGCACAGATTTTTGAAGGTAGTAGGAATATTAATCTAAGCACACAAAAACATTCAGGAGAAATTAGCAAGCACAGACTAGGCCAAAGAGAAAGACGATTGCAAACCAAGTTACCAAAACTAAGAGTTCTGTGCTGACCCTGGCTAGTTATGGAGCTTTTCCCAAAAACCTTTGTTTTGAGTCTTACCTCACGTTTCCATCTCCTGGGCATAGCATTGTAGTGCATCACTCAAGGTGACTATAAGTCTTTGTTCTTTCTTTATGTTGCTTTCTGAACTATGTGTTTCTGAGATATTGGCCTCCGGGTACTGTTAAATTGCCTGAGACTGATTATTTCAACATAATATGTCTATCTTTGTTCCGGTGGGAATAACAAAATAGTTTAAGAAAACAGTGCATATGTATATGTGTATACTTAGATATATTTTATGGCATCATCTTATGTGGACTCAAACCTTTGATGTTCCAGCTCCTGCTTCTCCAGAGCTGAGATAACAGGCATGTTCCACTGTGTTCAGCTATAAAACACATCATTTTTGGACCTTCTATGTATGACAGGCATGCTGCTAGGTGTTTTGCAGACATTACATCACCAATCCCTTTTTTAAAATAAAGTCTGCAAAACGGAAATTATTGTCTTTACTTTGCAACCAGACAAAAACAAAACTCAGAAGCATCCAGTGAGTCCTATAATGAAAGTTAAAAGTTGTATAGATGACAGTAGATACAGCACCATCTAAGCAAGACCAGCAGACTCTAAATTTTCATTTAGCAATGCTGGGTACCCAGCCAAAACCTTGGCTGAATGTTTCTTTTTCAAATATCTTTACTCTATTTAATATCTTTAATATCTTTAATATCTTTACTCTCTCACAGCAAACATCATAAATGCAATGGATTCAGGCATCGCCTCTTCTGCGGCCACTTCGTACTCTTTATCATGTCTTGATTTGATTGTTACCCAGGTACTCTCTTGCTCCTGCTACTAGAAGTGCACTTCTGGCCCCTTTCACACCTTGTAGCCTTCAGTTAGCACAGTTGAGATTGTTTGTTCATGAAGATCTCCATCCTCAGAGAGCCAGGAGAGTCATGGATCACACCCACTTGCTATTTCTTTTCGGTGCAAAATTCATCTCACCCATTTCTTTTAACCTGCTACACTTTTTCTTTGACCACAGCTCTATGTATGTTTGATGTTTTCTTTTTCGCATGCTTTGCCATAATCCCCTCAAATTCCTTAGGTTACAGGTGGATACATTTTTAGTGCTCTTTCTAATCCATTCTTCCTGAATCTCCCTTCTTAATAAATTCAAACATATTCCCATAGCCCAATTCCAGTATCTATCATTATCAAGCACTCTTCTCCGAAGATGCCATATTTCAATTAGTCATCAACTCCCATTAGTCTCTTGAATCAATCATCCCTTTTCATCCTTTTTGCTTTTCTTTCTGTGAGTCCCAGAACAGGCTTATCTAGTGTATGTAGTGGACAATCTCTTTTTTTTTAATCTACTCATCTATATTTAATGTTTCCTAGTATATTGTACACAGAGGACTAAAGGTATTATTCAGTTGCTTTTTAGAAAGGACAAAATCAAAACTATGGGAAGACTAATTTAGTTTGATGCTTAGCAAATATTTTCTGTGAGGATTCATACAGTAAATACTAACAATATACCACAATCTCTCCAATACAACTAGACAACTCTAGTTCAACCAAAGCTACCATAGACTGTGTATAAATTAACAGGCATGACTGTATTACAGGCTACCTGCCACAGGTAGCTGTCCCCTAATCTAACAATACCATCAGAATCTTAAGCCTGCTGCCCTGGGCCCTCTCGCTCTCACAATAAGCTTCAGGCAATACCAACTACAACATTCCTTGAATTTTTTAAATGTTTTTTCTTGCCTTGCATGCTTAGAATCTGTCCCTTTCTCCTTCTAGATTTCTTTTAAGAATACAATGGCTCTCTGTGATAAAACGATTTCTTTACTTATGACATTTTTCAACAAGTATCCTCTAACTTCTCTCACATTAGCTTCTCATGTTTCTATATAATTTTTCACATAATTCTCATCATCAATTTAATTTATTTTGATTTCTGACTAATATAGGCAGGGGATAGCCTTTATCTTGTTGTTTTCTAATGCTACAAACACCACACTCTCCTTTCTATATATTAGATACCATAGATTCTCCCTTGTGGATGAATTTACTACACTGCCATGTATTTTAAAACTTATCTATCCATGATACAGAGAGGCAAACACATTTAATGTGAAGGAAATTCTTAGCAAGGAAAGCATTTTAGAGGCTGAGGAGCCCATCAGTAGATATCAATTCTCTCAGTATCAGCAATAGAGAAACTCAAACATAAATGGCTTCTTCCCTTGCCTGTCATACTGGGTGAAGCCTCCAGACAGACCATCAGTCACAGTCTCATTCCACTTCTTAAGAGCCTAAAATGGAAGAAAAAAATTAGGCTTTCTACCATGAAGATTAAATTTTAAAACTTTTGGCATCTGAAACTATAATAAGCAAAGTGAATATCTGATTAGTTGATATTAGAAAGAAATGTAAAGTAGAAAACCAGAAGCAAGACTGAAAGTTTGTATAAAATGTTTTAATAAAAACCACACTTTTACAGATACTACTTTATAAAAATATTATTTCTATTTAAGGGAGTTGTGATTCTACTCCCCTTCTTACTACAATGTCTTATAGACACTCTTGTCTCAGACAGATGACCTTAACATGCATACGGTTGACTTGTCCTGCTTCTAAAAGTAAAATACATATTTTTAGACCTGTAACTGCAGTCCCAAGTCACCTAACATTTGCTCCTGTATATTACTTTCCATCAGAGGGATGGCGCTGACTCTCTCTGTCTTAAACAATGCTGATATGACTGAGACATTGCTTTAGGAGTTCTGTTTTGGACTAAACTGCATTGGTACAGTCACAATGTCAGCTGAAAACTATACAATTGAGAATAACTGTTTTCTTTCAATAGTTGATATATAAATACATATATTCAGAAGAACTAATGTATAAGATTATTATATTGTGTATTATATTATATTATATTATATTATATTATATTATATTATATTATATTATATTATATTATATTTATTATATTTTATATTCCAGGATTACATGAATACAATTACCATACTGATATAATGAAACCATTTAGTAGACATAAATTCACTTAGTTCTTCCTCATCTGATGTTACAGTAACAACATACACAGTGACAAAAATTTGTTATAGAGCTTACTATGCATCAGATATTCTATTAACTGTTCTATAAAAACAAACCCCAAATTCATCCACATAAGCTATTATTACTCTTTTCCTCAGATGACTCAGTTGAAACAGAGAGTTTTGGCAAGCCTGTAGAATCACAGAGTGTAATGTATAGAATGCAAAGCTAGTCCGTGTAGTTTCTGACTATGCTCTGTGGACCCTAGGTCAGTTTTATGGACTTTATCCACACCCATATAATGAAGGTAACAAGAATAAATTTTAGCTTTATGATTGATGCTTATTTTTCTACTGCCAGTAAAGCAAATTCTAATTCAAATACTGGAAGCCACTGGTCCATTTTCTACTAAAAACAGACTACAAAATAAACATAAATGACTAAAAAGTCTTATAAAGAACCTTCTCAAAACCACCTCATCTTCAAGAATATTAAGCACTGATTTTGAGGAAACAATAAATGAAGTAAAATGCATAGGCAGATTCCTCTGGCATACAATTTTAAACCTGATAACAATTTCTTCTGTTATGGGTGATCTTTGGTAAACTGAAAAAAACAGTTATTAGCCTGTTACCAAGCAAGAGGAATGGATATGCTGTTCAGAGGTGTGCACAGAGAGCAGTGTGCTCATTGGAACATCCTAAACTGAAAAGCAAGGCGAGCCCTCTGCGTTTAGCACTAATTCAAGCCATTCCTTGAGGGAAATTGAAACGTTCCAGTTTATGTAACTAGAGTGAATTTTATGATGGGTGCTTTTGCTGTTCCTAATAGCTCATGGTAGGATCACACTTCATCCTAAACTTGAAGGAAACCCTTGTACACAGGTTTTATCTGGCAGTGTTAGCGTGCTCATAGCTGGCCCTGTTCCCTTCCTTTACTGACCTGACCACACTGATGTGCCCCCAAAAGCTACTTTTGTCAGTTCTCAAAGGTACAGGCAGCCAGTACCACATGTGTGAGGAACCCAAACATTCTTTGCTAGTCTATGAGATCACAATTGGCTGTGGTGAGATTTTCCCAACCTGACAATTAAAAAATAAAAATACACTCACAAATCAAAATTGTTACATACAAACAAAGCAAAACAAAACAAAATAAAACTTCTCTGTCTTTATTTCTGTGAGCAATCCAGATTGAAGTTGATGATCTTTTCTCCTTTTTTACTGAACTAGAAGTAAATTTAACTGTGCTATGAATAAGAAATTGACTTCCAGTTCTCTACATTTCTCTGATGCTCATGATGTTTTGTTTGTAAGCCTCAGTCTTTAATAGCTGTGTAGTCTCTCCAACCTGTTTAAACAATATACTGATGTCTTGCTGAAATATACTGTAAGAAATTTCTTTAGAATTTTTTCTCCACTGATCATCCCTGGGCCTATAATGTATTTAAATATAGAACATAAAATGTACAAGTATCATATTGGTATTTGAAGAGAGAAGACTGGCCAGGTGGTGGTGGTGCAGGCCTGTAGTCCCAGCACTCTGGGAGGCAGAGGCAGGTGGATTTCTGAGTCTGAGGCCAGCCTGGTCTATAGAGTGAGTTCTAGGACAGCCAGGACTATACAGACAAACCCTGTCTCAAAAAACCAAATCCAAAAAAAAAAGAAAGAAGGAAAGAAAAGAGAAGACTGATCTTCCCATTGTGAGTAAATTCTGTTTGTGCCCAGTGATTTTGCTGAGTGATGATCTCATCCTGACTTTGGAGAATTCCCACCAGACAATCTTGACTTCACTTTTAGTCCTAATCATTTTACACCTTTAATACCTTGAATCTGGATGGATTCAGATGTTTCAGGGCCTAGACCTCGTGTAGTTTTAGCAGATCTCATAGAGGAAAATCCAAATGTCTGCCTATAAATTACTTTTTCTGCTTTAGCTCAGGTAGCTGCTTTACATGGTAGCTACTTGAGACTCATGAATTGGTAGTAACTATACAGACAGCTTGTGTCTTTTATTATCTGAACATTATGGGACAATAAAGGTTGAAGCAAAAATGTATTATTTTCTGAAATGAGGTTCAGTAAAACTTTGCTACCCTAGAGGACTCAAAGAGTAAGTTTTAGGAACTTAAAATAAGGTAGCACTTCTGATCTGGAAGGTCCTGCTGACCTCTCTGACCCTTTTAGTTTATTCATATCACATTTCTTTAATCTCAGGAGCAAAGAAATTCAATCATGCAACCCGGAAAAAAAACAGGCTTTAATTGCTACCAAGAGAAAAGAATGTGAAATATTTCTACTCTGAGTGGGCAAGGCTGATAATATTAGGAAATACTAGAACTAATTTCCCAATAAATTATCCTGCCACATATAGGTGTAAAACAAATCTTCAAACTGGCAACTGATCTTGCATGTGTTTCACATAAGGTGCCACATTTAGTTTCTTCAAATAAAAGACTGATATGGCTTAACAGGAAGGGATTTGACCATTTGGTATACTTCGGTAAACATTGAGGACCATATGCTGAGTGACATACATCAGACATAGAAAGACAAGCCAACACTGAAATCATAGAATTAGCTTACAGAAAAACTGTGACGAGGGCATGGGAGGTGAGTAGCAGGCAGCAAGTATTGATTAAGGTGTTCCAAGTTTTAGTGGGAAAAAAATGGGCGATTTCTGGAGAGTCAATCTACGATAGGGTAAATACAGTCAGCAAAACCATATTACACAGTTAAAATTAACTGAGAATAAGCTGCATGTGTTCTTGCACACACCACACACAAGTGACAACCATCTAATGTGATAGATATGTTACTTGGCTTCATTTTGGTCATCATTTCTTGATCTATGCCTATTTCAAACCTTGTATGCAACATGCAGTTATTTGCCAACTGTATCACAAATAAAGCTGGCAAAAATGAAATAAAGATATAAATTTTAAAAGACTAAGAGAGCGTTAAGTACCATACTTGTTATACCAGCAGACACTCTCCTATGATCTATGTTCAAAACAGAGGCTGAGGACAACACAGGCATATTTCACATGCCTTCTTAGTTCTCATATTGTGCTTCAGGTTATGAATCATCATCCAAAGAAGTAGCCTACTGTGTTTTCTGTCTTCATTCAGTAATATAAGACAGAAACCACCCACTAATTGCATACACCCATTAGTGGCATTGAATGTTAAAGAAATAAAGCAAAGGAAGGTATTTGTCCTATTTTCTAGGCCATGCTAATCTCTCTATGCTGCCAAGTATTCATGTACAAAATGTTGCTTATATTCTTCACATTCTTTACCCAGAACTGAATTATAAATTGCATTTTGTGTAAAATTCCCTCCCAGGAACTAAAAATGAGGCTTCCAAAAATCTTCTCTTGTAAGTATGCAATATTAGTTGAATCATAACCACTGCCATAATAATCAGGGTGATAAACACTGAATCTGCCAGCTGCATCATGGCTTTTGATTTTTAGTCTTTGTTGACCTCACACAGATTATACAAATGCTCTGCCACTGCACTACAGTCCCAATTATGTACTGGTTTATAACTCAATGTCATGTACCACTAGCAATGTGTCCTACCTTAAAAGAATTCTTTGCATTGTGACTGTGCTGATAAGTTTGATATTATTTCAAACTCCACTATTTCCTAATGCATATTAAATAACCAAACATTCACAGTACATTGTGACTTCCATTATCCTGAGAACAGTCATGCCTCCATAACACTCAACATCATCCCACCTTATTACATACAAATAATAACTCTAGATCAAAATATTTTAAACTGAATTGGATCAATTAAATGACAATCATGCAATAATCTACAGACTCAAGAGAGTCTAAGTAACAAGGATGTCTCTAAGAGACACATGGATCTCCCTAGGAACAGAAAATAGAATGGATTCCATGAGTGGACTGTGAACTGATGGGGAAGCAACCAGGAAGAGTTATGTAGTGGGGTTGGTGAAAAGAGAGGGCATAGAGGAACAGGTAACTAGAATTGGAGGGCATTTGGGAGATAATGTGAAGACACAGTGCAGTTGAAACTCCCTGGAATCTATAAGGGTGATTCCAGTAAAAGTTCCTAATAATAGAGGATATAGAGCCTGAATGGTCCATCTCCTAAACCCAGTGAAGTGGGCTTAAAAAGAGAGAAGGGGGGTTTAGAGAATGTGTCACAGCAGTGTGGGGGAACGGGGTACCCAAGCGGGCCCATGCCCAAACACCTCTTACCCCTGAGGGACTACTCGCACACAGACATGATATAGAATAGAGTTTATTCAGGGCAGAGGATGGGAGTTAGAGAGGCAGAGAGATAGAGAGAGAGTAGAGGAATGAAGGAGTGGAGGCCAACCATGACCACGTGGAGAGAGGGGGTAGGGGAGAAGAGCCCAAGGGGCAGAGAGGTGGGAGTATGATGAGAGAGAGCGAGGAGGGGCAAGTAGCCCCTTTTATAGTGGGCAAGATCTATGGGGCGGGGCATACCTGGTTGTTGTTGTAAGTGTGGGGTGAAGTTTACACAGAATACCAACACCCATCAAGGGTTATAGTAGTATCACTGGGACACCAAGCCAGCCACAAGCCCTTCGACCTGAAATCTGACCTTCCTTCAAGATGTGCTGAGGTAATGGTGGACAGAACTTCTAAGCATAACCAACCAATGACTTGTCTACTTTGAGGCCCACATAACCTAGATTACCAGGAACTGGAGGCTGGGATCAGAGACCTAGGGTAGAACCAAACATAACTGACAAAAACAAAACAGTACACAACAAAAATGAAATGGCTCCTAAAGATGATGTTCTGCTACCCTTATGGATCAGTGCCTTGTGTCCTCGTCAGAAAGGTTTCCTCTGGCAGCTGATGGGAACAGATGCAGAGACTCACAGCCAGACATTGGGGGTTCAGGGGATGGTGAGCCTAGGTTGGCAGTCTCCATCTTGGCATCCAGGGAACCACTAACAGGAGGAGGAAGAATTGTGAGAGTCAGAACTGGTAAGGAAACGGAGATCACAGTCTGTGGAATCAACTAAGCAGGGTCTATGGGGTCCAGAGACACAGCAATGGCTGTCCTGGGGCTGCTTTATGCATGAATCTGAGCTAGGCCTTCTGCATAGGTGTTAGGATTGGTGTCATGGTGTTTGTTTTTTTGAAACCTGACAGTGAGAGAGGGGTGTCTCTGATTCTTTTTCCTGCTCTTGGGACTTTTTTGTTCTGCTGGGTTCCCTCATCTAGCCTTTATGTAAAGGTTTGTGCCTGGTCTTACTGTATCTTAATGTGCTTTGTGGAGCTGCTGTCCCTAGGAGGCCTGTTCTTTTCTGGGTATAAACAGCTGGGATAAAGAATCTAAGGGAGAAGGAGGTTGGGGAAGAGCAGGAAAAAGCAGATGGAGAGAAAGCTGTGCTCAGCTATGAAAAAAAAAAACACATGAAAAAGTTAAAAGTTTTATTGGAAAAGACTGACATCTCAAGTAAGAAAATATTGCCAGTATGTAGGTTCATACAGAGAATATTCACAGAAAATTGCCTGAAAATTCTTGTCACCTAAAGCTTTTTTGAATGTTAATACCATACTCAGCTCTATACAGTAGATTCAAACATTTGCCTTATAGAAATAGTAGTTTTATAACAAAATGACTTTATAACAATGCAATTAGTCTAGAATGTTGTCACTTGATGAGAAAGATATTTGCATGAGAACTGGATTCCAGCTTTGGGAAGGCTCTTTGGGAATGCTTGTATATGCTGAATGTTCCTGGGATTATCTGAGGTCAGAGGTGAGCAGAAGCTTGCTTCAGGTTCAACTGCCACTTTATGTGCGAAAGTGAAAGCTGATTTGCATGCTTGCAATGAGCTATGGATGCTGCACAGACTGCCTAACAAAACAGTAAAAGCACACTAAACAAAACCACCTGGCTGACTTTCATGATGTCACTAGTTCACTGTGGGAGCTCAGAGCTCTTTGTAAGCACTCTGTTGCCTTCCTAGAAATTAAGCTACATAAACTACATCCTGAGTGCAGTGCTTACCCAGGAGAGTCAATTACCTGTCACAATGAATTGAGTAATATTAGGCCACCATTTAGTAAATGCATAACATAATTGCAGAAGTTTTATGGCAATAAACAGACCCATGAGCTAAAACTTGTACTAACCATATGATAACTGAATACTCGCAGTATGAGTATATCACAATGAGATAGCTTCAGAATATTAGTAACTATCCAATGTATTATCTCTCTATATATAATACTCATGCTAAAATTGAATTCTAATAGTAAGATGGTCACAATCTAGAATAGCCGCATGGCAATGCAGGATACATTTTACCCACAAATATAGTAAATTCAAATGTACATTATTAATACAGTTATAAGATAGGAATGTAGGTAGTTAAAAAACAAAACAAACAAACATTAAATTGAATATTTAAAATGTAGCATATAAACAATACTAAAATTTCATTATCTAGGTATGATGGCAGTTTTTTCAAGATTTATTTTTATTTCTGTATTTTTTGTATGCCATGCATGTGCAGGTTCATGGAGGCTAGCAGATAGTATCAGGGACCCTGGAGTTGGAGTTGCTGGAAATTGTGAATTCCCCAATATGGGTTCTTGGACCTGAACTTGGGTCTTCTGAAAGATTATCAAGGATTTTAAATGCTGATCTACCTCTCCAGCTCGATAACAAATTAAAAAAAATAGTTTATTTATTTATTATTAAAATAAAACTAGTATATCTTAAAGTTATTTTCATTATAGAATGGCTGTATACATATGGGAAGTAGAAATTTGGATTTGGTTTAAAGTGATAGGGTCTTATTTTGTAGCAAAAGCTGATCTAGTATTCACTATGTTGCCCACATTGAATCACACTCATAGCATTTCTGCTTCTTCTGTAGCCTGAATATGAGGGTCAGGGTATGAGCTACTACTACACATGGATGAATATCAATAGAAAGAAAACCTGCATGAAACACAGCATCGAATACCAATAGTATCTATGTAATGTCAAAAAGAAAATTTGTGGTTATATACAATATGAGTATCAGGTACTAATAGTATCTGTGTAACAGATACTACTGTTATTGTTATTGTTCAACAGATAAGCAGTAGTTGCATACAACAAGAAAATACACAGTATGCTGGCTCTATCACCAGGGCTTCTCAAACTGAATGTAATTATAGATGCTTTCACGTAGTGTTTCATTAAATCTACATTCACTTGAGCATAGTAATCATTCTGCTTTTTTGAACACACAAGTTTTTAATGGGTATAAGACAACATGGAAATCAACATGTTTTGACTTGTTGAAACATTGAAGATTTGTTCCTAGGACAGTTTAAGATATTTAATCTCCATCTTTATAAGGCCTCTCCTTAGTCTCATGAATATATCTACTTATGAAATCTCATAGTAATTAGCATCTGGATATTTTCTGAGATTTTTGTTTTTAGATGGCTAACAATATTGAAATACATAATGTCTCTATCCATGTAACAGGAATAGAAGTGTGACTAAGTTCTACTCACCATGACTGCCTGCCTCCTTAGAAATACAAAAGGTACTTTTTATTTTTCCTAGAATCTATTAATGTCCAGTATAACTTCTCAACTTCTATAGATTTGATAAATTTGATGACAAATTGATAATTTATTATTTTATGTATTCATACTTATTTCTATGGTATGCATGAATTAAGATATGTATTATTAACCATGGATTTTTCTGTTGTTTTGAAGTGTCACACCTAAAGAAAAACTATTTCTATAGTTCCCAAAGTTCACTATATACACTTTTAGAGACTCCCACATATTTTTAATAAAAGATATATTCACCAACTTCTTTAGTTCCTAGTAAGCAAATAATTGAAAATGTATGTAAGAATGAATGGATTATTTAGTTATTTCTTTTAATTTTTGAGACTATAACTACATCATTTTCTGCCTCCATTATCTACCTCTAATCCCTTCCATATACCCCTCATTGGTTTTCTTTCAAAGTCATGACCTTTTTTGACATTAAAAGTTTTTTCATGCATATATATATATGTGTGTGTGTGTGTGTGTGTGTGTGTGTGTGTGTGTGTGTGTCTGTCATGTAGTAATAGTAGTAGTAGTAGTAGTAGTAGTAGTACTAAGAGTAGAAACCTAAGCATCAGGAAGAAATGCATAAAATAAAACAAGAAAATATGTAAAATAAAAACAGAAGGACATATTCTTGTCCACAGATCTACGAAATACTCCAAAGAAACATACACAAACATATGAGAAAATATTCAGAGACCATCACAGACTCACAGCCACTCAATACTAGAAACAAGAGACAATAAGGTACATGAAATATCAGAAAAACTATTTTAGAATCCTCCTTTTAACAAGAACTAGTGACAACATAGTGAACTCAAGTGAGCATACACTGCAGTAAATCAGTAAATAAGTAAACTCAAGACCTAGGTAAGAAAGAGATAGCCCAGGAGATTGAAGTAACAGCTCAGAGGAAAGATTCTAAATACAGTGGGAAAAAATGTGAGGAAATTCAGATCCTAAGAAAGAACTTATCGGAAATACAGGAAATGAGTAAATCAATCAAACAAAAGGAAGCATAGAGAGGTTGGTCCACAGCCAAGTCCATAAAGGAAAAGATGTTGGAGATGGAAGAAGCAGTTGATGCAACAATTCATTCAGAAATGTACAATGAAAAATGAAGGAATTCAACAGAGTAAATGTCAGAATCCACTTTTTAGAAAGCTTTGGGAAACAAACTCCAAAGCCATGGTGCACAGGCAATTTATTCAATTAAAATATGGCTTGTTTGATTTTTATTATGTTTAGAGAAATGCATTTAATTAATAGATTATCTCTTTCCACTCAATCTGTGAGCAGCATCTTCTTTAAAGGCAGGATCCCTAATGGAAACATTCTCTCAGCTACAGTGGATTTGCCCTTGAGTAGCTTATAGAATAACAGATTAATCCTCTGAGCAAGTCCTCTCATTAAACAGATGACTGACGTTTCTGCTTGCTTACTTACTTGTGCACCTTCTAGAGGTTTCTGATCATTGATGCCACTAAGATAAAGGTTATAGTTTGTCATATTCATTTTTCTGTTTGCTCATTACATTCTCAAATTATAAGGCAAAACCTCAACACCACATTTTGTGATAAGGCAAAGGAAGTCGACTACATTTATATTTTACATTTATATTTTAACTAGTTCACTTAATTTATAGAAAAATGAAAGTTCCTTTAAAAATAATATATAACTTGACTGCCCCGATTATATCCTGCATAATGCATTAACAACAACAAAAATGATCACTCTGCTAACAACGAGTGTTGTTTTGCACCTACATTCATTTTTGTATTCTAATAATTCCGTGTGAATAGTGTGATCAAGCCTTGTCATGTGATGGGAAGTGTCAGTCTTTCTTATATCATTAGTCCACGGCACTCTAGATGCATGCTAATGCATCCTGTTAGCACAAAGCATTGCAAGACAAATCAGTAGGCTGCTTCCCCTCATCACCACAGTAAAGACACAACATTTCATGAGGAAAATGTCACCAGCATGTCTGACCTGCAGTCCTTCTCAGCAAGCTCACTAGAAAAGGGTACACTGCTTCTTTGAGGAAAAGGATATGGGTCTGAAATATGGCTCGGCACTCAGATTTAGAGCCATCAACTCCCCATATTTACCAAAAATTATTAGTTCTAATATGTCTTAAAGGTTGTGTTCTGTCTCTGCTGCCTAATGCTTCCATAAGCATGAGAAAAGACTAAGTCACTAATGTCATGCTGTGATATGACATGACTGATGGATTAATAGTCTAGAATTATTAGAGCCTTCTTCCTTCAAAATGTGCCTATGGGAATCCAGTTTCTTCTCATACTTCTTCATGTAACATTTCAAATCAAAATACTGTCTGAAATTTATTACAAAAATGAAAATCAAATATCATTAGAAAGAAAAATTAAATGATATAAAATTTCTATTATACGTTTGAAATGATTATGAAATGTTTTCTACTTTTATGAATATGATATGATGTGCAGACAAGTATATTTGTGTGTATACATTTACGTAACTCTACTGATCTTTATGTTAGACATATATGTATTTTCAGTGTGTCAGCTCTATATTACTAATTGGCATGCATTCATACACTATGTTGTTTGGGGTGTGACAATCAGTTCTATTAAAATTCAGAGTCTTAAGTAGCTCTAGCAAGATATAAGAAAGGAAGTCTCTGGTCTTCTTTTGCTATAAAAGAATGATACTAACAGAGCTTTAATATTCAGACTCTTTCTTAAGAACTGAGAACCCAGCAAGGCTGCTACACAGGAAAAGTATGGAAGTTGACCACAGCAAAGGGCATTGGGAAATCTGGACTATATTTTTTCTATATTACCATTATAGAAATTCCCAACTCCCAATCTTTCCAAGGATAGCTAAATGGAACAACTCTTCTTCTGCTTTGCTTACATGACTTTGCAGATTCTAAAAATTCAACAGCAGAGGTACTTGAAGTGAGGTAAATTCACCTCAGTGCTTCCTCTTGAATATATTAAGAGAAGATTGAAGAAGGTCCTATTTTTTACAAGAGGCCACCTCCAAGTGACTATCCAAAGAATATATGCTGAAGAGATTCAACATATTCTAGATATTTTGGACCCACTGATAAAGTTAAAACAGTGGAGAGTTTTGTTGTGTGTTTTCGTTTGGGTTTTATTGTTGTGAAGAGGCACCATGACAATGGTAATTCTTAAAAGTGAAACATTTAATTGGGGTTGAGTTACAGATCAGAGGTTTAGCTCATTATTATCATGGTGGAAAGTATAGTAGCATGCAGGTAGACATTGTACTGGAGAAGAAGCTGGGAGTTCTACATCTTGATCTGCAGGCAGCAAAAGGAGACTGTGTACCACACTAGTCAGACTTGAGCTTCTTAGACCTCAAAACCCACCTACTCAGTGACACATTTCCTCTAACAAGGCCATGCCTCCTCCTCCTAATCATGCTACTCCCTATGAGCCAAACATTTAAACACAAGTCTCTGGGAAATATTCCTATTTAAACTATGCTTTACCTTCAGATAATTGATGATATTGTATAGACCTCAGAGGTCATAAGACATCACAGATTCCTGGGAGGAAAAGTCAGTTTTCTGCAGTTAGGAATCCACATGCATAATTCTGAAGAAGAGTCATTAATAGGAAAGGTCTGAGAGGCCTTCAGAATAGCTAGCCAAGTTGATTTGTAAAGGCCTTTCTCAGCACAAATCTAGCACATAAAATTAGAATAGTTTTCTGTGTTTCAAATGTATGGATAAATACACTACCTTATAAGATATCAAGAAATGATAAAAACTGACAAAAGCAAAATGATTCTCCAGAAATTAATTCTTGAGAAATGGAGGTGTATGAAGGACTAGGTCAAATAAAGAAGAACTGTTGGTTTCAGATAAAAATGATGCATCAAATAGTAATGACAAAAAGAATTTCTGGAAAAATGAACATAAATATCAAAATAATCACCCATAGGTAATGAGTGAAAAATAGGAGAACTGAAACATTATGAAGGGACATATATTTGATCAACCAGAAGCAAGTGTCAGTGAACACCAACAGATGCCACTTGAAAATTTCCAAAGTAACATAGACAAGAGAATGAAAGAGAGTGTGGAAACAGCAGAGCATTAGGAAGGCACCACAATTCATGGATCATGAACATCTTTGAACAATGTACATGTTGTGGTTGTTCCAGAAGAGAGAGAAGGTAGTGATTGTACTTAAAAGAACCTATATGTCCTTCAACAGAGGAACAGATACAGAAAATGTGGTACATTTATTTATACAACGGAGTACTACTCAGCTGTTAAAAACAATGACTTCATGAATTCATAGGAAAACAAATGGAACTATAAAATATAATCCTGAGTGAGATAACCCAATCACAAAGAACACACATGGTATGTACTCACTAATAAGTGGATATTAGCCAAAAGCTCAGAATATCTAAGATACAATTCACAGACCACATGAAGCTCAAGAAGAAGGAAGAACAAAGTGTGGATGTTTCAGTCCTTCATAGAAGGGGGAACAAAATACCCACGGGGACAAATAAGGAGAGAAAGTGTGGAGTGAAAGAAAGGCCATCCAGAGACTGCCCCACCTGGGGATCCATATCATAACCAAACCCAGACACTATTGCAGATGCCAAGAAGTGCTTGCTGACCAATGCCTGATATAGTTGTCTCCTGAGAGGCTCTGCCAGAGTCTGACAAATACAGAGGAGGATGCTTTCAGCCAACTGTTGGACTGAGCATGGGGTCCCCAATGGAGGAGTTAGAGAAAGGACCCAAGGAACTGAAGGGCATTGCAACACCATAAGAAGAACAACAATATCAATCAACCAGACACTCTGGAGCTCCCAGGGACTAAACCATCAATGAAAGAGCAACTCATGGTTCCTGTCGTATATGTAGCAGAAGATGGCCTTGTAGGGAATCAATGGGAGGAGAGGCCCTTGGTCCAGTGAAGGTTGGATGCCCCAGTGTAGGGGAATGCCAGAACAGGGAGGCAGGAGTAGGTGGGTGTGTGGGAGAACAGCCTCATAGAAGCAGGGGGAGAGAGGAGAGGATAGGGGTTTTCCAGAGGGGAAAACAGTAAAGGGGATAACATTCAAAATGCAAATAAAGTATATAATAAAAGAAAAGAAAAATAAAGAAGGGAGAGTAAGAACTAAAATTGAGTCAATTTGAGGAAGGCCATTCATCAGATGTCAGCAGAGCAACCTGACACAAAGACAATGACCACAGCAAGACACTGCAGGACTCAACTCTCACATGTCTATATGAAGGAAGATTAGAAATGCAACAAGAAACAGGAGTCTCCGAATCTACATGAGATCATAGGGGAGTTTCCAGTAGCATGCCCATAGGGTAGAGAACATTATAAGTGAAGAATTGAAGGACAACGCTGCAAACCACAAATATGATTTCTGTCTCTTTTTCTTTCTCAATATTTATCTTTAATCATTTTTTACTATTAGTTATCCCCCTTCCCAATCCCCCCTCTGATAGTCCCTCCCTGACCCTGTATCAAAGAGGATGTCCTCACCCATGACCCCCCCCCACTTCACTCACCCCACTTCCCACTTCCTATCCCCCAACCCATTCTGCAAAGTGTTCCCACTCCCTGGGGCTTCAAGTGTCTCACAGTTTAGGTGCATCTTCTCTCACTGAGGCCTAGATAAACCCTTCCCATGTGGAAGGGCTGGGGTCTTTGAGATGTCATAAAAAAGCTAAACAGTGAAAAGAAAGAGTGGGAAAGATCAAGGTTCACTTGGCAAACCTCTATCTCCAAAAATGTCTACATTACAAATCATAATAGTAGCAAATTACAATTATGAAGCAACAAAAATAATTTCATGTTTGCATGTCACCACAACATGAGAAACTGAGTTACAGCATTAGGAAGAGAAACATTAAGAACAACCAGTATACAGACTCCTGTACCAATCCTCCATGCAGAGAAAGTAAGAAAGATCATTTTATGTAATCAGGACGTGAGCCATCTCCACTTACCTGATCTGCCAACCTTGATTCTGAATTTCTCAGACTTCAGAATTGTGTGAAATGGATGTCATATTGCTTCCAAGCAACCCAGGTTGGATGTTTTGTTTTAACAGCTGATCTAAGATAAATTGGCACAGAGAAGTGCAGGTGTGGAATAACAAAGCCCTGAAATATACCTGGCTTTGGAACTGGGCTATGTGGCAGCAACTTCCTAAATGAATTTTAGAAAAGCCAAGATTACTATAAGGACATCTTTGGAAATAGCTCTGATGAGACATCAGAAAAGAATAGAGTTGAGAAAACCCTCAGTCTTCTGAGGATACTCCAGAACTGGGATGGGAACATAACTCAGATTGCAAAATATTTAAAGACCTTGATTTGAGTTTTAGAACCCACATTTAAAATAAACAGCAAAACCCAACAGGTGCATCAATAAATACTAGTAATCCCAGCACTGAAATAATATGAATAGGAAGATTCTAGGGTTCTCAGACTAGCCAGTCTAAGCTTTACATCAAGTTTCAGGTCAATGAAACATCTTGCTTCAAGAAAATATAGGTATACTCTGAGAAACAACCCTCTGACCTCCACATATATGTGCGTGCATACACATATCTGCACACACACAAGAAGATGGCTATATACATAAAGATGCACACACCTATACACACATGAACACACTCAACACATGTAAATACATAAGACACACACATGCACACACACGTGCATGGTGCATGCTCTCTCTCACACATGCACACAAGCATACAGAGAGAAAGAGAGAGAGAGAGAGGTAGAGAGCACCTAAACACTGTGAGAAAGTTGATAGAAATATGGTTGGTAAAGAGCATTCTGGTGATGTCTCAAGAGAAAATGAGGCACTGTCTTTTAGACTATAGTAGAGTGGCAATCCTTACGATACAGTGACAACCTGAATGAATATTCTAGTAATTAGTGGAAGGTAGTTTTTCATACTGATGAAAGTGAATATTTAATTGAAGATAGTCTAATAAAACTATTGAAGGTGAAATTTGGCTTGTCCAAATTGTTCATAGTGAAAACTCATGGGAAGAGAGAAGTTGCTTAAAATGGATGTGTTATACAAAAAGGAAAGTTAAAACTGTAGAAAACTTTCAGCCTATTTATATTGCAAGAAGAGGAGGAAGAGGAAAGGGGAGGAGACGGAAGATGAGCTCTGCTGAGGCCAAGTGGCCATTTTATAATTGAATTAAGGGGAAACAGATACCTCAAAAGAAGCTAGGTACCATGTTTAAAACTATGAAATATAATGTACAGCTCAATGGTAGACCAGTTGTCCAGTATGCATTAGGCCTTAAATTTGAACCATTTAAAACAATAGAGTGAATGAATACATTAAATTGATTAGTTAACTGTGGAAAAGTAGCCTGAAAGGATCATTAAGGATTCTATAGTCATCACAGGCCAAGAGTGCACAGGCTGGGGAATCTGCCTGTGTTTGCTTCCATTTTCCAGGATCAGACTATCTGGAAGCAGAGATCTGATACTATCCTGAGAGCTCTGTGATCATGGCTTCTCAACCCAACAGAACAGGTTAGCAAATGTTAGCAGAGATCTGGGTGAGGGCTGTGGCTGTCAAGCTGGATACTTAACTAAATCCTTTCAGAGCAAAGGGCTATACTCAAGGGTTACAGTTCAAAAATCAAATAACTTTAGTCTATCAAGTTTTAGACTTGCTTGAGACAAGATCGTTCTCTTTCTCTCTTTTTCTTCTTTCCTTTTAATTTTCCCTTTTATAATAGGATTGATTCTATCCTACAACTACCCACAACAGTTGCAGGATATTTGATCACACTGTGAATCCTAAGATTGTGTTATTTACTGGAAAAGCCTGCTATTAGTAGTCGTATGGCTAGGCCTTAGGACATACCTTTAATCCAAGAGTTTTCTGCTTGAATATTATAAAAGAGCACTAAATAAAGTCAACCATTTGGTAGCAACCAGTTGGAGCAAGCAACCAGTTGACAGGAAGTGAACACAGGATTATTATGATTAAAAACAGAGCATAAGAGAGAGTCAGGAGGACAGATAGAGAGACACACAGGTTGTAGAATGGGGAACATTCAGTTTGAAGGAGGGTTTTGAAATTCCATGGGAGTGGGGCATTGTTTCTGCCCCATTGTCAGCTGAGGAGGAAGACCAGCTGGGTGATTTCTCTGCCTCTTGACCTAAAGGTAACTTTGTTTAATCCTGCTTAAAATAAAAAAGCAGAAACATCTAGGATTAAAAATGTGTGCTAAGACTGATCCACACCATAACTAAACACAGGTTTTTCTAGGAAATGATGCTATCTTTGAAATCACAAGCTGATCATATATTCTGCAATACACAACTATATTTGAAAGCATATACCTCCTCTGACTTCACCATTCTTATTTGGGAAGGATTCTTCACAGGATAAATTTCATCTCCAGTTCCATGCTAAGTAATTTAGATGCTTTGTGAATTTGGACTTTATAGCTTAGGCTGGAGTGAGTTTGAGAGCAACAAGGGAAAGAAGTGTATATTTTTCATACAAGATACATAAATTTTTTTTTTTAGGAAACAAAAAAAAGAGAATACTATATACTATATATTTCTGTCTGCCTAACATCTTTAGATTGGAATCGTAACCCTCCAATGTACTGGTATTAGAAGATAGACCTTTGGGAGATTACTAGAACATGAGGAGCAAGCTCTATTAGTAGTTTTCAAATGATTAATTTTTCCTTATCAATATGTAAATATGTTGCATGACATATTTTTAGACAAATGTTATGAATTTTCTATGAAAAAATGATCTATTCTGTCCTTGTCAATCTGCATTATAATAACAAAAAAGAGTATAGATGGATGATTTAAAATAAATTACCTGTCTGCTTGTGAATCTGGGTAACTGAAACTCATAAAGTTTCTGGGTTGGATTGTGGTGATATCTGCTTCTTTCTTTGTAGGCCATTCTGGTGCCTGTGTGTGTGTGTGTGTGTGTGTGTGTGTGTGTGTGTGTGTGTGTGTATACCAGAGGCCTATCTTGCCCTTCTTATCCATTAAAAGACACAAGCAAAAGCAAGTGAAAAGTAGATATAGTATTTTTTCATAGAAAATTCACAATATTTGCCTAAAAATCTATTCTGTTATATTTAAATCTTGATAAGGAAAAAAATATCATTTGGAAACTAATAATCATATAGAAGTCATATGAAATAATTTATATAACTTTATATATATATGTTTGCCTATAATTCTCTCTGTCTCTGTCTCTCTGTGTCTGTGTGTCTGTGTGTGTGTGTGTGTGTGTGTGTGTGTGTGTGTGTGTGTACGGAGGAGAGAAGTGGAGAGAGAAAGTCAGCTTGCAATATAGTATATCCTGGCCCCTCACTACCTTCCTGCTTCAGCCTCTAGTTTGTTGACTCATCACTTTTCATAAAAATGACAGGAAGTGGGAGGTTTTATTGGGATATTATGTAATTCATGAAGAGTTCAAACTATAACATAAGACTCTTGTGTGTTATATATGACAATTACATCGTCATACAAGAACAGATTAAAAAGTCATTGAATAATTAATTTTAAATAATCTAGTCGATTGTAAGATCAGTGCAAGTGTGATAGGCCATACCTTCCACTTTCCACCCTAATGGTCATTTGTGTTGACAATGGACTTTGTGGTGATTGTGAAAAAAATCAAAATAACTCCTGCAGAGATTCTTTGCCATAGATAAATAAAGAATAAAAGGTCTTTTCTTGGGCTAAATAAGTGAATAAAGTAACCACCACAGACAGGTGAATAGACCATCTCCCA
Organism: Apodemus sylvaticus; assembly: GCF_947179515.1. Lineage (NCBI taxonomy): Eukaryota > Metazoa > Chordata > Mammalia > Rodentia > Muridae > Apodemus > Apodemus sylvaticus. The sequence continues at coordinate 85,908,328 of NC_067475.1, read as the reverse complement.
TCCTAGTCTTCCAGCCACATCCATATAAAGTGAGGTCAGGATCTTCCCCAGCCTGTTTCTCACTTCCTACCTGGAGGTTTTTTGCATGTATAGCTGAATATGATACATAGGAAGAGTCAATAAACTAAATGTTCACTCCAAACCTCTTCCTTCCTCAACTTAATAGTTATTAAAGTATTGTATATATTAAATGTACCTCTTAGGCTACACATAAGATGCATGCATAATTGTTTATGAAAAGATAAGAGCAATGCCTTTTTGTAGGAATACTTTTTGTGATAATATGTGAGCTTGTTCATATATTATAATCAGTAATTAAGGATCATATGTGGGTTCTCTGTGTTTTTTAATGATAGCAGCAGAAACTTTGGGGTTGAAGGCTCCCTAGCCTTATGCCTCTGTATTCCTTATCTGCCTTCTCTGCAGCTGAAACTACTTAATACACTGATCTTAGCCAAGATGGTCCACTCAGACTACTGGTTTCTCTCTCTCACGTGATTTCTGGTGTCCTTTCCTGGATGGTAACTCCTAAATCTTACTCTCTACTTTCCTAAAGGGAAGACCAGTCTACTGAATTATCTGCTCTTTATTTCCTTTAGAATGTCCCCCAAATCAGATTGTGTGCTGGGCCAGCTACAGTGTCTCACAATCCATTATTAAACACAGACTTTTATTTTTTCTTTCTACTGAAAACAGTTTTGTTATTTTCATGTAATATATTCTGATTATGGTTTTCCTTCTCCAAACCAGTCCCAGATCCACCCCACATCCCTACTCACTCACATCCACATCCCTTCTTGCTCTCTCTCAGTAGAAAATCAATGATCATTAAAATAATAATAGTATGATGTTCTCTAGCTCCATCCATTTGCCTAAGAATTTCATGAATTCATTGTTTCTAATGGCTGAATAGTACTCCATTGTGTAGATATACGACATTTTTTGCATCCACTCTTCTGTTTAGGGATATCTGGGTTCTTTCCAGCATCTGGCAATTATAAATAGGGCTGCTATGAACATACTAGAGCATGTATCCTTATTACATGGTTGAGAGTCCTCTGGGTATATGCCCAGGAGTGGTATAGCAGGATCTTCTGGAAGTGAGGTGCCCAGTTTTCGGAGGAACCGCCAGACTGATTTCCGGAGTGGTTGTACCAATTTGCAACCCCACCAGCAGTGGAGGAGTGTTCCTCTTTCTCCACACCCTCTCCAACACCTGCTGTCTCCTGAATTTTTAATCTTAGCCATTCTGACTGGTGTAAGATGAAATCTTAGGGTTGTTTTGATTTGCATTTCCCTAATGACTAATGAAGTTGAGCATTTTTTAAGATGCTTCTCCGCCATCCGAAGTTCTTCAGGTGAGAATTCTTTGTTTAACTCTGTACCCCATTTTTAATAGGGTTGTTCGGTTTTCTGGAGTCTAACTTCTTGAGTTCTTTATATATATTGGATATTAGCCCTCTATCTGATGTATGATTGGTGAAGATCTTTTCCCAATTTGTTGGTTGGCGATTTGTCCTCCTGATGGTGTCCTTTGCCTTACAGAAACTTTGTAATTTTATGAGGTCCCATTTGTCAATTCTTGCTCTTAGAGCATACGCTATTGGTGTTCTGTTCAGAAACTTTCTCCCTGTACTGATGTCCTCAAGGGTCTTCCCCAGTTTCTTTTCTATTAGCTTCAGAGTGTCTGGCTTTATGTGGAGGTCCTTGATCCATTTGGATTTGAGCTTAGTACAAGGAGACAAGGATGGATCAACTCGCATTCTTCTGAATGCTGACCTCCAGTTGAACCAGCACCATTTGTTGAAAAGGCTATCTTTTTTCCATTGGATGTTTTCAGCCTCTTTGTCGAGGATCAAGTGGCCATAGGTGTGTGGGTTCATTTCTGGATCTTCAATCCTGTTCCATTGATCCTCCTGCCTGTCACTGTACCAATACCATGCAGTTTTTAACACAATTGCTCTGTAGTATTGCTTGAGGTCAGAGATACTGATTCCCCCAGATTTTCTTTTGTTGCTGAGAATAGTTTTAGCTATCCTGGGTTTTTTGTTGTTCCAGATGAATTTGATAATTGCTCTTTCTAACTCTGTGAAGAATTGAGTTGGGATTTTGATGGGTATTGCATTGAATCTGTAGATTGCTTTTGGCAAAATGGCCATTTTAACTATATTGATTCTACCGATCCATGAGCATGGGAGGTTTTCCCATTTTTTGAGTTCTTCTTCCATTTCCTTCTCCAGACTCAAAAGGTGAATCATGGTATGCACTCACTAATAAGTGGTTATTAACCTAGAAAACTGGAATACCCAAAACATAGTCCACACATCAAATGAGGTACAAGAAGAAAGGAGGAGTGGCCCCTGGTTCTGGAAAGACTCAGTGAAACAGTATTCAGCAAAACCAGAACGGGGAAGTGGGAAGGGGTGGGTGGGAGGACAGGGGAAGAGAAGGGGGCTTAAGGGACTTTCGGGGAGTGGGGGGCTAGAAAAGGGGAAATCATTTGAAATGTAAATAAATTATATCGAATAAAAAAATTAAAAAAAATAAATGATAAAAAAGAAGAAAAATAATAATAGTAACAATAACAACAACAACCTGAATAGGACAAAACAAACACAAGAAAAATTCACAAGAAAAACAAAGAAAACTCAAAAGAAACACATATTGATGTAGAGACATACACACTGGCAAACACCGAAATCTCATAAAAACACAAAGTCAGATACGAAGTTATATATAAAAAAAATGCCTACATGGAAAGGAAAAAGAATGAAAGAAAAATGAAAAATAAAATGCCAAGACAAATCATGGAGAAACAGAACCAAAACCAAAACTAAACAATAACAATAACGAAAACCCTTTAAAACTACCATGGAGTTGTTTCATGTTGGCCATATACTTCTGGGCACCCGACCTGGCCATAAGAGTGCTTTGTATACCTAATGAGATTCCTTTGGAGATAACTAATTTGTCATTTATGAGTGGTTATCAATTGGTTATAGCTTCTGGGTTGGGAATGTCAGCTAGAAACACAGATATTATTACAAAGCAAATTGTGCAAACTCATAGATACACATATTTGAATAAGAAGCATTATTCACATGAAATATTAAGTTTTGTGTGGCTGGAGTGGAGCAGGGGGACAGGAGCCTTCTGATGGCCATTTGCACCAAGGAGCCAGGCTGCTCCACAGCCTTCTTAGCACAGCCCACCAGGAGAGAGTGATCTCCCAGCAGTGGCTCCACTCCTGAGCACAGAGGTGAGATCTTGGCTTTCTCTCCAATATCTCTCTGGAGGGGATCAGGTAGGAGCAAAGAGGGAATACAATCAGTGGAGCAGCAGGGACAGGAGAATTCTGATCACTATTTGCACTATGGAGCCAAGCAGCTCCACAGCCTTTTGTGCACAGACCCTACCAGAAGAGAGTTGGTCTCCCAGGAGTACCTACACAGGCTTACAGGCAAGCTCCAGCCAGAGACAGCAAAACCAACTAATAGCAGAGATAACCAGGTGGCAAAAGGCAAGCACAAGAACCCTCCTAACAGAAACCAAGGCTACTTGGCAACATCAGAACCCAGTTCTCCCACCACAGCAAGTTGCAGATACCCCAACACACCTGAAAAGCCAGAGTTGTATTAAAAATCGCATCTCGTGATGCTGATAGAGGGCTTCAAGAAGGACATAAATAACTCCCTTAAAGAAATACAGGAGAAGATGGGTCAACAAGTAGAAGTCCTTAATGAGGAAACACAACAAAACTTTAAAGAATTATAGGAAAACACAAACAAGTGAAGGAACTGAACAAAACCATACAGGATCTAAAATGGAAATAGAAACAATAAAGAAATCACAAGGGGAGACAACTCCGGAGATAGAAAACCTTGGAAAGAGATCAGGATTCATAGATGCAAGCATCACAAACAGAATACAAGAGATAGAAGAAAGACTCTCAGGTGTTGAAGGAAACAGAAAAAGAATTAACTCTACAGTGAAAAAAAAAAAAAAAGACAAAACACAAAAGGCTTGTAATCCAAAACATCCAGGAAATCCAGGACACAATGAGAAGACAAAACCTAAGGATTATAGGTATAGAAGAGAGTGAAGATTTATAAGTTAAAGGGCCAATAAATACCTTCAACAAAATTAGAGAAGAAAACTTCCTCAACCTAAAGAAAGAGATGCCCATGAACATATAAGAAGCCTACAGAACTCCAAACAGACTGGACCAGAACAGAAAGTCCTCCCAGCACATAATAATCAAAATACCAAATGCACTAAACAAAGAAAGAATATTAAAAGCAGTACGGGATAAGGGGCAAGTAACCTATAAAGGCAGAGCTATCAGAATTACACCAGACTTCTCACCAGAGACCATGAAAGCTAGAAGATCCAGGGCAGATCTCATACAGACCCTAAGAGAACACAAATGCCAGCCAGGACTACTATACCTAGCAAAACTCTCAATCACCATAGATGGAGAAATGAAGATATTCCATGACAAAAGCAAATTTACACAATATTTTTCCACATATGCAGCCCTACAAAGGATAATAGATGGAAAAGGCTAACACAAGGAGAGAAACTACACACTAGAGAAAGCAAGAAAGTAATCTTTCAACAAACCCCAAAGAAGATAACCACACAAACATAAAAATAACATCCAAAATAACAGGATGCAATTATCACTATTCCTTAATATCTCTTAACATCAAAGGACTCATTTCCCCAATAAAAACACATAGACTAACAGACTGGATACATAAATAGGACCCCGCATTTTGGTGCATACAGGAAACGCACCTCAGTGTTAAAGACAAACACAACCTCAGAGTAAAAGGCTATTTTCCAAACAAATGGTCCCAGGAAACAAGCTGGAGTAGACATTCTAATATCAGATGAAATCAACTTTCAACCAAAAGTCATCAAAAAAGAAAAGGAAGGACACTTCATAGTCATCAAAGGAAAAATCTACCAAGAAGAACTCTCAATTGTTAACATCTATGCTCCAAAAGCAAGGGCACCTACATTCATAAAAAAAAAAAAAAACAAAAAAAAACTTTATTAACATTCAAAGCACACATTGTACCTCACACAATAATTGTGGGAGACTTCAACAACCCACTCTCATCAATTGACAGATCAGGGAAACACAAATTAAACAGAGACACAGTGAAATTAACAGAAGTTATGGACCAAATGAATTCAACAGATATCTATAGAACATTTCATTCTAAATCAAAAGAATATATGTTCTTCTCAGCACCTCTTGGTAGCTTCTCGAAAACCAACAACATGATTGGTCACAAAACAGACCTAAAAAGATATAAGAAGATTGAAATAATCCCATGCCTCCTATCAGATCACTATAAAGTAAGAGTGGTCTTCAATAGCAACAAAAACAACAGAAAGCACACATACACATGGAAGCTGAACAACACTCTATTCAGTGATAACTTGGTCAAGGAAGAAATAAAGAAAGAAATCAAAGACTTTTTAGAATTTAATGAAAATGTACGTACAACATACCCAAACTTATGTGACACAATGAAAGTAGTGCTAAGAGGAAAACTCGGCTCTGATTGCCTCCAAAAAGGAACTGGAGAGGGCATAGACTAGCAGCTTTACCACACACCTGAAAGCTTTAGAACAGAAAGAAGCTAATGCACCCAAGAGGAGTAGACAGCAGGAAATAATCAAGCTCAGGACTGAAATCAACCAAGTAGAAACAAAAAGAACTATCCAAAGAATCAACAAAACCAGGAGCTGTTTTTTTGAGAAAATCAACATGATAGATAAACCCTTAGCCAGACTAACCAGAGGGCACAGAGACAGTATCCAAATTAATAAAATTAGAAATGAAAAGGGAGATATAACAACAGAAACTGAAGAAATTTAAAAAATCATCAGATTTTACTACAAAAGCCTATACTCAACCTAACAGGAAAATCAGAATAAAACGGACAATTTTCTAGACTGATTCCAAATATCAAAGTTAAATCAGGATCATAACAGACCCATAACCCCTAAAGAAATAGAAGCCATCATTGAAAATCTCCCAACCAAAAATTATGGGACTGTATTCTTTGGCTACCATCTGTGTGTTATTTCTGTGAGTTATTTCTGTGTGTGGAATTCACACATCAAAAGTTCCATACATGGCAGGATACAGTCTTAACTCTGTTTTCAAAGTTGTGCATTCTTGTTTCCAACAACAGTAAGTGTCACTCAGAGTAGCTGCATTAGCAAAACCAGCAAGCACTACAAGGGTCAACCTCCCCTGGAATGCCAGCCATGGTCTCTGCTCTGGGCTCTCTACTAACTCTACCCCGGATATACAGTTTTCCAGAAGAACTCTGGATGCACTTTCTAGGTCCCATTACTATGTAATTTCTAGATAATTCAACCAACCAAATAATGATTCTCAGCAATAGGTTTATGAGGAGAGGAAATGCCAAACAATACTCTGATCAGAATGCCCTCTCCTGGCACAGTCTAAGTAGTTTTCTTCTAATGGGTGTGCCTTCTCCCTGTTCCCCATACTATCAAATCACATGGTAATCTACAGGAGGCTCTTAGTTAAGTTCTCAGCAATTCAGAGATGTATAACAAAGTCCAGGTGCTAAAGGCTATTTAAATTATAAATTCTTGTCTCATCCTTGATCTCATTAGGAAGCAGAGAGAGCAGAGTAGATTTCACTGGAGAAACTCGATTTTACAAAGATCATAAGCTCTGAGGAATAACTCTAAAGTTGTAGTGATAGCGTTTAAAGGGCATTGGGGTTGCCCACAGGAAGGGCAAACTTGGTCAGGAAAATCCCCTGCTTGATTAGGACTGCAGTTTATTTGGGAGGGAGTTGTTGCAGCTCCGGGGATGGCAGATTGGGCTACTGGGGTTTCTGGGTGGAAGCTGGTTCACCCTCAGCAGACAGGAAGGAAATGAGCCAGCCTGCTGGGTGCGGGCATGCATCCCATTAAGCAAAGCCACAGAGGAAGTCCTGGTGCTGCTAAAGACGCTAAGCCTGCAGCATTCAGTATCAGTATGCCTGAAGTATAACTTTATGAAGGTGATCATAGGGCTTGATTGAGCCTATGAGGTCACCGTGTCCACTGTATACGTGGCTGGATAAAAAAGCCACCACATGTTCTCACCACACACCCACATCATGTACGGAATAATGCAGCAGAAGCCAGAAGGGTAACGCCAAAGCAAAGCTGCTCATAGGAAAAGAATAAAAGAAAGAAAGAAAAAAAAAAAATCCCACTTTTCTTCTTCCGCGTGACTCTCGCGCCCTCTATTGGCAACGTAGATATCATGCGGTGTTTACAGAGCTGTTTTGTATTTGGAAGTGAAACTGGCTCTGTGTTCTCTCTAGATCCTCACTAGGGGGTCTTGGCTGATATATTTGTAAGGTTAGTCCCTCCATTTTGTAATGGTATTTTCCCTTGTAATCTTGCCTAATCAAATTTGTAATTCAGAAATTTAGTGTTCCCTTGATGACTCCTCAGCGACTTTCTCCATCGCAAACATCTGCCTCAAATAAATTGTCTCTCTTCTTTTTTCTCTCAACCACAAACTTATGTCACTATCTGTACTATGGACGACTGTATTTATTTCTTGTAAAGAAATAACTAAGTGCCTGTCGCTCATGAGACATTTCACTTGGCATTCGAGGTAGGTAGATATAATCCATTTATGTTAGTGTAGTTTACAGTATAGAGGTAGAATAACGACTGTCAATTTGTAACATTAGGAATTCCAAACATAAATATTGAAATAACATGATTACCATGATAAAAAATATGGTGATCACAACAGAAACATTCTTAATAGGAATTTGCTTATAACCTGTCAGTAAGATTAAGCCTAAAATCCTGATACTAGCTAGCTTCCTATCAGGCTGAGGGTGACTAGGTAGAGACCCTCAGGGGAAAATGTGGAAGGTTATCCCTTCCAAACAGGGGGAGCAAAATGTCTTAAGTCAAAAGTAAAAGTCATTTAAGGCTCTGAAAATTATCTTAAGAATCATAAAAATGTGTTTCGAGGGAAGGGGGGATCTGTATAATAGCCCAACCCATGGATCATGTTAAGACTTAGAAGACATTAAATATGTAGGTGTTTTCCCTAAGATCTCTGATATTATTTCCAGCGGTTCCTCATCTGTTGTCTTTTGTGAATCTCTTCTACTAAGCCTTTAATCCAGATCTTGTTCCCAAGGTCTCCTTTCCCATCACAGTCTTATAACCACTAATCTTTATGTGATCTTAGAACACAGCCCTAACCCCTTCCATGTTTCCAGCTCCAGCCCTGATACAGTGAAAGAAGATAATAAACCCAAAGAAGATGCTCAACCATTCTCGACTCCATTACCCTGTGCTTGTCTCTGTGTACCTTTTCGGCGCGGCTCTTTTCTACTCTCTCAGTTGGCTTGCTTGCTTTGGGGTGTGCTTTGAGGCTACGTGGCGTTTTGGTCTGCTTTTCAAGTACTACAAGGCAAACTTTGAAATGGACCTATCAAAAAGGAAAGAGATCTTTATTTTAGCACACTGCTCTGGAAGGTCAAACTTAACATCAAGTGGCTCAACCTCGAGTCCCTCAGCCTCAGATGACTGTCATGCATCATTATGGACTCGAATGCTATTCTAATCAAGACAGGAGGCAAGGAAAGACCGGGATCCCACTCTGGTCTTAGACATATGCAGTTAGTAACTTCAGGAGCTCATGCTAGGCCCTGCCACTTTATTTCTAACATTTCTCAACAGTGCCAATCTGGGACCCAAATTCATAACACATGGACTTGGATGGGAGACATTTACATCTAACCCACAAACCTCGAGAAACTTGTAAAGAACTGAAACATGATGACATTGGACAATGAAGAATTTAAGGTCCCTGCCACTAGCATACAGTGGAGACACTTACCAACATCCATGAGAAGCAACTATTCCAAATGAACCATAAGGTGAGTAAAGCCCTACATGTGGTAACTGAGACTTCACAGGAGGCTGAACTAAAGAGAAATCCAAGTACAGCCCTCCCAGATTCTAGATATTAAGTAGACCCAGAGCTAGGCATATGAATGCATACCCAGTCAAAACAAATCAGGATCTCCATTGGTCTGAACTTCTCAACCAATTAAATTTCAGAGGGATGAATTTAGACATTATCTAAATACCAAGATACATTTTTTTCTTTTTAGTATTTTGCATGTAACAGTTATCTGGGAAGAAATTACATATGATATTATGATATATTGGTACAGAAGTCATAAGTTTTGATATATGTAGAGTTCTACCTGAAAGTACAACTGAGATATATTAATAGTTATTTAAAAAAAAGAGAATAGATTTTTTTAATATAATATATTCTGATTATGGTTTATCTCCCCCAACTTCTCCCAGGTTTTCCCTCCCACCCATCCAAATCCCATACCATTCCATTTTGTCTTTATATCATTATCATTATTATTATTATTATTATTATTATTATATTAGAAAAATAAAGACAAAAATCAGGATAGGACAAATGGAAGAAAAAGAGCCAAAGGAAAAACTCAATAAATATAGACATATAGACACAGAGACACATACACTTACACACACAGAAATCTCATACAAACACAAAATTAGTCATCATAATATCTACACAAATGGCCTGTAAGGAAAATCAAAACAATAGAAGACCAACAGTAAGGAAGCAGTATGAGACAAAGAACCTCCAAATATCCCACTGAGTTTGCTTTATATTGGCCATCTACTGTGGGATGCAGTGCTTGGCCTTAAGAATGGTTTGAATACCTAGTGGTATTCCATTGATATTTGTGAGAGCTTTTGGCAATAGCTTCTAGATTAAGAGTGGGGCCTTTCTCATTTCTGGGACCTGACCAGGTCTGCCATCTTCTCTCTAAATACATACATGTTTTGGTCCAGCTATGTTTAGAAAGATTTGTTCCTCAAAATAGTCACTTTAATCTAATCACATGAATATTGAAATCTCACCTCATACAAGGCGCCTTTGGGGAGTTGCTCCCAACTGCTCAGGATGGTCATATCTACCACACTTAGGAAGTTATATTGATGTTTATTTTTCCTTCAAAGATTGTTCATCTGCCAGTAAGCTGTCATGAGTCTCTTAATGTACTAAAAATTGTAGTCAAACAAACAAACACAAAAATCAGAAAACAATAAGCTGGAGTCCAGGAATAGAGTTTGAAGAATGCTGTTAATATTGTGGGAGCTGATTGCAGAATTTTAACACTTGGAATGTACCTATTTCTTTGAAATCAAGCATCATCACATCATTTCTAAGGTGAAAATAGTAAACACAGAGACTTCTGTGCAGAATAGATGGACAGAGAGAATAGAAAACTCAACTGAGGTCCAGCAGATTTTTTTGAAAATGTTCTTTTTTCTGCCTTTAGAACACAGTAGTGCATGCTTTGGGAACTGATAAAACATAATATCCAGAAAGGCTTTGTCTTTGCTCCCAATACAGGAAACTTACTGTGGTGGTTTGAATATGCTTGACCCAAGGAGTGGCACTATTAGGAAGAATGGCCTTGTTGGAGTAGGCATGACAGTGTTGAAGGAAATGTGTGACTGTAGCAGGGGGTCATTGAGACCTTCCTCCTAACCATGTGAGGAGCCAGTCTTGTCCTAGTGGCCTTCAGATGAAGATGTAGAACTCTCAGCTCCTCTTGTACCATGCCTGCATGGACACTGTCATGCCCCTCTCTTGATGATTATGGACCAAATCTCTTAACCTGTAAGCCAGCCCTAATTAAATGCTGTCCTTATAAGAGTTGCCTTGGTCATGGTGCCTGCTCATAGCAGTAAAACCCTAACCAAGACATTTACCTTCACAAGCAAGACAATTCCAGAAAACCACAACTAATCAAAATGGAGAGTTGTGGAGCCCAGTCTTAATAGAAAAATCTACAAAACATTCCTGAACCTAAGGTACATGATGCAGAAGAGAGAATAGAAAGACTTTAAGAGCCAGAGGATGGGGGGACTTTTCTGTGGGACTGTGTTTTCTAGTAAAAATGGCAGCTAGACCCATAAAGTTTCAGCAACATGATTCCCCAAATGTAGGGCAAACAGACAACAACAATGGATATACCAAACTGCATGGAGAAAAAGCCCAGGGTGTCTCAATCCTACACAAGGAATGAAAGGCAACTGAGGCACGGTGGGAGCAGGCAGGCTGCCTTCCCCAGAGAAGTGTACAAAAACTGTTTGTTTAGTACCAAATGGTCAGACCTAAAGCCATATGTACATGTAACATTATACAGACTAGAGAGTTTATTTATTTATTTAGTAATACATAATAAAATATATGTGTGTGTAACAATGATTATATTTTTTAAAAGAGGACATAAAAGAGAAACAGGAAAGAGAACAGGAAAGCGTATATGAGAGGGTTTGAAGTGAGAAAATAGAAGGGAAAAATGTTGTAACTAAATTATAATCTCATATGTTAGGGTGTTTTGTGGCATACCCCTACTGGCCTAGTGGGATTATTGGCATCTTACCTATTTCCCTGCAAAAATCTTCAAGGGCTTCCAAGCATCATAAGTCACAATCTCCTACCTAGTCTCCTAAACAGAAAACACGGGGGCAGAATGTTATACTTAGGAAAGACCATATTATCTCCAAATCTGTCTTTCTGCTGAAACCACTTGCTGCCTACTCATAAGTAATTAGGAAATCTTCCTACAAATTACATATTAATTTCAATATTAAATTAAATTCAATCACATGAACTCATGATAGCATGACTTATTTCTAGATTTTGTCCACACCCACTTTTACACAATCAGTTCCAAAGAGCAGGCTTGCTTGACTGTCCATCAAGGTAAATAGACAAAGAAATTGTAATAATAAGCCAATTTCTTATTTATTAAAAACATGGTCTTCCATATTCTTATTAGTAACTAGTAGAAGACTATTGAAAACAACTCCTTTAACGATCAATGCAAGACCCACATTTTATGTGATTAGACTCCTGTTATAACAGAATTGTTTCATTCTTTGCTGCTGTATTTACTTAAAATATTGTGTTTACTGTTAGAAAATATTACATTTTGAAAACTAAAGATAAATTTTCCAATGCAACATAAGGAATCTATTGTATATGTATTTCTCAGTCACAACAGATTGCAAAATTGAGAATTGTATCTGTGAATTTCTTCAGCAGATTGACAATGAGGCTACCTTCTCAGAGTGCATAAAAACTCACACAAATGAGAGAGGGAGAAAGAGAGAGAAAGTTAGCCCTATATGAAGTATTCCTTTTTTCCACATCCTCACCAGCATCTGCTGTCACCTGAGTTTTCTTTAATATTAGCCATTCTGATTGTTGTGAGGTGGAATATCAGGGTTGTTTTGATTTGCATTTCCCTGATGACTAAGGATGTTGAACATTTCTTTAGGTGCTTCTCAGCCATTTGATATTTCATAGGTGAAAATTCTTTGTTTAGCTCTGTACCCCATTTTTAATAGGGTTATTTGATTCTCTAGAGTCTAACTTCTGGAGTTCTTTGTATATATTGGATATTAGCCCTCTATTGGATGTAGGATTGGTAAAGATCTTTTCCCAATCTGTTGGTTGCTGTTTTAGAAAGGGGAACAAAATACTCACAAGAGCAAATATGGAGACAAAGTGTAGAGCAGAGACTAAAGGACAGGCCACCCAGAGACTGTCCCACCTCAGAATTTATCCCATATACAGTCAACAAAACCCAACAATATTGTGGATGCCAAGAAATGCTTGCTGACAGGAGCCTGATATAGTTGTCTCCTGAGAGGCCCTGCCAGAGCCTTACAAATACAGAGACAGATGCTCAGAGTCAACCATTGGACTGCAGGCTCCCCAGTGGAGGAGTTAGAGAAAGAACTGAAGGAGCTAAAGGGGGTTGTAACCCCATAGGAATAACAACAATATCAACCAACCAGCCTCCCCAGAGCTCCCAGGGGCTAAGCCATCAACTAAGGAGTACACATGGTTCCAGCTGCATATATAGCAGGGGTTGGCCTTGTCAGGCATCAATGGGAGGAAAGGCCCTTGGTCCTATGAAGGCTCTATAGCTGCACAGTACAGGGAAATGGAGGGTGGACAGGCAGGAGTGGCTGGGTAGGTATAGGAACACCCTCATAGAAGCAAGGGGAGGGGATGACATAGGGATTTCTGGGAAGGGGGAAAACCAGGAAAGGTGTTAACGTTTGAAATGCAAATGAAGAAAATATCCAATAAAAAAATGAAACTTATAGATTACTAATTCTAATAAGTATAAATTTTTGTCATCCAGGCTCTAGAAATTAGTTCATGTCCAAGTCTTTTTAAAAACAGTTTGATCAGCCTTACAGAGTTGTCTAAGATGACCTTCAACGAAATCAACATGATGCAGTGCTCAATAATACAGCCCAAAGTAGTCATTCAAGAACATGAGAAACATCAAAATAAGCATTTCATGTTATATAGCAAAGGAAAAGCTATTGAGATTCTTAACAGTATGGCAACCTTCAATTAAAACCCAAAAGTCACGCAGCAAAGTCAAGCATAGCAAAGATTGTAAAAATCCAAAATAGAGTGATGACCTACAAAGTTTACGTTTGAGAACTGTGCGATAAAGTTATGAAAAACACCACAAGAAAATCTCCTTGTGTTTTAAGTAAGTTAAGTTTACACTTAACTTTTGTGTTGTGGCATGGTTTTCTGGGGTAGAGGCTTGTAGGCAGAGGCAGGAAATCTAACTGCAAATTAGTCAGAATGAAAATCCATTCATATTAACTTTGGTAACTCCAAAGTCTGATGCCAGAGAGTATGATGCTTTTTGTTTGTTTGGGTTTTTGTTGGTTTGTCTTTTCAGTATATTTAAACACAGTATGTTTTGAAAGAAAGTTTCCTGTGTGACACAATCCTTGGTGCACATGGAAGTATAATTTCATTGAAACTCACACGCAGGGCACATGTCACATGAGGAGCTCGAGAAATAGGCTGCCTGTGCTAGCTTAAGGACCAAAGGAAGGATCTTGCCCAGTCTCAGTCATATGGAGAGTATAGAGGATATTTGGGTTATTAGCCAACTCTGGTCCTGGTTGTGAAATCTTGGGGAGCGCTTGCTGTAAGGGTCATTTGGATGACTAGCCAGCTTCTGTACTGGATGTATGTGGCCTGAAACAACTGATAATGCAGACCACCAGGCTACTAATCACCTTCAATTCCCAGCTTTCTTGGCAAACTTATTATATATCCTTCCCTTTGAAAGAAAAATCATGGTTGTTTAACATTCCTAGTATCCCTGGAGATACCTGTGGGTACAAGGAGCGTCAAGCTCTCAGCATCTAACTGTCTTCAGCCAGAATTAGCCTTCTGGTTAGACATACCTGCATGAAAAGGAACTTGGAAACAGTCAAATTTAATAAAAATGAGACCCACTAATCATTTCAGGTGGGGAGTGCTTCGGAAAGACATGTAAGTGGCAATGCTTCTTTGAGTAGAACTTTACAACTGAATGTCTGCAAGAGTAAAATAAAATAAAATAAAATAAAATAAAATAAAATAAAATAAAATTGGGATCCTTATCTGCCAAGGGCCAGCCTCGGCTTGGAGAAGGGGTATCGGGAGCAGTGAAAAAAAACAACATGAAGTCAAGTCATGGGTTACAAACTAATGGTCCATGTTCTGCTCCAGACAGCTTTCAAACAGTTCTCTCTCAAGACAGATCTCTCTCTTGTAATTCCCAAAGCTCTCTAGATAGCTAATCTCTTGAAGATCAAAAGCCCAGTTTTTTATTACATATCAATTCAGTCATTACTGCAGGTTCCCTTTTCATTATCCCATGAATGAGCATCCTGCGACCTCACCCTCTTGATTATTAGAAAAAGACAGCAAGTATATTCTTTTTCCTTTTATTTTCTTAATATTGCAAATGAAGTCGGAGACCTGTCTGCCTTTGTAAGCACAGACAATAAGCTTGCTGGGTAGGATCTCCCTCTGATATCATCCCTAAGAAGCCTGGGAATAAACTCACTGAGTCCCATGAACTCAGGCTGTCCATGAACTCAAGAATCTGCTTGCCTTTGTAGTTTTCTGACAAGCTGGCTCATAATGCAGCTGCCTCTACTCTCTAGGTTCATGAACCTCCTTATACATTCATGGTGCATCCTTATATTTTGCATAGTTAAGAAATTATGGCACACCGTCCCTTCCACATGGCTAAGCAGGACTTGGCACTATACTTACCTACAAAGATGATAAAGTAACTTATCATTAAATCATCATTGAAAGGTGATGTAAGAATAACAGTGAGTGCTTTGCTTTAGTGTAAATAACTATGTGATCCTGCAGTCAAAAGTGAAAGATAAGGTTTTGTCCACACTTTTCTCTGTGTTTCCTCATTGTACCAGTTACTGAGTGCCAAGTATGGTTGTAGCAAATATAAGCCCAAAGACTGAATATAGGAATTTTCTATAAAAATATTTCTATTTTCTTTTTACAAAGACAAACCTGTGCTTGTGGAGATGCCATTTGTGAACCTGAGAAGTTCTTTTCAGAGGCTGGCTATCTGAGTTTTATTAGCAATGGATGTCAATTGATATCAGTTTGAATAGCAGTAGACAGTTTATATCAGTTTTCTCCCAAGCCAATATTCTCTCTCTCTCTCTCTCTCTCTCTCTCTCTGTTGCTCGCTCTTTCTCTCTTGCTCTCTTTCTTGCTCAATCTCTCTCTCTCTCTCTCTCTCTCTCTCTCTCTCTCTCTCTCTCTCTCTCTCTCCCACACACACACACACACACACACACACACACACACACACACATACACATTTGTAAAGACATCATACCAAGTCCTTTTAAAGTTACTCAAATATACACATGCTAAGAGAAGACCACTTAGAATTGGATAAGGTATCATGGGGCTAGTTGTGGTCAAGACTGTGTCTCCTCTCTCCTCTAAGCAGCCATTATTTGCCTGTGTCTCTTCACCTATGGATGAAGAGATTTCCCTCATCCATGTTGGGATTTCAGCTGCTGTTGTCACTGTACTAGTCTTGTTCAGGTGACCCAACTCTTTAGATTTCATGAGTGCAACTCCTTGTTATATGTAGAAGACACTATCTCTCAGCATTTATCCACATCCCGTAGCTCCTAAAATCTGCCCATCCCTCTTCTGAGATGCCCCCATTGGGAATGGCCACCCCATACTCATTTGTTCTCTACCTATTGGCTAGTTGTGGGTTTCTGTGATGGTCCCTGTGTATTCCTGATCAAAAACATGTTTTTTTAAATCTCTCCTTGTTAGCCAGTCTCTTCCCTTCCTGGGTCTGTAGTTTGGTTTATGCCATTAATCTTGTGAAAAACTGTAGTCATTATTGTTTTTCATATTTTTCCTATCTCTATTCTACTGACATTGTCCCTCTGTCTACAGCATGACAGTTGCAGGTGTCACACTGTACATGCGTACTCAGTCCTGTTTTGTCTTTCTTTTTATTTGTTGATTGGTCTTCATTCTCTTTCCCCTTTAGTTTGGGAAGTTTCACTGTCATTTGTTGTTGCTGATGTGGCTATATGAATCTATTATCAAGTCCCTCAAACCTAAATTTAAGTTTCTAAACTTTTGTGTGTGTTTCTTCGTCTTTTAAAAAGATTCTCATTTGTTTATTTGTTTGGTTGGTTGATTAGTTGGTTGGGTGGTTTTGGTTGATTCCTTAACATGATTTACATCTCTTTGCCTTTACTATATGCTTTTTACCCCACTAGAGTCCTTAGCCCATATTAATCATAACTACTCTTAATTCCTAGTTCAACATCACTTCAGTTCCTGAGTTCACATTACCTCTGATGCTTACTCTGATTCTGTAAGCCATTGGGTTTCTTTTCATTTCAGTATATCTTACACTTTTTTTCTAGAGAGTGAAGCATAATGTTCTGAGTAAATGTAACTGTGGGTAAAATAGGCTTTGGTAATATTTGCAAAAGGAAGCCTTCTGTAGTAGAATCTAGGTCAGTGTCTTATGAGTCTTTGCCCTTGGAATACAATCTTTGCATACATTTCTTAGTTACTGACCTCCCAAACTAGTGACACAGAGGCAAGAATGAGCTGGAGTTGGAAATCTCTCTTCCCTAGGTCACTTAGGCCTGGAAAACAAAACAAGAGGTTGGCTCTGGTTGGCTTTTATAATCATAAGTTGTTAAGTAGTTTGGAATGCTTTTGTGTATTGGAAAAATGTTTACTTCCCTTTCTGTTTGCCAAGTGGCTTTTATTCTGACATTTACATTATGAGCTCCACTGAGTTCATAAAAATGAAATTCACAAAATTTGGCTATTATGGAGTTCTTATAAGTCTTAATATTCATATTTGTCCATAGTGCAATTCCAATGGTAATTCAGGTTTCCTGTTCCTACTGGTCCTTTTGGGCTTGCCTATACATATATGCTTCCCTGTAGCCACCTGTCTTTCCAGTGCTGGAGGCAGTGGTTTGCCCCACATTCTCACCTTTCACAAGTTGTTGAAATCTTAGCCAGCTTACTAGACAGCTTGTCAGATTCATAGTGCTTTACAAGCTTCACACATACTGTGAATGGGCTGTGCTAGTGGGGTGTGAGCTTCCGTGGAAGGCAAGCATTCCATAGTTGTACACTAGGTCTCAATTATTTTTTTTTCCTAGTAAATTCTCTTTTTTTATTTTTCTGTATTCTTTTTTTTATATTACGAATGCTTTTCTCTTTCCGGATTCCCCCCTCCCCATCGGTCTCATAAGCCCTCTGCCCTCTGCCCATTTCCCAACCACCCCCTCCCATTTCTCTGTCCTGGTACTTCCCTACAATGCTGGATCAAGTCTTTTCAGAACCAGGGCCCTCTCTTTCCCTTTTCTTCAGTATCATTTGATATGCTGATTGTGTCTTGAGAATTCAGAACTTCTGGGCTGATTAATATCCACTTATCAGTGATTGCATTCCATGTGTATTCTTTAGTGATTGGGTTACCTCACTTAAGATGATATTTTCCAGTTCCAAACATTTGCCTAAGAATTTCAAGAATTCATTTAATTGCTTGAGTCCTAGCCTTTGGAATACAAACTTTGCTTGGATTTCTTAGGCACCCTCTTCCCCATTTATGTAGAGGGAGCTAGAGCAGACTAGAGTTGGTTATGGGCCTTCCCTGGAGACTGAAAGTCTATTTGAATTTATGGCATCTCTGTTACAATTTTAATTATTTACTTCTACCTCCTCAGAGTTACTAGCTTTTCCCTTGAGAGATTTCTCTGCTCTGATTGTTGTCTTATACTCTATTGATGCTCTATTTTCAACTCTGGGAAATGATTATTGTCTTTTTAAAGATAGACTATGTGTAACCTCATTGGACTTACATCTGTGTTGTGGGTGTCTAATGCTGCTCTGAAGGTCCTAACCTCTCACTATTCAGATCTCGTTCACTCCTGCTTTGGCCTCTAATGATTTCCCCCTTGCTGTGAGTT
Organism: Apodemus sylvaticus; assembly: GCF_947179515.1. NCBI lineage: Eukaryota > Metazoa > Chordata > Mammalia > Rodentia > Muridae > Apodemus > Apodemus sylvaticus. The sequence continues at coordinate 85,889,851 of NC_067475.1, read as the reverse complement.
GTATTTTTCTACTTTGATATTTTTTCTAGAAACTTTTGATTGTGATTTTACCACTGACTATTTGCTTCGTGTTTCTATAAGTATCTCCATGCTTTATTCTGTAGTCCATTTATAGTGCTTGGGTATTTTTAAAAATCTGTTAGAAAGAACTAGAGCATCCTCTGTCCTAGTTTTTCCTACTACTAAAAGGAAATAACAATGTTCCACCCAATTCCTCCTGGATTATATAGTTTTCTAATTTGGTTACAACCAACACTATTTCCTGACCTTGAGCTATCCTTATGATTAAAATGTAACTTTTGGTTAAAGTTTTTACACAATCTCTGGTGCTTATCAAGTTAGAGGCTCAAGGAAATGGATTTTGAAGCTTTTGTGCATTATTTTTTCAGTATTCTATTCTGTCATTCCTAGCTACTTTGGCCTTTTTATATTTCTAGTTGAGTCTGCTTATCTCCTATGGACTCCAGGTAGTCCATGATGGGACTTAGACCTCTCATATGCTAGCATAGGCAGCTGACACAAGTCTATAACTGTCCACTCCTCAGGGATGACTGGACAAGCTGATGCACAATTGCTGAAAATTTTGCTTTGTCAAGTTTATCATCACATGTGATTATAAATAAACTTTCTGTCATTCCATTTTGACAAGAAGACTATATTTCATAATTTAGTATCAAACTGTTAATCACTCCAGTATTGCAAAAGAGAAAGAAAGACAACTAAAATTGAGCCATAACTTAAAAAATTAAGATGATAACATTTTCGTCAACCAGGACCAGTGAGATGACTTAGTGGGTAAAAGTTTAGTCTTCAAGAACCACATTCTGGAAGGAGAGAACTGACCATCCAGTGTTGTCTCTGAGTTCTACATATATACCATGCCGTGCATGCTCTGCAAAAGAAGAAGAAGAAGAAGAAGGAAAAGGAAAAGAAGAAGAAGAAGAAGAAGAAGAAGAAGAAGAAGAAGAAGAAGAAGAAGAAGAAGAAGAAGAAGAAGAGGAGGAGGAGGAGGAGGAGGAGGAGGAGGAGGAGGAGGAGGAGGAGGAGGAGGAGGAGGAGGAGGAGAAAGAAAAAGAAAAAGAAAAAGAAAAAGAGAAGAAGAAAAGAAAAAGAAAAAGAAAAGGAAAAGGAAAAAGAAAAAGAAAAGGAAAAGGAAAGAAAAGAAAAGATGTACCAGAAAGTGGTTAGAGGTTATGGACACTTGTTCCTTTACAAGGACCAAGAGTTACAATCTCAACATCCAAACCAGGCGGTTAAAATGTCCTCTAATTACAAATCCAGACAATGCAACTCCTTCTTCTGGCCTCCCCCAGAACCTGCACACCTATGACATATGAATACACAGACATACCTTCACAGCATAAAAATAAAATAAATTAAAAAGTTTTAAATTTCAAAAGAATCTGTAAGTCAATATTTGTACACAATTGCCCTTTCTTATGGCAGGGCATTTTAACCAGGTCTAAAACTCAGGCCATGGCTTAGTCTTTGAGAAGGAATATGAAAGAGTAATGTTATTTATTATATTTTATAAAATGTTCTACAGGCTTGAAAATGATAAGCCAAACATACAGAAATGACTATTTATTTTTGTGTCCGTTGTCTTTTAAATTTATTTGATCCAATGTATTTCTAAAGAGGCCAATATGGGTTGGAAATTACTGTGCTTTCCAGACTGGCACTGAACCTGCAACAATTCTGATTCAGCTGCCTAAGTCAATGGACTATGAACAGGGATCACCTGCCTGCTTTATGAATTTCTAAACCTCATGCTATATATCTGAAATAAAAAAAATATCCAAAGCATAGTAGAAAATCAAATTTGGAGTTGAGACATAATTTTATATATGACTTCTATGTAGTGATTTTCAAAGATTGTATTTCATATTAAATAATTAGATTCTTCACATTAAAGCTGATCTACATTATGTTGGCAGTTTACATAATTTAAAATCCCTTAGCCTGTATAGGTTGTAACAACAAATTTTCTGAAAATCATTATTATATTAATAGAACAAACACATACACAGTGAGAGAGAAAGAGAGAGAGACAGACAGAAAGACAGACAGACAGGAAATTTATGAGAGTTTAGTTGGTTTATTGCTCATATTTGAAGCTATTTGTGTGAAAATACATGAAACATATTAAATTTCTAATATCAAAAAGATATGGAGAACAGGGGGAGGGGAGAGGGTTTATGGGACTTTCAGGGAGGGGGAACCAGGAAAGGGAAAAAATCATTTGAAATGTAAACAAACAATATATCTAATAAAAAATAAAAATTAAAAAAGATATATACAAATACACAGACATTACATGTGAAAATGTATAAGTAAAATTTGTACACAGCATACAGGGAGATGTAATAAACACAAACTAAATTGATTGTAGCAAGCATTTCACAAAACATATGTGTATCAAATTATCCCATTTTGTATCTCAAGAGATCTGGAAAATTTATCCACATATACATATATTATGTATGTCAAGAGGGCATAAATCAATAATGAGTATCTATAACTCCTGACTGTAAAATTAGTTGATATTTGTAGAACAAATATGATAAATAAAATAAGAGAATATTCACATCTGTCTTTTTCTTCCACAGAATGTTCATGGAAAATTTAGTAATGAAAAGGTAATTCCAACATTTGAGGCAGGCATACTAATGTTAAGTAATAATGGTTTTAATTCAAGTCTACTCAGTTCCAATTTTCTTCAGGGTAGAATTGAGCTTTACAAGTCTGTAGCATTAATGGTGATTTAAATTCCATTAAGTACTGGAAGATCTTATATTCTCAGTGTATTCAAATGAGTGCAGTAGATTCTCCTTAATTAGAATCTGGATCATGAAAATATCTTGAAGTGAAGTAATAAAATGACTAGAGTCAATATCTGAGAAACTTCAGAGACTAAATAGTCTCTAAAAAACAACAAATGAGAAAATACTCAGCACTTACAGATGTGTCAGAGGTGACTACATAGACGTATTTCAAAGAATTGCTTCCAATACCTTAAAAACATATTTAAGTGAATTTTCAAAGAAATTCTTCTTTATTTCTTTTAAGTACAGCAATCACCCTAAGGATAATCTTCTGGTTTAATGTTTAAATTCTAAATGACCATAAAAACATCCTGTACTCCTGTTTTGAGCAAAAAGTTGATTCAATTGAAAATTTGAAGACATGATAGAAAGATTCATTAAGACATTTACTAAACTGAAGTCTTTTTATATGTGTTTGGGTGGAAAAGAGATACAGGCTGAATAATTACAGGCTTGGTAGATCTAAAACGCTTGAGCAATTGTACTGCTCTTAGTTGATTAATTTGATCAATTGATATTCAGTTTGGAGAAACTCCTTGGCTCTCTTTTGTATTTTTCCAATGCAATGTCATATGAGGAAATTGAAGGGAAGTAAGGCTTGTAGACTCTGCACTTAGTGTGGCTAAGCTCTCTGGCACCTGTCTCCCAGCTCAGGTGTGTCCTTACTCCTCCATCATCTCCAGTCAGGCAAATAGATCCCCTAGGGATGCAAGAAACCAAAGGACTTTGTCCAGCACTGGTTAATTCTACAAAGAACTATGGCAAAGTCCTTTCTATTTCTCTTTTTCATGCTGTTGATTATCAGAAAATGGAACATTTTGTACAAGGCTGTATGCATATCTTATTGATTAGACAACAGTCACATTACCACTTCAAAATGAATAAAAAAAGAAAGATAGTCATTTGCACAATTATGATTTACATTCATGCTTAAGCCTATGGCAATGTGAAATAAAAAATGATGGCATTCTGCTGTGCAGTGAAAAGGGTATTGGTTATTTCATTAGCAAGGCTAGTCTTGTTACAATTAAAAGTATTCTGAGGACAGGAAAGTAGGAGGAAGTCTTACAGTGGATATGAACATCAAACCTGAAGTAGCTACCAAAGCTATAATAAGGAACTGAAATCTAATAACAGGGAAGTATAGGGTATTTTATCTTGTAACATTCATGCCTAGCTTTGCTAAGGGTTGGTTTGTGAAGAGTCACAAGTGAGGCGTTCGACTGTGTCAGTGATGGTATCTGCAAAGAAGCAATGCATAAAGCTGACTGGAATTTTATCATACTGTGAAAGATAACTGAAGAGCCATTTCTGTCTCATCTTGCCTGTTTTCTACAGTGTGTTAGATTCTTCCTAGAGCATTGCAATACATGTCAAGATTCTTTGTAAGGATCTTTTTTATAAGGAACTCTAGTGAAACACATCTTTTTTTGAGAACTTTTTTTTTTATTCGATATATTTTTTTTATTTTCATTACAAATGATTTCCCCTTTTCTGGTCCCCCACTCCCCAAAAGTCACATAAGTCCCCCTTCCTTCCCCCTGTTCTCCCACCCACCCCTTTCCACTTCCCTGTTCTGGTTTTGCCTTATACTGCTACACTGTGTCTTTCCAGAACAAGGGGCCACTCCTCTGTTCTTCTTGTACTTTATTTAATGCATGCATTATGTTTTGGGTATTCCAGTTTTCCAGGCTAAATATCCACTTATCAGTGAGTGCATACCATGATTGATCTTTTGAGACTGGATTACCTCACTTAGTATGATGTTCTCCAGTTCCATCCATTTGCCTAAGAATTTCATGAATTCATTGTTTCTAATGGCTGAATAGTACTCCATTGTGTATATATACCACATTTTTTGCATCCATTCTTCTGTTGAGGGATACCTGGGTTCTTTCCAGCTTCTGGCTATTATAAATAGGGTTGCTATGAACAGAGTGGAGCATGTATCCTTATTACATGCTGGGGAATCTTCTGGATATATGCCTAGGAGTGGTATAGCAGGATCTTTCAGAAGGGACATGCCCAGTTTTCTGAGGAACTGCCAGACTGATTTCCAGAGTGGTTGTACGAATTTCTAACCCCACCTGCAGTGGAGGAGTGTTCCTCTTTCTCCATATCCTCACCAACACCTGCTGTCTCCTGAGTTTTTAATCTTAGCCATGCTGACTGGTGTAAAGTGAAATCTCAGGGTTGTCTTAATTTGCATTTCCCTGATGACTAATGAAGGTGAGCATTTTATAAGCTGCTTCTCCACCATCTGAAGTTCTTCAGGTAAGAATTCTTTGTTTAACTCTGTACCCCATTTTTAAAAGGGTTATTTGGTTTTCTGGGGTCTAACTTCTCGAGTTCTTTGTATATATTGGATATTAGCCCTCTATCTGATGTAGGGTTGGTGTAGATCTTTTCCCAATTTGATGATTGCTGATTCGTCCTTTTGATGGTGTCCTTTGCTTTACAGAAACTTTGTAATTTTATGAGGTCCCATTTGTCAATTCTTGATCTTAGAGCATACACTATTGGTGTTCTGTTCAGGAACTTTCCCCCTGTACCGATGTCCTCAAGGGTCTTCCCCAGTTTCTTTTCTATTAGCTTCAGAGTGTCTGGCTTTATGTGGAGGTCCTTGATCCATTTAAAGTTGAGCTTAGTACAAGGAGACAAGGATGGATCAATTCCCATTCTTCTGCATGCTGACCTCCAGTTGAACCAGCACCATTTGTTGAAAAAGCTATCTTTTTTCCATTGGATGTTTTCAGCCCCTTTGTCGAGGATCAAGTGGCCATAGGTGTGTGGGTTCATTTCTGGATCTTCAATCCTGTTCCATTGATCTGCCTACCTGTCACTGTACCAATACCACACAGTTTTTAACACTATTTCTCTGTAGTATTGCTTGAGGTCAGGGATGCTGATTCCCCCAGAATTTCTTTTGTTCTTGAGAATAGTTTTAGCTATCCTGGGTTATTTTGTTATTCCAGATGAATTTGAGAATTGCTCTTTCTAACTCTATGAAGAATTGAGTTGGGATTTTGATGGGTATTGTGTTGAATCTGTATATTGCTTTTGTCAAAAATGACCATTTTAACTATATTAATCCTGCCGATCAATGAGCATGGAAGATTTTTTGAGGTCTTTTTCTATTTTCTTCTTCAGAGTCTTGAAGTTCTTGTCATACATATCTTTCACATGTTTGGTAAGAGTCACCCCAAGGTACTTTATACTGTTTGTGGCTATTGTGAAGGGTGTCATTTCCCTAATTTCTTTCTCAGCCTGCTTATCCTTTGAGTATACAAAGGCTACTGATCTGCTTGAGTTGATTTTATAACCAGCCACTTTGCTGAAGTTGTTTATCAGCTGTAGGAGTTCTCTAGTGGAGTTTTTTGGGTCACTTAGGTAGACTATCATATCATCTGAAAATAATGATAGTTTGACTTCTTCCTTTCCAAATTGTATCCCTTTGACCTCCTTATGTTGTCTAATTGTCTGAGCTAGTTCCTCGAGTACAATATTGAAAAGATGAGGAAAAAGGGGGCAGCCCTGTCTAGTCCCTGATTTTAGTGGGATTGCTTCAAGTTTCTCTCCATTTAGTTTGGTGCTGGCTACCAGTTTGCGGTATATTGCTTTTACTATGTTTAGGTATGGGCCTTGAATTCCTGTTCTTTCCAAGACTTTAAGCATGAAAGGATGTTGAATTTTGTCAAATACTTTTTCAGCATCCAACGAAATGACCATGTGGTTTTTTTCTTTGAGTTTGTTTATGTCGTGGATTGCATTGATGGATTTCCGTATTTTGAACCAACCCTACATCCCTGGAATAAGCCTACTTGATCATGATGGATAAACGTTTTTATGTGTTCTTGGATTCAGTTGGCAAGAATTTTATTGAGTATTTTTGCATCGATGTTCATAAGGGAAATTCGTCTGAAGTTCTATTTCTTTGTTGGGTCTTTGTGTGGTGTTGGTATCAGATTAGTTGTGGCTTCATAGAAGGAATTGGGTAGTATTCCTTCTGTTTCTATTTTGTGGAATAGTTTGAAGAGTATTGGTGTTAGGTCTTCTTTGAAGGTCTGATAGAATTCTGCACTGAAACCATCTGTTCCTGTGCTTTTTTTGGTTAGAAGGCTTTCTATGACCTCTTCTATTTCTTTAGGGGTTATGGGACTGTTTAGATGATCTATTTGGTCCGGATTTAATTTTGGTATTTGGTATTTGTCTAGGAAATTGTCCATTTCCTCCAGAGGCTCCAGTTGTGTTGAGTATAGACTTTGGTTGGAGGATCTGTTGATTTTTTGGATTTCCTCAGTTTCTGTTGTTATATACCCCTTTTGATTTCTAATTTTGTTAATTTGGATACTTTCTCTGTGCCCTTTGGTCAGTCTGGCTACGGGCCTATCTATCTTGTTAATTTTCTCAAAGAACCAGCTCCTGGATTCGTTGATTCTTTGTATGGTTCTCTTTGTTTCCACTTGACTGATTTCAGCCCTGAGTGTGATGATTTCCTGTTTTCTATTCCTCCTGGATGAATTGGCTTCTTTTGTTCCAGGGCTTTCAGGTGTGTCATTAAGCTGCTAGTGTATGCACTCTCCATTTTCTTTTTGGAAGCACTCAGGGCTATGAGTTTTTCTCTTAGCACTGCTTTCATTGTGTCCCAAAGATTTGGGTATGTTTTGCCTTCATTTTCATTAAATTCTAAAACGTCTCTGATTTCTTTCTTTCTTTCTTCTTTGGCCAAGGTGTCATTGAGTAAAGTATTGTTCAGCCTCCATGTGTATGTGGGCTTTCTGTTGTTTTTGTTGACATTGAAGACCACTCTTACACCATAGTGATCTGATAGGAGGCATGGGATTAGTTTGATCTTTTTATATTTGTTGAGGTTTGTCTTGTGACCAATTATATGGTCGATTTTGGAGAAGGTACCATGAGGTGCTGAGAAAAAGGTATATTATTTTGTTTTAGGGTGAAATGTTCTATAAATATCAGTTAAGTCCAATTGATTCAAAGCTTCAATTAGTTTTATTGTGTCCCTGTTTAGTTTCTGTTTTCCCGATCGGTCCATTGAAGAGAGTGGAATGTTGAAGTCACCCACAATTATTGTGTTAGGTGCAATGTGTACTTTGAGCTTTAGTAAAGTTTCTTTTACTAATGAGGGTGCTCTTGCATTTGGCGCATAGATGTTCAGAATTGAAAGTTCTTCTTGGTGGATTTTTCATTTGACCAGCAAGAAGTGTCCTTCTGTAGTTCTTTTGATGACTTAGGTTGAAAGTCAATTTTATCTAATATTAGAATGACTACTCCAGCTCATTTCCTGAGAACATTGGCTTGTAAAATTGTCTTCCAGCCTTTTACTCTTAGGTAGTTTTTGTCTTTGACATTGAGGTGTGTTTCCTGTATGCAGCAAAATGTAGGGTCCTGTTTCCTTATCCAATCTGTTAGTCTATGTCTTTTATTGGGAAGGTGAGTTGATGTTAAGAGATATTAAGGAATAGTGATTATTGCTTCCTGTCATTTTTGATGTTATTTTTATATTTGAGTGGTTATCTTCTTTTGGGTTTGATGAAAGAAGGTTACTATCTTGCTTTATCCAGGGTGTAGTTTCCCTCCTTGTATTGGAGTTTTCCTCCTATTATTCTTTGTAGAGCTGGGTTTGTAGAAAGATATTATGTAAATTTGGTTTTCTCATGGAATATCTTGGTTTCTCCATCTATTGTGATTGAGAATTTTGCTGGGTATAGTAGTCTTGACTGACATTTGGGTTCTCTTAGAGTCCACATGAGATTTGCCCAGGATCTTCTAGCTTTCATGGTCTCTGGTGAGAAGTCTGGTGTGATTCTGATAGGTCTTCCTTTATATGTTACTGGGTCTTTTGCTCTTGTTGCCTTTAATATTCTTTCTTTGTTTAGTACCTTTGGGTTTTTATTATTATGTGACAGGAGGCATTTCTGCTCAAGTCCAGTCTGTTTGGAGTTCTGTAAGCTTCTTGTATATTCATGCGCATCTCTCTCTTTAAGTTGGGAAAGTTTTCTTCCATAATTTTGTTGAAGATATTTGCTGGCCCTTTCAGCTGTAAATCTTCACTCTCATCTATACCTATAATCCTTAGGTTTGGTCTTCTCATTGTGTCCTGGATTTCCTGGATGTTCTGGGATACAAGCTTCTTGCATTTTGCATTTTCTTTGACTGTTGAGTCAATGGTTTCTATGGTATTTTTGGCATCTGAGATTCTTTCTTCCATCTCTTGTATTCTGTTGTTGATATTTATATCTATGGCCCCTGATTTCTTCTCAAGGTTTTCTATCTCCAAAGTTCTTTCCCTTTGTGATTTCTTAGTTGTTTCTTCCTCTGATTTTAGATCCTGGATGGTTTTGCTTAGCTCCTTCACTTGCTTGTTTGTGTTTTCCTGTAATTCTTTAAGAGATTTTTGTGTTTCCTCTTTCATGACTTCTGCTGTTTGACTCACTTTATCCTGCATTTCTTTAAGGTTTGTGTGTGTGTGTGTGTGTGTGTGTGTGTGTGTGTGTGTGTGTGTGTGTGTTTCTTCTTTATTGGCTTCTATCTCTTCAGCCTTATTCTCCTGAATTTCTTTAAGTGATTTTTGTGTTTCCATTATACGGGTTTCTAGCTTATTCATATTCTTTGTATTTCTTTAAGAGATTCATTTATGTCCTTTTTTGTGTTCTTCTAGCAGCATCATGAACAGTGATTTTAAATCCAAATCTTGTTTTTCTGGTGTGTTTGTGTAACCAGGACTTGCTGATGTTGGAGAGTTTGGTTCAGTCGCTACCATATTGCCTAGATTTCTGTTAGTAGCGCTCCTGCATTTGCCCTTTACCATCTTGTTATTTCTGGCATTAGTTGGTCTTGTCTCTGGCTGGTGTCTATGCCCCCTGTGAGGCTGTAGGGCTATTTCTGCAACACTGGATGGCTGGGTTTCCCCTGTTACAGATTGCTGATGTGCTGTCCTCCTCTTGGGTGCCCTTGGAGCACTAGTGTGCCTTGCCCCAGATTGTCTATGTGAACCAGGCGGTGCCCATTTGCTCCTTCAGGGACTGCTGATGGTGTATGCTGCGGGACCTTTTCCAAGTGCTGGTCACTCTGCTGGGCAGCTGATCTCCCAACCGGGTTGGTACACACAAGGCTAGCCTAGCTGCTGAGGCCCTGATTCTAGGCAAAAGCCTGGCAGGCTAAGGTCCTAGCAAATTTCCCCTCGGGCTATGACTGTTAATTGGTTCTGTCAGGTGGCCAGGATGGTGGAGTCTGAGCATGTGCTCCCTGAGAGTGCCAGGAGAGTCTGCTAGGCTAACAATCTCCTGGCCGGGTTGGCACACAGATGGCCCACTAAGCAGCCTAGGGCCTGGGGTCAGTCCAAGGCCTCTCTGGCTTAGACCCCTGCTATGTTAGCCTTGGGCTATGACTCTTAGCTGACTTTGCCTGCTAGAACTCTCTGGGGTCCCGTAGTCAAAATGGCAGCATGAGTGCCAGGCTGGGCAAACAACCTACTGTCCGGATTGGCACACCGATGGCCCCCTGAACAGCCCAGGGCCTGGGTGCAGGCCAACGCCCATTGGGCTTAGATCCCTGCGATGTTGGCCTCGGGTTATATTTGTGTACCTCAGTCTGTCTGATTTCTCTGGCACCCGAGATCCAAGATGGTGGAGAGTCTCTTGTAACTGACTGGCGGGAGGCAGAGTTCTGATGTGGCTTCTGTGGGGTGAAAGGTGCTGTAAATCTGCCACCACTTGCAGTCTGGCTGGCCAGCGAAGGTCAGTAGTAGTGGGTGCAAGGCCTGCCTGGACCCTGTCACCTTGGTTCCACTGTTGATGGCCCTTCTGCTGGAGCAGCTGCTGCTGCTGCCGCCCCCCTCATGAAGCACATCTTAATAAGCCACAGAAAGAAGTTTTATTTTAAAACAAAGATACTTGAAAAAGAAGATACAGGACTTTGTAAAAGCTCTCTTGAAATTTAGAAAGAAAAAAATAACACAAAGAAAATAACTAGTTTTTTAAAAAAAATCTATACATGAGTAAGTTTCAATGAGTTCTTCTTATGTTGAGGACATAAAGGCTTGTACCCTTAGCATTTATTGATTAAATGGAATAAAACACTTTTCACATAGTTAGGAACACAGTATAAGTCCATCAGTGGAGAAGACTACTTTTATGAAATAGAACATCTGCCTTAAGGTTTTATTGCTATGAACAGACACCATGACTAAGGCAACTCTTATAAGGACAATATTTAATTGGGGCTGGTTTACAGGTTCAGAGCTTCAGTACATTATCATCAAGGCAGGAGCATGGCAATGTCCAAGCAGGCATGGTGCAGGAGGAGCTGAGAGTTCTACATCTTCATCTGATGGCCTCTCGGAGAAAACTGGATATGGTTAGGAAGAGGGTCTCATTGCCCACTGCCACAGTGAAACACTTTCTCCAAGGCCACACCTCACTACAAAAAGGCTACACCGCCTAATAGTGTCTCTCCCTGGGACAAGCATATTCAAACAACCAAATGGAATAATTAGAAAAGGTTATCAATAGACAGATTCTTGACTCAGTTTTTTAAAGAACATTTGGACAATGAGAATTTTGACAGTGAGGTTTGGTTATCTGTCAAGATTGTTTAACATGTTCATCTTGAGCAAGTTTACATCAATCTTAGCTAGTTTTTGTTCATTAAATAACTTAATACATTTTGTCATCTACATAATCTGTATCAGACTCTGCTCAAAATCTTGATGTTATAGCCATGAAAGAACATTCCTGGCCCTCTTAAAGCTTCTATTTTAGAAGAAAAGAGATATAAAAATAGGATGTGTTCTCAAACAAGTGATATGGAAATGTATGAGAAATAAAAAATGAGAATACTATTGAATAGGAGCAGGGATTAATTTGTACTAATTAATTGTATTAATAAGATCACATGAACACTCATCTGAATGATAACAAAAGATCCATTGTGTACTGACTGAAAATAGCATTCCAGTCTCCAAGCATGAAAGATTGTGCTGGATCTGCTCATAAAATCAGCAAAATGAGTCAGCCAAAGCACAGAAGGCAAGCAAGCCAGTCTGGGTCAAGAGAGAGAAAACATTTGCACTTTTTATTGCATCCTGACTTTCTTGATGCAGCAAAAGGGCCTCTCTTCCAGCAACAGATGTTATCTCATGTACACCAATCCCTGGTCAGTGTAGCTGCACAACGAATGGGCACACAGCTGCCTAGTTATCCAGACACAGTGAGCATTACCTTATTTCTAAGCTGCATACAGGAAATAAACACCTGTTACTTAGAGACCAGCTGACCAAGGACGATTTGATACAGCATCTCTTGACAGGCTGCCGGTTATCACCATAGTACTAAGCACAGAACCTAGAACTGGTAAACAGAATTCATGACTAACAAGCCAAACCACCTTGTTCAGACTTTAAGGTCATTAAAAGATATATTTTAATAACAAACATCTTTCAACTCATTTTAGGCCAAAAAACCCCCTTAGATTAACATTATAGAAAATATATTTCTTTCTTCTTTCTGTTCTAACTTCTCTTGGAAATGACCCAGTTATAAGACTGGAGATGAAAATTACTGTAAAGACAGCAAAGACCAGAAAGTTACCAAAGAGAATGTTCTGTAACTGGAAAACCCCTTCAAGTCTTACAAGGCAATGGGGTTGAGAGCTCAGAGCTTGCTACAGGGCAACAGTGCTCCAAAGCCCTTCAGGATTAACTCTGGATGCAGCTGTTTGGAGCCTGCCAGCAATTAGAAATCTTTCGCTCACAGACAAACCATTACTGGAATTCATCATGGAGAAAATATCAGTGATTTAGAAGAAGCATTTAGAATGTTTGAGCAGTGTCATGAAACAGTCATCACTATATCAATGACACCTAAGCAGAATTTAGCTGTGTTTTTATGCACAGGCTATCTCATCCTAGACTGGATAATCACGGGGAAGGACTGTGCTTCACTCTCAGTGGAGATTGGTTTGTATCGATTGTTTATAATCTAGGATGTGTAAGAATTGCCTAGAACACTGCTGGGAACTTCCCTAGGGTTCTGGATCACATAGGAAGGGTCAAGGTAAGATATTTGACATCTGTAATGTCATAGAGGATTCCAGGACTATGGGGATTCCAGGAGTATGGGGACCTATGTAGTTATGTCTGAAATACATCTGTATACTCAGTTAATTGGATTCTGTTTACAGGAGAATTTGGGTTTTATATGCTATTAGTTACTTGTTATGATGTTTTAAGAGTGCTAATGGACAGGAACTTTAATTTGTTCTTAATATGTAACATCACTTGTAATGGTTAACACTTATGGAGTACTGGATTCACCTGACAATTTAGACATGGAGTATTTTGTGCTCCTCAGAATCTGAGTTGTAGGCATTACTACCACACTTTCTGGACATCTGGATGATGAAACAGCCTTTGACAGCTTGAGTAATATTTCTATGGATGCTGATGCTTCTTCAGAAGATAGGCAGGATAGAATCTGGGTCTCCTCTAACAGTTACCCAGAATTAAACTTGTAAATCACCCAGAAATCTTGTTAAAATGCAGACTTTTTTGATCACATAATGAATGAATAGCTGCATATATATAAACCGATATTGCAAAAATATTTAAGTGAAGTTCTATTATCAAAGCCATAATGTTAATATAATTTCAAATATTGGCACGAATATTTTGAGTCTACCTATGTAAATCATGCATAGCTATACAAAACTGAGGTTAGGACATAGTAACAATTATTTGATTATATGAGGTGCAAAGATTTCACAGATAGAATATGATTAGAAATAAAATTTATTTTTGGCTAATAGAAAATTGCATTCTAGTTTTAGTCAAGCCTAAGAAATATATTTTTGTAAAATAAAAATGTTACCACCTTTCTGTTAAAAACTTGATTCAGCAAGCAGCTTGATTTACACTTTGTACATTATGCTTAAATCTGAGTTAGTTTTAATGTAAAATAAATTTACATATTATTTTAAGACATGAATTTAGTTGGGGATACTTCTATAAGAACATTTTATTTAGTTTACATTTATAAAGTTAATAAAGCATACATTTATTTTCAAGAGTTTTTATATTAAGATATATCTCTCCAAATTTTAGCTCACAATATATAACGTAGTTTTTAGGATACCATAGAGAAATAAAACTTAAAGTTCAGATGTATATCATACTGAGACATTGGTACAAAAGATTATCCACCAATTTTAGAAGAGGTTCTTTTTCACTTTGGTATTTATCATTTAATTAGAAATTGTTTTGGTCCAGGTATTTTGTCAGGGCAAAGGAAATGAAATAAAGATACTGAGAACTATTCTTTTCTCTATCTGATATTTTAGTTACTGGAATAAATTCATCACAACTATTCAGTGTTAATCAGTGGGAACTTTCTGTTTTCTTTCTTGTTTGTCTGAAGGCTTAGAGATTAGATATAGCTACCCTTCTGTGGTCACCATGGAAACAATATTACAGGCTGCCATACAAGGATGTTTCTGTTTGTTTGAATTTTTGTGCTGTTTGTTTTTTTGGGGGGGGTGTTGAATGTTAATCTTTAAAATCTAATCAGGGGGTTACTCATGCTAAGAACACATATACCCACTAAGCAACACCTCCAGCTAATTAAAGACTGAAATAGTATCTGATTCACTTGGTAGCAGCATATTAAAAAATGAATCATTTCAGTTCCTAAGCAGGACCAGAACCAGCCCAAGGTCCAGTAAAGAAAGAAGACAGCACAGGACTGGGTAGAGAACTCAGGAACAGCAATTGGTATTACTCGCTGGGATATTGTAAGGGGTTTGCCTTCTTGTGTCTGTCATGAAGGCTGCTCCATTGTCCTAGGATTCAGCAAAAAGCTTGGAAGGACTTCCATTGCATTATGTGGATTATTTTGTGCAAAACTTAGGATGATTAGATTTCTTATAAGATAGCTGATTCTCAGAGATAAAAACATCATCTATCATTAAAGAACAAGGAAAACTGATCTTGTACCTGTTGCATTCTGTCTCCAGAAACAACTAAAAGCCAAGGACCCTTAACAGACATATGAGCCCCAAGAAAAGAAACAAAAGAAATGCTTCAAAACGAAAATGTACTACCAAGTGAAATGTTGGAAAGTGTATTTAAACTTGATTCCTTAGAGTTGGGGAGGAAAGCAAATAACAGGGGCCTTTGATACATTTATCTTAATTTGCACCGAGAAATTTTCTCACACATATGGTTTCTGGCTTCAGTTTTTGCCCAGTACTCACAGAGTTAAATATTAACTTTTTGTTTTAATATATGGGTAATGCATTAAGAATAACAGAGCACAGAAGTTCTCTTTAAAAAGCAAAAAATGTTTTTCTGTAAATTATTCATCATTAACATAGAGGGACTATTGAGGGAATATCCAAATACGTGATTGAAAAGTGAAATGTGCCCAGCTCGGAGTGGTCCCTGAGTAACAAGGCCACATTGAACAAGTATTTAGAATGTGTTGCCTGTGTGTTAATTGGTTTATTTCTGCTCAATGGAGAAAACAATATCCAGCAGTATTGTTGGGCTCCTTGCATAGTATTATAAACTATTTGACCTATTTTAAACCCAATGGAAGTACTATAAAATATTTTACTTCTTTTTTAAATCTATAATTAAATATATTCTGACATTTATTTTTATCAAACTGTTTTGAAGCTAACCTTACCATTTTATTCCCTTACTTGTCCAAAAGTTCAATAAAATTTTTGACAGGTTTTCATCTTATGCTTGTATAAATGTCATCATTGTAGTATTTGAGTTGCACTTGACAGTAAATATTATATCACCTACATGCTGCGGCCACTTTGAGGAACATCCTTCATTAAACTTCTTTCCTATTGTAGACTTATTTTTCTCCTTTGCTGGAAAATTATGGGCAGCTCAGTCATGATGGAAACTCCATCATTCTAAAGTTCAGTTCTGGAAGCCTCTGTGTCCAAAGAGAATTTATAAGCATCTCTTTGTAAGTTACAGGAAAAATGGCAAGTCCGGGGTTGGCATGCTCTAAGCAATGGCGGAAGCCATGGAACTTTGTTAAAAGTGACATGAAAGGAACCAAAGGAAATGTTGTTGCAAGATAACTTGTTTCTCTTAATATTTTATTTTTCATTTTAGCAGTTTGGGTTTGAGGCTTTGACCTCAACTGCCCTTTTTTTAAGATTATAAAATCTTTAAGCAGAAAAGTTTAGACTAAAAGCTAAAACAAGGTGTGTGTGAGAGAGGCAGAGAGAGAGAGAGAGAGAGAGAGAGAGAGAGAGAGAGAGAGAGAGAGAGAGAGAGAGAGAGATTTGGCATTGGTCTCTGAGATTCCCATAGCAACAGTGAATACTTAAGCCTCATAATTGATTGTTTTATTCCTAGCTGGTACAGAAGGCTGCTCCTGGGCAGGAGACCCCTTCTTTTTGCTCAGGCTTGCATGAATGTTATCACTGAAAAGCTGAAGTCTAGCCCAAGGCTAAAGTCCTAGGTGTGCTCTAAAGTGGTGAACTCTAGCCATGGCTCCTGAGAAACAGGGGCAGCAAGGACAGAGGAGTAGGCTGCAGGGGGGATGCTCCCTCGCCCTTCTTTTCTCTGCACTAAAGCATATGAACTTTAAGCTTCTTTGGATCTTTATTTTAGCTTCTGTTAGGAAAAACACTGGGCAAGTGCATGTAAGGGGTAAGGGTGCGGTGTGTTTGTCTAGGGCAGTGGTTCTCAGCCTTCCTAACAATGCAATCATTTAATACTCTTCCTCATGTTGTGGTGACCCCCAACCAGAAACTGTAATTTATCTACTGTTATAGTTATATTGTAAATATCTGTGTTTTCTGATCTGGCAGGCAACCTCTGTGAAAGGGATCATGACCCACAGTAGGTTGAGAATCCGCTACTCAAGAAAGCTGTGTGTAAATCTTAATCACAAAGCTCAGCACAGCACACATGGGATAGCAGATGCCCACTGTTATTGGAGCATGCCTCTTATTACGATGTTCTTCTTGATGTAAATTTATTATTTTTCATGCAACTGCTAAGAAACTAAGTTTCTCTCAGTCTGTTAGTGGGGACATCAAGAGCAAACACTTAAGAGTTCTTCCTTTTCAGCTAAAACTTCCTGGTGCAGGCTGAGCATGCCCAGAGGCAATTCTGTCCTCATTTTAACTTCTTAAATATGTTCCATGAATTTGAGCTATTATGTTCCCCAATGTGTCTATTATCCTCCCCTCTTGAATTATGATCTTAAACAGAGCATTGGGGGACTGTACCCCTAAGGACCCATGCTTAGGACTGCATCTATCTGACACCTTCTGGATCTGTCTCTTACTCTTTCCTTTCTTTCTAATAGCATCCCAATCTTCCAAACCTTCTACACAGGTTCACTGCACACCAGGACAGTAGGTCTCAACCTTCCTAATGATGGGACACTTTAATAGAGTTCCTTACATTGTCATGACCTCACATCATAAAAAATTATTTTGTTGCTACTTCATAGTTGGAATTTTGTTATTATGAATTGTTAATGTAAATATCTGTGTATTCTGAAGGTTATACATGATCCATGTGAAAGGGTTGTTAGAACTCCCAAGGGGTTGCATCCCACATGTTGACAACCACTGGTATAGGGTTTATCTACTCCACCGCTCTAATTTCCAAAACAGTTTCTAAAGCCTGTTAAACTCATGGCATGCTTTATCAGAGTCCCCTAGCCCAATTCCCTAACTACTTGCTTATCCCTAGATTGGCCAATTTCATTAATATTAAATTGTGGGTATAACATTGTTTAGAACACTTCTGTAATCTGTTTTATCTTCCCTAGACTTTTGAGTGATGTCTTTATTTTTCTAATATTGAGGATTTGCAATAGTCCCATTTAAGCACTACACATTCAAGAGGTTTACGGGTATAGAAATATTTTAATGTATGTATTTAATGCCATAGTTTCCCCACAAAAAATAAATTATTTATGAATTGTCATGTTATCATAAAATATTTTTAAATTTGTTTTCAAAATTCTCCATTGATTGACATATTCTTTAGACATATTTGATCTTTGGTCCATTAACTGGTAGATTGTTTTTTGTGTTTTGAGATTCATTTTATCAATTATTTGTGGTGTGTGTGTGTGTTCCTTTGGAGCTTCATCTACAGACAGTTGTGAGTCACCAGATGAGATAGGACTGTTTCAGGTCCTCCAGAAGAGAAGCAAATACTCTACCACTGAGCCATCTCTCCAACTCTGACTGTATTTTTGAGGCCATTCAAGAAATTGATACAAAGTGTCAGTTGTATCATCTGGAGATATAATATGAATTGAATAGGTGTAAGAATGATGTATCATTCACTTAAAATTTTCTAAGAGAGCGGAGTCTAGAATTGTTAACCTAGGCAATGGTAACTTTGTGAAGTGATTATTTGGCTTGGTTTTTTCTTAAAACAAAACATCCCCTTGGGTTCACTGTTTCCGAAGATTCACCTCATTTCCATTTCAGTACACATTGTGGGGATCTTTGTGAGGTAGAACATTCTACAACTGAAGCATGCAATTGACAACAAGGAACAATTCATAGTAATCTGCTACAACTTTGCATAATATATATAATACACCTCGATCTATACACCAAATTGATAAACCTCTAAAATGTCCAGACTTTCCAAAATGGTGTTATGAGCGGGAACTAACCCCCAGTACAGGACCATTTGGAAAACATTTTATATTCAGACCATAACAGCAATATACATATGTACAAATAAGTATATTCATTTTTAAATATTTATATGCATGTAGGTATATGTAATGATATAAAATGATTAATAGTACCAAAGAAAAGAGCAGTCTCACTGAATTGTAATTACAATATGAGATGTAATTCCCATAGTTTTCTTTGTAAATATTGATTTAAGAGATCAGTTGCAATGCAGTGAACTTAGTAGAGTTGTCTGAATATGACTCCTGCATCTGTCACTGGAGAGGCGTGTGCCACAGGGATCTGCAGTTTCAGTAGTCCATGTTTCAACTTCTACTGCTAGGAAATGATGTTGTCAGACATCCTGAAGTATCACTTTGCTGACAATTTGTTAGTATGTAAAATACTTGGGCAGTCAGCTGTAATACACACTGTAGTATATTCCAGTTACCCAGTAAGCCATCCACCTTAGCACCATTCTAAATACATAGAGTAGGTAGCATTTTCTTGATTAAGTTTTAATTACTTTTTAAATGCACAAGTAACTTCACAAAGAACCATTTAAAATATAAACCTTCTAATGGGAAATTTAGTTGAGTCTTCCCATTGGGAAGGAATAAAAAAGTACTGTCCATTTTTTTCTTAAATAAAGTTTTTAATATGTTATTTTAAAAGGCTTCATGAGATAGGAAAAAACAACATTAATAATCATTTTCTCTGAAGTGCCATTTCCAGATATATCACATATTAAGGTAGTGTTGGTGATATTTCTGAAGACATTGAATTTATTGTAAAATATAGCATCTAAAGCAGACTGTCTCAGAGGAAGAACGTCTCTAAACTCTGACGCTTTAGCTATGAAAGCACAGAGAGCAAGAAGAGCCCTCCAGTAGTCTGTCGTAGATTCTAGACTCACACTGTCCATGCAACAGTAA
The DNA here is from genome assembly GCF_947179515.1 of Apodemus sylvaticus. Taxonomy (NCBI): domain Eukaryota; kingdom Metazoa; phylum Chordata; class Mammalia; order Rodentia; family Muridae; genus Apodemus; species Apodemus sylvaticus. Next base: position 85,870,395 of record NC_067475.1, on the reverse strand, counting down.
CCAGTGGAGTCCATAAGTAAATCTCACTGAAAGGTTCAAATTAGAATCTAATGCAATTTATAGAGCCGTCTCCTTCCTGACTAGCCACATTCATGTGATCATTGTACTGGTAAAGACAGGAACTTCCTTTTGAAAGAGAAAATAAAATCACTGAAATTATTCATGCAATTGTTAACAATCCACTGCTTGATGACCTCTGGCAAAAAACAAAAACAAAACAAAAAAAAACAAAAAAACAAAAAACACAAAAAACCCAGAAAGTTGCCATCTGAGGATAATTGTGACTGTAATAACACGGGCCTCTTGGCATTATCAAACTGTAGCAGAGCAGTCTTTCTGTCCTATAGACTACTGAGTAAATATCAGCTTTCAAAATAACACCCATCAGATCCTCATGGGAGTCAACTCTCTGCACGAGTAGGCAGATCCTTCTTTGCCAGGAAGCTCAGAACATCTTCAGCTTCATCAGGAACCTTTGCAGCTTTCTGGGCTGACAAAAAAAATCAGAAATAGAATCTGTCCATACAGATTTATTGTAGCCTTCATTAAGAGTGACTCAGCATCCTTGGAGATAGAAGCAGCTATATTTCTGGAGTTTGATTTAGGTCTTGTGTTCCTGTGAAGTGAACTGGGATCTACTAAGATAGTCTCCAATTTAATGTTTACAAACATGCATTTGCTGATCCAGTAGAACACAAGTTTGATAGGAATAAGAGTTAGAGAAATTCACCTTGAATCAGATTCAACTTATTAGGAAACATTCTGCATTTGACCTCCTTTGGTAAGAGCCTGGATAATGCAGGGGAGAGAATGTGAATCCAGATATAGAGGCCTCTACTCTGTTCTGACCCTTTCCCAGGTACCCAAGGACCCCCACAATCAATACATTTGCTGAGAAACTCTTATGTTGGAGGGTTATGAAACTACTTTTCAACTTGTTTGTATCTCTTTTTGTTTACTTATGTGGTGCTAGAGACCCAGCCTATAGCTGTGTGCATACATGCACAGCAATTACTATAACACTGAGATAGACACTGTCTTAGTGTGTAAAGAAACACCATGACCAAAAAGCAACTTGGGGAGGAAAGAATATATTCAGCTGATACTTCTACATCAATTATTGAAGAAAGGTTGGGAACTCACACAGGGCAGAAACCTGGAGGCAGGAGCTAATGCAGAGGACAGAGGGACAATGCTTACTGGCTTGCCAACCCATAGCTTACTCATCCTGATTTCTTATAGAACCCAGACCCACCAGCCCAGGGATGGCCCCACACACCATGGGCTGGGCCCTCCCCCATTTGCCTTACAACCAGATCTTATGGAGACATGTTCTCCATTGAGGCTCTTTCCTCTATGATGAGTCTAGCTTGTGTCAAATTGACATAAAACCAGCCAGTAAAGATATCAACCTAGACTGAGGCTATGGAGAGTTCACAGAAAGGGACCTGTCCTCTTAAATACCCCACAAGCAGCTGAGTCATAAGCAGATATTTACACCCAACCAATGGATAGAAGTTGCTGACCCCTGTGGTTGAATTAGAGAAAAGCTGGAAGAAGCTGAGGAGGAGAAGGACCCTATAGAGGACCAGCAGTCTCAATTAACCTGGATCCCCATGATCTCTCAGACACTGGACCACCAACCAGGAAGCATACACCAGCTGATATGAAGCACCCAACACACATACAATGGGGGAAAATATAGAAGAGCCTGAGAAAAAGGGAGTCCAGCAACAAGCTCAAAGTGGGATCCAGAGCAAGGGGAGGCCCCAAGAATAATTTTAAAAAGAAATGGGTGGGTGGGGGAACACCATCGTAGAAGCAGGTAGAGGGGCAATGGTATTAGGGGTTTCCAGAGGGAAAACCAGGAAAGGGGAGAAGAGCATAACATTTGAAATCTTAATAAAGAAAACATCTAATAAAAATTTTTCAAAAAATTTTATTTTGTATTTTTGTATCAGAGGTCATCCTGCAAGCACCAGTTCTCTTCTTCTACACTTCCTGTGACTGAACTCATAACGAGGCTGGGTGGCAAGCCTTATCATGGTCTTGGGTGCTATAAGAAAGCAAGCTGAGCAAACTCTGCAAGTAAGCCAGTAAGCAGGATACCTCTATGACCTCTTCATCAGCTTCTGCCTCCAGGTTCCTGCTCTGTCTGGGGTTCTGCCATGTCTTCCTTCAATAATGAGATGTGGAAATATAAGTAGCTTGATTACTTGAGTCATCTTTCCAGACTACTTGATAAGTATTTTTGTCTCCTTTGTTGACAATAGTGACTAGGCCTGATGTTGGCTGGACTAATAAATTCATAAATGGCATGATGTTAAGCTTTGATATAAGCAGCAACACACTGATATGGAAATTTGATCTAATGCCTGAAGGAAGGCTTCCTAAGTCCTCCAGCAGAGGACACACATAGACTATTTATAAAACACTCGGGTTTTCAGATGGCCTGAAAAAGGCTAGTTAGGGTCTCAGGATGACTTCCTGTGCATGCTTGTGTGCTGTGCACATAAGTGCTCTTAGCCCAGAACTGATGGAGGGAGCACACACTCCTGTGGAGGGAGCATTGTTGAACTGTAATTTAACACCCATCACTGTCTTTTAGAAATAGAGACAGCAGACCAGAAGAGAGGTTGTAATCTTCAGTCAGTTCTCATTTAAGAACACCAGAAATCCCCCTCCATTCCAAAGAAGTCCTAAAATAAAGTAAAACTGCTCCTAACCTTCTTATGAACGTGTAATGACTCTTCCTTGAGGCAAATTTATTTTATCTCACTTCACTAGACTTGATCTGATGTAGTCATTTGTGATGTCTGGTGACCAGCAATTCACAGGGAAAGAAACAAAAAGAAATCCAAGCATTTGGGAGGCCATTTTGTATTCTGTTTTGCATCACAAAAAGCAGCATTAGTGGGAGGTACTCTCAGATTGGGATTTCATGGGTTAAATCTGTGTGGGTGGACATTTTATATGATATAATATCTGACATAAAAATAGTCCAGAGCCTGAGGAATGAATCTGCTCCTCTGCTGGGCAGTTAAGGATATAACCAAATGAAGTGACTTCAATTGTTTATAGCTTGGGTTTCCCAAAGGGCTGTTGCTTGTGTGTAAGGAAATACACACAAGTGATAATGGTGAGAGAATAGTGAGAATGAAGAACTAATATTCCATATTTCACTCACTTTCCACAGTTTATGCCACCAAATGCTCACTGCTAGCCTGGTTGCTATTCTTAAGGACTCACACAGAGCAGGGTCAGGTGTGAAACTACAGTGGAGAAAAAAAATATCAAAGAATCAAAATCTATGCCCAAACACATAGCAGAGTATTTTTCTATTGTCTTCTCCATTGGGATAAAAAATATAATTTATCTACACACAACTCTGTAGGCTCCTCTTATTTTGTACTATTTTACATAGATTATTTTTTTTCATATTTTTCACTTGGAATTTTGCTGCAAGGATTCATGTTGGCATCCTTGAAGAATTCTACTAGATAAAATCCCATGTTCCCAAGTGCTTATTTGGCCCTTGGAAGTTTGTGGGAGAAGTACTAATTGTATACATTGATAATATGTTATTGATCCCTCTGAATTTGGGTAGACATTTTCACTAATTCTTTGAGTTTGGAAGAGACAGATGGTTAAATTATCAGAGGCTATACCTCTAAGGTAGATATTGTTTTTGCTTCCTGGTAAACCATTCTATTAGCAGAGGTCAGAATTCATTTCGTGATTTCTGCATCATATGATTTTTGCATATTTTTCTTAAATACTGATGTTTTGAATGTATTATTGGTTCTGGGGTTAGGTATATAGGTGTATTTCCAAAAACTCTCTTTCAGGAATAGCTACTGCTATGGTTATTGTTGAGGCTACTCCAGCCATTGAGTGGTTTTGAGAGAGAAAAAGGCAAAGGAGACTGGCTGGACGATGAATGAGAAGTAAAGAGGAGATCCGACTTCTGTACAGTCTAAGCAAAGCAGCTGCAAGCTAAGGACACAAAGCACACTGATAAAATCATCTTTTATAAATGTGCCTACTCTCCAGCTGTTAAATTCTATGAAAATGCCCCATCCCTGCTGTCTGTCTTGAACCTTTTCTCCTGACAGCTGCAGATGCTATATTGAAGCCCAGATGAGTTAGGGAATATATTATATAAAAGAAAACATAAAATCATTTTATGTATTCTTCCAATTTGGAAGACAAAGAAAGGTTTAAATAATCATGATGGATACATTTCAATAATTTAACATATTTCCTTGGTATTGGAATCCTTGTTCTTGAATGTTAGGATACAAATGCACTGTAGAATAATGTACTATATCTAAACATGTACTTGAAGATATTTTAGAGTCCCTCCCTTAAGACATTTAAAGGTCACTTCATAAAGCCTAGAATGTTTGGAAACAGAACAAAAGAAAAGTTTGAGTTTTAGAAGTGATGGACAGGTCTGTAATTCTTAGTTTTTTTTAGACACACACACACAAAATGTAGCCTATGCAAGCTCACTCATTTTACAGATGAAACATTAATGCAGCTCCAGAGAAGAAACCTGAATGTCTTTAGTCTTCCAGATGAAAAGAATGATAACAAGTACACCTGCCATGTGACAAATACTGTGAAGTGATTACTGTCACAAGGTTTAAAGATGCCATTAAGGACAACATGTGTCAACTTGGGAATCTAACAGAGTGTGTGCCGGAAATACATAGATTTCATCCATTTGCTTAATGCTGAGTTAATATGTTTCATGAAATTTGAAGTCAATTTGCCTTTAAGCAAAAATTCCTCAAGAGATTTTGTACTTTAGCTTCAGAATAAACATATTTTGAAGACTCCAGCCTGAATTTCAGTAATTATTTGGATGTTATTTATAGAATAGAGGAGAGAAATATTTGTTTTGTCTTTTACATATGAGGTTGGTACTGTGCCTGATTTAAACCACATTGTTCTTTGGCAAATAGTTGTCCTTGGACAGATCGAGGAGTGAGAGATTTTGTCAGAGGAAGGTGCAAGCAAAGCTCACCTCTTTCATCTCTCTCCTCGTTAATAGAACTTGCATAAGTGAGGGAGGGAACATGGGGTGAAGAGTTCTTAGAATCCTGTCACATGGACGTGTAGAGAACTGAAGGAGTTACTTAGAAGGCCTGACCCCTGACCTTATTGGGACTCCAGCAAGTAAGCTCTAGAGCTGCCAGAACACATCTCCAGTAACCAATCCTGAACTCACTAAGTTGGCTTAATGTAAATGTCCTTCCCTTGTTTCTTCTCATCCTTCTCTAGGGTGGCCTTTGGTTGTCTGAGAGGTGATGTGGTATGGTGTACCCCAAACCCCTATGAACTGTCACAGACCTTCTTCTCATTACATCTGTATGATGCATTTAGTATCCCTGAAGAGCAATAGTGCCTATACCTTTAAGAACTTGTACTACCCTCTCTGACTCTCCCCCCTTATACATATCTTGTGATGAGAATGATGAACTTCTATTTTAAACCAATCCTTAAATTTGCCGATTTATCTCCTTGTACCAAGCTCAACTCCAAAGGGATCAAGGACCTCCACATAAAACCTGACACACTGAAACTAATAGAAAAGAAACTGGGGAAGACCCTTGAGGACATGGGCACAGGGGAAAAGTTCCTGAATAGAACACCAATAGCTTACGCTCTAAGATCAAGAATTGACAAATGGGACCTCATAAAACTACAAAGTTTCTGTAAGGCAAAGGACACTGTCAAAAGGACAAAACGTCAACCAACAGATTGGGAAAGGATCTTCACCAACCCTAAATCCGACAGAGGGCTAATATCTAATATATACAAAGAACTCAAGAAGGTAGAACTCAGAGAACCAAATAACCCCATTAAAAAGTGGGGTATGGAGCTAAACAAAGAATTTTCACATGAAGAACTTCTGAGGGCTGAGAAACACCTTATGAAATGTTCAAACAATGAATTCACAAAATTTTTAGGCAAATGGTTTGATCTGGAAAATATCATCCTAAGCGAGGTAACCCAATCAGAAAAGAATACACATAGAATGCAATCTCTGATAAGTGGAATTATCCCAGAAGCCCAGAATACCCAAGGCACAAATTGCATAACAAATGACTCCCATGAAGAAGTATGGAGAGGGTCCTGATCCTGGAAAGAATTGATCTAGCATTGGAAGGGAAGAAAAGGACAGAGAAAAAGGAGGGAGGTGACTGGAGAAGGGATGGAGAAAAGAAGGTTTATGGGACATATGGGGAGGGGGGATCCGGGAAAGGGGAAATCATTTGGAATGTAAACAAAGAATATAGAAAATAAAAATATTAAAAAAAGAAGAAATGTTCAACATCATTAATCATTAGGGAAATGCAAATCAAAACAACCTTGAGATTTCACCTCACACCAGTCAGAATGGCTAAGGTCAAAAACTCAGGAGACGGCAGGTGTTGGTGAGGATGTGGAGAAAGAGGAAAACTCTTCCATTGCTGGTGGGATTGCAAGATGGTGCAACCACTTTGGAAATCAGTCTGGCAGTTCCTCGGAAAACTGGGCATGACACTTCCTGAGGACTCTGCTATACCACTCCTGGGCATATACCCAGAGGATTCTTCAGCATGCAATAAGGACACATGCTCCACTATGTTCACAGCAGCCCTATTTGTAGTAGCCAGAAGCTGGAAAGAACCAGGTGTCCTTCAACAGAGGAATGTATACAAAAAATGTGGTATATTTACACAATGGAGTACTATTCAGCCATTAGAAACAATGAATTCATGAAATTCTTAGACAAATGGATGGAGCTGGAGAACATCATACTAAGTGAGGTAACACAGTCTCAAAAGATCAATCACGGTATGCACTCACTGATAAGTGGATATTAGCTTAGAAACTTTGAATACCCAAGACATAATCCACATATTAAATGATATCCAAAAAGAATGGAGGAGTGGTCCCTGGTTCTGGAAAGACTCAATGCAACAGTATAGGGGAATACCAGAACAGGGAAGTGGGAAGGGATAGATGGAGGAACAGGGGATGGGAAGAGTGCTTATGGGACTTGCGGGGAGTGGGGACCCAGAAAAGGGGAAATCATTTGAAATGTAAATAAAAAATATATCAATAAAGGAAAAAAATTTTAAAAAATTGTCGATTTTTCTAAGCCACAAACTCATCAACTATGCATGAAAAGCATCCCCGACAGCCTTAGAATTTGCAATAATTTTCTTTTGCAACATACATTCAAATCATCTACTTCCTTAGTGCATTTTACTCTAAGATAATTGTTTCTAAATTTCAGTGTTTCTAGCGTCCAAATATTGCTTGGTTATCAATAATGCCCAGTAAATATTTACTGGTCAAATTGATCTTTTTGAATAAATAAAGGCTTTCTTTACCACCTTTAATAAAAGTAAAATCTAATTTAAATTCATCATGCTACCAGTTCATTTCCCAGCTGCACTAGATAATGTCTACATAGTCTAGTGCCCAAACTAGATTGTAAGTTGAAATTGTATATCACTACTCCTGGGGAAAAATGAAAAGATATCTACTCAGTCCAGGGAGGAAACCAGTCTAACAAAAGTAAAGATAGCAAAAAATACAGCTGGAGAATGGATGAGTTTAATGTGTCTACTTATAGGAAAGAAAAGACTCAGAGATGGCTACAGCATCTAAAGTCCACCCCAACATGCATGACAGCACATGGAAGCCATATTTTATGGAAATCTGGAGCACACTGCACTCTATAGGCAGGCAGTTCAGTAGGGTGGAGCTGGACTCTGCTGTTCTGTGCCTCTTCAGGTAGCTTAGTGCCTTGTCTGGCCTGTGAGTCTTCTAGAGACCTCAGCCTGTCTGAGACTGTTTCTCTGCTGTCCTTTGGTTTAAGTAAACTTGGGGAAATGAGGATGTAGTAATCCTTGTAATTTTCAGGGACTTTCTGAAGCTTTTGAGTGTTTTGCTTCCTGAGATTGAAGAGATTGCCTCCAAGACAGAATGTTCTACCTCTTTTTAGAACAACCCATGTCTTTTTTTTCTTTTTTTCTTTTTTCTTTTTGTTTTTTTATTATTATCATTATTTTTTATTTGATATATTTTTATTTACATTTCAAATGATTTACCCTTTTCTGGTCCCTCACTCCCCGAAAGTCACATAAGCCCCCTTCCTTCCCCCTGTTCTCCCACCCACCCCTTCCCACTTCCCTGTTCTGGTTTTTCCTTATACTGCTACACTGAGTCTTTCCAGAATCAGGGACCACTCCTCTGTTCTTCTTGTACCTCATTTGATGTGTGGATGATATTATGGGTATTCCAGTTTTCCAGGCTAATATCCACTTATTAGTGAGTGCATACCATGATTGATCTTTTGAGACTGGGTTACCTCACTTAGTATGATGTTCTCCAGCTCCATCCATTTGCCTAAGAATTTCATGAATCCATTGTTTCTAATGGCTGAATAGTACTCCATTGTGTATATATACCACATTTTTTGCATCAATGCATTCTTCTGTTGAGGGATACCTGGGTTCTTTCCAGCTTCTGGCTATTATAAATAGGGCTGCTATGAACATAGTGGAGCATATATCCTTATTACATGGTGGGGAATCCTCTGGGTGTATGCCCAGGAGTGGTATAGCTGGATCTTCTAGAAGTGACGTGCCCAGTTTTCTGAGGAACTGCCAGACTGATTTCCAGAGTGGTTGTACCAATTTGCAACCCCACCAGCAGTGGAGGAGTGTTCCTCTTTCTCCACATCCTTGCCAACACCTGCTGTCTCCTGAGTTTTTAATCTTAGCCATTCTGACTGGTGTAAGGCGAAATCTCAGGGGGAAAAACCAATGTCTTAAGCAGTATCCCTGAAGGATGGAATACTTTACCTATCAGGAATTTTCTACATAACAATTCGTAAGAACACAGCATATTTTTTCTTAGCATTGAGTTAAATGCTTGCACATGCTTATAGAAAACTGATTGCTTTAATAATCCAACTAAACTGATATTGTTTTTAGAATATAGCAAGACAGAAGCAAGCAAAACACTCTATTGTATCTTCAAGTATAATGTCAAGATCATAGATTTAGATTATTTTATCACAATGCTAGTATCCTTGAAACACTCTCAAACTCTTGGTACTCTAAATACATTCTATGTGTCTTGGATGTTAATAAAGCCTGTACCAAAGTATGTACAACAGCACAAAAGTACTTGTGATAAAAATGAATGTAAATTATAGACACATCAGTAAACCGTGTTCTAGAATCTCATGTATCCAGTAAGAAGACACTGCTCCTTCTCTCAATTCCCTTTTTTTTTCATTTTCATACATCATTCAATTCTTCACTCCTGTCAGTGCTCTGGGAGAGTGCCACAGCCTTGATTGGGCATATGTGAAGGTCCCTAGGACAGGATTAGGAGGACATTCTACAGTACTTTGAGGTTTTCTTCCATTCTGCAGCACAGTTTCAAGGTTTGTAACTTAGAAATCACCTTTGATCTCATTGATGTACTTTGTGTCTGTAACACAGATAATTCCAATAATCTATTGCCAATTTCCTAAAGATAACATTAGGTAGATTCATCTTTTTTTATTTACATTATAAATGTTGTCCCCTCCTCCCAGAGTTCTTCACCTACTCCCCTTTGGATCTAAGAGGGTTTTCCTTACCCACCTCCTACCCACACACACCCACACACATCCCACCCCCTCTCATTCACCACATTGCCACCCAACCTCACTGCATACACTCTCTAGCATCCTCCTTCCCTGGGGTGTCAAGTCTCTACAGAATGAGGCCTCTCTCACTGAGGCCCAACAAGTCAGTCCTCTGCTACATATGCCTGGGGCCACTGACCAGCCCATGAATGCTCTTTGGATGGTGGCTCAGTCTCTGTAAGGTTAGTTGACACTGTTGATCTTCCTATGGGGTTGTATTTTAACAAACCTTTAGACCTGTAACCTTCTGAGCCAATGGCAAGTTTCAGTTAAGCTTGCCCCTTTGAGGCCTCATCTTCAGAAATGCTTTGAGTTCCCCATTCTACTAGCTTGGGTTTCTTTTAATCCATGCAGTGTTTAACCCTATTTAAATCCATTATAATCCATAATAATTAAAAAATCACTAAAGGAGATTCTTTAAATCCATTTCAAACCCATCCTTATTGAAGAAGCAGTTCTGTAAATTTACTGAAGATGCATGGAAAGAACAATTCTCAATTGCATATAGAAAAACAAAAAACCCAGGATAGCCAAACAATTCTCAACAATCATCATCCCTGATCTCAAGCTGTATTACAGAGCAATAGAGATAAAATCTTCAGGATATTGGTACAGAGACATACCAATGTCTGATCAATGGAATAGAATCAAAGATCCAGAAATGAACCCACACAGCTATGAACACTTGGTTTTGGCAAAGAAACCACAACCATAGAGTGGAAAAAAGAAAGCATCTTCAACAAATGGTGCCAGTCTAACTGGAAGACTGTTTGTAGAAGACTGCAAATTAATTTATCCCGTTGTACAAAGATCAGGTTCAAGTGGATTAAGGACCTCAACATAAAACCAGATGCACTGAATCAAATAGAAGAGAAAGTGAAAAATAGCCTTCAACATATTGGCACAGGGGAAAATTTCCTGAATAGAACACCAATAGCTTATGCTCTAAGATCAAGAATTGACAAATGGGACCTCATAAAATTGTAAGCTTCTGTAAGGCAAAAGACACTGTCAATAGGAGAAATTGTCAACTTCAAGATTTGGAAAAGATCTTCACTAAACCTACATCTCCTAGAGGGCTAATAACTAAAATAAAGAACTCAGGATGTTAGACTCCAAAAAATCCAAATAACAAAGTTAAAAAATGGGGTACAGATCTAAACAGAGAATTCCCAACACAGGAATCTTGAATGGCAGAGAAACAATTAAAAAAATGTTCAGCATCCTTAGTCATCAGAGAAATGAAAATCAAAACAGTCCTGAGATTCTACCTCACACCAATTAGAATGGCTAAGATCAAAAACTCAAGTGACAAGACATGTTGGCAAGGGCATGAAGAAAGGGGAATGCTCCTCCATTGCTGGTGGGATTGCAAACTGGTACAAGCACTCTGAAAACAAGCTGATGTTTTCTCAAATATTTGGAAATAGTTCTACTGAAAGGCTCAGTTATACCACTCCTGGGCATATACCCAAAAGATGCTACGGCATACCACAAGCACACATATTCTGCTATGTTCATAGCAGCCTTATTCATAATAGACAAAAACTGGAAGCAACCAAAGAGTAAAAACAGAAAATGTGGTATATTTACACAATGGAATACTATTTAGCTATTAAAAATGAGGACATGATGAATTTTTCAGGTAAATGAATGCCACTAGAAAAGATCATCCTGAGTGAAGTAACTCAGGCCCAAAAGGGCAAACATGGTATATGATCATTGGTAAGTGGATATTAGCTCGAAGTACAAAATAAACACGATACAACCCACAGACTATTAATAAGAAAAAGCCCAAGTAAGGATGCTTCAATCCCACTTAAAAGTTGGACCAAAATAATCACAGGGGGCAAACAGATAGAAAGACCTGTGTGGGAGAAAGTAGGGGGAGGAAAAAAGAGGGGTAGGATCAGGTATGGGGGAGGAGACAGGATAGAAGCCCAGAGGGCCAGAAAAAAATGAATGGAAATATGCAACTTCACAGGGTGGGGGACAGGGTGAACCTCTAGAAAGTCCCAGAGACCTGGGATGTGAGAGGCTCCTGGGAATCAATGGGGATGACCTTAGCAAAAATGCCAAGAGTAACAAGATGGAACCTGAAGGGACCATTTCCAGTAGATAGACAAGGCACCCAGTGGCGGGATGGAGACACCAAACTACCTTCAAAAATTTTGACCCAGAATTGTTCCTGTCTAAAAGAAATGCAAGGACAAAAACGGAGTAAAGACCAAAGGCAAGGCCATCCAGTGACCTTGGAATCTATCCTTTTGGTGGGCACAAAATCATAACACTATTATTAATGCCATGTTGTGTTTACAGATAAGAGCCTAGCATGGCTGTCCTCTGAGAGGCTTTACCAGCAGCTGACTGAGACAGATGCAGATACTTCCAGACATTTATTGGACTGAGGTCAGGGTCCCCTATGGAAGAGTTAGGGTAAGGATTGAAGAAGCTGAATGGGATTGCATCCCCAAAGGAAGACCTATAGTGTGAACAAACCTAGAGCCCTGGGACTAAGTCACCAACCAAAGAACATATATACAGGATCCAAGACACCTGGCTCATATATAGCAGAGGACTGCCTTGTCTGGCCCCTAATCTTGTAGTTCAGGGAAGGGGGATGTAGGGGAGATTATTGGGGGGATGGGGGAAGGAGGAGGGGGAGAACACCCGCTCAAAGGCAAAGTGAGAGGGAGATGGGGTAAAGAACTTTGGAGTTAGAATTGAGAAGTGGCAACATTTGGAATGTAAATAAATAAAACAACTTTAAAAAAAAAAAGAAAACACACTAAGCCAACAATCTAATGTAAGACTTTGGAAATACTGTGCTACTCAGTGTAGAAAGCTCTAACTTGGTTCCATTACTACAAGAGAAAAAATTGTCAAGTAACAAAATGGTGTCCATAATAGAATCTTGAAAAGTAATCGATTGATATTTGAAACATGATAACACTAAAAGGCAGTAGTCCATTATACTTGTTGTGAAGGCCTAAACTTGTCTAAACTTCTACTAGAGATTTTGCCTAAATCCCTTCTTAAATTCCAATCAGAAATAGGAAATTACTGTGTAAAACAAAACTCTATTTTTACTGGAAAAAGATTGCAAGTGGCTGATTTAATGTTTTCAACATGCATTTTTTGTTCAGCTCTTATTGTTCAACAGACATGTCTCACGCTATTTTGACAAAGAGCCCTTAAAAGGAGCTTAATTCATAAGTTTGTAATTATAATGAGAGAAGCTGAGCAGCAGTCCACAGTGTCTCAGGTTGTCAGCTTGTCCTCAGCCTCAGTAGACAGATGATTGGCAGCAACACTGGTCAAGAATCTCCCTGTAGCCAGTGTTTCCCAGAATGCCTGCTGCACTGTATCTAAGCCAGTAAAGAAAGCCAGAGCCACAATTAGTTTGACAAGAAAACCACTGAGACTCTGTATAAACTATCTTCTAGTTATTAGAAGATTCAAAGGATACATTTAAATATAACGTTGAACTGAAAACAAGGCTTTATGTTTATTTCAATAGAACAATCCGGTTGTATAATCCCCCTTTCAGTTTATTAGGAGATAGTAATGAAAACTTTAATTCCACAAGTCTATTTGTCTCAGATAAATTTATGGGCTAACCAGCTGTTCCTGCGGGAGTGTTTCTCTGCTGATGAGTTGCTGTCTCCATGGCAAGAGATGCCTTAAAGCATAATTGTAGTACAGCCTTAGTTATAAATGGCTTTGATGCTCCATAATATTTTAAGTAGCTTCTCAAGCCTCAATAAAGATAGCTTTAAGTTATGGAGTCTATGATTTTCTAGACAATGATTTGTGCCTATGGCATAATATTTACCAGGTTAGCATATTGCACCCTTAGGATACATGTAAACTGTACTTTCATGGTATAATTTTTCTTACTTATGAAAACATAAAATCTGAAGTTTCAGGATTTCAAATCAAGGACATGTCTCAGATAAACTAAGAGTGCATGTAAATTATTCTCTGATACTTGCATGTCCAAACTCTCAACGATTGCCTCTGGATTTACTCAAGCCAAAAAACAGTAGGAATGAGAGCTGAGAGTTCAGAGCTACGGTCACATTGAGTGTTGGGTATTGGATAACAGAGTGTCTGCTAAGCATTATGATTGTTTCTTAATCATCCACTGAAGAATGAGGCCAAGAGGAGGGACCCAAAACAAGGAAGCCCACTAAAAAGGAAAAGGCAACTCCCTCTGAGAACCATGCTTTGAAATTTTTTTTCTTAAATGTAAAAGAAACAAAAGAAAGTTGAGAGTATCAGTTATACAGCCACATGTGGCCCTGACAATAGGAGCTAAGACTACAAATACTTGCACTCTCTGTGAGAGCTTATTGGTAGATTTCCAAAAGTTGTAAGCCATAAGCTTTGCCAACTCATTCTGTCCTCACATTTTTATCCACTACCTAATCTGAGAAGATGGAGACAGTCTTCCAGCATCCCAGACCATCCCATTTGCAAAGCGCAAAAATTAAGAAACAGTCAGATAACAAACCACACTTGCATTTCCAGTGACTATTTTCAGACAACGTTAAAAATACATGAAGTCAGAAAGGAAAAGGGCATCCTGATTCTGGGCTTATCCCTTAGGATTCTGACACACATCTCAAAACAGAGTAAAAGATAGGGTGAAGTTGTTCTGTGAAGAGCATCTTGACTATGACAGAGAAAACCAATGGGAGGCCCTAACACGATGAATATTTTTTAAAGTAGAAAATTGAAATACTAGTCTTTTATTAATCCAACAACAGTAAAAGAAGAATCCAGGGGAGATAAGGGGGAGACAAGGGCACCACATTTAGAATAATTTCAGATTAGTTTTAACAAATTAAGAAAAGTTAAAACAAATTCCAACATTTCCTTAATTTTAGAGATTCTGAATGTTAAGGTTTTTTGTAAAGTTTTGCATATTAGTTTGTTCTATTCTACATACATGAAGCTAGAAGAAAAGATCAGATTCTTTGGAAGTGAAGTTACAGATGCCTGAAGTCACATGTGGGTTCTGGAAACTGAATCTGAATCCCCAGGAAAAACAGCACATGCTCTTAACCATTGAACCAGCACTTCAACACTAATGATTAAATTTTAAGGTTGAATTTTGAACAATATAAAATATATAAAACACAGAGACATTTCATGATCCCTCTAGTATATTGGAAAGTGTCTTGATTTTCGAGCACAAAGACTGGCATGAGACACTCTTCTTTGTTTCATATTGCCAAGATACTGGAATCTCCATCCTTATGTACAGTATGTGGTCCTGATGAGAGAATCACAGGTATGAAGCAAAGGATTTGAGCTAATTAGAATAAGTATATATATGTATATATATATATGTATATATATATATCATATAGCATATATACATATATCATATGTATATGATAACATGTATGTGTATATGTGATATATATGTTCATTCAAGGATATATATATATGTGTGTATATTCAAGGATATATATATATACACACACATATATATATATCCTTGTCAACTACATGTTTTGTTAGTTTCTTGAGGATTTGGTGAAAAAATATTTCAAATTTATATAAAAAACATACCATTATCTTAAAGAAATTAATATGCCAATCTAAAGATAACAAAGATCTGTAATTTTGCGATACATATTGAGCCTTTCTTATTTTTATTTAATAATTTAAACTTTGCCTTTCTAAGCATGAAAATTCAATAGATACTAGGGCATTGTTTCTTTAGTCAACTATGGACTAAATCTGAAACTCCTCAACTCTTAGGTTCCCAGGAAAGCAGGGCTAAAATGTCATGCACTGTATAGGGACTGATAATGCTAACAGCTGATAGAATCAGATGATTATTTTGTCCCCTGGAGCAAGGTGTTTTATAGTTTCATGTCCGATCTCCTTGGCCAGATGACTCTCTTGGTTAAGTTCATGAATGAAAAAGCTGTAAGCAGCTGTGGAGCTTTGCTTGAAGAAAGAATTTTGTGCTTCCCTGAAAAAAACTCATGACAAAAAGAGAAATCTCTCTCTCTCTCTCTCTCTCTCTCTCTCTCTCTCTCTCTCTCTCTCTCTCTCTCTCTTTCTCTATCTTTCTCTCTCTGGGTGTGGGTGTGGGTTTTTCTGGCTATTGTGAATAGAACAGAAATGAAGAAGAATAAGCAAGTATTTCTATTGTGAGATTTAGAACCCTCTGAGTACAGGTCCAGGACTGGCATAGCTCACATTATTGATCTATTTAACCTTCAGAAGTTAAAAGTAGATCAACCACACTGATTTTCATAGTCAAAGCACCCACTAATAATGAATAAGTGTTCCTCATTTCCACACATGTTCCAGCATTTATTTTCATTTGTTTTCTTCATTTTCTCATGAGATATTTTCTCATTTTTCAGTTATTGTTTTCTACTCTACTTGAATATTACTCAGAAACTATTTAACTGTTCCTCTAAATCTTGGTGTACTACTACTTTCTCTGCTCTCAGGTTTCAGACAGCAAGTATTATGCTGAAGTCTTTTGATGCATCTAGGTTTAAGTTCTGTTCAGGGTAAGAGGTAGAGACCAATTTTCATTCATGTCTAAAATTAGATTTGGATTTCATTCACCTTATGACTAAGGATGCTGAACATTTAAACAAAATATTATATAGATGTTTATATCAATACTTTTGATGCGTCTGTTCAATTCTATGGCCTATTTTATAATTTGGTTACTTGTTTTCTTGGGACTTGTTTTTGGGCGCTCTTGTTTGTTTGTTTGTATATCTAGACACCACTATTCTGTCAGATGTACAGTTGGTAATGTTTTGTTTCCCTCTCTTCTGTAGGCTGGCTTTTCACTCAGTGATGATATCCCTCACTCTACAGAAGTCTCTGATTTTCTTGAGACTTCATTTTTCAGTTATTGTTTTCTACTCTACTTGAATATTACTCAGAAACTATTTAACTGTTCCTCTAAATCTTGGTGTACTACTACTTTCTCTGCTCTCAGGTTTCAGACAGCAAGTATTATGCTGAAGTCCTTTGATGCATCTAGGTTTAAGTTCTGTTCAGGATAAGAGGTAGAGACCAATTTTCATTCATGTATGTGGCTATTCCATTAGTTCAATTTCATTTGTTGAAGGTGCTTTCCTTTTACCAAAATCCAGTGGCTGTAAGACTTGCAGTTAGAGCCTCAATTCTATTCCATTTTTGCCCAGCATGGTTGCTGTGGCAAGGAATCACATCTGAAGATGTGATCCATCTGCAGTACAGACATGTCCTAGATTTCAGTATGTTCTGACTGGAATACAGACATGCTCTTAGTACATACTTTTATTCCCTAACAATGAAGGAATTGTTAGTTTATAGAAGAAAACAGCCATATTTGAAAGTTTATTTATTATCAAAATAAATAATAGGCAAAGTGACAAATCAGAGAACAATTCAACAGACTGAGTCAGAGATAGAATATGACCAACTCACAGGAGTATAGCAGAGGAAGAGAGGCTACTTAAGAGCAACAAGACAAAGAAAAGATTAGTGTGGTATGGTGTGTGGTATGTGTAAATGGTACTTTTACCAGGACAGTTTTACAGAGACAGGTTGCAGAGAGAAAAAGCTAGACACTGATGAAAACAGAAGGAGTCAGAGAATGAAAAGGAGGCAGAAGACTAGAACATATTGACAAAGTTACCGAAGCCAAGCAGGGCAATTCAGTCAGAAGCTGAGAGAAGCCAGTTTCAATTAGTCTGCTTGGAAGATTAGAATGTATGGAGGCTAGAAGCCCTCAGTCCTAGGCTTAGGGATAGTTAGAACAGAGAAGAAAATGCTCTAGGCTCAGTCCAAGCTCTGTATTCACAGGGATTGGGTATTGCTTTCTTCACTTCATCTGAGGAAATAAAAGCAACATTTACAGTATACCACATACATGTGGTATGAATGTGGCAAGATGAATGATGAAGCAGAAAGGAATAAGTAGGTGGGAAATGGTAGGGCATTGTAGAAATGGAAATAAGAAAAAAAACTAAACTGAAAATTTGAAAAAAAAAACCATAAGAAAACCTAGTAGGAATTTCCTAAAATATATGCATATTGTATATATTTTATATATATATATAATGAGCTTAAGAGGACTTTAACCTGGATGTGTATGGAGATCATTTTATTTCTAGGTGTCATAAGTTATTTTTTTAAAAGGAACTTATAGTCCATTACCTACCTTCAAGTTGTTGGTAATGTCTAAAAAATAGTTATAAGAACTCATGATAAATGTATGTACCATTTATGAAAACACTATGAAGGGCATTAGTGAAAATAGGAAGATGAAATTTAAAAAAGAAAACTAGAAATAAAATGATGTAATATAGGGTCTAAAAGCTATCCTAAATATAAATGAGCTCCCAAAGCAAAATTAGCAGAGAAAATTAGGAGAAAAACAATTGAAGACTAAAATATATATATATATATATATATATATATATATATATATATATATATATATATATATAACAACATTATTTACCAAAGTTTAGCAGCAATTAAAAAAAGGGAGTAAAGGAATGGCAATGTGTTACTTCAATGTTATTTGAAGCAGGGATTAGTAGAGATTATCTTAAAAGCTCCACTAAGAAGAAAAAAGATGTGCTAACAAACAAATCAAAAGAATCATAATCTTCCAAAACACTCAGCAACAGAAGAAAACACATATAAAAATAAAATGAAAGTACTCAGAGTACAAAACAAAACCTTCTTATAACTATAAAAAGCAGAAATTTAAAGCACAAAAGGCCATAAATTCATATAAGTAAATACAAATCATTTAACATTCCTATTTAGACAGAAGAGATTTTTCTCCAATAGGACAAAAAACAAAGCAGTACACTGTCTCCTTTCTACCCAATATCTATTGCTCACTGAGCCTCAAAGAAAACAAGTTAAAGAAGTAAAAATAGCAGAGGTAAGACATCTCAATCAGCATGTCATTAAGCCATACCAAAAAAAAAAAAAAAGCCACAAAATCCTAATAATGATGCCTCTTACTGCATGGCTTGGAAAGTTTTCTCGATTCAACTTAAAAAATATCTGTGACGTTAAATTTCAGATTGTAACAATAAAATATGTAACTCATTGAGATATAATTAATATGCTTTTCTTGAAATGTTCATAGTTTTATATATTAATATAATAGAGAAAATGTGATATGACTCCAGAATGGATATTTCAGCATAGATAGGATAGGAGAGCATAAAATTCTACTCTTGGCTAAGGAGCTATTGGCAATTTATGGATGCGGGGGAGGAAGAATCAATGTCTAGTACAATGCAGCCCCTGACAGGACCATGTTCCACTGGATGGCTCCTGAGCAAAAACCTAAACTAAAATCTTGAAACCATGTAAAGCCAGATCTAGCATTATACATATGTAATTGCAGGATTTTTTTTACCATGAAATTTACAGGCCAAGGCTGGAAAATCTCTGGAAACTCCTGGGCCAAATGTCCTGGAATACATAAGAGGACAAAAAAGAGATCCTGTTAAAAAGGTAGAAATAAAATATGGACACCTGAGTTTGTCTTTGGAAGTTTACACATATTCTATGGCATACATGTGCTCAAACTCAGAGTACACACAGACACATTAACATAGACAAATACATATACCACAAAAAACAGACTGAAAAAAGAAAGAGAGAGCACACTATTTAATCAACTAACTCAAAAGTTAACAAAAGAGCAATGATCCCTGAAATATCAAAAAGATAGGTTGGATCAATATAATTACAAATATAACCATAGATGAATATGAATTATGAAATATTACAATAATGCTAGAAAACACAAAAAATATAAAACTGGAAATTCTAGACAACTCTACTATACACATTAGTGGAAATTATAAAATGCAGGTGCATTCACACACTATTGAAAAGCCATCAAAGAAATAATGTTGCAAAACCTTCTAAACTGACCCATGAACAGATAAATCTAAACTAATGATTGGTTTCCCCATAAAAGAGAAAACATATGTAATCCATCCTTAATCTCTTAAAGACCTGACACAGATTAATTTAAAGCCAGTGCTGCAAACTGTCATGAAGTCTAATAATTTTAATGCTGCTCAAATTATTTCAGATCTTATAAACACAGACGATAGCATCAAAATCTTCACCTTGAGAATGATACCTTTGGGCTGAAGAGATGACTCAGTCATTAAAGGCTAGGCTCACAACCAAAAATACAAGAGAATGAGACCTCTGTCAATCTTGTGAATACATTGACAAACACACACATAATATAAAACAAGCTATCCTAAAAGTTCTATGTGAAATTCTGCTCAAAGAAATCTGCTATTTATGTCAAATATAGAAAGTAGCAGAAGATAGTTCAAGAATCAGAATGTTATTAAATATTAAAATCCACTTATGCTTCATTCTTCTGAGACATGAAACAAAAGTCAATAGATCATTCTGATTCATGCCCAAGCCATCGGACATAGATCACAAATGTAATTTTATTTCTAATACCTAATACATGACATCAGCATGATTACCACCTCTCTCTATACAAAACATAAGCACACATGCAACCATATATTTTGTACAGTACTATTCTTGTCCTATGGTAAGCCATAGAGAGATCTCTATTTTCCAACATTTTCTATTCTGTTGTCTCAAAGACTGAAATGTTCTGAGAGGGAAACACTAAGTTCTTAGCACTATAGTAGTCAAAAATATTGCTTCATAATTAAATAAATAAGCAGAACTAAGTCTAAGTCTAAGTCTTCCTACAGCATCTTCAATAATCTTGTCACCAGACAAATACTGATTGGAAGGCTGCATTATGTATTTGCTTCTGATATATTTGAGAACCAGAGTAGTAGTGTAAAGTTTAAAGCCAGTACCCAGGTATTAGAGACAAAAGAAATGCAGGTTTGAAGCTAGCCTGTGCTACGTAGTCAAAGTCTGTCACAATCTGTCTCTATGTCTATCTAGTCTATATCAAATCTAAATATATAACAGTACAGTATGTTATATATTATTATATAGCATATGTTATATGCACAATATAATATATGTACATATTTGAGTGTATACATACGAATCTATTCTTTTGTGAACATTCATAATAAAACATTTTCATTTCCAAACCAGGCAAATTCCTATGAATCCTGATAAAACAAGACATTTCTCATTCTATTGCTATTCCAAACACTGCCCCATCTTTTAAATTGTCTTTGAATAATCAATGTTTATATTTAATATTTATCAGAAAGTTAACATTGTAGAAAAATAATTCAAACTATTGAAAACTGGTTTACCAAATATAGTGAATAACTTGTTTTATAAATGAAAACAAAACAAAGGGGATATTTAAAATATCACCTTCAAGGTACCATTCCAGTTATTTTTCATTTTTCTATTTATTTATTTTCAGCCAAATTACATATTTTCTAATAGTAAGAAATTGACAAAAATAAATGCAACAGGAATTCTTATTATTCATCAAAACTGATCTATTTTTAAAACTATACATTCTCTCCTGAGATATCTAGGAGCTGGCTGGTATGAAATATAATCTGACAAGTGGGTACCTTAGGCAGGCTCAAGTGTGCCCCCGAGTAATTATGTCAGACAATAGACCTTGTATAAAAGAGGTTTATTGGGGAGAAGAGAGAAGAGTGAGAACCTGGGAAAGGGTAGAGGCAGGCAAGTGTGCATGTAGACAGGTAGACAGACATGAAGGGCAGAGGGGGAGCGGTGTGCAGCACGGTACTGTTCCATATATATGCAGCACACATCTGCCACACCTGTTGACTGCAGGTCATGACATAAGCAATTGCTAGGTCCCTGAGGGCACACCTGGATGCTAACACTAGTACTTTAGAGTCATTTAAAGACAACCACATGCAAGCACTTATACCTAAGTAATTGGTGCTTGTGTCCTAAATGAGAGCATTTTTCTTAATATAAATGTAATGTGTCTATCACATCCTTGTCACCTAGCATAAATATGGTAATATAACCTAGTATATTGATTTTTATACTTACAATTTTCTAATTATCTCAGGTTGTTTTGAGAGCCAATAAAAGTTGGCCAACCCAATATATATGTTTACAAATTTACATCTTTCTATACTAAAATATGAAGCTAGATCTCTTTTGATTAAAAAAAAACTGGTATATGTAAGCTAAGAATCTTAAAATACCTTGAGAAGGACAAAGAGAATAGTGAAGTTTGAGCAGAGGGTGAGCAGATTTGACTGTATTTTGAAATAGTGTAGAGTTGATGGCAGATACAGGTGGGGACCTGCATAAGTCTAATGGAGAGATGGAGATCAGGGTCTGGAAAGCATCACACCTATGTTAATGACTGAGGGGTTAGGAGGTTCTCAGAACCTCAGCCGTGGAAGGGAATGATATCTACTATTTTATTTCCATTATTATCTGTACAAATAAAGCAGAACAATTTTAGCTTTCCTTTTCTTGATACTACAGACATGCTGGTCTTGATTTTATCTCTAATACTTTTAAGGCACAGTTAGAATGATGATAAAAAGCATTGTTTCAGAGGAGAGGCTGGCTTTCAAGGTTGTAGCCTTCAGCACTCACTCCTCTCCCTTTCCCCAAATAAGCCTCTTTTACACCAGCTCTCTTGCCTGGTGTCATTACTCAGGGACGCACCTTGGTAGATTTCTTTCCGATCCCTATTCTGTTCACAAGAGTCGGCAGCCTTAATTTAACTCTAGTTAACCACACAGAGAACTGTAGAGCTCTGTTGCTGCTGAACTGCCTTGCAAATGGAATCTTGACAACAGATTGAAAATTACAGGAGGCTAATAATCAAAACCCAAAATGAGAGAGTGAAGAGAGGCAGGCATCTGTAAAGCTGAAGCTCATCTGCCGCCCTTCCCCAGCCACCTGGCTGCCCCGATCTAACTTCCATGAAGGCTGGGAGAACACAGATGCATCCTGATGGAGATCTATGTCTGTACTCCCTGAAGACAAAATAATGCAGAGGCAAAAACAGAGGAGGCTCTGAGTATCATACAGCTCCTCTATGTGCTTTTCACAGGAGACAAAGATGGAGGTAGGATGGGGGATGGGCTTGATGAGGGATGCAGAAGCAGATGTCCTGCCTGGAGAGTTAAGGAACCTCCTTGTTCCATGTGCCCTTATTTTTCATTTTGGTAAGATATCCGGGGCAGAGACGAGCTATCATCATCTGCAGTGCCTTAAACATTAAGATTCAATCAAAGCTTCCCAGGATGGCATCTATTTCTATTAGTTTTTGAAAAATATATTCATCCAGATTTCTTGCTGAGACCATACAGCAAAAATAATGCTAAACCCACTGTTTACTTCTTCAAATAACTTTGGCATTACAGGGCTCCCTTTATAGTTCTTAGGGGGGGGGGATTACACAAATAGAACTAAGAAATAATATTAAAACTTAATATGAAGCCAAAACTTAATAGGAATCCATTTTATGAGGCAGAAATCTTACATTCTAGCATTCATCATCTCAGACAGAAAACATACTTTTTTCTAGGGCAGAGTATCCACTATGAATGCTCATGCCTTCTCCATTGTTTTTGACTATGTCACAGCAGTGATTTCTTCATCAATGTCCTAAACTAGAGCAGACAGGTTTATCCTTGCTTAGGTTACTCTAAAAAGGAAAGTGGCATGGTCCTGTGCAGAGCTCCTTCTGTCTAAGAGAGAAACTGCAGGAAGACAGGAGGTATAAACAGCCCAGGGCACTACGCATCTGACCTGCTTTCCTGTTAGTCAGGTGTAACCGCCAGCGGCTACATGTGAACCAGGTTACCTGTTGAAAGAATCTTGGGGAACAGGGACACAGACAAGGGATTTGAGTCAAGCCTAGGATTCTGGTCAAGACTGCTTTTAATAAATTGAAGACAGGTTTTATAGACATTTGGGGGATCGGCCAACCCCCCAGAAGTCGGTAGCTTCAAAGGCGGTGCTGTGAATCTTCTGGCTCCAGGTCTCAGCGGGTCGTCTGCCTTCTGCCTGGAAGCTCAGGTGAACGCCGGCCTGGGGGCGGTGTCGATAGCCGAGGTGTGGAGTCCCTTTGTTTGTAGAACAAAGGCCGGAGGTAGCCATCGGAAGAGTTGGGTGCCCGCTAGCCAACTAGTTGCAGGGGGGGAAGGGTACAATTCCCCCTTAATTATTAAATTTAAAACCACTCAGTGGAAATGATTAAGTTCATCCAATGGATGACGGGCATTCATCAGTGAGTGAAAGCATTGGCCACAGCCCCCTTAAGTGTTACCGACATCTTTTTTCAGGGGGGGGGCTAGACCGCCTTTTTCAGGACGGTCTTACGATGTCAAACCCCCATGCAGCTGGGCGTGCTTTTCAGGGAAACTCGGAGCCAGGAATTTTTTCCCTTTCCCTTGCAGTGCCTCGCCTCGCACCTCAACTGATGCCCATGTTTGTTGTGACAACAAACACGCATGATTCCGAGTATCAAGCAGCCTCATCTCCGAGGACTTCCACTGGCAGAGTAAATTCTCTGCGGCTAAGCGTTGGCTAGCTGAAAAGGCAACCCATCTTCCACCTAGGGCCATTGCTGAAGGAATTTCGTCTTCTGAGTGTTATCTGCTTCAAATATAAAAGGAGATTAAGAGAACCTGTCTGGTTAGTCTTGGGAGGTCAAACCGGTTTTTGGTTTAATTGAAATTCAGTGGCCTCAGGGAAGAGCCCTGGCCGGCAACTTAGTTTGCATGAACACAAAGGAACTATGCCTCCCCAAGCAACTGGGAGGTGGCTTGAAAAACAGCCTTTGAATTAATTATACTTACCTACAGTTTGGGGGTGGAATCCACTCAGGCAAAAGGCCTGGCTTGCAACTTAATTTGCAAGGAGACAAAGGAACTATATCTCCCCAAATGAGTGGGGCGGCTTGGAAAACAGCCTTCTGACCTAAATATACTTACCAACCGTTTTTGGGGTCGAATCCACTTGTCTTACCAATCTTTCTGGCAACCAACGCGCCTCGTCCTGTTCTTGTGAAAAAACGCATACCGCGCCTCTTCCCCATATCAAAACGGGGTCTGGGCCTTTCCAAGAATTATTTAAAGGATCCCGCCACTTAACCATGGCGTAGGAATTGGAAGTAGCCGGATGCCAATGCCTGTCAGCGGCAGACTGGCCTTCCGCATCCGTTTGGAGAAAATTTAAAACGAATAAAACAAAGGCAAGATGTGACTTTGGGGACCGAGGGGGATATAAATTTCCCTTCTTAGTTTTAATAAGCCAATTTTTAAGCGTGCGATGGGCGCGCTCCACTATTCCTTGCCCCATTGGATTATAAGGAATTCCAGTTTTAAGTTTTATATTAAATTCTTTACAAAATGAGATAAAGTTCTTACCAGTGTAGGCTGGTCCATTGTCTGTCTTAATGACCTTGGGTACTCCCATGGTATTAAAGGCTTGTAAACAATGATCAATTACATTTCTAGAGGCTTCTCCGGTATGCAGGGAAGCAAAAATAAGTCCTGAGCACGTATCAATGCAAACATGTATAAATTTTAATTTCCCAAACTCCGCATAGTGAGTTACATCCATTTGCCAAATTTGATTGGGCACCAGGCCACGTGGATTAACCCCTAAATGGGGCACTGGTGCTAAAGTGAGACAATTAGGGCATTGCTTTACGATCATTCTAGCTTGTTCTTTTGTGATCTTATGGCGGAGTCTCAACGTATGACTCGAAAGATGAAATTTATCATGATCACGTTTTGCCAATTCTATGGGTGTGAGTGCCAAGACTTGACCAATTAGTGCTTTGTCAATGCATTCATTGCCCTGAGCCAGAGGTCCAGGGAGACCCGAGTGAGATCTAATATGTCCTATATAAAAAGGATTTTTTCTAGCAAGAATGATACCTTGCAATTGTGAAAACAAGGATCCAGCTGGCGTATTAAAATTAAACATGCCACAGGTTTCTAGTTGCGGTATCGAAAATGCAACATAAGCACTGTCAGTAAAGAGATTAAACGTACTATTTACAGTTTGAAAAACACACAGCACTGCTGTAAGCTCTGATAACTGAGCAGATAACCCAGGCGTTTCTACGACCACCTGTTGATTGTTAACACGATATCCGGCTTTTCCTTTTGATGAACCATCTGTGAACACTAGGAGTGCATTCTGCAGCGGCTGTAGAGATGTCATTTTTGGAAATACGACCTCATGCATATTTAAAAACTTTATTAACTTGTCTTGAGGATAATGATTGTCTATACACCCTTTAAAACCAATCTGAGCCAGCAGCCAATCTGTGCTATGCTGTTTTAGCCATTCATCCTGATTTACACTGTAAGGTTGTATAATAAAGTCCGGTTCCTTACCGAAATAAGTCAATGCCTGCTTTCTACCAAGCATAATTACTTGGGCCACTGCTTCAAAATATGGCAAGATATTACGCCTAGAAGACACCCTCAAATGAATCCACATCAGAGGAGCCTTTTGCCATAATAATCCTGTAGGCGAATGAGTAGTATTAAAAATTAGCAGATGCAGAGGTAAGGAATAATCTATATAGGTAATAAATTGGTTCTCAATAGCCTTCTCCACTGTCTGTAAGGCAAAAAGTCCTTCTGAAGTTAATACCCTAGGGGATGTCGGATCGGCATTTCCTTTAAGAATATCAAATAAAGGTTGTAATTCCCCTGTGGTAAGTTTTAAATACGGCCGAAGCCAATTAATGTCACCCAATAATTTCTGAAAATCATTTAAAGTTTTCAAATTGTCCCTGCGGATAATTATCTTCTGGGAAAAAATTGACTGGTCCGTAAGTTTAAAACCTAGATAGTTATATGGCTCCTGAATCTGAATCTTCTCTGGAGCTATCTGCAGCCCTTTAGCGACCAGGGCTTGCTGCAAATCTCTAAAACATAAAAGCAAGGTCTGAGGATTTTTTCCTGCAATTAGAAAATCATCTGTGAAATGGATAAAGTAAATATCTGGCCATTTCTGTCTCACAGGTTGAATGGCCTGTGCTACGAATTTCTGGCACAAGGCGGGGCTGTTTGCCATGCCCTGGGGAAGCACGGTCCATTCAAACCTTTTCATAGGCTCTGCAAAGTTAATAGAAGGAACACTGAACGCAAACCTTTTGCAGTCTTCAGGGTGCAAAGGAATGGTAAAGAAACAATCTTTTAAATCTATGACTATTTTATGAAACCCTTTTGGAATAGCCACGGGAGATGGAAGACCTGTTTGTAAGGTTCCCATGGGCAACATTGTTTCATTTACCTTTCTTAAATCCTGTAACAATCTCCATTTGCCGGACTTCTTTTTAATTACGAATATCGGCGTGTTCCATGGAGATAATGACTCTATAAGATGTCCTGCCTCTAACTGTTCCTGCACCAAAAGCGAGGCAGCCTCCAATTTCTCTTTAGTTAAAGGCCACTGATCAACCCACACTGGAATGTCGCTAAGCCATTGAATTTTATCGGCGTGGGGTGCAGGAGAGATAGTGGCCATTACTGAAAATGCCCCAGACTTCTAGAGTTAGGGTTTGCCTGGGGGTTTTTAAACCTACTAGTGCCTTGTCCTTCATATCCAAGCCCCCGAGTAGGCTCGGATTCCTCCGACACTGTCTTTTGCTTAGAGGCAATTTCATTAGGATTACACAGAATTAAATTCATCTGAGATAACAGGTCTCTGCCCCAGAGCGTGGTAGGCAACTTCTGCATCACGAAAGGCCGAATTTGTCCTGAATTTCCATCTGCATCTTTCCAAGTTAGAAGTCTAGCGCTCTGTTTCGGATTATTTGCATAACCGATTCCTTGCAGATGCGTTAGGGTCTCTGTCAAAGGCCAATTAGACGGCCAGTCCTGTCCCTTAATAATTGTAACATCAGCTCCCGTATCTATTAATCCTTCAAAACTCTTTCCTTCAATAGTCAATTTAAGGTTAGGTCTTTTATTAGTAATAGACTGAACCCAGAACACTCCGGAGGAGCCAAAGCCCTCCTCCCCTCTCTTATGTTTAATGAATTTGGAAGGCAGTGCATGTAAGGGCACCAAGACTAACTGGGCAATTCTTTGATTAGCTGGAATACTTATGACACCACGAGAGGAAGCAGCCATAATTTTAATTTCTCCCTCATAATCACTGTCTATGACTCCTGGATAAATCTGTAGTCCCTTCACAGTAGAACTGCTTCGTCCTAACAACAATCCCCAAGTACCTTCAGGTAATGGCCCAAAAACTCCCGTGGGCAAAACCTGAACTCCCATCTCTGGAGTTAGTACGGCATTGCAGATGCAACAGAGGTCCAGCCCTGCACTTCCTGGTGTAGCTCTGGTGAGGTCAAGGATGGATTTCCTTGGCTCGGCAGTAGCTGTGCCCCACAGACAGTCTGATGCATCGGGGCCTGGGGCTGGCCCCTCCCCCCGTTTCCCGACACGGGTCTACCTTGGAAGTTATTTTTTGACTTGTCTCTCTTAACCCATTGATTTCCTTTTCTACACTTATGGCACGTTCCTGGTGGACCACCTGATTGCCCGTTTATACTGGGCTTATTATCAGGACAATCACTCTTAAAATGACCCAGACTACCACATTTAAAACATCTCCTATTTCCTCGTCTTTGTGACAGAATTCCTTGAATAGTTGTTCCCTGCAGCGCTGCAGCTATAGCTAGACCCTGATTATAGGAAGGACCGATCTCAGAACAAAGGCGAATGTAACCGGCTAGGTCTGTCTTTCCTCTCTGGGGTCTAATGGCCTCTCGGCAGGCCGCATTAGCATTCTCATAGGCTAGTTGCGTAACCAGCGGATTCTCTGCCTGAGAGTTTCCAAAAATTCTATTAGCCGTTTTCAGCAATCTGTCTACGAAATCCTGAAAGAGTTCGTCGGGAGCCTGTTTCACAGCTGTTAGATTTCCACTAATATCTCCCTTAGCTGGTAACAGAGTCCAAGCACGGCGGGCGGCCACCGCAATCTGCGCATACACTGCGATGGGAAACCCAATCTGGTTATTATTTCCTTCAAATAGGCCTTCCCCCAACAACATCTCCGCATTCCATTCTGGATGGCCTGCTTGAGTGTTAGTGGCAGCGGTTCTTTTGCAAGCCTCACGCCATTCAGAACTCCAGAGCAAGAAATCTCCCCCCGACAACGTAGCTTTACACAGCGTTTTCCAATCCTGTGGAGTTAGATTCGACTCAATCACAGTATCCAACAACGCCTGTGTAAAGGGAGCTGTTGGGCCGTACTGGGCTACGGCTAGCTTTAACTCTTTTATCACCTTAAATTCCAAGGTCTGATATTGTCTGACCACATTGTCCTGGTCTTCTATCTCAAGGACTGGAAAAGCTAAGATTTCTGACGTATCCTGCCCCTCTCCGCGGGCCTGGTTTATAACTCTTTCTAATGGCGACTGGCGGGTCTCCGAGTTATTGTTCTCTCTAGTATTAGAGACCCTTTTTAGCTCCTGTAACTCATTAGTCAATTTCTGCAATTTAATTTCAAACTCTAACTTTTGTAATTGCATATCCTTCTGGATTTCGGCCTCTGCCATCAAGGTCACAGGCGGCGCGGATGGCGCTACAGAGGGCCAAGTTTCTCCATGAACTTCAATTGCTCCTTTCTCGGGATGAGCTATTTTTTTCCTAACCACAGACTCATCAGAACTGTCTCTTTGTTTACGAGACTCAGGTTGTGGAGAATTTTCTATAACAGGGATCCTCTCCACATGGCCTTTTACCTGAAAATCCTCACTTTCATGAATAACACCTAATTCTTCCAAACTCCCTTCATCTATGATGTCCTTAATCAGAGTCCAAAGGCAGAGGGTGATATTGTCTGCCTTGGCTGCCTTTAGCGAATTACCAATTCTCAGCCAAGTTCTCTCATTTAACGTTCGTTTTTCTCGGAACCAAGGACAACAGGAATATATCTGGTCCAAGAAATCTTCTAATCTTTCCTCTTCAAACCCAATCCCTTTTGCCTGAAGCAACTCTTGAATGTTGCGTGCGCAGATCTCGCGCGAACTTTCCTGTCCCATTTTTTCCTATCCTTTTAACCCAAGCAACTCCTGTGTCGGGTGCACACAATATGCTTGAAAAACTGTATCTCTGACTTGCACTCACAACGATAGACACGAATTCACTAGCGCTAGTTTTAACTTCTATGTTGCTTACCGTGCAGATACCATTAATTTTCACCTTTTTTCTGCGAAGCTTCGCTGGATAGGGCCACCTCAGGAATTCTCTCGTGCCAGGTCTTCCACGTTCAGGCGCCAGTATGTAACCGCCAGCGGCTACATGTGAACCAGGTTACCTGTTGAAAGAATCTTGGGGAACAGGGACACAGACAAGGGATTTGAGTCAAGCCTAGGATTCTGGTCAAGACTGCTTTTAATAAATTGAAGACAGGTTTTATAGACATTTGGGGGATCGGCCAACCCCCCAGAAGTCGGTAGCTTCAAAGGCGGTGCTGTGAATCTTCTGGCTCCAGGTCTCAGCGGGTCGTCTGCCTTCTGCCTGGAAGCTCAGGTGAACGCCGGCCTGGGGGCGGTGTCGATAGCCGAGGTGTGGAGTCCCTTTGTTTGTAGAACAAAGGCCGGAGGTAGCCATCGGAAGAGTTGGGTGCCCGCTAGCCAACTAGTTGCAGGGGGGGAAGGGTACAGTCAGGGACAAAAGTCTTTCAGTAGAGCAGTTTTAAGTCTGTGCTCCACAGGGCCAAGTGCACTTGCTGGTGAGAAGCTGGCTTTGCTTGTTCAGGGAAGACAGAAACCCTTTCTTCGCAATGAGAATGGTTGGGGAGAATGGTGCACTTCAGAAATAGTCAATTTTTCTCCTAATGACCTAATTAGTGGAAAAGCAGTGTAACCTGCCATTAAACTCAAGAATCTGAATTCTCTAAGGAAAGCTCGCATTAGAAATGGAGAAGCAGAGCCTAGTACCAATTCAATTAGTAGCAGCAACAAAAGATAATTTATTTCAAAAGCCAAGGGCAATAATTTATGATCCTGTTGAAATGAAATTTCAAACATTTATATTCTTTCAAATTGTATGCAGACTGCATTTAGACTTTGCATGTGGTTGTTTATCCAAATGTCTCTTTGAAAGGGTAACTGCTAAGAAAACTCATCTCAAATACCAATATTAAAAATTAAATCAACATATATTAAAGAGATTCTTTTCCAGTTATCATAATCTTCTTTGTATAGCATTGATGCATGGGCTCAGTCTCTCCTGGGAAGGATGCACATCCAAAAATTTCTTTGTGCTGACACACATTCTATCATACAGTACAGTCTCAGAGGTTATAGTTGCTATGGCAACTGCTTTCTTAGAAGATCACTTGCACATAGTAATTTTCTGGCTTTTTCCATTCTAGTCAATGCAACATCATTTGAATAATATCATTAGACATTCTCTGTGCTGAGAAAAGGACAAATCAAACTATTTACACCTATTTTTTCATGTTCAGGAACATTTATTATTTTGGAATTTCATTGATACATTAGTTTAATTTGAACCTACCATGAGACTAATTAAGGGGAAGCAATCACAGAAAGTGAAAGACTCTATTGGACAGTGCAAGAAGACTTCAGCAATTTATTATTTTCTTCAAATGAATGATTATGTGCCCAGCAATTGCTCCTAATTGCTTTGTAAATTTCATCTTATTTTAGTTTGACACTGATGTAAATATATCCATATTAATTAATTGAGTAGAATTAAAAGTCTGAAAGTCAAGTAAGCATTACAGTAAATTGATTTTCAACAAGATGCCAAGACAATTCAGTTTTTTCAACAAATGATGAAAGCAGCAGTCTGTAAGTGAACAAAATAATCAGACTGTACCTCCATCTTATTTCCAATGTACACTTGAATTCAGGAAATCATAGTCATAAATGTAAAAATTAAAATTATGAAATATACTAAAGAAAACATGAGAAAACATTTATGATGATTAAACAAGAGTTTTCCCAAGAGACAAGACAAAACATTAATAAACTGACTTCATATAAACTTAAATGTTGCATACCACAAAGGGCACCATCAGGACATAGAAAAGGCAGCCTCCAGAATGGGGAGAATGTTTTTGCAAATTTAATGTGTGAAAAAAGACATGAAGAATTTCTCCAAAGAATACATAGAAGTGGCCAATTAATATGTATTTGTGTCTTTAGAAAAGAGTAAGTCAAAAACACAAGGAGATACCATTACATAGTCAGAATTGTGGCTGGAATAAACATGGTAGACACTATATTAGTAAGATGTAAAGTAGACAGAATGCTGATCTATTTCAGATGGGCACAGATGTCATTTTGTCACTCTAGCAAAAAAAGATAATTCTTAACGCATTGAAATTAAGGTCCTTGGCAACCAACCAATTCCATTCCTGGATATATATATATATAATAAAATACAATCCCTGAACTCTTACACACAAATGCTCATTGCAGCATTCACTATCATATACAAAATTAGACCACTGCAAATATCCACCATTGGATAAACAGATAAACAAATGATTTTGGTAATAAAAATGATGAACCTTGAAACAATTGCCAAATGAGAGAAGACAGTCATAGAGAATGACATGTCCTATGATTCCATTCCTCAGACATATTCAGAAAAGACAAATCAGTGAAATCAGAAAATGAGCTTGTGTTATTCAAAAACTGAGGAGAAACAGGCGTGAGTAGAATTGGCAACGTGATGGACGTGCTATGGAACTGGATGGTGCCGATGGCTGAATACCTCTGCAGCATGGTTGAAACATACTGAGATAATTTTCCATATATGAATTATATCTCACTTAATGTTACCAAAAACGTTGTTTGAAGAGAGTCTTTGACTCACAATAAGACCTGATCATCATTTGACACTTATAAAGTATTCATTCCACTGATGAGAACGCCATAGCCAAGGCTAATATAGGCTAAGTTAACTGTTTAAGAGCTTAAGGTAAGATTGGCTGACTTTAAATTAATCTAGCTTTCTTCTCAATACCAAAAGCATACGTAAGCACATGTCCGCAGAAATGTCTTTTTCTCCCAAGTAACATCTCTATGATCTGTGCTTTCTGTTCAAAGAAAGTCTGAGAAGATTGTCCACTTAGACCAACATTCCAGCCCATAACTATTAGTCAGAAATATAAATTATGTTTACATTTCATGATGGTACTTTAGAATATAGATGGTAGATCTAAATTTAGATTTAGATTTAGATTAAGATTTAGATTTAGATTTAGGTTTAGGTTTAGGTTTAGGTTTAGGTTTAGGTTTAGACTTATATTTAGACAGTTGTTCTTTCTGGCTTAGCTATGTGACCAGAGGTAGAAACTCTAAACAAGCTGTCTGAGCTCTTTCATTTGCACATTGGTAAGATTTATTAAATAAAACTCTAAAATCATATTTGGAGGGACAATTGAACAAAGGCATGCAATAGTCTTAGCTGGGTACCCAATTGATCAATTGATGTAAAGGAAAAAGAAAATGATAAGGAGGCTGTTTCCAAGGAGGATGTGGCTAAATCCCAGGAGACACAGTGTTAAACAAGTGGTTTATGTATTCATTCTAAGGTTGTCACTATCATCATGACAATGTGTGTGAATAATGCATTATTGTGGCAGTAAATAAGTTCTCCCATTTCCATGATATTCAGACACACACACACACACACACACACACACACACACGCACGCACAAATAAGAAAACCCAATTGAGAATACTTGTAGAAAGCAGAACTAAAAGGAAGGCCATGGATATAAGCGGCAACCACATGTAAGTTCCTTTGATCCCTCTCCTGTAACGCTGATTTACTCTCTATCTCATGCGTCTACCTTCCCACTAAGGAGAAGCAAAGGAGATTTTTGGTACATTCAAAATTTGAGAGAAGTGAACCATAGTGTTCAATTATATATTCTGGAGCTTGCCTCCTTCACAAATGTACAATACATCACGTATCAGAAAATAAGTCTCAGGAGGAAAAACTGAAAATATTTTGTTCATCAACTTTATATAGTGATATGATTTCATTAAATATTCACTACTTTCTTACGTGGTTAGTATGTAAAAAATACAATGGTGTTTTCTCAAACTAATATTTGTCCATATCTCTCTGTGATGTGGATGACTTCAGAGGAACACACTAATTATTATATAGGAGGGAATTAAGCCAGAGAGAGAGTGACATGAAGCTCTCAGTGACTCGAGGGTGGAAATACTCCCATTCAATCATCAAAACCTGTATGTAGGAGCAACTTGTATTCTAATATTGAATAAAATATTGGTAACATGGAGGGGCAGGAAATGCATAGACAATAATTCACAGAATAGGAAGACCTTAAACTCTCCCTAAAGTGTAAGTTTTAATAATATCATTATTGAGCAATGATTCATATGTTATAAAATACATTAAAAAGAGAAAAACTGTTGAAATTGCAAAGTTCATAATCTGTTCTGCACCGTGCAGGTCTGTTCTGGCTGTAAGATGAGAGTGTAGTTACAAATGATGATTGTACCAAGAAAGAGGGGAACTATGCACTCCATGCCTTAGATGTCAACGTTCTGTGAAAAGTGATGGTAAAATCAGGCAAAAGCAAACTACGTTCTTTAAGTTGGAACAACAAAAGTCTAGGTTATCGTATCTTCAGGATACATTGTCTTCTAATCTCAACCATGAGAATTATGCCATACATTAATTACTCCTGCAACAAGCTTTGTTCAAATTCCAGATCTGTTTCTGTTGTTAGCTATGTGACTTCAGCTTGGATAATTCATAAACTCCATTTCCTCATACTGATGGTACAAAGTTTACATAGAATGTTTAGAAAGTGTTTTTTCTCATTGTGAACTCTCACTCTGAAAGAGCACCTATCTTTCCTTTTTTCGGATTAACTCCTCCATCCTTACTGAGAAGAATAAAAAATTAAACTAATCTTAATAAACTTGAGTTTAAACATTCCAATATATATATTGGCTCTATGTACTGAATGATTTTAAGAGTAAAAGATGTTTAGTTCCTCAAGGAGATGGAGAAAGAAGGGCAGGGGAAGAGAACAAAAAGGACACACTGAAGAAACAAAGAACTAAGCAACAGATACTGCTTCACCCTCTTCAGCAATGATCCCTGAGCCTTAGGAGAGGGTGAGTGATACTGATGTCTCATTTAGAGTTGATTGCTTTACAGTGTTTTATTCTAATAGTAGTGAGTGTCTCTTTATTAATCTCCATCTACTGGGGGAAAAAGGGAGCTTCTCTGATGAGGGTTTAGAGAGGCATCAATCACTGATATAGAGATAAGATTTAGAAGCGAGTTTATTGCTGTATCTATTGACAGCACCATTACACATAGGAATTCACAGTTCACAGAAGACCTACACAAGGCCAAGAGAGCCAAAGTCCCAGCATGAATGGGGGATGCGCTTACAAAACAATCACAGCTTCAGGCTAAAATCATTTTTAGACTTATTTCCAGTAAAAATGACAGCTCCTATACATGCATGAAAGTAATATTATATGAACTGAGTAGGTTAAAACATAAATGAATTTCTATTATATATAAATGAATATTGTTGTAAATTATATCTATAACATATATATTTATACATATAAGAACATATTTGTAACCTATATTAAATAAATAAATATATAATATAAAAATATATGAGAACAATTAAGGGGACAGAGCTATAAATTTGAGAGAGCAAGGAGATTCATGAGCGTTGTTGGAGGATGAAAGAGGAAAGTGGAAATAATGTAATTATACTTTAAAATTATTAATTTTAAAAATGAGCTCGTGTCCTTCAGAACGAACTGTTATTATGTGTGGGAAAATATTTTTATTATTTGAAGCTGGTGAAGGAGTATAGCAAGATATATATTTTTCTGCTCCGGTGTGGGCAAACAAGAAGCAAATAAACAGGGTGATAGAAAAGACAATATAAACAACTCAAAGCAACTTATAGGGTTTATGTTTCAGTAAACCAAACTCTATGATAAGAAGTTCCTCAGGTGGATGATTCAACACTGTGATTTCAAAGGACCTTGGAGGTTGGCATGAATCTTCATTAAAATATTTCAACTTAATGGAATATATTAAACTATTCATCCAGAAATACCATGCTCTGATTCAAAGCAAAACGTGTGCAGTTTCAAAACTTTAGAATAATAGAAATAAAGGTAACTTTATTTTGTGTTATAGGATATACGAACTCCTCATGCCAAGCCCTACAAATCAAATGTAAATGGGAACAAAGACTGGGAGACAAGTAGCCTCTCTCACGTCCAGCTAGACTTAGGGAGGAACTGTGTCACCTGTGTTGCTAATCACGTTAACTATGAAGCCAGCCTTATAAACTTGCCCTCTGCACTCACTCTCTATAAACAAACTTCTCAGTTCAAGACAGGACAGGATGTGATTCTGGAGTGTCTTATAGATGTTCCCTTCTCTGCCTCACGCTTGGCTTGTATATGGGATTCACTGCTTATTATTGCCGTCTAATTATTTCACACAAATCCCCGCCAAAATCCAGAAACTGTAGACCAAAGTTCATGAAGAATAGTCAGGAATATTTGCAGGCTATGAAGGTTCATGTTGACAATTTTACTTTGTGTGTGGATGTGTTTATGTCAATGCATGTGTATGGATAGAAAAGTGTCCATGTGTGCACATGTGTGTATCACTCAGAGGATAACATTACCTTCTCTTCCCTAGGCACTGTCTACCTTTTATTTGAGACAGGTCTCTCATTGGCTTGGAAATTTGCTGAGTAGGTAACAATAAGTTTTCAGGGACCCAGTGCCTCTACTTCTCAAATTGTCATCTCTTGGGTGACATGTGTTTGATGCAGTGTCTGAGGTTTTAGATGGAGTGTGGGAATCTGGACTCTGGTCCTTATACTTGCAAACAAAGTATTTTCTCTACTGAGATGCCTTCCCTG
Organism: Apodemus sylvaticus; assembly: GCF_947179515.1. Classification (NCBI taxonomy): domain Eukaryota; kingdom Metazoa; phylum Chordata; class Mammalia; order Rodentia; family Muridae; genus Apodemus; species Apodemus sylvaticus. The sequence continues at coordinate 85,833,769 of NC_067475.1, read as the reverse complement.
GACAGTCTCACTTTAAAGTACAAACTTTTGTCAGCTGTATTTTGTGAAGAAATTGAGAGAAACTTGACAACTTCACCCATTGTAAAATTTGAAGACCAAACTGATACAAAATTCTCAACTCAAATTTTAAGACCAGAAAGGGACAAATTACACATTCTGATCTGATGAAGATAATATAGTTGAATTCCAAAAGAGCCATGAGTAAGTAAAAACATTTTCAGTCATTCCATGTTGTTTAATCTTTTGTTGTGTTGAGGACATTATAAATAGTAGTAAGCAAAGATAAGATAAAATTTACCACAGCCATCATTTTTAGTAGAGCAGTCTAGAGTTAAGTGACCATCACTGCTCTTCAGTTCTAGAACATTTTCAATGTACAGAATGCAGACTTCATCCCAACTAAACAGCAATGACTCATTGCCTCCCTAGCCCTTGATCATCTTTAGCACACTTACATATTCTCTGAGTTCCTCTATTCTGTGTACCACACTTAAGATTCATATAGGATGTATCTTGGTGTCTATTTGATTTTCCCCAACATGTTTTATCCAACTGTTGCAGTTTGTTTTTGTAGTGTCCTCCACAGGTCCACATAGTAAACACTGATGCTCCATCCCATAGTGCTATTAAGAGGTGAGGGACTCCACAAGTGGTAGGACCTACAAAAAGGAAATTAAGTCATTGTGGATGTGAACTAGCAGGAAATAGCAAGGTCTGATGCATTCTTTCTTCTTCATTTTCTCCCTAGCCATACCATGACATAAGCAGCTTCCTCGGAATTGCATATACAAAGTTATATGTTTGCTTGAAAAAACAAAAAGTCAACCTATTACATATTCTTAGGCTTTTTTTTCTTATAATAATGGAAAGTAGAATAGCCAACCAAAGGTCATTCATGTGGGGTATGAGGCAAGATATTTTCTATCCATTCACATGGAGGCAGTGAGAAGCCAGTGATTAGAGGGCAGAGAGGAGGAGGAGCTAAGAGAAGGAGGGGCAGAGAGAGAGGGAGACTGGGAGCTGCATGAGGGAGCAGAGGAGGAGATGCCCCATCCCATCTGATGGTTTCAGATGTGTTTCTGGTGTGCTGAGAGGTTAGAAATAGGGATAAAACTTTATATACAATGATAACATTGTAATTTGGCATTATGTAATTGGGAGTTTCATATACATAAATATATTTGGTTGATTTCTCAAGTTTAACAGTCAAGCTTTGCAGGACACATGGAAGGAGTGGTGCTGGGCAGAAAAGAGAGACCTGCCGGGACTTGGAGCAGAGGCCTGGCAGGGAGGTACTATATTTTAACAATTTCCCACTACGGAGCATGCTTCAGGATATTTTGGTGCTTGAACTCTATAAAGTAATTTTATTTATAAATATTTTAGTTTTGTCTACAGACAGAATCATAGGCCTCATGTAAGTGGACTGCTACTGAGTTATATCCCTAACCCTCCCTTGCAATGAATGTAATAAAATATAAATTCATTATCTATTGGAACATTTAATTATTTTCCAACATTTTAAGCAGAAGAAGTTCAGTAGGATGGACAGAAGTCCAGACTTCTGATGAACATCTATACCTTTTTAAAACAGGGCCTCAGGACCATTTAAATAATCTTATAGTCTCTTGTACCAACTAGATGACAGTTCTCTCCATGGTTGGCTCAGTAATTAGAAGTTAATCGACATGCAGTCCATTGCCTTTCCTTTATTATATTTCTTCTTCCTATATTCAGCTTGGTAGTTTCTACAACATCGACCCTATAGACTCATATATTTGATGCTTAGTCATCAGTGATTGGTGCCCTTTAAAAGGATTAAGAGGATTAGAAGGTGTGGCCTTGTTGGAGTAGGTATGACCTTATTGGAAAAACTGTCACTTGGGGGTGGACTTTGGAGGTATCAAAGTCTGCCTACATGCTACCATGCTCCCTCCCATAATGATAATGAACTAAACCTTTGAAAGTGTAAGCAAGCCTCCAAAGTGTCTCTACACAGTAATAGATCAGTGACTAAGACACTTGCTTTTAACCAATTCTTCAGAAAGTATTTCTGCCAAGACTAAATAGTAGACTAAACAGAAGCCTTGGGCCTTTTAAAAGAAACATTGGCTCGATAAGGGCCATGCTTTTAATTTCCTTTTAATCACATGGAATATTAGATAACTGCTGGATTTAATAAAAATGAGGTTTGCTATGCACTAGTTCTCTGTGGATCAAAAGAAAATAAAGTTTTATATCTACTTCAGTGCAAGTTGAGAAAATATAGCTCTAGCATAAATTCCAAAAAGAAAAAATCTTCATGTATTTCAGAGTGTAAATTAAATGTGAGAAAATTTCTTTAATTTTTGATTTCTCTCCATAAAATGAAGTTCCTCACTTTTGCTTGCATAAATCTTCCTTTCTCATAGGTAAGTGAAAGCAGACTGGGAAAGAAAAGTCTCTAATCACAGGATGAACAAATGGGCTTTGCTCTTGGACAGATAATGGTAGTATGTTCCTACTAAATATTGCACACAAGAACAGACAATAAATATAGATACTACATTAGATATATGTATATATGTATATAGTTTATGTGTACATATGTGTTTGTAAGTATATTTATTTTAAATACAATATACTATTTGATTACTTGTCCAAAATCTTTAATTTTCAAATGAATTCACAGATCAATTTACATTCTTTCATTTTTCAATGTATAGGAACACAGACCACTAGTGAAGGAATATTTATGTATACATTTATTTAATCAGTCATTGAAAATTGTCATGGTCCAACTGTTGGCATTCCTTCTAGGCTCTGCCCAACAGTTGCTTGGCACCAGCCATGTAGGCCTGGCTTGGTACAGAATGTGCTGTTTGGCTCCTCCCTCTTTTCTCTTTCTTACTCTCTGCCCCTTCTCTCTCCCTGACTCTCTCCTCTCCCTAACGGTTTTCCCTCTCTCACCTTCCTCCTAACCCTTCTCTCCACTTGTTCTTGGCAGGCCTCTCCCTCCTTTTTCAGTCTCTGTCTCTGTCTGTCTGTTGTCTGTCTGTCTGTCTCTCTCCTTCTCTCTCTGTCTCTGTCTCTGTCTGTCTGTCTGTCTCTCTCTCTCTCTGTGTATGTGTGTGTGTCTGTCTGTCTCTTTGTGTGTGTGTGTCTGTCTGTCTCTTTGTGTGTGTGTGTGTGTATGTGTCTGTCTGTCTCTTTGTGTGTGTGTGTGTCTGTCTGTCTGTCTCTTTGTGTGTGTGTGTGTGTGTGTGTGGGTGTGGGTGTGTGTGTGCTTTTCCCTGCCTCTACTCCCATCTAAACTCCCTGTCCCATGTCCTAAACAAACTTCATTCTACGCTATATCAATTGTATGGCTCATACCTCCGGTGGAAGGGATGCTTCAGCATGGGAAGTACCTCTCCCACCTCATCATGCTGTGCTCTGCAAAACATATCCTTGCCCACTTTTTATAAATCATAACACCAATCACTTTGAAGACGTGATTTAGCAATTACTTCCATCAAGATACACGACAATGATCAGTGACCTCATCTTCTTCAAATTCAAATTATTATAAAGAGTATTGCAAATGACAGGAACCAAGAAAGGCTTGCTGAATTATTCAAACCTTGTTCATAGACTCTATTGAATAAAAGTTATACGTTCTCAGTTAGATGGTAGTAGTTATGAGACTGCATACAATCCATATAGAATATAATAGCTTAATCAATTGTAGTTGCTATCAGAGGACTCCTCTGATATGTGAGAAGCAGTAGCAGTGGTAGATGCCATAGACTTTAGAGTGAGAAAGTGTGGCAGGCCATTCTCTCAGCAACAGCTTGATGATTAAGTAAGTGCCATGCCGAGGGCAGGTACATATTAGAAACAATTATTTTTATATACACACATAATTGAGCATGCATACAGAAATTTCTCTCTATCCTTTCAGTTGCACATTTGCAAAATCAACTAATCATGTTTCAAAATACTCAGAAGATATGCAGTTTTATATAAGGGATTTGAACACACAGTTGTTGTCCTTGTTGTTTTTATTTTTTTATTTTTTTTATTTTTTTTATTCGATATATTTTTATTTACATTTCAAATGATTTCCCCTTTTCTAGACCCCCACTCCCTGAAAGTCCCATCAGCCCCCTTCCCTCCCCCTGTTTTCCTGTGCGCCTTCCTGCAAGCAATCAAACACACCACACACACACACACACACACAGTAACATCATCCTGATGCATTTCATGGTCATATAAGGTACAACTCACATGGCTTATCTTCTTATTGTGTCACTTTGTAGTCAACATCAGTTTGAAAAGGATAAACTGATAACTTGTTTTAAAAACAAAATCACAAACATTGGATTTACCAAATAAAGACTCAGGTGAAAGCCTGCTAGCTCATAGAAGCAGAGAAAGCACCCAGTGGCTCTTCTTACTCCGCCAACCTCAGAGAAGGAAAAAGCTGCTCTCCTTTCCCATGCTGTCTTAAATACCCTTCACCTCAAAGACCCTCCTTTCTCTTTCCTGAGGTTTCTAATGTTCACTCCCTGTCAACTGGTTGCTTGATCTGCCTCTTAGCCTAATGTTGGCTTTATTTAGCTCTTGTTTACAAAAATTATTGGGTTAAAGGTGTGTGCTAAGGCTGAGCCATACCACAATTAACTTGTTTACAGTAAACAGAAAGCTCCTGGGGTAAGGTTGTGTTTTAGGTCTGAGCTACAACAGAAGAAGCAGGTTTTTTCAGTTCAGAGTCATGGGGTTAACAATGTAATTAAATAATTAAATATCATGCAACAGATAGCTATCGTGTGTGTGTGTGTGTGTGTGTGTGTGTGTGTGTGTGTGTGTGTGTGTGTATGAGTGTGAATGTGTGTGTTCATTATCTTTTACTCTCTGCATCTGACAACATTTGCTTTGCCATTGTTTCCTTTTGTTCCAGAGTCCATCATCACCTGTCTCCAAGGTTTGTCTTTCCATATGAGAAGAGAGCAAGTGCTCTGAGGCCTTGTCCTCTGCTCTCTGATGTGAGGCCCTGACATCTAGACATGTCCATCCCCCAGTTTACTCCTGAGTACTGCAGGTCATTCTGACACAATGGAATGTATCTTAGGACAGTGTCAGATGACAGTGCAAGGGACCACTCTTCACAAGTACTCAAGGTGACTTCTCTTACATTTTTTAACTTTTGCACAGGATTACATTGAACTCCTTCTGTGTCTGCTTGGACCAAAGCACTGGATTTACTGTTGAGCATTTCACCTTTATATTTTAACCATGGCAGTCCTCAAAGAATAAACTTGGGTTTTACATTCCCGGGGAGATTGTTAATCTTAGAGAAAGCCCTGGGGACCACACCATGAGTGAGCACAGGGAACAGTGGCTCCCGCCTTGCCTCTTCCCTATCTTAGGATAAATGAAAACTCGAAGAAATAACAAAATTATTTTTCTTGTCTAAATTTAAACAAAATAATCCTTGTTGCCAAGGAATATAGCTTAACATAAACCATTTCTTCTGTAAAAAATATGTACTCATTAGTCATTGTCTCAACATTAATAATCTCTATATTTGCATGAAAATGAAGAAAAATGGGAAAAGCTGTCTGGTTTAAAGGAACAATGTTTTACCTAGAACTGAAATTAAATGATGTGAGGAAATAATAAGAAGCATACATTCTGTTTAATTCATCACTTTCATGACAGAGAACTATTCAAACTGTGCTGCTGTGCTTTCATGACTGGTTTATCTCTTAGTCAATGTCTCATGGGAGAGCACAATGGATGGACGTCTAAAATAGATTATTACTGCTACAGGAGAGTTAAAGACAGAACTTTGCTAAAATTTAGATCCAAATGTCCTCAAAAAGTCTGTGAATAAAGCTATTGGGATGTGCTAAAACACAGTGAATCTAGTGGAGAGATTTTTAAGGCACCAAGAGGTTTGAAAGGGTTGACGTGAATACTGAGTCTGTCTCTCTCTCTCTCTCTCTCTCTTTCTCTCTCTTTCTTCTTCTCCTTCTCCTTCTCCTTCTCCTTCTCCTTCTCCTTCTCCTCCTCCTCTTCCTCCTTCTCCTTCTCCTTCTCCTTCTCCTTCTTTCTCCTTCTCCTTCTCCTTCTCCTTCTCCTTCTCCTTCTCCTTCTCCTTCTCCTTCTCCTTCTCCTTCTCCTTCTCCTTCTCCTTCTCCTTCTCCTTCTCCTTCTCCTTCTCCTTCTCCTTCTCCTTCTCCTTCTCCTTCTCCTTCTTCTTCTTCTTCTTCTTCTTCTTCTTCTTCTTCTTCTTCTTCTTCTTCTTCTTCTTCTTCCAGTCTACTGTCACTTGAGCAGCTCCTCCACCAGGCAATGCCACTGTGTGTTACTATGCCACAGGTCCACAGAAAAGGGCAAAGATAAGAAGATATGAAACCTCTGTAACTGTAAGCCAAAAGAAGCATCTCATTCTTCTAAGATTTTTACCTCCTGTATTTTGTTCCAATGACTGAGAACTTAAAGAAATAGTCAGCCCTACTGGAAATGCCCTTTTATGCTGTGTGAGGCAGAAGCCACTAGCCTCATGTGAGGCCATAACAATGTGCTGAGTATGACAGAAAACTGATTTGTAAATTTATGTTACTTTTTAATTTCACTATCTGTGGCTATGATCTTCTGTACTGCTCAGTATATTTTAAAAGGACTATTTAAAACTGAGCAATGTCAAGTGGTAGGCAAATTATTCAGTTCATTTCAGGTGTCACAGAAAACTCTCAGACGTAAAAGTTTCCTCAAAGTAATGATGTGGAATTTATCCCTTTCTATACTATTGAATATAATTAAAAGTTTTTATAAGTGTGAGAGAACAAGCAACACAGAGTTAATACAACTAAATTACTTTTCTAAACCTAATGTAGTTTGACTTTTAGCAAATATATAAAAATATTAAGGTGATGATGTCAGAAGAGAACTTGTGATATATATATTTCACCACATGGCACTATTGTGTTCTTTATTGTTTCTGGTAAGAGCCCAGCTGTTAATCTTGCTGCCATTAATTTGTCTCAGGAAGAAATTTGGGTATTTAGACTTTGGTACTTTGTAATATTTATAGAAAGATAATATATATTTTTATTAGTAGTAAATTTGTAACGCCATGCTATAGAACACCAGAACCTACTTCAAATAACAATCCATATTGTTGTATCAGTTGGCAAATCTCTTCCCATGCTTCTTTCCTCTTCTTGTACCAAATGCTAACTACCAGTGGCCATCCACATTATTGTGAACAATACGATTTCATCTTTTTTATTTCTAAGTATTATTTCACTGTGTGTGACATTTTTCTTGTAAATCATCAGTTAGTGGATCATCTCTGGCACTAATCATCCTAAGAACACCACTATTTATAATCTCAATAGAGGATTTCAGCATCACATGTGTTTCAGCACATGGAAGAAACATCAGCAACTCTGAAGTTAAGTCAAATGAAATGGTTAAGCTTAAGGAAGTAAAAATAATAAAAACTAATGAACAGAGTTTGAGAAACCATGGGGATACAATCATGAATAGCAACCTTATCTTAATGACTGTATCTGAAAAGTATCATGGCTACAGATATTCCAAATTTTATAAAAAGAGTAAAAAAATATCAAATTCTAAGAAAGATAAACCCAAGGAGCTCTCCCTGAGACAAATTGATGGCAGCAAGATTAACAGCTGGGCTGTCACCAAAACTATAACGGACAAAACAGTGCCAAATGGCATTTTAAAAATCTTGAAAGGTAATTAAAATGCCAAGCAAGGATTGTTTAGCTAGAAAAAAAGAGATCCTTCAGAAATGAAATTAAGTTCTCCCAAGTTGAAAGAAAAGAAAAATAATGAAAACCTGAGAGACATTGCTAGTGGTCATATCTCTACAGGAAACAGCAATGGGAAACCGCCAGGCTCAAAGAGAAGGGCGAGAGATGCCGGTTCAAATCCACACAAATAAACAGGGTGTGAATTTAACCATATACACAAGTATAAAGGCCACTACCATGTTTTGTTGTTATTGTTTATAACTCATTTTTATATCCCATTATTTAAAAGAAAGGTATAAAATAATTGCAAAGATTTTGAGAAATGGATTAATATGCAATTCTAAAAATTATAATACATGAATAACAGAGTTATTCTGAAGCAGTCTTTGTATACTATTGAGGTTGTATTGATTTCTACTTAAACCATTTAGGATTCTCATTATAATTGTTGTTACAACCACTAAGAAAACCATTCCAAAAAGATATAAAAGGAAATTATATATGTAAAACCTAACTGGGACCCTACCAAAATAATTATTTTAGCAGACATGAAAAATAATAGAATGAGTGGTAAACAGACAGCCCCAAGACATACACAAAAGCACAGTACAAAATTAAAGCTATCATTATCACTGTTAACTTTACCTGAAAATGGACTAAATGCTCCAGTCAAAAGATAAAATTTGGAAGTATAAATAGCAGTAAGCACTTAACAATGCTATCTTTACAAGTAAATAAATACTAATAAATGTCATGTAACATCCTTATACTGATACCAGAAAAATCCCCATATTAATTACTCTAGTATGCAAAAGTACTGTGCATTAATCAGTGTGTTAGCCCAGGGGTTATATAATCTAAAATTGTATAACTGCAGTAGACAATAGAGTTGTCAAATATTTGAAGAAAATAAGAGTAAAAGTAAAGGCAGAGGTGATAAAATCTATAATAGCAATTTTGAACAATCAATACCCCACTCTCAGTCATGGATATCCAAACTGTGATTTATAAATACAGGACTTACCGGTGTTCTAACATTATAAAGCTACTAAAACTAGCCCATGGTAAACATTTCACTAAATAACTATAAAATCAAGTTCATTTGTGCCATTCTCTAAAACACCTCCTACCCCATCCGCCAGAATGAAAGCCTCAGGAAAAAAATTTTTTGATCATCAAAGATTTATCTACCACAGTGACATGAAACATCAAAGTGGTAACAGAAAGAAAGTTACCTTCTATAGGTAAATACAAATTAAACAGCACAGTCCTCAACAGTCTCTGACTCAAAGAAGAAATGCCATGAAAAAATGAATAGTAGGTGTATATGAATTTAAATATAGACAATGAAACAAATTCATGAGAGGCTTTGAAAGAAGCTGAGAAGGAAATCATAAGTAGCAAAAAATTAGGTTGATAAAATGGGCATCTCAACTGAATGATAGATTTATACCTTAAGAAACACACAAAAGAAAAGACAGCAGAACTAAGATTTAGTAGAAGAAAATAAAAAAATATTACAGTAACGATAAAGTAGAGAAGAAAAAATGAAAAATGTGAGAGAAATTCAATACAATAAAAGTTTTGTTATTAGAAAGGACCTCAGGTTAATACATGTGGAGTCAGACAAGGAAAAGAAATGAGTCAGCCTAAATAACTGGAATGGAATGATAACACAAAAATCACCACTGTGATTAGAGAGATAGAAAAGACAACAGGGGGATCAAGTTGTACTCAGTAAATAGATGAACTCGCTGAGATAAAATCTTAGGAAGCCACCAAGTACCATGGTGACATAAAAAGAAAGAAGAAAACCTGTTAGGGAAGTAGAGAGGGAAAATGTACTAAATTAGGAATAGTAATCCCAACCAAGGATAGGTAGCATGGGTGTCTTCTCTAATGAACTCTGTCAAACATGAATGAACTAATCAAAACCTTCCTGAAATCCTGCTTAACAGTTACCAGTTCACTCTACTGACCTGTATTATTCTAATACCATAACCACAAGAAAACATCTATATTAATAAAAAGTTAATGACCTAAAAGTCTTAGGTAGACAAGGGAAAACAAGAACACTTCTGATAAAGTGTTCTTACCTCTTTAAGAGGTGATATCCACCACATTGATGTGTTAAAGAATCTGACCTGTGCATGGAATCTTCCATCCCAAGAGTCTTCCTCTTGATCCTCCAGCATCTCAACCCTCCCTGCATCACATGCCTGCCTGTGCATAGTCTCTACTTTTGGGGCGAGATTGAAGTCCTTTGGGTGTTCTGATCAGAAGATCAGTTCTGCTTCTGCAGACACCTGTCTGCTTTGGTTTTGTTTTGTTGTTGTTGTTGTTGTTGTTGTTGTTGTTGTTTTTTAATATCCACACTGACTCCACCAATCACATCTAAAAGATAAAAACATCTGAGGAATTATCAAATAATAAGAAATAAGAGTAGATTTAAAACTACAAACTGTTCAGAAACATGGAAGAATTTCTCAAAAAAAAAAAAAGAAAAGACATTCAGTATTCATGTGCTGAAATTGTGATTTTTTTTTCTTTTAGGGATAACAATATCTCACGTACTTAATCTGTAGTCAGTTTAATTCCTACCAAAATTCCAGCGCCCTGTTTATATTATTTATATATTCTTCTTTATCCCCCCAAAAATCTGGAATAATTATTCTATTGAGCTGTTATACCAATTTTAACACCTTTCTCATTTTATGTTCTAAAAAAATAAGTAAATGTAAGAAACTATTTTAAAATTATGCACAGTTGTAGCCCAGAAAAATTAAGGTAGTGCCTTATAGGATCTATTTAGGAGCTCTATTTGGTGCATTTAAGAGAACTGATAATTGCAAATTCTACTTTACCTGCGTAAGTGAACAATCCAACTGTTACCTTGTTGTCCCTATGAAATTCTGCACTCTATTCAGGATTTGCTCTGCTGTCATCATTTATCACCCAGACACATTTTTTTCTTTTCTTGATGTTTCTTATGCTTCAGTTCTAAAGGCCACAAGATGGTACCTTCGTTAAAATACAAAAGTTTATATAGCAAACAATTTTCTTAAGTTGATGGCCAAAGTTTAAAATATTATGTATCCATGCCAATTTACTAAATGGCCAAAGTTTAAAATATTATATAACCATACCAATTTACTAAATGTAGCTTGGTTAGGTTTCAGTGAAAATTATCTTTCCTGGTATTAGGCTAGGGGAGTAAATAACTTCACTACAATTAGTATGTATAGATCAGAATTTCATGAAAATATAATATGCTACCAGTATGATAATTTAAAAGCATTTAAATGAAAGACATATGGGCAAGATTCAAAATTATCACTGCTTAGATCACTGAAGCTTCTAGAATCTATTTTCTTTTCTTGATTTCAAAACAATGGAAAAACAAAATTAAAAATCTGTGCAAAAAAATTTAAATAACCCACCACCCCCAAAAAAAAACAACAAAAAAACAAGCCTAAATAAGAAAGCTTATCTAGAAAGCACATACAGGCTGCAACCAGTAGACATTAGACAAGGAGTGCAAGTTGAGAAAGGGGTGTGTCATCATCCAACGGATATTACTAGCATACAAGAGTGCCCACACAGAAGAAGAAGGAATTAGGACACAGTAAGATGGAGGCTTGTGTTTGACCATTTGGTCTCCAGCTGTGATCACCTCTTTATGGTAGTGTCATCCTTTAGAATGTGTCACCTAGCTGAAAAACCATAGGCCATTTGGAAATGGCATGTAGGTTATAGTCCAGCCTTCCTTCTGGCCTATGAAACTCTGTATTGATGTGACCACCCACAAATTCCCACCCAGAGGTAGCACCTCATAAATCACAATTTCCCGAAATTCTGAGCTAAAATATGTCTTTGTACCACATTACTCCTTGTCATGTATTTGACTACAACAAGGAAAAGAATTAACAGAGAAAACTTTAGTATCAAGAAATAGAATCACTGCTTCAGTAAACCTGACCATGTGCTTCATAGAGCTTCAAAGCTAGCTTATAGAAAGGTTATGAGAAAGAGTGGTGCTGTGGGCTATAGAAAGCATGGACTGCTATAAATAGAGCGTAATCGGTTGGGACTGTAGAAAACCAGAATGTTAATGGGCAGACAATAAAGACTATGTTCATGAGGCTTCAGATATAAATCAGGTTTGGCTGAGGACTGGACAAGAGGCTAAGTGTGTTATGTTCAGAAACAATGTCTGTATATGTGGTGCTACGTATTTGTCTGGGCAATTTGTATTTGGAGAAAGTAGAAAGTTATACACTGAGCTGTTTGGGTATAGTAAATTTCAAGATAGCTTAACACTCAAGCTATGGCATGTACAAAAGCAGAAATATCTCTAAATTTGAGGCCAGCTGGCATGCTCTAGGATGAGATGCATACACTAAGCAAGGCCAACGATTTTAACATGAGAATAGAACCCATAAATCTTTGTGACAAAGGGAATGGATATTCACGACCATACATGAACGTTTAGATAGGACAATAAAGTCAGGAGCAAGAAAAGGCAGGTAAAATAGACTTCATCAAAATCAAGAACCATGCTATGCCAGAAGATGTTATCAAGAGAAGACAAAAGCCTACAGAAAAGGTAGATACTGAAAACTCACTTATCTGATAAAGATGTGTGTGATAGTCAGAATGTATATGGCTCTGTTCCAATTCAATAGGAAAACACAAGGAGCTGACTTCAAATGGCCCTGTGACTCAGATGCATGATATTCTTAGAAGAAACACACCAAAAGATTTAGACATTTTGGAAATGCAAACCAAAACTACTTTGAGATACTATACACAATTCTAAAATGCATAAAATTTTATGAGGTCCCATTTGTCAATTCTTGATCTTAGAGCATAAGCTATTTGGTGTTCTGTTCAGGAACTTTCCCCCTGTACCAATGTCCTCAAGGGTCAACCCCCAGTTTCTTTTCTATTAGCTTCAGAGTGTCTGGCTTTATGTGTAGGTCCTTGATCCATTTGGAGTTGAGCTTAGTACAAGGAGACAAGGATGGATCAATTCCCATTCTTCTGCATGCTGACCTCCAGTTGAACCAGCACCATTTGTTGAAAAGGCTATCTTTTTTTCCATTGGATGTTTTTAGCCCCTTTGTCGAGGATCAAGTGGCCATAGGTGTGTGGGTTCATTTCTGGATCTTCAATCCTGTTCCATTGGTCTGCCTGCCTGTCACTGTACCAATACCATGCAGTTTTTAACACTATTGCCCTGTAGTATTTCTTAAGGTCAGGGATACTGATTCCCCCAGAATTCCTTTTATTGTTGAGAATAGTTTGAGCTGTCCTGGGTTTTTTGTTATTCCAGATGAATTTGAGGATTGCTCTTTCTAACTCTGTGAAGAATTGAGTTGGGATTTTGATGGGTATTGTGTTGAATCTGTATATTGCTTTTGGCAAAAATGGCCATTTTAACTATATTAATCCTGCCGATCCATGAGCATAGGAGGTTTTTCCATTTTTTGAGGTCTTCTTCCATTTCCTTCTTCATAGTCTTGAAATTCTTGTCATAGAGGTCTTTCACATGTTTGGTAAGAGTCACCCCAAGGTACTTTATACTGTTTGTGGCTATTGTGAAGGATGTCATTTCCCTAATTTCTTTCTCAGCCTGCTTATGTTTCTGTAAGGCAAAGGACACCATCAAAAGGGCAAATCAGCAACCAACAAATTGGGAAAAGATCTTCACCAACCCTACATCAGATAGAGGGCTAATATCCAATATATATAAAGAACTCAAGAAGTTAGACTCCAGAAAACCAAATAACCCTATTAAAAATGGAGTACAGAGTTAAACAAAGAATTTTCACCTGAAGAACTTTGGATGGCGAAGAAGCATCTTAAAAAATGTTCAACTTCATTAGTCATTAGGGAAATGCAAATCAAAACAACCCTGAGGTTTCACCTTACACCAGACAGAATGGCTAAGATTAAAAATTCAGGAGACAGCAGGTGTTGGCAAGGATGTGGAGAAAAAGGAACACTCCTCCACTGCTGGTGGGGTTGCAAATTGGTACAACCACTCTGGAAATCAGTCTGGCGGTTCCTCTGAAAACTGGGCACCTCACTTCCAGAAGATCCTGCTATACCACTCCTGGGCATATACCCAGAAGATTCCCCAGCATGTAATAAGGATACATGTTCCACTATGTTCATAGCAGCCTATTTATAATTGCCAGAAGCTGGAAAGAACCCAGGTATCCCTCAACAGAAGAGTGGATGCAAAAAAATGTGATATATATACACAATGGAGTACTATTCAGCCATTAGAAACAATGAATTCATGAAATTCTTAGGCAAATGGATGGAGCTGGAGAACATCATATTAAGTGAGGTAACCCAGACTCAAAAGATGAATCATGGTATGCACTCACTAATAAGTAGATATTAACCTAGAAAACTGGAATACCAAAAACATAATCTACACATCAAATGAGGTACAGGAAGTACGGAGGAGTGGCCCCTTGTTCTGGAAAGAATCAGTGAAGCAATATAGGGCAAAACCAGATCAGGGAAGTGGGAAGGGTTGGGTGGGAAAACAGGGAGAGGGAAGGGGGCTGATGGGACTTTCTGGGAGTGGGGGATCTAGAAAAGGGGAAATCATTTGAAATGTAAATAAAAAATATATCGAATAAAAAAATAAAATTAAAGAAACTATCATGATAGCAAAAATGTAGATAAAACTGATATAGTGATAGCAATGAGCAAAATGTTTTTCCTCTTACAAAAAGTAATTTCATAGTAACACATGAAATATATATACACACATATATACATACACATAAATATGTTGATCCCAATAAATAGATAAATATAAAATATAAATATTCTTGACTGCTATTCAGAATATCCAAGAGACCAAACAATGCAATTGTTATAATGAGTGATAAGGCCATTATGATATATACGAAAAATGCAATAATATTAAAGCATGCAGCGAATGAAGGGATGACCCTGCTATTGTTCTGATGAGCCTTAGAAATATTGCACTAAGTAAGAGAAGCCAATCAAAAAATGTAGTGTCTTGTTTTATTCCATTGATGTGAAATAGCATTGTAATGTCTTGTATTTTTCCATTAATATGAAATAGCTGCAACAAATAGGCCCATAGGGAAAGAACATAGACTATTGTTTCAAGAACATGGTGAAAGAGACAATGAGAACTTTGGCAGGTTAGTAGTGGGTAACCTGGAAGCTAAACATTCCCAATCCCGTTGCTTTTGACTTCTCAAGAACCTTCTTAGCAACATATTTTCCTATGTTCTAATTTTCCATTCCAAAATCTAAATTACCATCATTTGCAGACAATGAAAGTACTTTTCAACTAGGTAGAAATAGTAATTAAGCAAAAATTTGAATGTACTAAATACCATTCAATTGCAACCTTGATATGATTAAACACCTTTTAAATATTTTGCGTCAATATAAATTATGAAACTCATAGTAAGAACAAGCTGATTAAATTAACAGGACATTTAGTAACCAAAGCATTTGAGTGCCCAGGCTCAGAGGTTCTGCCTTATAATCATAATCATAACAAACCAACGCTTTCTTTACAAATTGATCCAACAAACATGTATTCTTCCTAAACACTGTTCTCCTGTGCTTGTAGGTTTAAACACAGAACTCTGATTTTAAGATTTTATCCTGCTTGTTTGTGACCAACAATAAGCTTGGCAAAACTTCATATACTTAAGTTTGAGTCCTTGCTTTGTTCTAGGTTGTTCTATCCTTATGTTAGATAGTAATTAATTCTCTGAAAAGAAACAAGGGAAGAAAAACATTACCTTGTGTTGCCTGTGTTGGTTTTATCTTGTTATTGCTATTTCTTAGGCTAGCACAGCTTTATTTCTGTTTCTAAACAGCAAAAATCCTAGCTTCCCTGCCTCTCTTCAGACTTCCATCAAGCATGTTTTTGTAATAATTTTTAAATTACAAAAATAACTAAGTGTGTGTATTTTGCCAGTTTGGTAAAACAAAAATGCACAATAATGTACCACAGCCTGTCAAATTATGCAGATTTAACAGCAGCAATTGCGTTTTGACAGATCCAAGGGCCTCTGTGAGCAAGACTAATGGAGATCTGCCCTTGGCAGTTTGATCGCTCTTCACTGAGGGATCTCAAATGCACTCGACCTGCATCAACTCAACCTTACAAAACCAATTTTGATGATGCTCTGTCAAGGTTAGGGCTGTCCCAGCAGGCAAAGAATTCTTGACACTTTCATGAATTTTCATCCCATTTAATCGAAAAACAGTGTCGTTGCTCTAGCCAATAGGTTATTTTTTTGAAAATCAGGCCAAGTTTTTTTGTGGATTAATAGCCTGAAAACTAACTACCGCTCCCCAAACTGCCTGCTCTTCATCTTCCCAGAGGCCTGCTTAGCATCTTTCTGCCCTCACCATCTTTTTTTGCCTTTTTTTTTAGTACAGAATATTTATGTAAGGCATGGGGAGGGGAGTCGAAAGGGTAATAGAGGCGGAGAAAGACAGAGAGAGGGGAAAAAGTGGAGAAGTAGAGGCCAGCCATGACCATGTGGAGAGAGGGAGAAAGGGAATGTGGAGAGAGGGGAGCAAGAGGGAGAGGCAAAAGAGCAAGAGGAAAGAGAGGCAAGAGAGGCAAAAGGTTGTCTTCTTTTAATTACAAACTGTGCTGTAAGTACTTGCTCAGATCTGTGTATCACCACATATACCTTCACTCCCTGTTTACCAATCTCCATTCCGAGTACACATACCAGAGAGAGAGCTGTGGCCTATAGCATTCCAGTACCCACGGGCATGTCCATGTTGCCAACGAGCAATGCTCTTAAGTGTTTTTTACCTTTTGTGTCCTTAGGAACTGACTTACGGTTACAGTACACTGTATTTCATCTTTGCTTTCTTACTGTTTCCATTTAAAAATATATTCCTTATTGAAAATGTTAAGCAATTAACTGGACAAATTTGGAGTGTGAGATTTTTATTATTGCTTGGTTGCTGGAATTGAATCTAACATCCCAGAGTAAGCAAGCAACTTACCTTTGATCTATATTTTTAGCTACAAATAGGAAATGGAAGTGAACAAATAAATACATGAAGGTATCTATAATCCTATAACTTCCAGATTACTGGTTGGAACAGTAGCAGAGCACCAGGCTATAATGTCTTCATCCAGGCAGGAAATGCGATTCTCATCTGTGCCCTATTTAGGATGCCTGTAAGAGGTAAAGTTCACAGGGAATACAGAATGCTGAGATAAAACATGCTGCCCAACTTCAGGCTACACAAACCAGGCAGAGAATAGCATGAAAGGCAAGATGTATGAGTTGCTTTAGCTAAAGGCAGTTATGTCTAAATCTATAAACTCTAAGAGCCAGTATGTGCTGTTGCATGGTGAGCTATAAACTCTTTATTTGGCAGTGTTAAAATGTCTCTTCAATCTTCCCCTCTTATCTGTCTACCTGCCTATCTGTCTATTTACCTACCTACCTATCATCTATCTATCATCTATCTATGTGTCTGTCTTTCTGTCTGCCTGTCTATCTATCTATCCAACCACCCATCCATCCATCCATCCATCCATGCATGCATCCATCCATCCATCCACCCATTTATCTATCATCTATCTGTTTCTCCCTGGCCTGTAATTTGGAACATGAATGTCCCCTAGGGACAGTTGTATTGAAGTGTCTGCTGTAGTTGCAGTTTACCAACCCTACTGAAAATTAGTAGACCTTTTAGGAAGCTGCCTAAAAGTCAGATCATCAGTATGCCTTACAGAAGTTCTGGGAGCAAAAGTTTCTCTCCTTTATTTTCTGGCTGACCTGAGGTGAGCAGTTTACTTTAATATGTGTTTGAGACCTTCATGTACTGCCTTCTATGAGAATCTATCATCTCATAGAACTCAGCAGTTTGTAAAGAAACTAAATTTAGATGTGCCTTCTAGGTTGAAACAGAGTTGCCTGATTTTATTCTCAGTGTGGCCTAGGCCATTGTTCACTCCATTGTCATGCTCAGTGTCTCTTTGAAAACATTCAAAAAATCATAGTCCGCTTATGTTTTCATAACCACATAACCAGTTTTCTCAAGATTGCAAGTACAAGACTACAAAACTGAGATTCTTTTCATTTAGGAGAAGCTGTGGCTATGTTGATCAGTGAGGGACTTTTGTGGCCTGGTAGATTGTCACTCCTTACATTTATAAAGCAATGGTAGGAGAAGACATGCCTACAAGTAACACTAGACTGTAATCTTAAGAAAGAAGAGTGAGAATTCACCACATATGGTAGAAAACCCCTGGGATCTCAGGAAGCAGAAGCAGGACCAAAAAGAGTATGAATTCTAGGCTATCCTGGGCTACCAAATGAGAATCAGTTTCTTTCTTATGGAGTTTATGTGTTTTTTCACTGTCTCAGATTTTCAAAATAGCTTTGGTCTCAACAAAATTTTGTGTCCAGTATAGGAACAGGCATCTAGAAACTACTTCACTGAAAAACACTGACCCTTCCTGTTGTGATTTGAATATACTTGGCCCACAGAAAATGGCACTATTAGGAGGTGTGGCCTTATTGGAGGTGGTTTAGCCTTGTTAGAGGAAGTTTATCATTGTGGAGGTGGGGCTTTGAGGTCTCATCTCTATTCTCAAGTCTGATCAGTGTATTCCAGCCAGTGACCCTTCTCCTGGGTGTCTGCAGAAGACAGTCTCCTTCTGGAAGCCTTTGGATCAAGATGTAGAATTCTCAGATCCTTCTCCAGCCCCATGTCTGCCTGTACCCTGACATGCTCCCCACCCTGGTGATAATGGACTAAAGTTCTGAAACTATAAGCTAGTTCCAATTAAAATATTCACCTTTATAAGAGTTGACTCCAGTCAAGGTGTTTCCTGAAAACAATAAATCCCTAACTAGGATCCCTTTTGGAGGATTAAGGTGTTGGAAAGCAGAAGAAATTGCTTTCCTCTCTGCCTTCCATTGTGTGCCCCCTTCCTGGGCTGAAAGCTCACATTTACATAAGCTGTCTTAAACCTACAGGTTATCTTGCATTCCTGGCATAACAAAGACACAAAGGACACACCACCCTCCAGGTAGTTATCCATGAAGGCAAGGATGCATCCAGTAATAAAGGGACCATCCCCTGAAAATGACGTAGTCTTTTTTAAGCAAAAGGAACGTCATGGAATTCCTTTGCAGAACCATACCTGAGACAGAGGTCAATGAGACCATACCTAGCAAGCATTGCTTAATTATACATACCTCTAGCACCTGTTCTTTCTCTATTTAATCAATCCTGAATATTGTGGCAGTAATTCGGGGTAGATGAGGTTTAATGGACCTTTTTATTATAAAAATCTTGATTTTCTATAGTCCAACCTTTATGTTTCTATAGAAGACAGAAACTTCATATGTACAGGGAAACCACTGTAATTCTAAACATATAATGATCTTGTATCTGACCTGAGATACATCATGCAGGCTGCCATTGCTCTGGCATGATGACATGCTGAGAACCAAGACTTCATTGAAATCATGTGATACAAAATGGACAAGTGCTTCCAGAAATATACTGAATCCATTATGAGTTTTACTTTGAATTAGCTTGTGGTCAGAGTGCTGCCAAAATTTAATGTGTCCCCTAGTGATGACCAGATGATAATGAGAATATCTGGATCCTATATTGGGGTTCTTAGTCTCATTAAAGGATAACTTAAGAAAGGATAAAAGAGAAGCTTGAGGATAGTTATATTGTGCAAAATCAAAACACCCAGAGCAGGCAAGTGACAAACCTTAGTAGGTGCCTGGAAAAGACAGGGGTTTGAGGTGAAAGCCATGCCATTTGAGTTAGCAGCATGGAGGTAAGACACTGGTTGCAGACAGCCACTTGGCAGGGAAGGGAGATTAAATAAAAAGTAAGGAAGCCCAAAGTACTGGAAAAAAGTATGCTTAGATTCTAACAAGCCTCTAGGGGGAAAAACAGTAAAACATAAAGAAAAAATTGGGCAGACTCTACCCAAACCCAGAGTGTCTCCTAAGGAATAAACTGGGAGAACAAGAGTTCTAGGAAGGAAAAGTAATCTGTCTCATCAATGGAATGTTTATTTCACCTAACTCTTTAGCATGGCTTAATATGAACCTGAGTTCTTGGGCATGGCCCCTAGGACAGCCCTAACTAGTAAGTTAGCTTGCCACCCAGGTCAGTGATTCTATTCTCCTGAACAGAAGGATGCTTCCTTTAATAACCCTTTACCATTGTGCTAGCAAACATACAGAAAGTCTCAGTATTGACTTAATGTCAAGGACTAGCCCAGCTCATAGTCATTCTGTCCTGAGGTATAATCAAGGTTAGACTAGGTCACATAGTGCATTCACCGGAGATTTTCACAATACAGGGTTGAAAATGCTACCTTTAGAGAATGCTTAACATCACATCCTAAAAGCACCTCCTACCAAGGTATGAAAGGCTGGTAGAGAGCTAGTCAGGCACCAAACAATGGCCAAATCTGCCATTATAGTATTTCTTCCTTTATCTTCCTAGGATGAGACAAACCACACACTTATCTAATCAAAAAATAAGGATCCTTCAATTACAAAACTTCATGATATACACCATTTCCTGAAGCTGCCAACAAGTGACTGGCATATGACCTTCCTCTGGGTGATGGCTGTGAATAAGGGCAATTTAAGAAGAAAGTGGCTCCACCGAGAATGTCTGGCAGTTTTTATTGAATAGAGTCAGGTTTTCATGGGGTGGGGGAGGGAGTCATTGAAATGAATTACTGGCAATGAAGAAGTTTATTAGATGACTTATTCATGTAGATTAAATTTGTAAGTGATTTCTCACACAGAGCATAAAAATTTGTCAGTTAAATGCATTACAGATACCCTCATAGGCACCAAAATTTGTTGGTATCACATTAGGGAAATAATATTCAACACTTCTTCTTGGAACAACTTTACCAAGAGTCAGTCCACGTTTGAATTCTCCAGTTCTTCCCTTTCTGTATTTGTGGCTTCAGGCTTGTTCACAGACAGTCTCTTGTATCTATGTGTCCCACCTCTATTCCCTGTGTCTCTGTCCCAATGCCTGCCTGACATCTGCATCCTTATTCCTGTCTCTGAGTCATCCGTAATAAGGGCTTTGCTCTGTGTTTACGGAACAGCACTAAAAGTATCATATGGAGAAAGAATAGAATACTGTGTGGAAATATTCAACAGTCTTAAAGGGAATAAATTACCTATTTCAACTAACCTCAACTGACCTCAAGGAACTCAATACTATAAACAGATTATATCAACCACTATGTATAAATTGTTTTCAACCTTTATAATAAATACTTGTATAAGGCTGTTTTTGACCTACTTGCAATAAAAATGATTACTGTACTATATATACAAACATGCATTTTTGTATATATGTACATGTGTTGCTATCTACATAAGGGGTATGAAATAATACATAATATATGGTTAAAGCTATGCATTAATTTAGTTAGCAAAATCTGATTACTTAAAATCCAAACTAAGTAAGTTTAGCTGTTCCATTGTTCTCTTAAAGATGGGTAAAATAAGTTTGGAGAGATGGTTCAGTGGTTAAGAGCATTGACTATTCTTCCTGTGGTCCTGAGTTCAAATCCTAGCAACCACATGGTGGCTCACAACCATCTACAATGTGATCTGATGCCCTTTTCTGGTGTGTCTGAAGACAGCTACAGTGTACTTATATACACTAAATAAACAAATCTTTCAATGTTTAAAAAAAGTTGTTATGATGTTTTTTAAAAGATGGGTAAAATAAATGAGCCAAATGCACAGCAGGATACCAGGCTAAGTCTTAATGCATACCAATGAGTATTAAAAGTTCCAGTCTTGCTGGGCAGTGTTGGCACATGCCTTTAATCCCAGCGCTTGGGAGGCAGAGGCAGGCAGATTTCTGAGTTCGAGTCCAGCCTGGTCTATAAAGTGAGTTCCAGGACAGCCAGGGCTACACAGAGAAACCCTGTCTCGGGGAAAAAAAACAAAAACAAAAAACAAAAACAAAAACAAACAAAATCAAAAAACAAAAAAAAAGTTCCAGTCTCTTAGATGTAAGAGATAGTTTTACTAAATGTTCTACCACAGTCATTAATGCCTGGGATAACAGAGAGGCAACACTATGAAAAGTTGAGACTTCAGCCTCAGAAACTGACAGCAAAGTGGGGGCTCTGAAACAAAGACGCAGAGCCCAGTGGAAGTAGGAGTCTATCCTTAATAGCTTCCTGAAGTTGTGAGATGCTTCACAACAATATTTTAAGACATGCTCTCTGACTCTCAGGTAGTACTCACTTTAATATTCTTTACTCCCCATGTGAGAAACCCTATTTCTTTCTTAGCAGGGTGCCTGGCATCATCTCTGAAAGAAGGTTGCTGTGGGTACTGTAGCCAGGACAGGGGCTGGATTGACATTGAATTTGTACTGTAGTAAGCATGTGCTACGACATGAGTTATAATTTGTCATATAACTTAGTATATATGATATATACTTAGTATATATTATATATATATATATATATATATATATATATTATATATATTATAAAGTTACAACTGGCCAAACAATCCCCATTAAATCCTGTTTACTCATCAGCATGTCTGAACATAAAGTCAGGGAAGTGTGTGAACCTTCCCACAATATTGTGATGTGGCCTGCATTGCTTCTGAGTACACACACTTCCAATTTTAAAAAAGTAAAGCAGTGCTCATCATAAGTTCTTTCATCCATGATACCAAACTCTTGGGCACAAAGAAGACTGACCTTCCCAGTCCATTCTTGGTGACAAAGAGTAGTGATGTCTGTATGGGCATGCACAGACCACCTATAGCTCCGTCCATCTTTGCTTACATTTTAGACCATCTTCCTTCTGTCTCATCAATACCCTTAAAGCCAAAGCTAGCCCAGGAGCACCAATATCCTGAGGTTTATGTGCTTTGTGAGTTATACTGTCTATGCAAAATTCTTTGGGGGCAAGGATTGGCTTTCTGGGTAAAAAGTAGAGGTTTGGTGACACTATATTTGAAGAACAAACTCAAGACTGGTCACCAATTGAAAAGGACTCAATAGTAAGGTTTGAGAGCAATGGTAATTAATAACAGTGTTAGGGCACACCTCCTAAGATATGGGCTTCACAGATCACTCCAACCTGAAATCTTTCTTCCTCCAAGACCTTCTAAGGGAGTTATCAGGGCATCTTCTGTGATATTTCCCTTGCTTTTGCCGTGCAGGAATCAGAAGCAACATACCTGCCTTGAGTGGCTTTCTACCACTTATTAACTATGTCAGTTGTCTGGGACCCATCCATTCCCTCAGAAATCTAGCTATAACTAATAGCTATAGTTGGACTGGAGGCTGTCACTTGAAGGACAATTGACCTCTATGCCTCCCTGTTGAACCACTTCTGTTCTTCCTCCTCATTTTATCTAAAACAACAGTTCTAGTTCCTCTCACATGTATTTGCTGTTATAAATTTATCTAAAACGAATTCTTGCAAATTACCATTATTTAAAATTACTCTAGTCTTAATCTTTTCTTGTTACCAGCTATTCTGACTCTTGGCTTTATGACATCACACATTTCTCTTCCCTTGCCCAAAACTTATTCAAGTTCTTTTAGTGTTAACTCAGTTCTACTCTTACCTCTTGATGCAGTATTCCTAATAGACAAATGCACTCTATAAGTTAATTAAACCCTGACCCCACTCATGCCACAAGCAGTTGTTACCCTACATTCTGCCTAGCCAAAACTGCCATGTATTGTATTTACCTTTTTGAAGAGGATAAAGGAAGGCCAGATGTCCCTTTGCATGTGATCTGGTGAAACCAATAAATGAAATGAGCCAGCTGACCTCTAGTCTGTGCAGCGCTATCTCTCCAGTGTAGTGAGAGTGGACAACTCCCAAGGGACAACTGGAAAGAATGAAAGAGACAAGGCCTGAGTTCCAGGAAATCTCATCTAATGCAAGCAAAATTGTGAGCAGTCCTCCACTTTCTTGTACCATCCTGTAGGGGGGGAGGGGTGCTGTTACTAAGGTCTGGTTCTCTAATTGGTTCTTGATTGTGTCAATAAAGTAGGCCTGGAGCCAATTGCTGGAAGAAAGGGAGTGGTGGGACTTCTGGATCCCAGGAGGAAAAGGGAGACACAGGGAATGAGAAAGGGCTTTTTGGCCAGGCTTTGGGAGGAGAAGGATGAAACATGTAAGATCTTGGGGAAGCTAGGACTAGCGGCCTCTCACAGGGGCAGATACCCAAGGAGGTCGGCAGGAGATTCTGTGCTCAGCAATTGTGTTAGCTGGCAAGTTTTAAAGTAATAAGCTGTCTGAGTGTTTTCCATCTATGGATAAAGGAGGATAGAGACAGAGAAGCTAAGTTGGAGATGGCAGCTTGGCAGAGCTAAGCCAGGAGGAACAAGGTGAAAGCGGGATGGGCCAGAGTATGGGCAACAGCTCCAAGGTCACCGCTCCTGCGAAGAGGCGGTAGCTTGCAGTCAACCATTGGTCTGAGCACTGAGGTCCCCACTGGAGGAGTTGGAGAAGGGACTGAAGGAGCTAAGAGGGCTTGTACCCCCATGGAGAGAGCAACAGGGTCAACAGGACAGACACCCCAGGGCCTGGACCACCGACCAAAGAACATACATGGAGCGACCCATGGCGCTGGCCACACATGTGGCAGAAGATGGATTTGTTGGACATCAGTGGGTGGAAAGGCCCTTGGGCCTGAGGGAGTTCGATACTCCAGTGTAGGAGAATGCCAGGGCGGGAGAACTGGAGGGGGGTCACCCTTATAGAGGCAGAGGGAGCAGGATAGGATAGGGGGGTTCCAAAGGGAGATTTGGAAAGAGGAAAACATTTGAAATATACATAAAGAAAATATCCAATCAAAGGAAAAAAAAACTACACACTACACCATCACTTCTCCTAGATTCTTTGAGTCTCTTTCTATTATGTTCTTATGATAAAGGGTTTAGAAATTGATGGGAAAGTTATCCTCCCACGATTCCTACTGAGTCTAGGAATAAAATCTTCCTTCATCTCTCCACTGATGGCATGTCTTATCATTTGTACTAAAATTCTAAGATGTATAAAGTACCTAATTTTGGATGAACTTCTAATATTTTATCCTAATAATATAGATTTGTAGAGGAGGAAAAGTTATTTTGCCCTTTCTTTTCATACCTCTTCACTTAGAAGGTATAATTAGAGAACAAGAGAAAAACAAACAGTGATGTCTCAACACCTTATATTAGTCAAGGTTATCTTAAAGAAGTAGAACTGATAGAACACACACACACACACACACACATACACACACACACACACACAGAGAGAGAGAGAGAGTTTATTAGAATACATCTAATACATTGTAGAGTACGTGTTTGTGTGTGTGTGTGTGTGTGTGTGTGTGTGTGTGTGTGTGTGATTAGAATATTTAGAGGTTATAGGTTGTGAGCTGAGTAGGCAAATGGCTGTCTCCGGACTGAAAGTCAGAGGATCTGATAGTTATGCAGCCCATGAGAATGAATGTGTCATCATTCCTCATTTGGGGCTAGAGCCCCAGGGGATTCCTAGAGAGTTGATAGTCTTCAGCCTCTTTTGGAATCACAAGGAAATTGATTCTTAAACCAGCAATAGAATGCATAAACTTCCAACAAGAATAAAACCAAGCAGACAAAATCAAATGCTGTCTGTCATGTCTTTTTATGTGAGCAGCCTTCAGAAATTGTGGTGCTGGTTTAGGGTGGGTGTCCTCACCTCAAATGTCCCAGATTTGAAGTAGGTTCTCTTATCTCAAGTAATCTAATCAAGAAAATCCCCCGATGGCTTGGATTTTAGTTGATTACAGATGCTATCAAGTTGACAACAAAGATTAGTCATCACACACCTATTTCTTGTGTGTATGTAAGCAATTTTGTGAGTTATTCTCAGAAAGGGTTAAGAATTATAAACACGATTCTGAGTTAAAGAAAAATGAATGGCTGTGTAGGAGATCAATTAGTGGGTAATCAAGAAAAGTACAGGAAACAGAGTAAAATTTGTCAAGCAGATCTAAGCTTATCATTAAACTAGTGGTCATTGATAAGCATGTCAGAGAGTTAGCATCCTTCTGAAACAAAGTGGAACAGTCCCACAGAGGGTATAGCTATAGATTTCAGTTAGAAAAGAAGAACTTTTTTCTCTTTATTCTGTGTCTAGTTGTTTCTCAAAATAATCAGTTCAAAATTAGTCTTATGCCAAGAAAAGCCTATCTTGGGGTGATGTTGTCTGGTCTCTTGAATTACATCTTGCAGTTTAACACTAGACATCTACCTTCAGGAAGAATGACTAGAACAGATTTCTCAGTTACTCCAAAGAATATACAACAAGGAA
This sequence comes from Apodemus sylvaticus, assembly GCF_947179515.1. NCBI lineage: Eukaryota > Metazoa > Chordata > Mammalia > Rodentia > Muridae > Apodemus > Apodemus sylvaticus. The sequence goes on along the minus strand of NC_067475.1, from coordinate 85,807,627 downwards.
TGTAAGGAGTGAATACATACTAAATGTGGATTAAGTAATGTTTAGTAAACAAAGCTGTCTCTACTTTGTTAGTATTTTCATATTTACAAGGTTTGCTTTGAATGCTGGCTTTTATTCACAAACAAAAGAGATGACATATGTTGCTTTTTAATATTCTGCTCTCTATTCAAAAATGGATGTTGCCATAGTGATTAGCTCAAAGAATTACAACAGACTTAATGTCAGTCTTCATAAAATGCTGACCTCCTCTTATGGGTTTGATCTCCATTATGACACACAAAACTTACTGCTAATAGAACATGTGTGTCTTGCCATGCTTTCTTTAAGTATGTGTCTGACTTTAAGACAGCCTGAGCACTAAAATGGCTCCTGCTGTAACCATAAAAGATTCTTTCCTTTTCTGCCTTTCATCCTCTCAGGTTTTCTGTGAAACCAAGGTAGGGTTTCCCTGTTTACCCCAGGAATCTTACAAGAACAACATACAAAGTGACCAAAAGTAGATCATATGGAATTTTGTTTTGTTTAAGGGTGCATCTTTTCCTCATTAAATGAAGCAACTTTCCCAGTGGAAAGAACATTTGTCTTCTTTCTATGGCTTTGCCTGCAACCTAACATGGGACTTGAGCAAAGCAGTTGATTTCTGTAACAAATGCTAGTCATTTCACTTCGAGGAATCCTAACATGCAACAAGGCCTATGGAATCCTAATGAAGCTATTCTTTGAGCCTAGTGTTTGCTTGTCTCTTTTATGAATTCACTTTGTACTAAAGAGAAAAATATTCAAGGGAAATGCCAATATTCAAAGCAGAAGGGCTGAGGCTTAAGCCTTGACACACTGAAAGGGAGCTAGGAACCACCTCTCAAGGTTAATCTCTTAACAGGTCATTCCAACTGCTTTAGCACAATTATTTGAACACAAGAAACATGGTTGGTAAAATTTATTGATTTGCATGGTCAAAGCAATTAAATGCTCAGCCAACTACTTTATGTGAGTTTCAAATCAAAATGCCCTAATTGCTGTCCTGACAGCAACAAGCATCTGTGCTCAGTACATTTTACTTCACAGCATGGTTTTATCCTTTTCACATCAGGCAACAGACCGGTGAGAAAAAGATGTACAATTAATAGAATCATGTGAGACTTCATACTGTCCACAGTGATTAACTGATCACCAGTAGAAAACCTCTGATCTAGATCAGTTCTTTAAAAACTACACTTCAATGAATTAAGTCAATTACTTTTGAAGAACTTTCTCCTAATGCGTTATAGAATTTTTTAGTGTTTATTACGGGAATAAGCTCTACTTTCTTTGCCAATATCCATGGGCACTGGTATGAATGTGATGCCCTTCAGTTGGGGGTTGGTCCAATTGATCTTCTTAATTATCAAAGTGTCTTTCTGAAGATTAAATTACTTTGATGGACAATAAGTTTCCAGAGATTGACTTCAATTCCAGATATCCCATGATTACTTTAATATTGCAATTAAGGGCTTCAATTTGTTTACATTAAAAATCTTACCAAGTTTTGAATGACCAAAGTCAATTACTCATCCTGTAGCCTGTGCATCTATCTAGATGCCATTTTGAGAAATTTTCAATTAAGCCACAAAGAATAAGCCTTGAGAAGAGCAAACATGTAATTTGCTTTCATAAACCAGACACTTTGAGACTGAAGGGGTCCTGTTAATAACTCTTTCAGGATAATGGTCAACAATGATGATCCCAGACATCCTGGGATTTACCATCACACTAGTCATCTCTTCTATGAGGTGTTCAGGCTAAAGTCCACGTTAAAGTCCAAAATAAATGATGTAAGAATTTTCTATGGCCATGATAAATGACAGGTGATGAAAACTTAATAATAAATCAATTTGAACAGCAAATTTACCAGTGAATCTCAAAATATTAGAAAACAGGAACTAGAGAGTTGGTCCAACCTTGGGCATTTATTGCTCTTGCCAACCTGGATTTAGTTTCCAGAGTCTACTTTGGGGGACTCACAACCATCTACAATCCCAAATCCAGGAGATCCAACAATTCAGATCTCCTGGGTCACACATTTTATTCATGAATGCAGAAACAAACGTTTATATGAGTTTCCAAGATATGAATATTTGTGAAAAAGAACATCTGATGTTTTTACGATGGTATGTCAAGTGCTTGGATAAGATTGACGGTCCCACAGGATTCAGTGTTCTCTCAGGCAAAAGACATGGCCGAAGAAGTAAAAGAAAGACAACGGAAAACCCAATGCTTTCATTGCAGGAAATATTTTAAAAGAAGACATCAAGAATAAAAAAGCATATGTAAGCTTAGTAGCTACTAGAACTTTAGGTACTAACTTTGGTCTTTCTTGGAGGTTGTAAGCCTTCATTAGACATTGACATGATTTATTTTAGCATGATTTACACAAAAGGTGATTAGGCAAATGTGATGTTACGTTATGTTCTTTTAGACCCTAGAATACATAGCCCCAGCTATACTGTAACTATCACATAGAAATGAGTCCTTTGATTTTTTTCCTTTTGTTTCGCTTCTTTTCCTTTCCTCTCCCCTCCCCTCCTCTCCCCTCCCTCCTCCTCCTCTTCCCCTTCCCCTTCCTCTCCTCCTCTCCTCTTCCCTCCCCTTTTCTTCTTTGATTTCTTTTGATCATTAGTTTTGTTTGTTTGTCTGCTTTTGTATTTCTGAGCATCAAACAATGGTTTTGAAAAATCAAGTGCATGCTCTTTTGAACAACACTTGGTAGTGTTTTTCACTCTCACTTTTACTCTGTAAACCAAAACATTTGCCCTGGAAAGTCAACACAGAAACCACTCTGTAAGGGACATTGCCATGCCTGCAATGTAAAAAGCAATTTTCAGAATATTGACTTGAGACTCCAGTCACATATTGTGGGTCCTCAATATGTGATGAAATTTTCTAGTGCTAAATTGCAACTGAAATTTAATATATACGGAGAGACTCTGTATAATGAATTTTGAATGTCAATTTTATGAGTCTTTCTGCAGTATATCACATGAATTTTTAAATTGCCCTTTAGGTGGATCAAAAAATATCACCCCCCCCCCCTGAAAAAATTATCTTTCAAACTTAATATTACATATCATGGACTCTGCAGCTCATTCATTATATTTAACAAATGAGTTATGATTTTTAAGTCACCATTAAGTTCACAGAAGTCACAAAGACATAAAGGATGGACACTGACCACATTAAAACTGTCTTCTAATCACTGACAAAGCAACCATTTTAAAGTATACATGGACTATTTTACTATTTAATAAAAAGTGACATTGCAATTCAAGAGAAAAGTTCACATTACTTGTAAAATTGCACTGTGATAAATGTTTAGTTAAAGGGGAAAAAGTTAAAATTATTGTAATTTTCTATAAACTTTTTAAAGTAATAAAAAAAGCTTGCATGAGATGGTTTTGTGATATTAAGTTGTCTTTCTTTAAATCATGACCCAGTTTTTTTTAAATCTAATGGCTTAGTTAGACTTTATGTGTTGTTTGTTTGTTTATGTAAATAGATGAAGAAGGAAAGGCACTGTGTGACAGGCCTGTCCTTTTGTTTCTCTTAGTCCAAGTTCCACGTCATAACAAAGCAAAGTCTATGTGCATGGCGCCCTGAGTCCCACACCAAAAAGTAAGAAAACTTTAATTACTAAAATGTGAGGCTTCTTTCCTGTGATCTTGGAGCAACTTCCTCTGTATATGTCTTGCTTTTCTTTGCTTCTCCCCCACCCCCACTTGACTTCACCCCACTCCCCAATCTCCCCTTTCCTCTTTCTCTCCCTCCTTTTATTTTATTTTAATATATTTTACTAAATATTAAGGATTTATTGGTGTTTTGTAATGATAAAAACTTTAAGAAAGATAACTTAAATTAGGGAATGCTAAATAACCATAAGCTTTCCTATTTTTCATTTATTTATTTATTTATTTATTTATTTATTTATTTATTTATTGCACACTCCAGATTTTATTCCCCTCCAGGTCCATCCTCCCATGGTTCCACATCCCATACCTCTTCCCCACCCCCTGTCTCCACGAAAATGTCCCCACCCCCAAACCCCACCCTCCACCCCACCAGACCTCTAAACTCCCTGGGGCCTCCTGTCTATTGAGGGTTGTTAGGTGCATCTTCTCTGACTGAACCAAGATCCAGCAGTCCTCTTCTGGACATGTGTTGGGGGCCTCATAGCAACTGCTGTATGCTGCCTGGTTGGTGGTCCAGTGTTTGAGACATCTCCTGTGTCCAGGTTAATTGAGACTGCTGGTCTGGCTTACGATCCCCCCACCCCCATGCCCCAATCTCCCCTTTCCTCTTCCTGTCCCTCCTTTTTATTCTTTTTCTATTGCTGGACAGCGATAGGTTGTATCTGCTTCAAGGAATCAACCCAGTGCTCAGAGTACACACCTCCATAACATGTGAAAAGATGTAGTTCTTTAATGTGAGGCATTTCTGGTGGCAGAAGATGGCTTGCACTGTTATGACATTTTCTTTGTTTCCTCTGTGATTCTTCCTTTTCACATTCCTTCCAGCAGTGCCTTCTTTTTTCATCTATTTGATTTCCCAGAAAATAAATAAAATCTCTTTGAAACAACCCCCTCACATCTTTCAAGTCATCTGGATACTCTTGATGTTTTCCCCTCTAGCCAATGCTATGATCTAATGATCTCAGACAAACCTAGAATATTTTCATAATTCATATAGGATTTTCTCTCTCTTTACTTCTCTGTGCATTTTCTTGACAGTGTCTGCTATTCTCATCCTTCTCTTTCACAAATAATGAGTTCCAGAGTCAGCTATGGTGGATTCAGGGTTAATTTCCATACTTGTCAGGGTATTGTTGTCTAAAAGGAACACTGTCAGTGTTAACATCTGAATCTAGACTTCTTTTGTTTTTTTTCCTATATTATCAGATGAGAGTACATTGGTTTTCTTTTTCCCCCATATTTTTATTGGTTACTTTTTAATTTACATTTCAAATATTATCCTTCTTCCCAATTTCCCCTCCACAAACCTCCATCCCCTCCTCCCTCCCCCTACCTCTATGAGAGTGCTTCCCCAATCTCCCACCCACTCCTGCCTCACCACCCTAGCATCTTTGAGCCACCACAGGACCAAGGGGTTCTCCCCTCTCATTGATGCCTAATAAGGTAATCATCTGATACATATACATCTGGAGCCGTGAGTCCCTCCCCCCTCCATGTGTACTCTGTGGTTGGTGGTTTAGTCCCTAGGAGCTCTAGGGGTTCTGGTTGGTTGATATTGTTGTTCTTCCTATGGGGTTGCCCTAACTCCTCCATTGGCATCCCCGCAATTCAGTCCTATGTTTGGCTGTGTTCATCCACATCTGTATTGGTCAGTCTCTGGCAGGGCCTCTCAGGGGACAGCTATACCAGGCTCTTGTCAGCAAGCACTTTTTGGCATCAGCAAAAGTGTCTGAGTTTGGTGACTGTATATAGGATGGATCCCTGGGTGGGACAGTTTCTGGAAGACCTTTCCTTTAGACTCTGCTCTATTTTTCCCTGTGTTTCCTTTTGACAGGAAGAGTTCTGGATTATTACTTTTCTAATGGGTGGGTGGCCCCAACCCTCAACGGGGGCCTGTGCCTATCCACTGGATATGGTCTCTACTGGTATCTATCCCTTTGTTGGGTGTTTCAGCTATTGTCCTCTCTGTTTGGGTCCTGGAAACCTTTTGGTCTTCTTACTGTACAAGGAATGCCTTCTCTATGTGATGTTCTGTGAAAGAGACTTTATCAGAATGAGATTTTTCTGCTAGCTGATTTTCTGTAACATTATGCACTATCTTTTTTACTTTTTGGACCTGGGAACTGCACCAGAACGTAGGAGCTCACACTTGCTGGGCCTAATCTGCCCCAACCCCTTCATTTATCTTTCTAAATGACTTGAGAAAACTACTGAATTTTATTTGAACATTGAATAGAGTTCTACTTCCTGTTAAGTTTATTTATTCCTATTAATTTATGATTTTAAAAGAGTATGCCATGTGGCCTACATTCTTTGAATTATAGAAATGATCTCTGAGAATACCACCTCTCTACATATTTCACATTCTGCTGGAATGTACATTGGCAGTATTTTGCTTCATGGTTTTATGTTTTGTAGTGTTACATTGGTCTCACCTTCCATGGCTTTATTTTTAAGACTGTTTTTGTTTCTTTCTCTTTTCCTCTCTAAATTTCTCAGTTGTGGAGCAAGGGGAGAGAACCTTCTATCTTGATAGACTTGTCAAAAACAAAAACATTTTTATTGCACAGATAACTATGCCTTTCAGGTTAATTTTAAATAGGTTTCTCTTATAAATGTAAAAAAGGTTTTCTAGGGCAACAGTGATTTTTTTTTAAAATCTTTTCTTTGTTTTTAAAATTTATTTATTGTTATATCAAAGTACACTGTAGCTGTCTTCAGACACATCAGAAGAGGGAATCAGGTCTCATTATGGATGGTTGTGAGCCACCATGTGGTTGCTGGGATGTGAACTCAGGACCTTTGGAAAAGCAGTCAGTGCTCTTAACCACTGAGCCATCTCTCCAGCACAACAGTGAATTTTAAATTTTCATTTATTATTGTTCTTATTTATTTATATATTTATTGAGTTATTTTGAGTTTCTAATTTTTATTAGTCTGAATTACAAATGACTACTTTTAAAAATCATTTAAAATATCTTCATCTCCATTTTAAAGTGTACTGTGTAATTATTATAGTTGGTTCAAGGGAAAGAAATATTTTTTTTAGTTAATAAAAATGTCATAATTTTATTATGTATAAACTAGCTATAAGACATTTTAAGGAAACATCTTTTCTTATAACTAAAAATTAATATATAAGACAAAAGCTTATAAAGTATTTCATATAGTTCTCTCTGCTATCTTCTGTAGCCTTTTTCTTTGTTACTGATATTTGAGCATCTCAAACAGGAAATACAAAGAAGAGATACCATCTAGATTAGCTCTGGAGGATAACTGAAAAAGAGACTCATATACAGTAGACAAGTGACAGCTAAAAAATCAAATTGCTCTCTTTCACATTCAAGACACTCAAAATCAACTTGTTTTATATCCCTTTTATATAAAGGCTCTGAAAATAAAAGGCATAAATGCATATATAATATAGTATATAAGATAGATAGGTAGATAGATAGATAGATAGATAGATAGATAGATAGAGCATGGAACAGAGGCAGAGGGATAGGGAGACAGATCTTTCTATTCATTAAGTTTATGAAATCTTTACTTCTATGGCCTATACTTTCCAGCACTTCTTCATCAGACACTAACAGCAATGTGTGAATTCCATCTCTGCCAAAGTAAAAAAAAAAAAAAATTAGATATAAAAGACTATTTAAAAACCTTTCAACATATGAGAAGATAAATTTGATCACCCCCGGAAACAATTATTCTCAGGGTATAAATGTATCTGAACCACAGGCACCAACTACTTCCATGATTTCTAACCAGGAGGCTGGTGTGTTAATATAGAATTTTCTGACTGAAGAGAAAAACTCCCCACAGAGTAGGAAGATTGAGTCCAACATTATAGAGAAGCAAAACAAAAGAAGAGCCTTTTACTGAAACATGGTAATTGATGGCTTCCAGAGCACCATTAACAAAACCCACATTGTTGCTCTGAATTTCACTGGTCAATCCCATATGACCCGAGCGTTGTGTGGTCATTGTCATGATATATTTCACAGTGTACCTTACCAAGAGGGAATGTTTCAGACATCAGTTTGTGGAAGTAAAGATTGGGAGATAGAGACTACGGGACCTTATCATTCTAAAGGATATACATTGTGGTGGCCATAGGGGCAAAAGCAATAGCTTGGATCTCCTGGAAAATGATGGCCACAATGTGTGGACAGAGATGCACAGACACTCTGGGTTTCTTTTTTGTGGAAAAGAGAAGAATTTTATCACACAATTTGCTATATTTAAAGGGCAGATTAGAGTAGGGTCAATGGGAGTGTCAGACCTTGTCTAGAGCATTAGAGGTCATGACAGCTCAGCATTACCTCCTGAACATACGTCCCACAAAAGGCACACCTGAAGGCATTTTCCTTCCTGTAATCAGATTACCCTGCAGTTTCCTGAGGAAAGGTGCATAGGCCAAGGGGAGGAGTAACCACGAAGGTTGCCCTTGAATTTAGGTTTGCCCTTGACAAAGCTTTACAAGATATACATACATACATACACACACACACACACACACACACACACACACATATATGTATGTATATGTGTATGTATATGTATATATGGCAACATTACATTGTTTAAGATAATCTATCATTTTTCATTATAAAAGTAAATCAACAGTTGTATCAAAATTTGATAATACAGATCACAGTAGTCCTAGACACAGAAAAAAAAAAACCTGTTAAATAATTTAAGCACTTAAGAGATGATAGTATTTTTATTTTTGTTTTTTACAGGCCTATGAAGAAATTGAGACATCCAAAGAATTTTGAATGTCTACAGGATATTTAAATAAAGTTTTAGTGTTAAAATTATGGCTAATATCTGGATGCTGTTTGGGTGAGGCTAATCTGAGCTCTGTGGGTTTATAGCCATGACTATAGCAGGAAACAACTCAAAACCATATACTTTACCCACAGCAGAAATCTTCTATTTATATTTCTTGATAGTGTTGCTGAAACATTTAGAAATTTAAACATCCATGGTATTAGCAATATTTTGTGACACCTATAAACTCACTGCTTGGGATGTGGGAGGCTGAGGTAGGAGGAAATTAATTTCTAAATCAGCTTGTGCAACATACTGAGGCCCTTTCTCAATAAACTGGACATTGAAAATAAATAACTCACCGGGCGGTGGTGGCACACGCATGTAATCCCAGCTCTCGGGAGGCAGGGGCAGGTGGATTTCTGAGTTCGAGGCCAGCCTGGTCTTCAGAGTGAGTTCTAGGACAGCCAGGGCTACACAGAGAAACGCTGTCTCAAAAAAAAAAAAAAAACAAATAAATAAATAAATAAATAAATAAATAAATAAATAACTCTATTTAGTTATTAGTATTGAGTACTACAGAGAATGAACCCAGTGTACTCAGGTGAAACCACTGACCTACACCGCTCCTTGGGTAGAAAAACATTTTATTGGGTAACAATCTACCAGACTGCCTCAAAGTAAAGACAACAACAGCTCCAACAGCAGCGCAGGAATGCAAGTCAGTTTTATTTGATAGTGGGCAGAATTGAGTCTTTGAGCAGATGTAGGTTGTGTGGATTAATTGTGACCTAAATACCCTTTACCCCTATTAACTGACCATTAAGGGTGGAGAAAAGAAGTGGTGGATTTCCTTACAAACAGAATCTTTACCAGGTTCCTGAGGAATGCTGAGAATTGGTTTCTTATCTTACCCATTAAGAATCATTCTTAGGCAAATGGATGGAGCTAGAGAACATCATACTAAGTGAGGTAACCCAGACTCAAAAGGTGAATCATGGTATGCACTCACTAATAAGTGGATATTAGCCTAGAAAACTGGAATACCCAAAACATAATCCACACATCAAATGAGGTACAAGAAGAAAGGAGGAGCAGTCCCTGGTTCTGGAAAGACTCAGTGAAACAGTATTCGGCAAAACCAGAACGGGGAAGTGGGAAGGGGTGGGTGGGAGGACAGGGGAAGAGAAGGGGGCTTACGGGACTTTCGGGGAGTGGGGGGGCTAGAAAAGGGGAAATCATTTGAAATGTAAATAAATTATATCGAATAAAAAAAATTAAAAAAAAAAAAAAAAGAATCATTCTCTTACTACCCTTAGAGGCATTGCAGATGTGGCTGCTATGTCATATGTACACCAGTAGGTGGTGGAAAGGAGACAGGCCACATGTATGTTCAGTCATCTGAGCTGTGACCATCTGAATGATTAGTAACCTAACATTCCCTTAAAAAGAGCAAGCCTGAAATGAACCCCTGTCTGCCTCCAGGAGGCTCCTCCCCACTCCACCCACCTCACTCCCACAGGGAGCTGGCCTGAGAAAACCAAAAGCAACAGTCAGGCACCACGCAGGTCTGAATGAGCTACCATAGCTGGGAACAAGTCACATACTAGAAGAAGCCTGTCTGGGTCCAAGAGTCCTGATGGAAGTGAGTCCAAGATAACCATCAGTCAAACACCATGGGGCCTGGACAGGAGCTAGCCTGCGGTAACCACCAGTATGGTGCCACATAGTCCAGGCAGGAAAGACTGTGGCTGGGATGACTCTACCAGGAGCCATAATGCATGAGCTGGGCATAACATTCCTGAGAGCACTCTTGAGAGAACCCCAAGCACTCCGGGACTACAGGCACAACTTAGAGGAGCATGTAAGTGGTGGGCAAATGGAAGGAGAAAGAGAAACAGAAGAATCTGGGCACAATGAAGAGAGACAGAACTGGAGACTCGAGGGTACTGAGGAACAGCTTGATATGAGTAGCCAGAGATGCCACCTAGGACCATGGTAGGGCCCTGGCCTGTGCTGCCACTGGGGGGCCACATCTAAGTTCATGGCCCTACAGCAGCAGGGGTCTGTTACCACCAAAGATCAAGTGGATATCCATAGTCTGAGGTGCCATCCAGGGACATGTTGATGTCTGAGGGCTATGCAGAATTGTCCCCACCCCTTACATGGGCATCATGAGAGAACTGGCCCTGGGGGATGTAAAAACAAGAGATCCGTTCTTGCCCCTAGACAGCTCTAGGACTCTGGAGAGTAGAACCTGAACCCTGCCTGAACAGCATAGTAGAGCTGGCCCTGGATCTGGGTGTTGTCAGCAAGCCAGCTTAGAGACCATGAGAGTGGGAGATCTGGCTCTGCCCCCTCGCTGGTGGTGACCTTGGATGGGCCAGTTGGAGCAGGGCAGGAGAGGTGACCCAAGTGGTGGGAGTATAGGAGAGCTGGCAGGCTGACCAGTTCAGATACCTCTTGGGCCCAAATCCAGAGCTCTGAATTGACCAACCCAAATATCTTCCTCATTGATGTACTGCTTGAGGTCATGAAAGGACCTATCCTGCAGATCTGAAACTATACAATCTTTATGACATAGGGTAATGATGAGATATCTGAGGGGAGTCCCGGTGAAGAGCCAGTGTAATGAACTGAGCCCATCCCAGCTCAGCCAGATTCTTAGGTGATGGTGTAGTAGAAGCCAGAGGCCTTGAACCAGACCAATGACTGATTTCAATGAAAATCTACAGGCAAAGAAGTATGGACAAAAGGGTATGCCGTGGGACACACTGTGACACACCACAGCTTCCACAAAGAGATTTTTTTTTTTACTCCATTGGGTTGGGTTGCAAGGGTAGAGGGCAGATATGAGGGAAGATGTGAATTGAGTGGGATTGGGTGCATGATGTGAAACTCACACACACACACAAAAAAAACCAATATTTTTATAAAAAAATTTATAGTAGAAGAAAAAAGGGGAGGAGGAAGAGGAGAAGAAGAAAAGGATGAGGAGAAGAAGAAAAGGAAGAGGAAGAAGAAGAAGGAGGAGGAGCAGGAGGAGGAAGAGGAGGAGGAGAAGAAAGAGGAGGAGATGACTGAGCTGGGGTAGGGCTCAGGTGTTAGTACTGAGACCTGTGATATCTCATAGGTGACAAGAAGCACAGCACAAACTATAGGCCTGTTTGCAAGGCAACAGCCACCATATACCCAGAGTTCAATGGGCCTACCTTTACCTGTAATTATGTCATCAACTGTATATATTTGGATAGCATCTCTCTCCTTCTCTTTCTTTTCCTTCCTTCTTTTTGCCTGCTGCCCCTTTACCCCATCCTAAATAAAGCCCCAATTGGAACTGTTTGGTTTGGTGTGGTCCCTCATTGTGGCCCGCATCTCTGCCTTGCCTCCATGACCTGTGCAGCATGCAGGCAAACAACCTGCATGAAAAAAACAACATCAGGTCATTTACCTTAGGACATAATCAGAAGCAGTGCCATTTGGCCTAGTTTGTAACCTAACAATAACATTCAAAATTAAAAATAACATGCTATTTTATTCTTATTTTCCCACTTTTGTAGAACTAAGAATTTTCTCAGTCTTCATGCTTGGTAGATAAGTCCTCAACCTATGAAATTTTGTCTGTGGTGTTGGGGTCCATGGCTAGGCTCACAGCCTGTGGTGTGCTTCCCATGTGCTCTGTCTCTGAGCTGTGCTCTCAGGCGACAAGTAAAGTGAGAAATTTCTGGACACTGTAAACTTTTCCCTAACATCTTTTTATCATTTAGAAATGTATTAAATTATCGTATCTTATCAGTTTCTAGAATCCCTCTATTTGGGATCACAAGTTCAGCTGGCTTGTTTTGTGTCAATTTGACAAAAGCTAGAGTTATCTGAGAACTACAGTTGAAAATATGCTGTCCTAATATTCGACATTGGGAAAGTCTGTAGATTTTTGTGTTTGTTAATGATTGATGTGAGAGGTTCCACATCTCACAGTGGATCATGCCATCGCTGGGAAGGTCCTGAGGACTATAAGTAAACAGGCTTAGCAAGCCCTGGGGAGCAAGCCAGTTCATAGTTCTTCGTGGTGCCCGGCTTCAGTTCCTGCTTTCAGGTTCCTGCCTGCAGCTCCTACATTCATTTCCTTTCATGTTAGATTATAATGTGGAAGTGTGACTGAAATAAACCTTCCCTCCTCAAGTTGCTTTAGGTCATGATTTTCATCATAGAAATCACATGATGTTGTTATTTTAATGTATTTATTGGACAATAAGAATAATGAGAGCCCAACATGTAAAAATGGTGTGTAGCAATTTTTCATGGTTACATTCACATTGCCACTCTTTTTAGAAAAAAATGAGTTAAAAATGCTGTTGTTTTTTTAACATCATCTTTTATGAACAAAAAATTATAATAAGCACATTTTCTTACTGTTCATGTGTCTGCCTGAAATGGCTTTGAATCACAGATTTCATCTGCCTTGTAGCCCAACCTTTGTTATGTATTTTGGTTGAGAATATCTGACCACTCTAGAGAAATGCTTATTCTATGGGGATGACCATCTTCAAAAATGAAAATCCCAAAAGTCTGTATGCACTTAAAGATATTGAAATATTACATTTCAAGATCTACAAAGTACCCTAAGGATAAGGTAAATAGAAAATTGTATGTCTTTCTTACCTTCAGAAAGCTGTCAACGGGACAATGAAACAGTTGCAGTGAGTGTACTATAGCACAGGATAGAAGTTTCTTCTAAAGCAATATGACCATATGTGGGTAAAAAGCTGTTTTTAGCAAACCTTCCAGAATATTTGTCTACTGCTTTTCAGCCTTTGGCAAGTCCTTGTTCTGCCTACAGCTCACCCCTGAGACTCATCAATTCAGCAGTCAGGCTGAATCGTTTATTAGATTAGTGGCCTACAGAGAAATGCCCAGTGTGAGTCAGAGAGAGCTGTGAGTTGCCTGCTGGTTCTTTGAAGCTGAATTCTAGCCAGGTGGGAGGGCCAGGACAAAAGGGACAGAAGAAAGGGCAAACTTTATTTCCTCAATTCAGGACATTTTCAATGTTAAAAACCTGAGGACCACTCTGTTGATTTTTTTTTCTTCTTGAGCTTCATGTGGTCTCTGAACTGTATTTTGGATGTTCTGAGCTTTTGGGCTAGTATCCACTGATCAGTGAGTGCATAACATGTGTGTACCTTTAGGGTCCATCTAAAGTGATAGTTCTGTCTGACACTTAGGGGATGGATGTCAAGGAAAGTACTCAGTAGATGACTGGAAGAACTTCTAAAATCCTCCAGGCAGATCTTCCCTAGGGCAAGAGTGTCTCTGGCTCCTCCTGTTTTCCCATAGCCCCTGGGAAGATTCACACTATGTTTAATGAATGCTTAACCTAGATGTATATTTTCAATTCCTTAATATGAGAATTAGAATCTCTTCCTGAAAGTGACCTCAGAATTATTTAGTTTTGTATTGAGCCAGTACAAAGTGCAATAGAGAAAATGCATGATAGACAATATAGAATCCAGAATTAAAATGATACAGAAATTATACATTTGAAAACACTAAAAGATGTCCATTTCCCAGATTGAAAGAGGAAAACAAGGGGTGGTAAAATTTTTACAAAATAGTTTTTTTTTTTTTGTTTTTTTTTTAATGAATGGGAAATGTAAGTGGAAATTACATTCCAGGTAAATGTAACAAATGGCCTCTCAGGCTCTATATGGGCATGGAATTCTATCTGTCAAGGTAAAATTTCCTTTTCTAGACTCAGCCCTCTACCCTTCTTCTACCATGCATTACTAACTGGCGGGTTTATTGCTTTCATTGTTTGTTTGTTTTTGTTTTGTTTAAAGCACATTTTATAGTAGAATTTCCTCTTCAAGAAATACAGGAAAACTAAATTTTTAATAAACTTAGTCAGGACTTATAGAGGCATTCCCAAATGCAGAGGAATTTTTGTGACATTTTGAAATTATTTGCTACTGATTTTAATTATATATTTGAGTTATTTGTATGAATGAAAAGCTCATCATTCAATTACCAGATGCTGTCTCTACACTGTAAAAGAGAATATGATAGCATCATCTCTAAGTAGGAGTTACCTGAGATCAATGGCTCTTATCCCAACATGCACACACACACACACACACTCCAGACTGTGCATCCTTGGTATCATTCTCTGTAAGCTTCCTCTGAGGTCCATGTATGGTCAGTTCAGCCTGAAGCATGGATCCACTTTTCCAAGGTGTTTCTCTTTGCTCTGTAGACTTCTTTAGCATACACACTACATTGCCTATAGCCACTGGTTGTCAAAAAAAAAAAAGCAAAAAACAAAAACAACAGCACTGTGCACCAGCAACTTTGACTCTATTAAAATCAGCAGAGACAGAATAGACATAAAAAGAAAGGCCTAGCAGTCCCCTGCCCCTGTGACCTCACCCAGTTCAGGAAGGCTAGAGGTTTTTCTGTATAATAGTAATACCTTTTCATGAAATTAGAGTTAACTTCCCTCCTATCAGTCATAAATTCTACATCTGGAGAATATTATTTATGCATACCCCAGGCCAGTTGCTAGGATTGACTAGAGGGAACAGTAGTTAGCTTTTCCTGAGGGATTTTGGTTACTAAAGTGGTCTTTGGAATGTTTTAGAGAGTAAGAAAGTTGAATTTTCAGGGCGGTAGATGCTATGCTTGAAGGATGAGATCATTCCTCTGCTACCACAAATTTCAATATGCTTATGATATCTCATGGAGTACAAAGTCTAACATCTCAGTATGATATTGGGAGTGATGGAGCCATCTGCAATGACTGTGCAAATGCAGGAGGAGAGTCGTGGAAATTATGAGGTGCTGGTGGGGCCTTGAGCCAACAGCTGTGGACATAGATCAAGATTCGGTTGACTCTAATCACCAGTGGGCTGGTGATTCTTCTTCCGCCATGCCACCCTGTCTACAGTATTGAGATAATTGTGTTTCTTTGTGCCTTATGTTGGCTCTTTCCAAAACTGAGATTTGAAAGGCTAAAAACACTATGTAAAGATACGTCTTCATTTATACTAAGCCAGTAAATAATGTCTTTCTAGGTCAAGACTGACAGACAATAAAAACTATTTTCCTTGCTTGTGGATGGCTGTTTCATTATACAATTGACTTTTTTCAAACTCAACAGCAGAAATGCATACCTGAGGGAATGTAAAATGGGCTGTATGAGTCACAGAAGCTACTACCATGTTCCCTGCCTCTACAACATCTCTTGGTACACTAGTCTTGAAATTTTGTAGAGATGAAACTACATTAAAAAGAT
The DNA here is from genome assembly GCF_947179515.1 of Apodemus sylvaticus. Lineage (NCBI taxonomy): Eukaryota > Metazoa > Chordata > Mammalia > Rodentia > Muridae > Apodemus > Apodemus sylvaticus. The sequence goes on along the minus strand of NC_067475.1, from coordinate 85,791,841 downwards.
TTCTTTATCTTTTCTTAAGAAACATTGTGTGTGTGTGTGTGTGTATTCACTCTGGAGATATAACACAGGGTTTGTTACAACAGGAGATACAGACAAAGGTAACTAGAAGCCATAATCATATATTTCCTCAAGCAAAAGTTCATCACTTAGACAGTTAGGATATTTTTCCTTTAATTAAAAGAAAACTGATCTTTCCTAAGGAGATCTCAGATAAGACACTTGGTAGGCAGTCTGTTTGATGGGAGGCTGTTGACAGCTATTCATATCTACTGACTCCAGTATTCTGGACTGTCATGACATTTTATAGAAAGCTCTAGATTTATCGAAAGTAAGTACAGATGTTCTTCGTTTTCTTACACTCCCCTTAACAAGTTCCCTGTGGTCACAACATCAGACACATTTTAATACAATAGCATAGTGAAATAAGAAGGTATTTTTTTTAAAGCAGGCTTAGTCATGAGAAGACACAGGTTTTAGTCACTAGCTAAAGTTGCTTTGGCTTAAAACATGAACCATTTAATAACATGATGGAATTTGCCTTATAGTCTGAAGGCAAGTTTATGTTCTTTTTGGATGCAACAAATACCTAGAGAAGAATGTCTTTGTCCTATGTCATAAACATTATTACTGGTTTTCTTGTCATCATCAAAGGTAAAGGACAGCTTGATAGGAGAGAGAGAAAAACAATCATCTAATTATGATGTCCTATTAACCAATGAGTATGTGTTTCAGATAAGTGATCTGTGTCCTTTGACATCAAATCAAAAGCTCTTCACAATAGACATCACTGTAGATTGCAGAGTTAGAAAGACTCTGAAGAACCTGCATTCTTATAGATAATCTCATTACAACCCTAATCTGCCATGCTCAAGTCTCTACTGCTCATTCATAAATAGAATTCTACTTAATGCAATTGGATAGTTCCTAGGTTAATGAGCCAATATTGCATTGTGACTGTAAACATTCATATTAATACTATTGGCAGTAGAAAGACTAGTTTTATGTTCGTAGAATGTATATGAACCTCTGTGAGGTAACAAAAGAAGTCCAGTTAGACAATTTTAAGATTATAGTTTCCATTCATTAAATATGGCAACTTCAATAATATAAAATATTTTTATGGCTAGTTTTCCAATATCTTCGTATGCCAAATACTAACTCTGTATCAACAGCACAAATAGTAAATCCTGATGGAAACAAAAAGACCTGTGCTAAAAAAAAAAAAAAAAAAAAAAAAAAACCTGCTTCCCTATATAGAAGTTGCAATTAATACATAGTCTTATCAGCCAGTCCTCCATATAGTAATCCCAAATAAATTTCAAATATTATGGTGAAGTGAAGAGATCACTTGTAAGGTCTTTGTTTTTAATTTCAGTATAAAAGGTATATATCTTCACAAAGGGATATAGGAAAGAACATGTCAAGGGCTACAAGGGGTTTGGAACTAGAAGAAAAGTATAAGGGAAAGGAAAAGGAGAGGAAGGGAGAGGATGGATGGGAAGAAGAAGAGGGAATAGAACAATGATGTAGGCCACCCAGCTGCCCCAAGACTACCAGAGACGAAACCAACAACCAAGGGGTACACATGGTTCCAGCCAAAAGTGTGGAAGGCAGAGGAAGGCCTTGTTGGGCATCAGTGGGAGGAGTCATCCTTGGTCTGGTGAAGGCTCAATAGATGTCCCAGAAAAGGGAAATGGAGGTGTGTGGGGAGAGGTGGGTGTGGGTCAGGTGGAGGGGCATATACTTGAAGGCAGGGGGAGGGAAGGGAGGGTGGGGGGGATGAGAGTCCTGGGACAGGGTAAGCCAGGAAAGGTTTTAGCATTTGAAATGTAAATGAAGATTATATTCATTTTTAAAAAAGGAGATGAGGGGAAGAAAGAAGAAGGAAGGGGGAGGGAGGGTTGTTGAGAGGAAACAGGATAGTGAAAGAGAGAGGAAGAAAGAATGAGAGGTGGGGGAGGAAATGAGAGGGGGTAGGACATGGGTAGGGTGTTGGATTTCTTAGCTTTCAAAAGTCCAAAAGTGAGTATGGTCCTCAGAGTGTATTCAAGGTGCCATCATTGGAGCCAGTTATCACATTAGGGTCCAGGTGCCAATGGCAATGGCCACAGTCAGACAGTGAGCTCTGGAGTCTTTCTACACTATTGACTTGCAGCTAGTTTCATAACTAGATTATTTTGTATTAATTTCAATTTTCTCACCCATACAAATGAGCCACTAAGTAGTCTAATAAGTTTAAGGAGCAATGAAATAATGCACATAAAATAATTCATACCATATTTCAAATAAAGGGTATTTTTCAATGTCTGCAGAACTACAGCTAGAAACAAGCAAAGATGTTCTCACATAAAGAAATGGCAAAATCCATCTCAGCATTAAAGCTATTTAAAGCTGTATTGTAGCATTACAGCCTCATTGCTATTAGCCACATGGACAATGAATCCACAGGGAGGTAGCCATTTTTGTGGTTTTTCTTTTTCTTTCAATACTTCAAAATACGGAAACATACCAAAGGAGGACAGACAACTGGAGTGCATGGAGTTGAGCTATGTGAGACTCAGTGCAGATACTCAGCATGACCTGAGAACCTTTCCTCCTATGCAGAATTTCATGTTTAAAACATAAGAACAAAATAAGACATATTGCAGCCTTACCACAGAGATTCATGCCAGATACGCTTTTCTTCGGATTTCTCTTTTATTGAGTGACAGGGGAAGAAAGGAGGCACAAACAATGTAGAATGGGACCACAATATTATTCCGTCTTGTAACTGGAATGAAAAACCCAAATACACAATAGAGGAATGGGGTTAAAATCTTAGAGATATTTATTCTAACAATTTCATATTAATGATTACCAGCTGGAAAAGGGAAAAGGAAACATTCTTATTCTAACTGTCAAAAGAGAATGATCGTATGTGGAATGGCTCGGAAATGATGCACCTTGTTTATGAAGCAACTTTTCCCTGGGAATGGTCCTCCTGACAGCTGAGCTGTGCAGGTGCTGAATGCGAAACATTTCCTGCCAGCTTGCGGGTGATTTGCATCTTCACAGGATGTCATTAAACAAAAACAGAATGGCTTTTGTTGCCTGTATAACAGGTTTGCAGAGATGTAACTTATGGCTTTTTATGCATTTGTGTGGAACTTTCCATGGATCCCTCATGTTCCTGATGTCCTCAGTATCTCTCACTGCAGGGACAAAGACTAAATGGCTTTTTTTTCATTCATTTACATATTCATTTTGCATCTGATGGCTGCCCCTGCATGGCCCCTCCTCCCATCCTCCCATTTCCCTTCTCTGATCCTTGGGTGAGTGCTGAGAGTGTACTTGACATTGGCCAAGGACAATCCCTGGCTTCAGGCAGGAATCTGCCATTAGGACATAATAGGAAAATAGGTTAAGGCAGGAATTTTTATCCTAGGGTGGAGAAGCTCAGTGAAGGCTAAGCTCATTGTTCCTCCAGGTCTAGGAATTCCTGAATTAAGCAGGTGATCCACCCAGCTGCCAGAGCAGTCAGTCAAGACAAGAACCTCCAGGTGAAGCTAGACAACTTCCACTAGAACTCAACCTGGAGTCGGGAGGGAAGGGTTTGCCCAAACTGTTAAAAGGTCTGACCACCATTAATGTTTCAGCCTCGATCAGTAAAATATTGTCCTGGCCCTTCTTTCTTTTCGCCCCTTCCCCATCTATCTCTCAGCTTCTGTTCCAGCAACCCAGTTCATAATAGCTGCAGGTAGCTATGGAATACAACACCCGGAGCCTGCCACATCAAGTCTCTGAAAGGTTAGGTGCAGCCTCTCCCACTGAGGTCAGACAAAGCAGTCCAGTAAGGGGAACTGATTGAAAATATCTGCAAAAGCTTTTAGAACAGGCTCCTGCTCCTGTTGCTAGGGGACTCTAATTGCACAATCTCATCAAAGGACAGGTCATTGAAACAAAAACTAAACAGAGAAACAATGAAACTAACAGATGTTATAAGCCAAATAGACCTAACATTATCTACAGAACCTTTCACTCAAGAATATACCTTCTCAGCACTTCATGCAACCATTTTTGAATTGACCATATAATCACTCACAAAGACAGCCTCAACAGTTACAAGAAGATTGAAAAAAAACAAAAGCAAAAAAACCAACCAAACAAAAAACCACGACTCTTATCAGATTGCCATGGATTACAGCTGGACTTTAACAACAAAAGAAAAAACAGAAAGCCCACCTACTCAAGGAAACTGAACTACCCAATGATTACTTGGCCAGGGAAGAAATAAAGAAAAAAAGTAAAGACTTTCTAGAATTCAATGAAAATGAGGGTAAAACCTACCCAAACTTATGGGACACGATGAAAGCAGTTCTAAAAGGAATATTTGTAGCATTGAGTGCCTTCATAAAAAACTGAAAAGATCTCATGCTAACAACTTAACAGCACACCTGAAAGATTTAGAACAAAAAGAAACAAATACACTCAAGAGGATAAGATAGCAGGAAATAGTCAAACTCAGGACTGAAAGCAACCAACAAACAAAGGGAACAACGCAAAGAAAAAAAAAACCAACAGCTGGTTCTTTGAGAAAATCAACAAGATAATCAACAAGTTAGACAAATCCTTTGCCAAAATAACTAAAAGGCAGAGAGACAGTATACAAATTAACAAAATCAGAAGCTGAGGAAATTTAAAAAAATCAGTAGATCTTACTTCAAAATCCTGAATCCCCACAAAACTGGAAAATCTAAATGAAATAGGAGATTTTCTAGACAGATAACACTTACCAAAAATAAATCAAGACCAGGCAAACTATCTAAACAGTCCTAAAACCCTTAAGGAAATAGAAGCAACCATTAAAATTTTCCCAACCAAAAACCGTCTATGAACAATGGTTTTTAGTTAAGGATTCTACCAGACTTTTAACGAAATAATACCAATTCGTCTCAAACCACTCCAGAAAATAGAAACAGAAGAGACACTGTCAAATTCATTCTAGGAGCCATAGTCAGCCTGATACCTAACACATACAAATGCTCAACAAAGAATCTCAGACCAATATCTTTTATGAACATCAATGCAAGACTACTCAACAAAATATTCTCAAACAGAATCCAAGAACACATCAAAAACCTCATCCATGATGCTCAAGTAGACTTTATCCTAGGGATGCAGGGATGATTTAATATATGAAAATTCATTAACATAATCCACCATATAAACTAACTAAAAGGAACAATTCACATGATCATCCCATTAAATGCTGAAAAATTCTTTTACAAAATCTAAAACTCCTTCATTTTAAAAGTCTTGGAAATAACATGGATATAAGGAATAATTAGACACATACCCAAATATAATAAAAGCAACATACAGCAAACCAATAACCAACAAAAAATTAAATGGAGAGAAAATTCATGGCACAAGTCAGGGACCAGACAAGGCTGCCCTTCTCCCCCTATCTATTTAATATAGTACATGAAGTTCTAGCCAGAGCAATAAGACAACTTAGGAGATTAAGGGGATACAAATTAGAAATGAAGAAGTAAAGGTATCACTATTAGAGGATGATATGATAATGTACATAAGCGACCCCCAAAAGTCTACCAGAGAACTCCTACAGCTGATAAGAAACTTCAGGAAGTGGCTGGATACAAAATTAATTCAAAGAAATCAGAAGCCCTTCTTAATACAAAGGATAAATGGTTTGAGAAAGAAATTATGGATACAAAACCCTTCATAATAGCCACAAAGAATGCAAAATATCTTGGTGAAACTCGAACCAAGCAAGTAAAATATCTGTATGACAAGAAATTCAAGTTCCTGAAGAAAGAAATTGAAGAAGTTATCAGAAGATGAAAAGATCTCTCATGCTCATGGACTGGTAGGATTAATATAGTAAAAATAGCCATCTGTCCAAAACAATCTAAAGATTCAATGCAATTCCCATCAATATTTTAACATAATGTTTTACAGACCTGGAAAGAGAAATTCTCAACTTCATATGGAAACAAAACAAACAAACAAACAAAAACTTCAGGATAGCTAAAACAATCCTGAACAATAAAAGAACTTTTGTAGGAATCATCATCTCTGATCTAAAGCTGCACTACAGAGCAATAGTGATAAAACTATATGGATAGCTGGGCGGATTTCTGAGTTCGAGGCCAGCCTGTTCTACAGAGTGAGCTCCAGGACAGCTAGGACTCCATAGAGAAACCCTGTCTCAAAAAACCATAGGAAAAAAAAAAAGCAACAAAACAAAAAAATAAATAAATAAATAAATAAATAAAGCCTCTACATGGTATTGGTATAAAAGGCATTTTAAATGTGGAAAGTTAAACTGTTAGGATTACATACAGTATATATCAATATTTTGAATTTTACTTTTAAAATAGAGGTAAATGTCAAAATCTGACAATATTTATTTGGTTGTTCTGAACCAACTTTGAGTAATTTTGAAGAAATGTAATTTTCTTGGGAAATGCCTGATCCCCTGTACAAAGCTACAAACGTCTCTGCTCAGTTTATATAATTGTTCAGTAATTAAATAGACTGTCAATTCTGTAATATTGCATTAGTTCTATAAATGGTATCTAAGTCTCCAGTTGAAAAGAAGGAAATCTGATTGTTAGACGTAGACAGAATAAGCTTCTACTGCCCACAAAGGACAGAACCAACTGAGTCTCATAACCAGAGAAAGCCCAAAGAATGCCTAGTTGCTATGGTGCACCATTACGTCTGCACCATTATAACAAACACCTAAAGTCAATCACCTTATATGAAAAAAAAAGGTTTATTTCAACTCAGCTTGAAAGGTTTTAGCCTGTGATTGGCTATCCCTGTTGCTTTACGTCATGGGAAAGCTACACATCGTGACCAAGAGCTTGTAGCAGACCAAAGTCACTCAGCTTCCTTCTGGGATGAAACGACAGAGGATGAAGAAGGGACTGCAACCTAGAGTCTTCTTCAAGAAAAGCTCTCTTTCTCCTGTTACATTCCAGTTCTTCCAACCCCCACCATACTGCTGGCCAAGACTTTATCTGACAGACCTTCAGGAGACTTTTATGATCAAACTTCATGTGACCACAAGCAAAATACTGACAGTGGCTTGGTATATATATATATTGTCTCCCTGAGTTACACAAAAGAATCAAATAACTCTCATTAAAGGCTGTGTGGATGCTGGACAACTACCAATTTAAGAGACCACCATATCACAAATTTCTTTACTTGCCTACTCTGAGGCTCCTCTGGAACTGAGGAGCCTTAGCATTCATACTCTCCAATATATTCCATTGGTAGGAGAATGAGCAGGCACTCATAATTTCTCTTGAATGGATGACCCCCATCTTATTCAGCCATCATATAACACCGTGAACAAGACACTGCTGGACTCATTTCATGAATGGTGTAAATTAGATTCACCAAGATTGAATTATGAATCAAAATTTTCAAATGGAACTTGCCATGTCTCCAAAACCCCAAATGGTTAAAGCAACTTTGAAACTTTTGAGAAGAAAGTAAAAAAATTATGATTTGTGAATAAGCACCATGCTGTTCTAAGTACACAACTCCTTATCCCTTCTGTATGCCATATGTTTCCTTGGTTTTTTTTTGTTTGTTTGTTTATTTGTTTGTTTTTGTTTTTTTATATATTTTTATTCGATATATTTTTTATTTACATTTCAAAAGATTTCCCCTTTCCTAGCCGCCCCACTCCCAGAAAGTCCCGTAAGCCCCCTTCTCTCCCCCTGACCTGCCACCCACCCCTTCCCACTTCCCCGTTCTGGTTTTGCTGAATACTGCTTCATTGAGTCTTTCCAGAACAAGGGGCCACTCTTCCTTTCTTCTTGTACCTCATTTGATGTGTAGATTATGTTTTGGGTAATCCAGGTTTCTAGGTTAATATCCACTTATTAGTGAGTGCATACCATGATTCATCTTTTGGGTCTGGGTTACCTCACTTAGTATGATGTTCTCTAGCTCCATCCATTTGCCTAAGAATTTCATGAATTCATTGTTTCTAATGGCTGAATAGTACTCCATTGTGTAGATATACCACATTTTTTGCATCTACTCTTCTGTTGAGGGATACCTGGGTTCTTTCCAGCATCTGGCAATTATAAATAGGGCTGCTATGAACATAGTAGAGCATGTATCCTTATTACATGGTGGGGAATCCTCTGGGTATATGCCCAGGAGTGGTATAGCAGGATCTTCTGGAAGTGAGGTGCCCAGCTTTCGGAGGAACCGCCAGACTGATTTCCAGAGTGGTTGTACCAATTTGCAACCCCACCAGCAGTGGAGGAGTGTTCCTCTTTCTCCACACTCTCTCCAACACCTGCTTTCTCCTGAATTTTTAATCTTAGCCATTCTGACTGTTGTAAGGTGAAATCTCAGGGTTGTTTTGATTTGCATTTCCCTAATGACTAATGAAGTTGAGCATTTTTTAAGATGCTTCTCCACCATCCGATGTTCTTCAGGTGAGAATTCTTTGTTTAACTCTGTACCCTATTTTTCAATAGGGTTGTTTGGTTTTCTGGAGTCAGCAGATGACATGATAGTCTACCTAAGTGACCCAAAAAACTCCACTAGAGAACTCCTACAGCTGATAAACAACTTCAGCAAAGTGGCAGGTTATAAAATCAAATCAAGCAAATCAGTGGCCTTCCTATACTCAAAGGATAAGCAGGCTGAGAAAGAAATTAGGGAAATGACCCCCTTCACAATAGCCACAAATAGTATAAAGTATCTTGGGGTGACTCTTACCAAACATGTGAAAGATCTGTATGACAAGAACTTCAAGACTCTGAAGAAGGAAATGGAAGAAGACCTCAAAAAATGGGAAAACCTCCCATGCTCATGGATCGGTAGAATCAATATAGTTAAAATGGCCATTTTGCCTAAAGCACTATACAGATTCAATGCAATACCCATCAAAATCCCAACTCAATTCTTCACAGAGTTAGAAAGAGCAATTATCAAATTCATCTGGAATAATAAAAAACCCAGGATAGCTAAAACTATTCTCAGCAACAAAACAAATTCTGGGGGAATCAGTATCCCTGACCTCAAGCAATACTACAGAGCAATAGTGTTAAAAACTGCATGGTATTGGTACAGTGACAGGCAGGAGGATCAATGGAACAGGATTGAAGATCCAGAAATGAACCCACACACCTATGGCCACTTGATCCTCGACAAAGAGGCTGAAAACATCCAATGGAAAAAAGATAGCCTTTTCAACAAATGGTGCTGGTTCAACTGGAGGTCAGCATTCAGAGGAATGCGAATTGATCCATCCTTGTCTCCTTGTACTAAGCTCAAATCCAAATGGATCAAGGACCTCCACATAAAGCCAGACACTCTGAAGCTAATAGAAAAGAAACTGGGAAAAACCCTTGAGGACATCGGTACAGGGAGAAAGTTTCTGAACAGAACACCAATAGCGTATGCTCTAAGAGCAAGAATTGACAAATGGGACCTCATAAAATTACAAAGTTTCTGTAAGGCAAAGGACACCATCAAGAGGACAAATCGGCAACCAACAAATTGGGAAAAGATCTTCACCAATCCTACATCAGATAGAGGGCTAATTTCCCATATATATAAAGAACTCAAGAAGTTGTTTTTGTTTTTTAACCAACTCACCCATCAATAGGAAATCTGCCATGGGCTTAGAAGTTATACAAATAGTATGTATTGTACTCAAGTAAATTATGATTTGATGATAATCTTATACCTCAAGTTATATTTCTTTTAATATTAATTAAATTTTTATTTTTAATTTATTAGCAGGGTCTCACTATTCATTACTGGTTGGCCTGGAACTATCTATGTAGGCTAGGCTGGTCTTGAACTCATAGAGAGTTGCCTGTCTCTGACTCCTATGTGAACGGATTAAAGGGGTATGCCACAACATCTGGAGAGTTCTGTATCTTCATTGCTATCAATTTTAACAGGCAAAAGGGAGAATTTATGTATATATATATATACAGACACAAATATTCTATAATATGTGATGTTTATCACATAGTACAGAAAATATATCACAAAATGGGAGTTGAACATAATGAAATGTTAGACACAGGATGAAATGTGATTTAGTGAGCTCCAACTCTATTTGTCATTTGGGAAAGCTGTGATCCAAAGAGCTTTACATTCTGGTTCTAGAGCAAACCAATGGCAGAATGGAGAATGTGCTCTATTAACATAAATAACAAAACACAAGCAAAGACTGAAGCTTCTCAGTTCACCTTGAGACTCAATGGTGTAATGAGAAATGAACTTCCAATAATGCTAGTTTAAAAACAATATAAATACAAGCATAGTCTGCAGCAATGATCAGGTAGTTATATTTTAACATATTCCATATATGCAAACGGTCACTTCTATATTTGACTTAGCTTCTATATTTTAAAAATAGCTCTTCTTTTAATGAAAAAGATTTTTCTCATTTGTGTGATAAAATAGATTTCCTCCCCCCAACCCCCAGTCCCCACATGCCCAAGAGTAGGTACAGAGGAGAGTCATTACGAATTCCTCAGTGACAAACTTGAGCACAAGGCTCTTTGATCTCTCCACACCAGCCCCATGACTGACTATTATTTAATACAGTTGAGGAAAATTAGGTAAATCAAAGGAAAACATTTTTAATTAGTGCTTTAACTATATGATACATTGTGCCTTCTTAAAGAAAAATGTTCCCACCAGTAAATGAAAAACTCATTTCTAAAAGCTGTTTACTTCTACTTAATGATTTCTTCTAATAGGCAGATAAATTGAACAACAACCTTTGAAACCTATTAGCCTGAACAATTTCACAGGAACCAAAGTTAATGTTGTGCTGTAGGTTGTTGATCAACTAATCTGAAAGTAATGAAATATCAGCCTGCATAGTCTTCTGTTAAAGGGCACACAGCTAGCTAGCTTTTAAACAGCTGCACAGCCAAGATGAATCTGACTCACATAACAAACTAACCAATGTATCTTAAAAATGAGATCAACCTAGCCCTTGGGAAAACCTTTCTTAACTGGCATTTATTATTTGCAGTGCTTACATTAGTTGCATGAGCAGAAAGAAAATATGCCAGGAAAATTGGCAATATTATCATAAACTGTTTAATCATTATTTCTTAATCTGGTAGCCTGATGCAAATACCTCTTTTTTTTAAAAAAAAAGATTTTTTATTTTTTTATTTATTTATCTCATGTATATAGGTACACTGCCACTGTCTTCACACACAGCAGAGAGGGCATTGGATCCCCATTACAGATGGTTATGAGCCACCATGTGTTTGGTGGGAATTGAACTCAGGACCTCTGGAAGAGCAGTCAGTACTCTTAACCACTAAGCCATCCTCCTAGCCCATGCAAAGACCTCTTAACATAGAGGGGCTAGCTCTTCATTCAAGCACATGATCCTAAGAACTGGCCACTAACATAAATATGGTTCTATAAACTTAGCAGTGTCAAAGATCCATGTCCTTAGCTGTCCCTTGAATAAGTTAGGAGATGAACAAGCACAGTAGCCTTGATATTTAGAAAACCTGGCCCAGTTCTTCTGGTGGTTCAGCACAAGTAAATTTTGAAATGAAGTAGAACTATGACTGTCACCTTCAATTTTTCTCCAGCACCCATAAATCATCTTAATATAGCATCAAATGAAGGCTAATTTATTATGGCTTAAATTTAATTTTCTGAGAGTGCTAGGGTATTTGTTTATATAAAGTAAAGGGTATTTACTGCATGTATTTGAATATGCCTTCAATAGCTAGTTTTCCATCACACTTAATTATTCTGAGTCTGCAAAATATGCAAAGCTCTCAAATCCTTTTTCCACATCGACTGGAAGTCTTCTGATCCTTTAGTATATAAATGGAATATAGAAATTTAGTTCATTTCTTCCATAGGATTTATGTTGATGCAAAATGAAATGAGGTTGTTCTTTCTGCTCTCATAAAACATTGAGTTTATATTCCGTCTATACTTGGGACATTCTTTTTCTTATGACCCATGTTCCAATTTCTTTCTGGGCAGATCCATCATTTGAAATGGTGTCATGTGCACTTCAAACATTTTAGAGTTTACAGGGCAATCTCCCACTGTTGTATTCCTTAGCTGCCTGCAGCTATTACAAACTGGGTTGCTGGAACAGAAGCTGAGGGATGGATGGGGAAGGGGCGAAAAGAAGAAGGGCCAAGACAATATTTCACTGATCAAGGCCGGAAACTTTAATGGCGCCAGACCTTTTAACTGTTTGGGCAAACCCTTCGCCCCAGACTCCAGACTGAGTTCCTGTGGAAGTTGTCTAGCTTCTCTTGGAGGTCCTTGTCTTGACTGCTCCAGCAGCTGGGTGGGTCCTGCTCAATTCAGGAATTCCTAGACCCGGAGGAACAATGAGCTTAACCTTTACTTCGAGCACTCCACCCTAGGTGGAGCAGGATCCTGGCTATCTGGGAGAAGTTAACCTTGACCATAGTCAAGGACACTTTTAGTACTCCACCCAAGGATAAAAATTCCTGCTTTAACCTACTTCCCTATTATGTTTATTAACAGCAGATTCCTGCCCGAAGCCAGGGATTGTCCTTGACCAATGTCAAACTCAAACCATGTGCATGACTACCCCAATATGGCTCTGTACAGCCCACTTTCCCTTGGATCAGTAATTCTGGAGCCCATACCCTAGCTTGCCACCATTGTGCTTAGGAGGCTCTTTTCCTGGCTTACTCTGAGCCTGCTCTCATTTTTCTTTCTTTCTTTCTTTCTTTCTTTCTTTCTTTCTTTCTTTCTTTCTTTCTTTCTTTCTTTCTTTCTTTCTTTCTTTTTTTTTCTTAAATATATTCTTCATTTACATTCCAAATGTTATACTTTCCTTTCCTCCCAGAAAGCCCTGGGGCAACTATTGAGCCTTCATAGGACCAAGGACCTCTCCTCCCACCACTGCCCTATGAGGCACAATTTTAGCTGGAACCATGTGTACCCCTTGGTTGATGGCTTATTCCCTGGGAGCCTTGGGGATTCTGGTAGGCCAACATCATTGTTCTTACCATGGGGCTGTAAACCCCTTTAGCTCCTCCATTGGGAACTGCTAGCAACTGCCTCTGTATCTGTAAGGTTCTAGCAGGGCCCCTCAGGAGACAGCCATACCAGGCTCCTTTCAGCAAGCACTTCTTATCATCCATATTAGTGACTGGGTTTGGTGACTGTTTATATGATGAATTCCCAGGAAGGACAGTCTCTGGGTGGCCATTCATTCTGTCTCTGCTCCACACGTTGTCTCGATAATTATTTTTGTATTTTGTCCCCTTTTTCAGAAAAACCAAAACACTCACACTTTGGTCTTCCTTCTTCTTGAGCTTTGTGTGGTCAGTGAGTTGTATCTTGGGTATTCTGAGCTTTTGGGCTAATATCAGTGAGTGCAAACCATGTGTGTTCTTTTGTGATTGGGTTACCTCACTCAGGATGACACTTTCTAATTCCATCCATTTGCCTAAGAATTTCATGAATTCATTGTTTTTAATTGCTGAATAGTACTTAACTGTATAAATATACCACATTTTTCTGTATCCATTCCTCCATTGAGGGATATCTGGGTTCTTTCCAGCTTCTGGCTATTATAAATAAGGCTGCTAGGAATATAGTGGAGCATGTGTCCTTATTACATGTTGGAGTATCTTCTGGGTATTTGCCCAGAAGTGGTATAACTGGGTCCTCAGGTAATACTATGTCTAGTTTTCTGAGGAACTGCCAAACTGATTTCCAGAGTGGTTTTACCAGCTTCCAATCCCACCAGCAAAGGAGGAGTGTTCCTCTTTCTTGACATCCTCATCAGCATCTGCTGTGCCATGAGGTTTTTATCTTAGCCATTCTGACTAGTATGAGGTAGAATCTCAGGGTTGTTTTGATTTGCATTTCCCTGATAACTAAGGACTTTGAACATTCCTTTAGGTGCTTCACAGCCATTTGAGTTTCCTCAGTTGAGAATTCTCTGTTTAGCTCTGTACCCAATTTTTAACAGGGTTATTTGACTCTCTGGAGTTTAACTTCTTGAGTTCTTTGTATACATTGGATATTAGCCCTCTATAGGATGTAGGATTGGTAAAGATCTTTTCCAAATCTGTTGGTTGCTGTTTTGTCCTATTGACAGTGTCCTTTGCCTTACAGAAGTTTTGCAGTTTCATGAGGTCCCATTGTCAATTCTTGTTCTTAGAGCATAAGCAATTGGTGTTCTGTTCAGGAAAATTTCCCCTGTGCCCATGTATACAAGGTTCTCCCCCACTTTCTCCTCTATAAGCTTCAGTGTCTCCAGTTTTATGTGGAGGTCCTTGATTCATGTGGACTTGAGCTTTGTACAAGGAGATAAGAATGGGTCAATTTGCATTTTCCTACATGCTGACCTCCAGTTTATCCAGCACCATTTGTTTAAAATGCTGTCTTTTTTCTACTGGATTTTTTTTTAGCTCCTTTGTCAAATATCAAGTGACCATAGGTGTGTGGGTTCATTTCTGGGTCTTCAATTCTATTCCAATGATCTTCCTGCCTATCTCTGTATCAATACTATACACTTTTTTATCACTAATGCTCTGTAGTAGAATTTGATGTCAGAGATGGTGATTCCCCTAGAATGTCTTTTGTTGTGAGAATAGTTTTCACTATCCTGGTTTTTTTTGTTATTCCAAATGAATTTTCAGATTGTTCTTTCTAGCTCTATTTCTACTATATTAATCCTGCCAATCCATGAGCATGGGAGATATTTCCATCTTCTGAGATTTTTTTTTTGATTTCTTTCTTCAGAAGCTTGAAGTTCTTGTCATACAAATCTTTCACTTGCTTGGTTAGAGTCACACCAAGGTATGTAATATTATTTGTAACTATTGTGAAGGGTGTCGTTCCCCTAATTTCTTATCCTTTGAGAGCTAGTTTATCCTTTGAGTAGAGGAAGGCTACTGATTTGTTTGAGTTAATTTTATATCGAGCTATTTTGCTGAAGTTGTTTATCAGCTATAGGAGTTCTCTGATGGGATTTTTGGGGTCACTTAAGTGTACAATCATATCATCTGCAAATAGTGATTTTTGACATGTTCCTTTACAATTTGTATCCCTTTGACCTCCTTTTGTTGTCTAATTGTTCTAACTAGAACTTCAAGTACTATATTGAATAAATAGGGAGAGAGAGGGCAGTCTTGTCTGGTCCCTGATTTTAGTTGGATTACCTCAAGTTTCTCTCCATTTAGTTTGATGTTGGCAACTGATTTGCTGTATATTGCTTTTACCTTGTTTAGTTATGGGCCTTGAATTCCTGATCTCTCCAACACTTATCATGAATGGATGCTGAATTTTGTCAAATGCTTTTTTCAGCATCTAACAAAAGGATCATGTGGGGTTTTTTTTTCTTTGAATTTGTTTATGTAGTGGATTACATTGATGGATTTCCATACATTGAACCATCCCTGCCTCCCTGCGATGAAGTCTACTTGATCCTGGTGAATGATAGTTTTGATGTATTCTTGGATTCAGTTAGCAAGAATTTTTTTTGGAATATTTTTGCATCAATGTTCATAAGGGAAATTGGTCTGAAGTTTTCTTTCCTTTTTTGGTCTTTGTTTGGTTTAGGTATAAGTGTTATTATGGCTTCATAGAATGAATTGGGTAGTGTTCCTTGTGTTTTTATTTTGTGGAATAGTTTGAAGAATACTGTTATTAGCTCTTCTTTGAAGATCCAATAGAATTCCCCACTAAACCCATCTGGTCCTGGGTTTTTTTTGTTTTGTTTTGGTCTTTTTTTGGTTGGGAGACTATTAACAACTGCTTCTATTTCCTCAGAATTTATGGGACTATTCAGATGGTTTATATGATCCTGTGTTGATGTTGGCACCTGGTATGTGTCTAGAAAATTGTCCATTTCATCCAGATTTTCCAATTTTGTTAAGTTTCTGTTGTTATGTCTCCTTTTTCTTTTCTGATGTTATTAATTTGTGTAGTGCCTTTGTGCCCTCCCATTATTCTGGTTAAGGGTTTATCTATCTTGCTAAGTTTTTCAACGAATCAGCTGCTGATTTTGTAGATTCCTTATATAGTTCTTTTGGTTTCTATTTGGTTGATTTTTGTCCCTGAGTTTGATTATTTCCTGCCATCTACTCTTCTTGGATGTATTTTCTTCTTTTTGTTCTAGAACTTTCCGGTGTGTTATAAAGCTGCTAGCATAAGCTCTCTCCATTTTCTTTTTGGAGTCACTCTTAGCACTGCTTTCATTGTGTCCCATAAATTTTGGTATAATGTGTCTTCATTTTCATTAAATTCTAAAAAGTCTTTAATTTCTTTCTTTATTCCTTCCTTGACCAAGCTTTCATTGAGTAGAACATTGTTCAAAGTCCATGTGTATGTGTGTTTTCCATTGTTTTTGTTTGAACTTAAGACCAGCCTCAGACCGCTAGCAGCTTGGTAACACAACGGAAAGCTCTAGAACAAAAAGAAGCAAATACATTCCCTCCTTGTTTTGTTATTTTCCACCCATTATCCTTTGAAGAGTTGGATTTGTGGAAAGATATTTTGTAAATTTGGTTTTGTCAAGGAATATCTTGTCTTCTCCATCTATGGTAATTGAGGTTTTTCTGGGTATAGTAGCCTGGGCTGACATTTATGTTCTCTTAGGGTCTGTATGACATCTTTCCCGCATCTTCTAGCTTTCATAGTTTCTGGTGAGAAGAGTGGAGTAATTCTAATAGGTCTGTCTTTAAATGTTACTTAACGTTTTTCCCTTACTACTTTTAATATTCTTTCTTTGTTTTATGCCTTTGGTATTTTGAATATTATGTGACTGGAGGAATTTCTGTTCTGTTCTGGTGTTTTAAGTTCTGTAGGCTTCTTGTATGTAAACAGGCATCTCTTTTCTTTTTTTTTTCTTTTCTTTTCTTATATAATTTTGCTGAAGATATTTACTGACCCTTTAAGTTGTAAGTCTTTGCTCTCTTCTATAGCTATAATCCTTAGATTTGGTCTTCTCATTGTGTCCTGGATTTCCTGGATGTTTTTGATTACAAGGTTTTTGCATTTTGTATTTTCTTTGACTGTTGAGTCAATGTTTTCTATGGAATCTTCAGCACCTGAGATTCTTTCTTCTATCTCTTGTATTCTGTTGTTGATGCTTATATCTATGACTCCTGATTTCTTTCCAAAGTTTTCTATCTCCAGAGGTGTCTCTCTTTGTGATTTCTTTTTTGTTTTTACTTCCCTTTTTAGATCCTGTATGGTTTTGCTCAGTTCCTTCACTTGTTTGTTTTTGTTTTCCTGTAATTCTTTAAGGGATTTCTATGTTACCTTTTTAAGGGTGTCTATCTGTTGACCCATGTTCTCCTGTATTTCTTTAAGGCATTTTTGTGGTTCCTTTTTAAGAGCTTCTAATTTTTGACCCATGTTTTTCTGTATTTCTTAAAGGAAGTTATTTTTGTCCTTCTTGAAGTCCTCTATCAGCATCATGAGATGTGATTTTAAATCCACATCTTGCTTTTCCATTGTTTTTGGGTATCCAGGACTTCCTGTTGTGGGAGAACTGGGTTTGAATGGTGCCATGTTGCCTTGGTTTCTGTTGGTAATGTTCTTGAGTTTATCTTTTGCCATCTGATTATCTCTGGTGTTAGCTGGTTTTGCTGTCTTAGACTGTGGCTTATCTGTTCTGCAAGCCTGTGTATCTGTATTCCTAGGATTCCCTTTCTCTCTGTGCACACAGGTATGTAGGCACTCCTGGGAGACCAGCTCTCTTGTGGTAGTATTTGTGTATGTAGCTCTGTGGCCCAGGATCAGCTCTGTGCTCTCACAGAGTCCTGGGAGGCTAGCTATCTCCCTGTACAACCTGGATATGGCACACTGTGGCAGAGGATGGTCTCCATCCAGAGACAGAAACCAGAAGGCTTCCACCCAAAGGTTCTGGACAGGTTCCTCTGAGTAACAGCAGTGGTGGTACCTGTGCTCTCAGGCCTCTCTGCACTCCTGCAGAGTGACAGGCAGCAGAACGGGCAGAAGGAATGGAAGGGGAGTGGTATTCGGGAGGGCAGGCTTGGAGGTTGCTGGGTAGGGAGTCCAGTCAGGCCCCCAGCAGCAGCTCTGGGACTCTAGAGATGGGAGGGGGTTCCTACAAACTGCTCCAAGTACAGTAGGTTCTCTAGGATGGATCACTATATCAGACCCTCCAAAAGTCTGCCCAGCAGTAAGGACAGGCAGCAGATGCTCTCATCATTGTAATTCTATATAAAAACTGGCTCCTATGAGAATCTGTCTCTGACTATACTTTCAAAATAGACAAACCACCTCTGTCTCTCTGTTAGACTACAACAACAGCTGCAGAACTCTATTTATTTATATGTGGATATGTGTGTGGCTATGTGTCCCTGCATATAGATGCACATAGCAATGAGAAGAAGATATATAATACACCTGGAGTTAAAGGGAACTGGGAATTTCCTGACATGGATGTTAGGAAGCAAATCAGGACCTTTGCAAGAATAGTGCATGCTCTTAACTGCAGAACTATCTTTCGAGTCACCCCTCTCCCAGTTGTTCTTGACCAGCATGCCTACTAGCTCATCCAGTGATCATTTACAATAGGTCAACGTTTTCAAAAGAAGATAAATAAATGACCAACAGATATACAAAAACTGTTTAACATAACTAATCACCGTGACAATAAAATTCAAAGCCACAAGGATATTAACAGACTCCAAAAAGAAAACTTTGACAAAATGGTTAAAGAAAACAATCAATGGCAGGACAGAAAATAAAGGGGAATATTTGAACAGTGTTGCTGTTAGTGTGCATTATACTACTGACATCACTGACATCAGTATGGATGTTCTGCACTACCATAAGGGGCAACAATCTATTACCAATGAATATTCAATGAAAATATAATCAGTGAATTCAAGACCATGCAAGTCTAATTATCCATAGTTACTAATTAATGGAAATAACCCAAATGTCTATAAGTCAATAAATGGTAAAGAAATCATAGTACATGTACACAGTGGAATTCTACCCAGGAATTAAAAGGAATGGACTCTTAGCATTTGTACCTGGAGACCCTTACAAAATGAGTCAAACCCAGACAAACACCTTGATTTCAGTCACGCTGAATCTTTCAAAATGTAAACTGACTTCATAGAATTTGTAAATGAAAAAGATTCTTTGCAAAATGATGTAGAGTTAGGTACTAATTTCCTGTTAGACAAGAGTAACAAATTCCTATAAACTACTGATATAGGAGGATTACAGTTGACACTGATACATTTTATATTTCAAAAAGCTAGAAATAGGATTTTGAAAGATTTACCAAAAAGAAGTGATAAATATTTGAGGACATAAATTTACCATAATTTAGATATTATACAATAAAGAAGTATATAGAACCACTACACAACTCAATTATTTTCTGCAATTTTATGAATCACTTCAAATAAATTTTGCATTAAAAAATGAAAGAATGCGGTAGCAGCATCCTGTTCTTCAGAAGACTTTCTGATCTCAACAGAAACACATAGAACAAAAAAGAAGATTGTTAAAAAAGAAAATCCCATCAATAGAATGAACCAACGAGTAAACAAAGGCCAAGTGGAATGACTTAGTTTTGACTATCACAAGTATTTAGAATTATCTAGAAGATACACTTAATGCATGCCTCTCAAGATAGTCTAGAAAGGGAAGATCTTCTGGAAAGTGGGTGGCATCATCCTATTGACTACTATCCCAGACTTGATTTAAAAAAATCAACAAAGAAATATCTAACTGTGGATTCTTTGTTCCTCTCCTCTTCCTGGACGCACATACTCCACAGCAACTGTAGCTCCCAAAATGGTGCCTCCTCCACCATGAATTGAATCTTGGAAATGTGAGCAAAGACAATCCTTCCATCTTGCACTTGTCTCTGTCAGATATCTTTTCACAATAAAGAGGAAGATAACTAATCCACAAAAACTGATATAAGAAGTGTGGTTGCAGCTGTGAACAGCTTGACCATTTGCCCAATGTTCATTTAGGTAGAGAAATATTTTCTTCCATAGGAAAGAGCTGTAGGTATTTGAGAATAGGAAGAGAGTGATAAAATGTCAACATGGTCTTTTGAAATCTGATGTCTTAAGTCTACACATTATAATATTTTGCCATCTTTTGTATACACTCAATAGGTCCACAAATAATTTCCACTTTAATTGTTCTTCTCTTGCTTTGGAAAATTAATCAATGCTTTGAAAATGCTTCTGGAAGCTGTTTGCATTAAGCAAGATTCTCTGAGAGAATATAATCAATAGTCTGCATATATTAGAGTTAATAGGATGCCTTGTAGGCTAGGGGATGGGAAGTTTAATAAAGGTCGTGCTCTTTCTGAAGAAGCCGAGAAGCTGATAGCTGCTCAGTCCAAGGCCTTAGCCCTTTCAATCTGTGTCAAAGGCCTGGGGCTTACCTAGGAGCTGCTTGTTTTCTGCCTGCATGGCTAGGCTGAAGAGTCTGGACCTGCCATGAAAGGATGATTACAGCAGTATCAGGAAGGTGGCAGTAAAGGTGGATAACATGGTTTCTTCCTCAAACCTCCTGACATTTGGGCCACCCACTGAAAGTTTCCATAGTGGCTGCTCTCCCTTCTTCTATAATGCTTTGGAAACCTGCCTCACAGATACACACAGAGATGTTTCTTTTACTTGAGTCCAGATCTCAAGTTGACAACTAATAGAAATTATCACTTTCATTTATCTTAAAATTTCCTTCTGTTTTATGTGTCTGTTCCAAAGGATATCATTTGGCATGCTTATGCTTGCAAGTCCCCTTGGTCTCTCTCAGTGTAAAGAAAAACAATCTTTTATTGCTTACATTTTTATGATTTTTTTAGATTTATTTTATTTGAGATATATGAATGTTTTACAGAATGCAGAGAATGTCTCCCTGCATGTCTGATGGGTACAAAGATGAGAAGAGTATGTTATGTTCCCATAGGACCCCACTTCTTTGCAAAAGTGACAGGTACTTTTAAACACTAAATCTGTTTTCCAACTCCCATCTTTACATTTTTTTTTTTTTTTTTTTTTTTTTTTTTGGTTTTTTGGAGACAGGGTTTCTCTGTATAGCCCTGGCTGTCCTGGAACTCACTCTGTAGACCAGGCTGGCCTCGAACTCAGAAATCCGCCTGCCTCTGCCTCCCAGAGTGCTGGGATTACAGGCGTGCGCCACCACCGCCCGGCCCATCTTTACATTTTTATTGTTCATATTTGGTCTAAGAAAATGCAAGAATTAATCTGTGCTGTTTCATCCCTAAATAGCACAGGTATCTAAAAAAATATTTAAATCATCTTCATTTTCAACTTTTGCATATCTTTGTCTTTTTCTCATTGTGTTGAACATATTGAATTTTTATTTATCATTACTAAGCTCTCTCTCTCTCTCTCTCTCTCTCTCTCTCTCTCTCTCTCTCTCTCTCTCTCTCTCTCTCTCTCTCATTGTCTTATGCCAGACTTTTATCTTCATTGTAGCTCCTTTCTGAGTCTTAACTGGTTTCTTTCTTAATACATGTCATTGATTAGTGATTTGTTTATCAGAACTACAAAAGTGTTAAAAGCCGTCCCTGTAAAGTTATTTTACTCTCACTGTTAAGCAATACTTTGGCTTGATGATAATTTTCTCTCAGCATCTTTGAGATAAGTTTTTCTACAATATGTTTTTCTAATGCACTTTGCTGTTGATGTATACGTTTGCAATTAATTGGCTGTGATTTGTGATTTATCATTATTTCTTTTATTATTTCCTATTTATCTTTGTTGTTTTCTCTGCTATATTTTATGTCTATATTTTGCTTTATATTTACCCTGTGAAATTAACGTGCTTGTAAGAAAAGGAGTACGGTTGCTACTCATCCTCATATCAATGCTTTTCTATGTATATTTGACTTTGCTATTTAGACATGGTGTATCTCTTCAGTATATCCTTTATTTTTGCTGTTAAATCTTATCTATCTGTCTGTCTGTCTATCAATCAATCTATCTATCTATCTATACATCTATCATCTCTATATATCATTTATTTCCCTATATCTATTTATAATTAATCTTCTTTCTCTCTCTCTCTCTCTCTCTCTCTCTCTCTCTCTCTCTCTCTCTCTCTCTCTCTCTCTCTCCCCAGAATCTTACTCTGTATTCCATAGAGCACCCAAACTCATAGCGTCCTCATCCCTCAGTATCCCAAGTAACAGGATCCTGGGCTTGCAAGGATTAGCTATCATTTCCAGTTCAAACTTCCTCTATCTTCAATTACCTTCCTTTTCTTCACTTCCTGCTAACTAACACCAGAAGAACAGATTTTGAAACAACATATAGAACAATTTAATATATGGTATAAGTAGGTATAATTAAATACAGACAACCTAGTATGTGAGGAGGTAAAGGATGAGTTAATCCAGAGCTGCTTAGGTAATAACTATTACTAAAACAAGTTTTATTGATTAATATCAATGTTTGGAAATATGCTATATAGAAGCCACTTTTGGTATAAAATAGTTAACACTCCTTTTTAAATTAAAATTTTAAAAACCCATCCAGCTGTGATGGCACATAGCTGTAATCTCAGCATTCATAAGGCTGAAGAGAGGGGAATCAGGATTTGGAGGCTACTCTGGGGTACATAAAAAGATCTTATCTGAACAAATAACATAAAATGTATATTACATGTGATTATTTTTAGTTTGACCAACAGTATGCTATCTGTAATTATTAAGCTTAACTTTGATGCTTATTATAAAAATAAACAATAGGCATTTATAAAATGTGTTACTTTCTTCCATTTTGTGAATGCCTGAAGATATAAATCAATAAATAGAAATGAAGACATGGGTAGTTTTGAAAGTGTACACTCTTACCATCCTTCCTAACACTGTGAAGCCCAATGCTGAGATTCCAGCTGAAGTTCCCCACAGGACCAGTGCTGTCCTCAATTACAATCAGCAAGTTCCTTCCCTGTTCTGTAGAAATCTCAGATAGTGCAGTATGAGCTGCATGGCAGCAGGATTGATTCCTGGGTAATGACCAACGGATAACGGGAACAAAGTCAAACTTCCAGTCTTTAGGACTGAAAAGCACCAAATGGGAATTCTATTCTTTGAACTAAAGAGATGGAGAACATTAATGGCTAATGCTAAGTGTGAAAAGTGGGAACAGTCACTAGAAGGAAGTTTAACTTGAAAAATTCAGTTCATCTAAAAGCAAACAGAGGTTAAGATATTTCATGTGGGTGGATAAGTTACACTGACAGCTGCAAAGGATTTTCTAGTTCGTGTGGAATAGTCTCCTAGCAATGTCTTAATGCATACTGTAATAAACACATTAGCAAGCCTTCCTCTCATCAGTTAATTCTCTTCCTCAGTTTTACTGAAAACCCCAACAAGCATTTTCTGAGAATCCTTTGAGATTAACTAGAAATAGCCTTTAAAAGGAAAAAGGAAAAAGACAACACCACACACACACACACACATACACACACACACACACACAAACACACATGCACACATTCATACACACACCAGACAACAGCCTATACATTTCATGAAAAACATTATGAACCAAATTTGCTCACTTTTTAAGATGTAAAAATATTCTCATGGGACATGACCTTGCATGTCAATGAGTGTCTATTTACTCAACATTAGACATCAGGATACCCTACTTATATTTAAATTGTTGTCTATTTACTCAAGATTAGACATCAGGATACCCTACTTATATTTAAATTGTTGTCTATTTACTCAACATTAGACATCAGGATACCCTACTTATATTTAAATTGTTGTCTATTTACTCAACATTAGACATCAGGATACCCTACTTATATTTAAATTGTTGTCTATTTACTCAACATTAGACATCAGGATACCCTACTTATATTTAAATTGTTGTCTATTTACTCAACATTAGACATCAGGATACCCTACTTATATTTAAATTGTTGTCTATTTACTCAACATTAGACATCAGGATACCCTACTTATATTTAAATTGTTGTCTATTTACTCAACATTAGACATCAGGATACCCTACTTATATTTAAATTGCTTTTGTCCTGCAGACTTGGGGAACAGGCGTGTCTGTTGTTGCTTCTTGAAAAGACTGGTCCTGGAAAGGCTTGATGCAGCATTGTAGGGGATTGCTAGGACAGAGAAGTGGGAGGGGCGTGACTGGGGAAAGGGCAGAGGGAAGAGGGCTTATGGGACTTATGGGGAGCGGGGAACCAGGAAAGGGAAAATCATTTGGAATGTAAACAAAGAATATAGAAAATAAAAATAAAAAATAAAAAAAATAAGCACAGTGCTGAAATAGTATGAAAGTACAAAATAGTATAAAAGGCCACAATATGTGATGTCAGTTGTTGAAATGGACTTGTGAACCAAGAATATTAGATTGAGCCCTGCCTCAGATAGTTATTCTATGGAATGGGCCCTTATGTAATCCTATGGGCTATACTACAGATCTTCCCAGTATAAGGTTTTATCTACTCTATACAAAGTTCCAGGACAAAGGGTTTGCTTGTTCTTATGCCTTAGCTACAATAAATTAGGCCTTGCCACACAGTATAGAGCCCCCCCAAAAGACTATAAGCATTCCAAGTCTCAGTGCATGAAAACATTGTTATTCCTTTCCTCACTATTTGCATACCCAGTTCTTTCTTTCTTATGTTGATATAGGTGTTTCTCTCCAATTCCACCTCCATACCTCTGTGGATGAACTGCCGAGTGTGGTCCATGGCAGTTGGGATTGATTCCGACTAATCACATCCTGTAATCACAGATAAGTCAGAAACAAACTAAGAAGCCACTGCCTCAGTCTCTCTGTCCTGTCTTGCTAAAAGAGAAGTTAGTTTTCCTGTTTGTGGAGCTTCTTCTGTTCCCTACTCATTCTGCCAACATTGCTGAGAAGAAATTTGGAACTCATTCTCCTCTCTCAAGTCTCTAATAAACTGCAAATTTTATGGAAATGAATAAAGCAAGAAGCCCATTCCATGGTCTCAGCCATCATAAGCAACATTGTGCAGGCAGGAGCAAAATGAGATCTCAATACTTTAATCGCCCTCCACTTAGGGGGAAAAAACTATCCTGGGTTAACTCTATTCAAAACTGCTCAATTACACTAATACGGGAATTTAAGAGAAACAAAAACATTAGTGCTGATTAGAGCATCACTCGGATGTGTAACAAATTGTACACTGAGGTTCTCCTTAAGAATGCCATCTCTCTCATGGATGTCGACAGGACTGTAAAATAGCTTTGGCATTTTAATGCTAGCGCATTATAAAGTTCCAGATGACAGCTGCACAGCCAACACTTTAAAGCCATCAGAAAATTCAAGCCGCACAATGGTCACAGCTGGACCCATCGATCAAACTGCTTTTGCTCGAATGAGATTCAGTGGTGGTTGGATAATTAAGCACTGCATGTTCTGGACTTCAGAATTTTAATCATGGGAGCTAGATTTGGAAGAAAATGAAACACAAAGTTCTCACCCTTCCCTTAGCCTGTGATGATGGTATTTTGAGTCATACAGGAATTTAGGGTATTGAGGCATGCCCAGGGCAGAATCAGATCCAATAGTTGTCATTAGCTCTCCTGGCCATGAAATTTGAGAACATGTAAATGGCAAAGATTAAAGCCAAATAGTCATATGCATCCTGGCGACAGCAGAGTGTTCAATGTTTGTCTCTTATTGCTAGGCTGGTTCTAATCAGAATTTTATTACAAAAGAAACTCATAGCTCCAGGATCTCTGATACAGTAGACAGTAGTTACAGTATTTCCAGACGTCACAAAGTAAGCCAGGAATGCTATTTCCAGAGGACATAGGAAATTGTGAATTTAGTGGCAACAAATTGTGAATTTGTTGAGGCCAGCATTACAAAAACTCTTTCAAAATCTACATGGTTCCAGATCCAGGTAAGTTTTGATGCCCCCATTCTGTCTTGGATCTGCTTTCATGGTACAGTATTTGGTTTATGGTTAACACTTACTAGAATGGAGATTCTCAGGTAAGTGCTTCAAATGTGCTCTTTAGGACATGTATACTTCAAATAGATGTAAGAATATGACTTACAATTTCGTTCTCATAGATGAGTGACCTTGAGGCAAATATTAATGCATCTCATTTCTGATATTTTGCTAAATACACATTATTATTACTCCACTGAAAAATATGGAAACAAAGAAGAGATTTGAGAATAATTACAGGTTCACAGATCTGACAAGTGCTGAATGCAGACTTGAAAACCATCACCAGCCAATTGACTCTGTAACCCTTATTTTTATCCCTTAAGCCATTCAAAATTCTTGTCTCAGGATGGAATGACATCAGTGAGAATTCCCTAAGGACACAATGTGTCTTCGTATGTCTAAAGGCAGTGGAATTCAGCTCCTTGTTTTCATTTCACAGAGCAAGAGCATTGCCATTAGGACCTCAAAGGCTTCAACCAGTTCCTCTTGTGGCAGAGTTCTGACATTCGGACCTTATTAATCGTTAAGTCAATGGATCAGGACCTCTGTGATGTTCCATATGCAACCAGGCTGCCCGAAGCATCTTAGAGAAGGAAAACACGGAGTGTGGAGTCTCTGTCTCTGTCTCTCTCACAACACACACACACACACACACACATGCAGTACAGCAGACACCACACGTGTTATCTGCACACATTGATAAAATACTGGGTGCATAAAACCAAATATTCCTTAACCTCTGTGCCATCCCTTCAGCATTTCAAACAGGATTTTATGGCAGCCCAGCATCAGAAGAGAACAATTCTCTAAACAGTTTCATCAACACTTTGAATATTTAGCACATAAGAAATTTATTTTTCACTTTCATGAATGTTTGTTGAAACTTTCTTTCTGATAGATTATGGTACTAGAAACATGGTGATGAATAAAGATATGTCGTTATACTGTAAAAATAAGCTTCGCATCTACTCAAGCATGTGAGTAAACATGATGATTTTAGAGGGAGCAAGAGAGTAATGGGACTGAGCTGAGGGGGCCCGGTTGGCTCGTAGAAATAACATTGGATAAAGGCATAAATGATGCGAAGGAAAAGACAGTTGACAATGTTGGGCTTCGTGGCACTAAGGACCAACTACATAACCTCAAATTCTAGCCCTGCCATGTATGTGTATATTTCACTGGTGCTTTATACATTGGGTTCCTTCTATAAAGTGAAACCCACCCACAGTTTATAAGAGCATTAATTAGGTTATCATTAGTCACAAGGCATGTATTGTTTAATATACTAAAGATCCTGGAAGAACACTGTCAATACCAACCACTGGATCTACATGCAAAAAGGTAACCAGGAACGGATGCTACCAGCTACCTGCTTGGGAACACAGAAGTCACTGGTTTGGAGCAGGGTCAGGGGAGGGGAGGTTGGCGGCAGGTGGGAGAAGCTAAATGGACACAGGAGAATGTACTAGGTAGGCAATGACTCTCAGCATGAAGGTGCAGCTCTGTCCCTATGAGGGGATCACCACTGGATGATTAAGCCAAAGGGCCCCTGCGGGTAAAGCTTAAATATCTCATTCTGAAAGGCAGGCATTAGATTCTGACATTTAGCCAACAGGAAAAAACACTAATGTAGGCCTGTGGTAAAGGAACAAGTTTGAATTTGATTCTAAGAGAAAAGCCAAACCATTGGAATGTTGGTGGCATCCTGCCCACTTCCTACCTCCACCGCATTTGTGCATATCAGATTCTTAGCTATCTTCAGATGTGTCACATTCTCTTAGATTGGAAGAGTCCTGTGAGAGACTCTTTTTCCTGGGCCTTCCCACACCGTGTCTTGCATCTCTAGAGAATCAGGCTTGTTAGATTGTGCACCTGGACATGCTATTTAAGAAACCAAGTCAATGTTCAGAAGAGTCTATCTTAAAACTGTCTTACATATTAGGTTACAGGCTGTTCTTAGGAACAATCAACTCCTAAGTGAGCTTTATAGCAAAACCCCCATTGCTTCAGTAATCAGACCACTACAATACACTCGCAAATGTTGGGTGTTAAGGCATGAAGAGATCAAAGATGAGTTTGTTGGAGTCAGAGCTTCATTTGAACTGGAAAGGAAGAGAGCAAATGTCACGATGTCTGGTGATATTCCCTTCAGCACTTCAAATGATGTGACCCAAACATAATCAGAGTTCGAAGGTTTATAGTCATAGTATAAGTAATATTTTATAATGATGAATTTGATTTTGGAACAGTTTTTAAAAGCATCAGAAAGTCATAGACAAAATTTATGCCCTCCATTGAAACTGATCTAAGGCGTGTCCCAAATGTTCATTCTACTGCACGGCTAGTGTTATATCTATATTTATGTGCATAATTTATGTTTATGGATAACCATCTGATTTAGGTGGCCATAGTAGACATCTGGCATGTTATAAATTTACAAAAGACTGAATATTAAAATAAAAAAGAATATTATGAAAGAGGGGGTTTCCTGAAGTACCTTTCCATGTAACGAATACTAAATGTTATGTTGCTTATCTAATAAGCAGATGTAGAGTCTACATAGGACAAAAGCAGTCATTGTATGTCTAAGTTTTCCTAGCATATCAGGCTGTAAACAAAATAGAAGTTAGAAATTGTCTTGTATATTCAGTGAGAGCATTTAAATAGCTGGCCAACTCTAGTTCACATGGTGATATATAGTTCTGCTGGGTATGGACTGTCAAATTGAGTTAGTCTCAATGAAAGAAAATGGGAAATGGGCTTTCAGATGTCCTTATTGAGCTAAATAGAAAAGTACAGTTCAAAGGGTTTTTACCCACTGAGCTTTTCAAATAACCATCCAGTACAATGGTTGTATTGCTTTGGAGGAAAGACTCAAAGGGATACTAAAGAAACTGGTAGATATCATTGTTTTAACAGTGACTCCAGGGTAATGCACCTGTCCTCCAACTCTAAAGAGCAAGCATATGGTAATCAGCCTGCTCACAGGGCCACTTAACTGGTTACATGAAGGCAAAATTTGTGTGCTTTCATACAGCGAGCTCTCTGCTATGTCTAACCCATGATCTCAGAGCAACTAAACTAATGACAGCCCTTGTCTCTAGACCACTGATCATCTCTCTTCTTTAGGAAAGAAATCAGGAAAGATACCAAATGGCCCCATGACCCAAACAGCAGCATCAGTCAAGACAATCTGGTTGTAATCTGTATACTTAAAAAAAATACACATCAAAGTGTTGTCTCTATGTACTGGAACGTAAATGTAAAACTTAAAATATTTCTTCAGTTCAACTTTTATACATGTTATCATCATGTATAGTATTCACTGCCAGCCATGACTTTACCTTCCTTTTGTGAGATTTGGACATTCATACAGCATCTAAAAGCTAAATATTTTGAGCTACTTCTTTGCATGGAGTCTAGCCAATAAATTCAGATACTATCATCACCTTCTTTGTCAATAAAGCATGATTTATGTTGTTATTTGGATGTTTTAGCTTTCATGAAGACTGTGGGAAACAACAAAAGAGCTACTGCTTGGTATAAGAATATAAACTTCAACAGAGTTGAATAACATGAAGCTGGCCATTGAAACCAATATGTCCACTCATGGACTTGGCCTCCAGTCAACTAAGCAGAAGCTTATCCAAGACACTAGGGCAAAATAGAAATATACTTTGAATAGTTGTGCCTTAAGACTTCAAGTGGAGTTAGATATTCTGTTTAAATTTTCCTTCCTTTCATGGGTGTTGGGAACAAAATGTGCTTGAGCCAAACCTCTTGATTTCTATGACATTATTAATAAGAGTCTCTAAAAATCCTTCCTTTTGTTCTATTACTATTTTCTCCTCTGCTAAGAAATAACTTCCATGGTGTGGTTAAGAGACTAGTGCTTAGCCTATCTGCTCAGTTGTGCAGTGGTGCCAATCAAGCTCAAGTTATTTTACAGTTTGTTTGTTTGCTTGATTTTGGTCTTTGAGAAAGGATTCAGTTGATAGCCTAAGCTATTCTGAAACCCACTGTGTATCCCAGGTTATCCCCATACTTATAGCAATGGCAATCCTTCTGCCTTAGCTTCCTTGGTGCTGAAATTACATCTACGAGCCACTACCTAGCTCTTAAGTCATTTAAATCATTATATATAGGAAAGAAATCCAAAACAAGTATAAAAAGTAAGATTCAAATTCCTCAGATATTAATCTATGGAATAGTTGCAGCATCAATGAGAGGAAACATGCAACGTCCTGGTAAAAGTTAAAGTATATAAATAATATATAGAAAGCATCAAACTTAAGTATGTCATGGCTTAATGATAAAATAAACAGTTTTAAGCAGACACACAGAAATCATGAATAGACCAGAAAGATGCAACTAAATACTGAGTCCAGACCAAGTATTAATTCTAAAGATTCCCTGAATTTCAAAGCATAGGAGACTGGGAGTATAGGCATGTATCAGATAATGTAATTTGTGTTTTTCAATCCTGGAAAACTAATGATGAAAAAAATCTTAATAAAGCTCCCAGCTAATGCCTGTTTTCAGAGTTCTTCCAGTATCTACAAAATTAAAATAAAAAAATTGAAGGTCACTTTCTGTGTCTGACCCTGGATTCTGCCTCTTTCTTCTCTTGTCATTGATTCTTCAAATGGGCATGAACAGAGACACTGGAAAGTCTGTACAGAAGCTCACAAAGAGGAAGTGAGTCACTTGGTGAACATGTGTCAAGAGAGAAAGCCTGAGCGAGCCCAGATGGCAGGCTGCCACACAAGGCTAACACAAGTCTTCTTCCTGGGCATAGCGAGAACAGGCAATGTTTGTAATGGCGTGCTAACACCAGTCTGCAGACACAGTCTCCATGGTACCCAAGCACATCATCCAAACAAAGGAGAGCCACAGGGAAGCCAGAATTGTGCCATCTTCTTAATTTTTAAAATAAAGAATCAAGATTCGAACTGACAAGGAATGATCATAGACCTTTGACATGTCTGTTTAGAATCCCCATCCTGAACGGATGCCCTCATGTCCCTTGAGCTACAATAAACAGCGCAGACACCCAGTGTTAACCTTGTCTGACTGGCCACCTCCATTGGTGGCAGTGGAGTCTCAGCAGAATAAGGGCTGGCTTGGGCAGGCTATTTACCTAAGTTTTTCCCACATCCATCACTTATTAGCTGTTCATCTTAGGGAGTGTTATTTTACATCCGTTGGGTACAGCATGCTGTGTAAATAAAGAGAAGAATGTCCTATTTATTAAAAGAGTTCAGGGTGACTAGATCTTGAGCTGAGACAAATTATGTATTAATATGCACCTATTAGTAAAAGCAAGTTTTCTTTATGCCTTCCTAAGCAATTATCTCATATTGCTTTCATCAAGCTTCATAGCAGTCACTATAAGTAGTTTGTTGCTGCTACAAAAATAAAATGAATTTACATTTTTCCAGCCACAGTTTTTCCAGACACATTCATTTGCATGCTCTTCTCCGACCACTGGATGTCATCTTGCAAGATTTCATAAGGTATGAATATTTATTGTTATTAAAATGCAATCCTGTGCAAGATAAAATTGCAATCTCAGACCTAATTCAGTCTGTCCCTCCTGCATGTACTTAATATGCTTACAAAATGATCTAATGAAAGACTTAGGTTTCCCAATCACTGCCTCCTCCACACGCCTAAACCATATTCCCTTACCTGACACTGACCAGCAGACAGGCAGGGAACAGGGATAGATGTCCTTGTATAACGGAAATTGCTGCTGGACCACACGAGGCATTGGTGGTCCTCTATCTGAGGCAGACCTGCTGTGAAATGACGTCGGTGCTGCCACTGGCATGAGCACAGGTAGGAAATGCTCTGTAGATTCCCCTCACAGTTCTTTGTAATGCTGGCAGGGAATGACTCCATCTGAACCCTCTAGTCACCCACAACTCTAGCTCTTGGTAGTTCACCTGAGACCATGCCCTGGGGTTCCACAGCAGGGCAGCTTAAAGCTACCTTTGGAGAGTTCCACTGTGCTAGGGAAAGGTATTCATTCTTGTTATAGCCACATGACCAGGATTGCTTGTCAGTCAGTTCCTCTACGGCCTGCGGCCTGCGTCCGCCTTGTGTAGAAAGCAGGAGGCAGGCAGGCAGCTGTGCTGGTGAATGGGAATTCTGATGTGGCTCAGAATGCTAGGATTTCCCGTTGACTCTCCATCCTTTCCATGGTTTATACTCTCTGCATTTATCCTGGCTGCTGGCAGTAAAATGGAGACCTTAGTGCTGCCATCTCTGTTGGGGCTGGTATGACTCAGGACTGCCTTCCCTGAAGGCTAAGGAGTCCTTCCTCCTCTCTTCTCATCCCTCCTCAGACAGTCCCCAGACGCAGGGCTGTTATTTTCCCGGTCTGGTTCTGGCCACAATGATTCATGGTGCCTTTTAACATGTGGCTGGAAGAAGATATTGTTAGTTCTCAGACATGGATACAGACACCTACGATACGTACAGTAAAAAAGAAAATCCTCACGCATGTTGATAATACCATTGTAGTGCGTAGAATGAGAACAAAAAAAAACCCCATTAAATATTAGAGTGGAATAAATATCAAAAGTACAGATATTTGTCTGTACATGGTTTTATTTACCTTCCGCAGTACCAGCCCCATCCGACTGAACCTTAGTAATGAAGCTGGTTTTCTCCTAAATCTCACCTAGAAAGATTAAGGACGTGTAGTCTAGTCTTCCTGCTGCCATCCCCTCTCTGATGCTTGATGAACGGTGCTTGCTGTGAGTCAAGGTCACCCAAGAGAAGCTGAGGAAGAATCATATAAAGTGTCTCAAGTTCATTCGGGCGGCCTGAGGTCCAGCCTGAATGTATAATGTATGCTGAATAATGAATAATGTATAATGACCAGCCTGATAGTTCTTGGGTCCTGTTAATCCCCAAGCTCTGTCTCTTGGCTGAATTGCAGCTGGCTGTTACACCAGTGCTTATGCTGCCTGGGAGCAGCTACCTCTCCCTGATGACTAAGCCCTTCCCTGGCATGTAGGCAGCTAACGACTTCATAGTCTCCATCATATCCTCTAACCTCAATCGCCTTTGAGACAAGTTGGCCCCACCTCCACCTGGAAGAGAGCCACGGCAGACACGCAGTCCCTCTACACAGAATCTAGAAAGCATCTGAACTTTTAATTTTGAACATAAAATACCATGGAGAGCTATGCTACACAGTCTCTCTTTTGGCCCTTTGCATGATAAGGCCTCTCTGTCCTCCATATAGGGTCTACATGTGCTTTCTCTATACCAGTCAGTTTTCTTTGGAAATGTTTAATCACCAGTGAGCTAAGAATCTGAACAACCACCTCATTCCATGGTCATAGTCAGAAGAAAGGAGCCATTGCTACTAAAGGACCTTTTTTTGATAGTTACTTTACTAGATTAGCGTTACTTATTGCTTCAATTTAATACAAACAAATCTCATTACACCCATTAAAGACAGAAAAGTAGAACAAAATTCCAAGTCTCTATAAATCTGTTTTTTGTTTTTTTTTTTACTATTTGATTGGTGTATGCTATGGAGTTTTGTTGAACAAAGATTATAAATGGCAGCTAGCAGTAACTCAATTCATCACAGCAAATAAATATCTCCACAGCTCACATTGCTTGTTCCCTGTAGGAAATCATACATTAATTTTATTTAGATTTTGTAAGTATGGGGTCTCTAACCTGATACTTGAGTATGCAGTTATCTTTAACACGTAGGAAATATCACTGCAGAGGAAACAATGATCCGATTCAGCAAGTATATCTCATTCATCATATAAGTTATTCATTAAATATTTACTGCTATTGACCTATAAGGCTGGTGTTACTGAATATAACATGATTTGGCTTCAGAGTCTCAAAACCAATACTTCTAAGTTTAGGATGTAAAAATATTTCTATCCCAAATTATCTTTGAAAATATGCTTATGTTTAACTGATTTATTTGTAACAGTACTAACAATTTTGTTTCTGCTGATTATGCAATGTGTTAGGAATAAGAGCTATTAATATGATCATGAGTATATACATGTATATATATATATGATTAATCACATAAAATTTCCTCATAAGTTGGATTTTCTGAATATTTGTAGGAGAAAAATAATTTGCCCTTTAATTCAGATCTCAGGGTTGTGTGTGGTAATGCATGTATTAGCTAGAACTTTCCTTCACAGTATGATCTATATTTGCTGCTTGCTTTTAACAGCAACATTCATTCCTTCCAAAAGACTGATTAGTATCTGAAAACAAAGATGGAATTCATTGCAACAAAAGAGTCTTTTGCCAGCTCTGTAGTAGCGATGTGAAGTGTAGAGGAGAGGCAATTAGCAACAATTCCTGAATACTCAACTCTTCACAGACACTGACAGTGTGTGCCTGCCAGTAACCTTAAAGGGAACAACATTCTCTTCATAGTGCTGAAAAGTGAGGAAAATTCAGACACCTTCAATACGCTCAAATGCCCTGGTAGCATTTTTAAAACAGACAATTGAGCAGTCAGTGCTTTAACCTTCAGCACACATCCTGTAGTGAAAAGGGTGTTCCCACAATGCCCCCTTGTTTGGAAAGGACACTGTAATCAAGAAGAACCGAATGTTAAGTAATACAAGATTTTTCTCTTATAATGCAGGGGAGTTATGACAGGCCTTGCAATTGCATATGCAATTTACACACAGTTTACTTAAACACTTTCACAAGTTCACTAGGAAGATCCACTGGGCAGGTAGTAGTGCCTCTTTATACAATTTCATATCAGGCGTACTTTCTAGCATGAAGAGGTGATACCAGCACCTCACAGGTCAGAGTGGCTCCTTTCCCACTACTTGCTTTTAGATATTGACACAAGTAAATCTTTACTTGTTCATCACAGACATAAAAGAAGTATTTTTCTGTTATTTTTCCCCCTTAATAAATTTGTGATTTAGGGGCACTTTATCAGTGTTATAGTAATGCTATATAACAGACACCCCTGCCAAATTTTAATGGGCCATAGAAACAATCCTTTTTCCTTCCAACGTTAGTGAGCAGTGTGTGGACTAGCAAAGGTCATCAGCACTGGCGTAGGCTTTCCTGCACTAGAATGAGCTGCTTCCGGTCTTTATCTCCATGTCCAGGCTGAAGGATGTTCCTTGAGGAATGTCTTTCTCATGGCAAACAGCACAGGCTCCAAGAACATAACCCGATGAAATTCAATATGCTAATCGAGGGGTCAGCTCATAACTCGTACTCCATCATTTCATCTGGTTCATCAGCAGAACAATGCATGCATGGTCTGACAGTCAATAAAGAGACCTGGTATCCAAAGTAAGTTAGGAGAAAAAAGTTATCTATAGAGAATTTATAGAGGTACAGCCAAAAAAATAAAGATTAATGCCAAATAGCACAACTGAGCCAGTCATGCAAGTACAAGATGGCTACTAGAGCCCAGTGTCTAGTGCTGTGGTGCAAACACAAGATTTGAACATCACATGTACACAAATCAGGAGCAGCTGTATCTCTGCCCTGTTATTTCCTCCCATTTTGTTCCAGATGCTCCCCTGGTTTGGGTTTACTGCACACCCCCTTGACTTTCATTTGTCCCATTTGCTGTATTGTTTTGGTAATGCTTTGCCAAGCAGTGTTTTCTTTTTTAATTTAGCTCTGGTCTCTGCATAGTCAATCTCATCAAGTCTTTATTGTTACATATTCAACCACAGGAAGGTACTTCAAATACTCAATCACCCACCGTAGATAAGACCCAAGGTTCATCATGAGAGTTTGGCAGATGTTAGCTGTCAATCTCTGTTTCCTACCATTAACTCAGTTTCTTTAGAAGAACAGTAATTGTTCCTCAGATACAGAAATTATAAATCAATGTAACTCTGTAATGAATCTTGACTACTTAATAGACTTAATCCCTCATTAGGTTTTATGTATTGCATTTTTATTTTAAACAAACAAACAGAAAAACCCACTTAAGTATCAGCAAGCTTATGAAATACAGTAAGGCAGGACAGTTCATGCTTTCATCTTGACCTCTGTCATTAAGATTTATAGGTTCTGAACACAAAATACATGCCCTGCTTTTGATCTCATGTTAGCCCCATTCAAGTATGAGCTTTGAGCTTTGAAGTTTTGTGGAATCCTGCTTGGTTGATCCTAGGCAACAGCAACAATATCCCAGAATATTTTATTTTAACTTAAGACATACAAGCACTTTGATTCAAATTGATCACAATGAAATACACATTTAAAGTTTAAAATGCTACACATCTGTATTTTCAATAGAAAATCAATATCCAAAGTTTTTCTTTAACATTTGTACTAAGCGAGATTTAGGTTCGAATATTGACTTCAATTCTCATGAAATGAATTTAAATTATTATTGCAATTTATTTCTAAAGGCATTTATTGATCCTTTGCTTTGGATAAAGCATTATACGTGCAGCAAAATACACCAGCCAGAAATACCAACAAGATTTTGCCATGATAAATTTCCTGATATTTTATGGTAGGAAGTTAAGTGAGCCAAACAAATTCAAAAGAAAATTGTAGTTTTGCTGTAAATTTTTATGAAGAAAATAGCTCCTGTTTTTTTTTATGAAGAAAATAGTATGTGTGTTGCTTGAGAGAGTAAGATCGGAGAAGAAAAATCATCAAAAGATTAAAATGAGCCAGCGATACTGTATTGTGAAAGAGAGCAAATCTCCTTTGTGAATAAGTATATGTCCTTCAACATTCAAAGAAAGGGAAAAACCAGATGTGAGCGCCAAGTAAGGAAAGGAGAAGATGGCACCCAGGAGATTCACTGCAGTGGGCAGGGATCTTGGGTCACCGAGAGGTTCTGGCAAAGATAACCATGGCATTCAGGAACAATGTGTTCTGACTACCCACAGTTTCTTTTAGAAGAATAAAAGAGCCAGTTTCTTTCAGAAGAATAAAAAAAAAAAATACTACCTCTCTGTTCCTCACATAAACTTGGAAATTAAGTCATTCTTGTGGGTTTCCTTTGTATGACCAATGCCATATTGAAAGCTGGATTTTCAAAGTACTTATATATGTTAACAGAGTGAATTAAACAAAAACATTTACACACTGACTAAAGACTGCAACTTATATCAAGACTCCTCACAGTAGGCTGAACACAGTTGGAATCTGCTGTGCCCCTCCACATCCTGCATGGTGTGGTACCCTGACACCACCATGAGGGGCTAGGAGTGAAGGGATGAAGACAGACAAGATGCTAAGGAAATGACAGATAGGGAAGCAGATGATCTGGGGTCAGGTAGAATGTGCACACTGCAAGGAGTGGCACCAACTCTTGAGGAACCAAGCACCTCAGCTTGCTGATTACACATTGCACAGTGAGAAGGAGTTATGTAGGCCAAGTAGGAGGTATCTGCATGAGCAGTCTCAGGCTGAAGACAACCAGGAGGAAGCTGTGCTTGCTTCTTTGTGCACACATTGCTAATATTTGCCCACAGAGCGGAGTATGGTGTTGTTTGACCCTTGTGAGGAAGGCTTTATCAGTTTCTCATGAGTCAGAGGCACTGGTCCTTGACACTGCCAAGCCCATGTCAGACAAAACACATTCACCCAGGACTTGATTTGCTCTTTCCACATCCACTCAAAGCTTCCTAGGCTCACATGATCCTTTCAGAGGAAATTATAAGATGCATGGCTTCGTAGCTGAGCCAAGCAGTATCCTAGCAACAAAATGCTAAGCACTTTCTTTGCAGTAAACTAATAATTTTAATATTCTCTTACACACAGAGAAGAAAAACACTGGTGCTCTGATAGAAATAAAAATTCTTTCACAATAGAATTGATAGGATCTGTGTGTCCATCCATTCAGCACATGCCTGTTTAAATGCCTACTAAAAGCCAAATACAGTAAGATTCCTTGAGACTTACGAGTCATTGTCAACATGAGATCAAGATTCTTATTTAACACATTATGCACTGAACTCATATATAGCATCAGCTTAAAATTACTGTCAAATTGCTCTGTTTTTAATCAAAAAATGTATTAAAGACAAAATGAATTTCAATTACCAGAATACTTCAGAGAAAGACAACCAACAATGTATATACAAAGAGAGACACATATTAAAGAGATGGTTTCCTTGAGTTAGGGAGGGTAGCAAGGCCCCAGATCTGCAGGGTAACTCAGGAAGCAGGAAGCTTGAAGATCAAGACTAGCCCCAGTTCCAAAGTTCTTTCACCAGGAAAGCTGATGGGAAATTCCGGTCTAAAGGCCTAAAAATACACATCTTAGAAAACCAGTGTGTCCATGTGTGTCTGGGGGCAGGAATGACCAGTATCTAATGGTAAAGGCAACCATGTGCAGAGAACTCTGATGCCCAGAAAGATGTTATTCAGACTGACCACTGACTGATGCCAGTTCCTGTCCCCCTACAATTATGAACAGCAAGTGTCTTTACTGCTCTGCCACTGCAAACACTTCATCCAAGAACGGCCTTCCAGAAACATTTAGGATTATGTTTGATCAAATAACATCACCCTCCCTGACTTGGCAGGTTGATGCATACACTACCCACCACAGAGTCCATTTTATGAGGTTGTTGGAAGGAAGCTGTGGGGAGTGACAACAGTAGCACCAGGGAAGGAAAAAAAACTGGGAGGGCAGGTCAAGACCTGCAGGAGGCAGAGGGGCAGGATTGCCAGCTGTATAGGAAGCCTTTTCTATTTATCTACATTTTCCAGTCTATCTTTATCTTACCTGAGAGCAGATCTTTCACGTTTCTCACTGGATTTGCATGCATTTGTGTGTTATATAACAATTCTCACTAAATGAACACGTATTTGTGTGTTATGTAACAAGGTGTGGGTGTGAAGATATAAAAATGAGAGATGTCGAGGTAGCACCGCCGTGCCCTGTTCCCAAGGTTGCAGTTCTGTCTCCTCGGAGACAGTGCTATGGTGTTACAAGAACTCATGAAGGCATGATTGTGAAGAAGTGCTAATGAATACCCTAAGAATTACACGCTTCATGTTACTGCCTCCAAGTTTATCCTGAAGTCTTTTGGAAATGTTAATTCTATCATTTTAATTGTCTAATTCTGCAGGAAGGAACATTTCTGAGGCTAATTCCTTACTAGATATATTCAATTTCAGCCAAAATGTTTTCACACATAATATTACAGTATAATAAGAAGTCTTTTAAAATACCTAGGTGCTTGGTGAATGTAATTATTACTACCTATTTTAATATCAAATCGTTCTTCTGCCTACCTTTAAAGACATCAGTTGTGTGAAGGGACTTGTTAATTTCTCTCCTCGGACCTCAGTTCCTTCAGCTGGAAAGTGAAAATATGGATAAAAAGACCATTATTGAGTCCTCCAGCTTTAATCATATAGTCATGATTTTTTTCATGGCATTTATACAAGATTCTAGCCTTGTCGCCAGTATACTGTCTTAAGAGATACTATGCTGCCCTCATGTGGTCAGACATGAAGATGCACTCCAATCAGTAAATCTTTTATTCCATATATTTTTTATTTACATTTCAAATGATTTCCCCTTTTCTGGCTCCCCACTTCCCGAAAGTCCCATAAGCCTTCTTCCATCCCCCTATTCCCCCATCCAACCCTTCCCACTTCCCTGTTCTGGTATTCCCCTATACTGCTGCACTGAGTCTTTACAGAACCAGGGGCCACTCCTCCGTTCCTCTTGGAAATCATTTAATATGTGGATTATGTCTTAGGTATTCCACATTTCTAGGCTAATATCCACTTATCAGTGAGTGCATACCATGATTGATCTTTTGAGACTGGGTTGCCCTCACTTAGTATGATGTTCTACGGATCTATCCATTTGTCTAAGAATTTTATGAATTAATTGTTTCTGATGGCTGAATAGTACTCCATTGTGTAAATATACCACATTTTTTGTATCCATTCCTCCATTGAGGGATACCTGGGTTCTTTCCAGCTTCTGGCTATTACAAATAGGGCTGCTATGAACATAGTGGAACATGTGTCCTTATTGCATGCCAGGGAATCCTCTGGGTATATGCCCAGGAGTGGTATAGCAGGGTCCTCTGAAAGTGTCATGCCCAGATTTCTGAGGAACCGCCAGACTGATTTCCAAAGTGGTTGTACCATCTTGCAATCCCACCAGCAGTGGAGGAGTGTTCCTCTTTCTCCACATCCTCACCAACACCTGCTGTCTCCTGAGTTTTTAGCCTTAGCCATTCTGACTGGAGTGAGGTGAAATCTCAGGGTTGTTTTGATTTGCATTTCCCTAATGACTAATGATGTTGAACATTTCTTAAGGTGCTTCTCAGCCATCCAAAGTTCTTCATGTGAAAATTCTTTGTTTAGCTCCGTATCCCATTTTTTAATAGGGTAATTTGGTTCTCTGGGGTCTACCTTCTTGAGTTCTTTGTATATATTAGATATTAGCCCTCTGTCGGATTTAGGGTTGGTAAAGATCCTTTCCCAATTTGTTGGTTGCCATTTTGTTCTTTTGACAGTGTCCTTTGCCTTACAGAAACTTTGTAATTTTATAAGGTCCCATTTGTCAATTCTTGATCTTAGAGCATAAGCTATTGGTGTTCTGTTCAGAAACTTTTCCCCTGTGACCATGTCCTCAAGAGTCCTTCCCGGTTTCTTTTCTGTTAGTTTCAGTGTGTCAGGTTTTATGTGGAGGTCTTTGATCCACTTGGAGTTGAGCTTAGTACAAGGAGATAAGAATGGATCAAAGAATTCTCACCTGAAGAATTTCAGATGGCGGAGAAACATCTTAAAAAATGCTCAACTTCATTAGTCATTAGGGAAATGCAAACCAAAACAACCCTGAGATTTCACCTTACACCAGTCAAAATGGCTAAGATTAAAAATTCAGGAGACAGCAGGTGTTAGCAAGGATGTGGGGAAAGAGGAACACTCCTCCACTGCTGGTGGGGTTGCAAATTGGTACAACCACTCTGGAAATCAGTCTGGCAGTTCCTCAGAAAACTGGGCACCTCACTTCCAGAAGATCCTGCTATACCACTCCTGGGCATATGCCCAAAAGATTCCCCAGCATGTAATAAGGATACATGCTCTACTATGTTCATAGCAGCCCTATTTATAATTGCCAGAAGTTGGAAAGAACCCAGTTATCCCTCAACAGAAGAGTGGATGCAAAAAATGTGGTATATCTACACAATGGAGTACTATTCAGCCATTAGAAACAATGAATTCATGAAATTCTTAGGCAAATGGATGGAGCTAGAGAACATCATACTAAGTGAGGTAACCCAGACTCAAAAGGTGAATCATGGTATGCACTCACTAATAAGTGGATATTAACCTAGAAACCTGGAATACCCAAAACATAATCTACACATCAAATGAGGTACAAGAAGAAAGGAAGAGTGGCCCCTTGTTCTGGAAAGACTCAGTGAAGCAGTAGTCAGCAAAACCAGAACGGGGAAGTGGGAAGGGGTGGGTGGGAGGACAGGGGGAGAGAAGGGGGCTTACGGGACTTTCAGGGAGTAGGGGGGCTAGAAAAAGGGAAATCATTTGAAATGTAAATAAAAAATATATCGAATAAAAAAATTTTTAAACAAAAGAAAAAAAGAATGGATCAATTAAAAAAAAAAGAATGAATCAATTCACATTCTTCTGCATGCTGACCTCCAACTGAACCAGCATAATTTGTTGAAAAGGCTATTTTTTTCCCCCACTGGATGTTTTCAGCCTCTTTGTTGAGGATCAAGTGGCCATAGGTGTGTGGGTTCATTTCTGGATCTTCAATCCTGTTCCATTGATCCTCCTGCCTGTCACTGTACCAATACCATGCAGTTTTTAACACTATTGCTATGTAGTAATGTTTGAGGCCCAGGATACTGATTCCCCAGAATTTCTTTTGTTGTTGAGAATAGTTTTAGCTATCCTGGGCTTTTTGTTATTCCAGATGAATTTGAGAATTGCTCTTTCTAACTTTATGAAGAACAGAGTTGGGATTTTGATGGGGATTGCGTTGAATCTGTAGATTGCCTTTGGCAAGATGGCCATTTTAACTATATTAATCCTGCCAATCCACGA
This sequence comes from Apodemus sylvaticus, assembly GCF_947179515.1. Lineage (NCBI taxonomy): Eukaryota > Metazoa > Chordata > Mammalia > Rodentia > Muridae > Apodemus > Apodemus sylvaticus. Next base: position 85,749,793 of record NC_067475.1, on the reverse strand, counting down.
GCATGGAAGATTTTTCCATTTTCTGAGGTCTTCTTCAATTTCCTTCTTCAGAGACCTGAAGTTCTTGTTGTATAGATCTTTCACTTGTTTGGTTAGAGTCACACCAAAATATGTTGTTTATGGCTATTGTGAAGGGTGTCATTTCCCTAATTTCTTTCTCAGCCTGCTTATCCTTTGAGTATAGGAAGGCTACTGCTTTGCTTGAGTTGGTTTTGTAACCAGCCACTTTGCTGAATGTATTATCTTTCAATACCTTAATTTTGAGACATCCTATTTTTTCATATTCCTTTGTTTCTGGGAAAAATTTCTGAAGAAATGGGCATAAAGTTTTTAAAAATATGGCCAGATAATGTGGAAATTCTATTAGTACAACAGCCATCTTGAAATTAACGTGCAAAGGTTGTTAATGTTTTATTCATTTATCATATTATGAGCAATATTGATGATTTAAGGAGATGAGAACTTGATAGAGATCGATGGTCCTAGGCCACCAATAAATGTACCCTTCTTATCAATTCACAGAAGGGTAGAGCTATCGACCAGAAGTTACTAGTGGGATCACTTCATGAAACAGGTGAGCAGTGGCTGTGATTTAAAAAAAAAAAAATCGAAGTCGGGCGTGGCAGCACAGGCCTGTAATCCCAGCACTTGGGAGGCAGAGGCAGGCAGATTTCTGAGTTCAAGGCCAGCCTGGTCTACAGAGTGAGTTCCAGGACAGCCAGGGCTATACAGAGAAACCCTGTCTCAAAAGACCAAAAAAATTAAATTAAATTAAATTAAATTAAATTAAATTAAATTAAAAAACAAAACAATCCGTGGTGGTTTTAAAAGCATAATGTCTTAGAGAAACTGAGAACTGAAGAAAACTAAGAAGCAGATAAACAAAGAATCCGAGGAGGCTCTGATGCCCCTCACCAGCCAGGGAAATGTTTCACCTGACAAACAAATACCACAGCTGCAGGAAGGATTCAGAAGCCCCTGCCAGAGGCTGTGTGCTTCATGAAGCTCTTGAACTTACTGTGATTGTTTCACACCCAGAATAGCAACTTTATCTTCCCTACTGTAACATCAGACCTTCTCAGCAAGGCACGCAGGCAATTTCATGTTGTTCTCCCTCCGCATGTTCCAGCACTAAAGAACGGTTCCTCCATTTTCATTCCTCTTTCTTTCTTTCTTTCTTTCTTTCTTTCTTTCTTTCTTTCTTTCTTTCTTTCTTTCTTTCTTTCTTTCTTTCTTTCTTTCTTTCTTTCTTTCTTTCTTTCTTTCTTTCTTTCTTTCTTTCTCTACTCTAAATGCCCAAATCTTCTGTCCATTTATTTGGGACTATAAAAGATTTAATAATGACCAAAACCTTTCAAAATTTGCTGGGTCAGTGCAAATATTCAAGAGGGAATGGTGTTCTGTTCAGAAACTTTCTCCCTGTACCGATGTCCTCAAGGGTCTTCCCCAGTTTCTTTTCTATTAGCTTCAGAGTGTCTGGCTTTATGTGGAGGTCCTTGATCCATTTAGATTTGAGCTTAGTACAAGGAGACAAGGATGGATCAATTCGCATTCTTCTGCATGCTGACCTCCAGTTGAACCAGCACCATTTGTTGAAAAGGCTATCTTTTTTCCATTGGATGTTTTCAGCCTCTTTGTCGAGGATCAAGTGGCCATAGGTGTGTGGGTTCATTTCTGGATCTTCAATCCTGTTCCATTGATCCTCCTGCCTGTCACTGTACCAATACCATGCAGTTTTTAACACTATTGCTCTGTAGTATTGCTTGAGGTCAGGGATACTGAATTGACAAATGGGACCTCATAAAATTACAAAGTTTCTGTAAGGGAAAGGACACCATCAAGAGGACAAATCGGCAACCAACAAATTGGGAAAAGATCTTCACCAATCCTACATCAGATAGAGGGCTAATATCCAATATATATAAAGAACTCAAGAAGTTAGACTCCAGAAAACCAAACAACCCTATTAAAAATGGGGTACAGAGTTAAACAAAGAATTCTCACCTGAAGAACTTCGGATGGTGGAGAAGCATCTTAAAAAATGTTCAACTTCATTAGTCATTAGGGAAATGCAAATCAAAACAACCCTAAGATTTTATCTTACACCAGTCAGAATGGCTAAGATTAAAAATTCAGGAGACAGCAGATGTTGGAGAGGTTGTGGAGAAAGAGGAACACTCCTCCACTGCTGGTGGGGTTGCAAATTGGTACAACCACTCTGAAAATCAGTCTGGCGGTTCCTCAGAAAACTGGGCACCTCACTTCCAGAAGATCCTGCTATACCACTCCTGGGCATATACCCAGAAGACTCCCCACCATGTAATAAGGATACATGTTCTACTATGTTCATAGCAGCCCTATTTATAATTGCCAGATGCTGGAAAGAACCCAGGTATCCCTCAACAGAAGAGTGGATGCAAAAAATGTGGTATATCTACTCAATGAAGTACTATTCAGCCATTAGAAACAATGAATTCATGAAATTCTTAGGCAAATGGATGGAGCTAGAGAATATCATACTAAGTGAGGTAACCCAGACTCAAAAGGTGAATCATGGTATGCACTCACTAATAAGTGGATATTAACCTAGAAAACTGGAATACCCAAAACATAATCCACACATCAAATGAGGTACAAGAAGAAAGGAGGAGTGGCCCCTGGTTCTGGAAAGACTCAGTGAAACAGTATTCGGCAAAACCAGAACGGGGAAGTGGGAAGGGGTGGGTGGGAGGACAGGGGAAGAGAAGGGGGCTTATGGGACTTTCGGGGAGTGGGGGGGCTAGAAAAGGGAAATCATTTGAAATGTAAATAAATTATATCGAATAAAAAAAGAGGGAATGGATTAGGGAGGAATTGCTATATTTATAAAAGATAAAGTCATCAGGAATCATATTCCCTTGTGTTAAAGACAGACAGCTTTTACATTATAGGACTGTGAAAAGTTCCACCTTAGACTGTTTTCCCCCATTCATATATTTCTTCCCTGAGTAAGCCTAGCTTTATTTACATCTCTCCTTCTGAATAATATAATATTTGCACAGGTAGTGGAAGTCACAAGCATGATACTTGCAGGGTCTATATAACCTGTGGGAAACACATACCTTCTAAATCATAATACAGCATTAATATACAACCATAGATAAAATATACCAGAATTATTTCTGTAGACAACAAAAATGACACTTGTTTGGTATTTTAAATTGACACACACACACACACATACACACACACAGAGAGAGAGAGAGACAGAGAGAGAGAGAGAGAGAGAGAGAGAGAGAGAGAGAGAGAAAGAGAGAGAGAAGGAGAGAGAGAGAGAGTGAGAGAGAGAGAGAGAATATTGCTTTAGTAGATAATGAGGCTAAGATCATGCCTTTAGAACACAAACTCCACCCTGCATACACACAGCAGGCCGAAAACTTTCATCTCTGCACATTTACTCAAATGCCTTTGGAATAAAAGCGGACTGAGGACTGAGGTTACCATAGAAACTTGCCATGGTTTCAGGTGTTTTTCGGGGGCATTTTGTTCCATTAGCTGAGTGGAAAAGAAAGTGAGCACCCTGGCTTTTCACTACCTCCATTCTCCCTTCGTCAGAGGCTGACTGCAGGAAGCCCATGTTCTCCTGGGCTGGCCCACAGTCCCAGCAACTTGTCTCGCTGCCATTTGCTGTGCCCACGTGGCACAGAGCCGCTTTAGAAGGCTGACAACGCCTGCCCATTTCTGACTGCGTTTTCTTCCCTTCTGATCAGCAAGGAAATGTGAATGTTACTTCCTTGGGACCTGGCATGGCATGCTTTCTTGATCAGACTTTATATCATCCATCTGGAATGCTATCAGTGTAAGGTATTAAAAACAACTGCAATGACTGTGGAAACCCAACTGACACCAACAACAGCAAAGATTTAAAATAAAAAGGCGGGGCCTGTCATGGTTTGGTGCTGGTGTGAAGTGTCACCCATGTGCTTGTGGGCACGACTACGGAGAAGTATCCGGATTGATATATTGGATCTGGGAAGACCTGCTCTCTAGTGTTTCAGTGTTTGACTGCGATACTGCACTGCTCACACAGAGAAAAGGGGCGGGAGAGCAGTGCACATCTTGGCTCTCTCTTCCTGACTAGAGGTGATGTCACCAGCTCCTTCAAGCACCTGCTTTCCCAGCACTTCCCTCCAAGCCCCCACTATTGACTGAACCGTTGAGCTGTGAGCCAGTCTGAGGTGCCTTTTCCTTTGTCAGATCATTTTCTCAAAGCTGTTAGAAAAGGAACTAAGGTGCCTGGCACAAACAAAAAATGCAGATGCAAAATTTACCTGTGTGCTGGGTTAGCACGCAGTCTCGACACTCTAAATGATAAATACGGAAGATCATGAGTTTGAATCCAGCTTAGACTATATAGTGAATTCCAAGGCAGCATTAGGCTACAACATCAAACTAGCTCTGAAAGAGAAATTAACAGGAAAAAAAAAGATAAAAATGAAATCTTTCATACAGGTTTTTGGTAATTAATTCCCTATAGGAATGATGCCCTCCTCATAATATAGGTTGACAAATAAAACTTAAGAAAATAATTCAATGTGTCGAGAATATATTTATTCACATGCATTATCAAAGGTCAGCCATGTCTCTAAGTGATGTGCAAAGCTCACACCATTCTGTAGAGGTGGGAATGGCCCCAGATCCACCGTGTCTCAGTCTGAGAGTCAAACTATTACATCCTCTATAGTTTACTTCAGTTAGTTTTGTCTTGTTTTATTATTATGCCCATAATATGTCATGCAATTCATTTTTGCCACTAATAACCAAGGATGGTGCATGCCTTGGGAAGGTCTGGGCTATGTGATAAGTTATGTCACCATGACAGTGAGGAGCTGACTGGTGGTGTGAGAAGGGTTACTGCCAAGTCCACAGACTCCAGTCACAGAGTCTTGCGTATGTAAACACGCAACCTCAAACAAGTGAACAAGTTCTCGGGGCTTCCATTTTCTCATCTTCAAATGGAAATGCTGATGCTCACTACAGTAGGAACTTACTATGAGATTTTGAATGTGAGAAATTCTTACCATTTTCTTATAAGAAAAGTTAAAATTTCTGTAATGTTTTATAAGGCTACGTAGCTCGCAAATTATAAATACCTAATTTTTTTTAAGTAATAGCAGAAACAGACAACACAACGTCCCAGAAAAGCAATTTAAGATTAAGGTAAAATGATTAATAACTGAAAAAACTTAAAAGATTCAAAAAAATGGAATTAAGGAGATGGATATCATGACTATATAATGACTAAAGCTATTATATAAACACACACACACACATACACACACACACACACACACACCCGCGCACAGGCACAGACACCCACACAGTGTGCGTGCACACACACAGGCACACATACACACACACATGCACGTGCACACATGCACTAGCCTAGAGCGTCACACATGGCAGACATAAGCTAGAGGCAGCATAACTGGCCTGCAAGATGGCAGCAGATGGTGGCACACTCAACACATCTCGAAAGTGTGTGGCCTCCCAGCTGTGGTGCTGTTCTAGGCTTGGTCTCTGACAGACAGAAGAGCTGATGTGTCCAGGATGGATTTAACATCTCTGCTGTGGTCCCTTCTCATTCCTCTGCCTGTCCTCTGCATCCACACTGACCCACTCTGGAGGAGATCAGCTGTCAGCACAACTGAGAAGTCTTGCTTACAGATAGGAAGGAAGTCCTACGAACTTCGGACAACTTCACATATCATCGGCGGTGTCTGAGACCTCAGCAGTGACGTGAGCTATCCTGAGTGCACAGGATATAGTATTGTGAGTTCCCATGTTTGGAGATTATTTTTATATGTACTATAGATAACTAAATCAAGGTGGAAATATCTTCCAAATGTTATTTTATACATTTGATGAAATTGTCTCCTCCTATGTAATGCCATTCTTTGTAATTTATATATTTAATATAATATTTATTTGATAATGTCATACATATAATGTATCTTTATCATGTTCACCTCCCAGTCCTTGCAGACCCACTTTCACCCCATCCCAACTTCATTGTCCCCTGTTTTTTGGTTGATTTTAAATTTTAAAATCCAAGGAGGCCGACTTGCACACGTCATAAGCCATGTCTCAGTGGCTGGACCCTTACACAAACCCTGCCCCACCCCCATCCACACACGCCATCAAACATTAGTAGTTCCTGCCACTCTCCTCTGTGTATACATTCATCCTAAAAAACAGTAGATATTTACCTCTGCTTCTTCCAGATAAAAGCCTTTTCCAGGCCCTTAAAATAATTGTATATTTACTATATAGCATATAATTCTAATTTCATTCTTAGTTAATTAATTTAATGAAGAGCCTCGGGATTTCTGCTTGTTATTTATCTCACAGTCACCCACCCTTATTATTTTGAAACTCCATGCGTCTTTTGCATTTATTTCCCTTAGGTCTGTGGGACACACTGGATGCATTTCTACCCTCACACTTTCGAAGGTGATGTTGCCTTGATGGTCACACACACCAAGCTGTGAGTAGCAAAAAGTGGTCTTCAGTCTGTCTTCTCAGACCCCTCTACACTCGAGGAACCCAGAGTTAATCCTGGAGTCTGGATGCAGAGTTTCCCTGAGGGCCCCCTTGTTAAATGTTTGGTCTCTAGGCACTGCTACTGGAAGACAATGAACACCCCAGTGAAAGTTCTCTTAGGTCGTGCCCTTGAAGTGGCTCTCAGCCTTCAGGCTCCTGCATTGGCCATTGCCACATCTGCCTTGATCTTTCAACTGTGACAAATAGCCAAAGGAACGAATCCGACTGCCCGACCTTAGACTGGAACCTTCATAATCAAGAGTCTAAAGAAGTCGTTTTTCTTTGTATATTGGTGGTGTCAGCTATTTTGTTACAGTAATAGGAAGCTGGCTGATATGGCTAGGTTATCAATCTCAGAGAAAATTCTGTCTGCTTTTCTGCACATTTTATCTCTGTTTATCTCTGTTGGTTGAGCAATAGCCTAAGAAGAATTCTCTCTTCTCGGAGCCACAGACATGGTTACAGAAGCCATCATTGTAAAGTGAAAATAGAGGCCTCTTTGCTCATGAAGTATTATGAATTTTACCTCCAGTGATAGTGATTTCTATCACCCACTTTATCACTGTCACGATGCATGAACCTGGCTCTCCGGGACCCATTATAATCTATTTTAAATACCTTTTCCAGATGTCTTCACTGTGGATGTCATGGCCTTCTCATATCTGCAGAAACAACATCTGATTTATAGCTTTAGTTTTTATTAGGTACAGGGAGTAACTGTGTTCTCTGATGCAAACCTAGTGATAAAAAGTATGAGCTGGGCATGAAGAGACACACCAGGGAGGTCCTTTAGACCCTCTGTGATAAGGCGATGTTCCTCTAGGAAAGTTTAGCAATGCAGATGTAACTGAGATAGCAAGGAGCCCACAGATTCCTGCTTATGCTAATCTCAGCAATACTTGTGCAAGTGACCCTTTCTGGCAGCTGACTCATCTCTATGCATTCTCTTCCTCTATTACTAAACTGAAGTTATTTTTCTGATCATAATTTATGTCGTTTGACAATCCTTTGAATTAGAACATTTATGCTTAAATGGCCAACCTCAGGATAATTGCTGTGATCAAAATAAAGAACTAAATTTAGTAAGTTAATGTCAACAAAAATTTACTGATTGAATGCCCACTATATGTTGTTGGTTTATAAGAGACTAAAGAAATAAAATTGTCGCTCTCAGGAAGCTGTAATTCCAGAAAAGTGCTATGGTTCAAAAGGCTACAGATGCTTAGAGGCAATGGGGCAATCCAACAAGAGTAGGGTGGGGAGGGGAGGGGTTTAGGGTTTTAAGGAGGGCAGTTGGGGTAGGCCTGGGGATGGGGGACCCAGAAAATGAACACTAGGATTAGATTATTCAGATAGATGCCAGAACAGAAGCTAAGACAGAAACAGTACAGACATTCCCATTTCTGGGAACCTGGTTACAGTTCATCTATGAAGGATCTGCTTTTGGACAATAGAGAAGGGATAAAAGAGAAACACAGAGTAAGGATTCACTCCAAAACAATAGTTTGCATTTCGTGTGCATAAGCCCTTCTGAGAAGCAGCCGGCCACCTTCTCCCAAGGGTAACCAGGGATCACAGATCTTAAGTCACCCAGTTTCTTTTAAGGAAAGCTCTGACACACTGTACCAGAAACCTAAGTTGAGATGTGTGTGAGCAGGCAGACATATTGACTGGTTTGAACAGGTTCCCCTTGTTTCTTTTGCACTCGAAACACCAGCACCACCGTAAAAGGAAGCAAGATTTAAAAAAAAAAATAATTAAAGCAGGGGGCAGCTAATTAAAGCAAGGGACAGGAAGTGAGGTGGGTGGATTATGAAATAAGCCAAGCAAGAAGCAAACAAAATAATAAATAATAAGAAAAATTAAAGCAGCCTTAACAGTGAAACAGAGAAATATACAGAACGTGCTCAGCATATAATGAAGTGTTGAGAATTACTTAGCTAAATTTCATTACAAACTTCGGAAGCGGGTGCAGCTTTCTACAAGTGGTGATGGCCACAAGAAATTGTGTGGTTTTGTGCAGCAACAATTTTGTCAAGTATTTGTAAGCATCCATAGAGGGAAGCACACACCATATGCCCTCATACAACCTGCTGATTTAAATTTACACACATTAAACGAACACATATTCAACTTGAAACAGCAGGAAGAAAAATAATGGGCTTAATCTCAGACAGCAGGAAACACAATCGTTCGCATCTTCTTGTTTTCGTATAAATCCCTCATTGCTCTCTTTCCCATTAGATAAGAGGGAAACTCTTGATGCTAAATAGCAGCACAAAAAGTCAATAATCCCAAGAAGCACCAACCAAAAAATATAATAATAATAACAGCGGGGACCCCAGCAGCTTTCTACTTCTGGGCGGGCACCCAACTCAGGCACTGGGCGGAGCCGAGAAACCGAAAGAGAAAGCGGGCTGGGCGCAGAGGACCTCTGGCCGGGATGGAGCCTCGGTTGGCGATCCTCCTGCTTCTGTGTTCCTGCTGTCTAGGCCGAAGGGTCGCCGGGACGCGGCCATGGAGCCACCAGCGGGAGGCGGCAGCCTTGCGGGTACCAAGCTCCCTCCCTCTACTTGTCCGCTGCCCCGGGAATCCTAGGGAGGGACCCAAATTCCAAGCGCGCTTTTCCCTAGTAGAGCCTTCATTCCCCAGGGCAAGGATTTAAGCGCCGCACCCCAAAGCACCAAAAGACGTCCAAGACAAAGCTAAAGGGAAGAAGTATCCTCTCAATCCCAAAGCCTTTCCCACACCAAACTTGCCCCTGTCGTATATAAAGCCGCCTGCAGGGGGCACTGGCTCCCTCTTCCTTGATTCGGGTTAATGATTTCTCTGTCCTCGAACTGCCTGTCTACTGCTTTCCTATAAAGTTCTTTCTGACTTGGAGACTGACGTGTATCAGAAGGAAACATTTCATTGCCTTAAATTCGGATTGCTTTTTAAAATTTTTCTTAATAATTCTTCAATTACTCGCCAACCTTAAAATTCTGAAATGGAGCAATTAGCTAACCACAGATACATATACCCAGTAACCAGGAAAACTAACCGGAATGAGGATTCCAGTTGGCCCTAGTTGCTATAGTTGATAGGATATGACATCTGAGAAGATGCCATTCTG